>NW_027590098.1:507500-1107500 GCF_964213995.1 Mustelus asterias | reverse complement strand
AAATGTGAACATTTAGGACTTAGATGTAAATGACAGAGTGAGACAATGGAGATTGTGTTATGATCACATGGCTACGATGCAAGAGGTGGGGTGTGGAAAATGAACTCGACAGAGAGGAGATGTTGGAAAGGGAGAGGGTGTGGCGGAGAAAAGCGTTGATAGAGGTGCAATAATGTCGGGCAAGAAGTAGGGAGATAAAGTGACTGAGGAAGAGACGGATGGAGTGACTGCAGTGAATGAATGCAATGACTGTGGAGTAGGATGTAGTGACTGAGGGCAGTGGGATGTAGTGACTGAGGGGAGTGGGGTGTATTAACTGAGGGGATAGGCGTTTAGCGATTGAGGAGAGTAGGATCAAGTGAATGAGGGGATTCGAATGTAGTGACTGAGGGGAGTGAGATGCAGTCAGTGAAGGGAATGGGATGTAGTGAGTGAGGCGACTGGGAAGCTACTGCTGAGGGGAGTGTGAAATAGTGACTAGTTGCAATGGGATGCAGTGACTGAGGGTACTGGGATGAAGGGGTTGATGGGGGTGGGCTGCACCGAGTGATGGGAGTGGAATGTAGTGATTGAGGGATGTTGGATTTAGGGACTGAGGGACGTGGGGTATAGTGAACGATGGGAGTGTGATGTAGTGACTGAGGGGAGTGTGGTGTAGTGATTGAGGTGAGTGGTTTGTAGTGACTGAAGGTATTGGGATGCAGTGACTGAGAGAGTGGCGTGTAGTGACTGAGGGGATTGGGATATGGAGACACATGGCTCTCAGTGTCCTGATTGATGGGAAGGATGTATGCAATCAGTTGTCAAATTGAAACTGCATCTTTCATTACTGGATTGAATCCTTCAACGGCATACCAACATCTCTGATGACGAGTAAGTCCTCTATCATCCTCAGTCTAGATTTGCCCATTTGTTCTTGCAGATCCAGGGACAGCACCAACTCAGGAACAAGAGGAACATTTGAATCGTGCATCCACTGAGCCAGCCTCATCTTCCCCAACAGGAGCTGAAACTTCAGGTATCTGGTGCCGTTTACGGCACTTAGAATGTCATCATCCAGGAACTGTAGTGCTTAACTGATGGCTTTGCTAAGCTCTGACTGGCACGAATGAGAAAATTGTGATTGCTGCCAGGAGGGTAGGTGAGTGAATATTGTTGTAATGACTGAGGGGAGTGAGATGTAGTGACTGAGGGGAGCGGTATGTAGTGAGTGAGGGGAGTTGGATGTAGTGAATGACGGGAGTGGGATGTGGTGACTGAAGGGGGTGGGCTACAGTGTCAGAGGGGAGTGAGCTGCAGTGACTGAGGGCAGTCGGATGTCGTGAGTGAGGGGCGTTGGGTTTAGTGAATGAGGGGAGTGGGAAATCAGTGACTGAGCGGAGTGGAATGTAGTGACTGAGGGGAGTGAATGTGCTGACTGAGGGCAGTGGGATGTAGTGACTGAGGCGCGAGGGATCAAAAGACTGAGGTGCGTGGGATACAGAGGCTGAGGGGAGTGGGATATAGTGACTGAGGGGAGTCGAATGAAATGACTGAGGGGAGTTGAATCTAGAGAATGGGGGGAGAGGGAATCATTGACTTGGCGGAGTGGGATGTAGTGTCTGAGGGGAGTGTTCTTTAGTGACTAAGGGGAGAGGGATATAGGGACTGAAGGGCGTGGGATGCAGAGGCTAAGGGGAGTGGGATGTTGTGACTGAGGGGTAGTGGGGTGTAGTGACTGAGGTGAGTGGGATATAGCAACTGAGTGCAGTGGGATGTAGTGACAGAGAGGAATGGGATTTAGTGACTGAGGGGTGAGGGATTTCGTGACCGAGGAGAGTGGGATTTAGTGACTGAGAGGAGTGGGTTCTAGTGACTGAGGGGAATGTGATTTAGTGACTGAGGGGAGTGGGATGTAGTGACAGAGGGGATTGGGATGTAGTGAATTTGGTGAGTGGGATGCAGTGACGTAGGCGAGTTGGATGCAATGTCTGAGAGGTAGGATGCATTGACTGAGGAGTGTGGGATGTAGTGACAGAGGTGAGTGGGATGTAGTGACAAAGGGGATTGTGGTGTAGTTACTGAGGTGAGTGTGATGCCGTGAGTGAGCTGCTTGGGATGTAGTGACTGTGAGATGTGGAATGTAGTGACTGAGTGGAGTGAAATTTAATGACTGAGGGGAATGTGATGTAGTAACCGAGGGAAGTAAGATGTAGTGACTGAAGAGAGTGGGATGTAGTGACTGAGGGGAGTTGGTGTAGTGACTGAGCGGAGAGGGTGTTATGACAGAGAAGAGTGGGATGTCGTGACTGGGGGGAGTGGGATGTTGTTACTGAGGGGAGTGGGCTGCAGTGACTGAGCGGAGTGGGATGTTGTGACTGATGGGAATGCGATACAGTGACTGAGGGGAGTGGGATAATTTGACTGAGGGGAGTGGGATGTTATGGCAAGTGAAATGGGATGTAGTGACTGAGGGGTGTGAGATGTCGTGACTCACGTGATTGGAATATCGTGACTCAGTAGAGTGGGAAACAGTGACTTTGGGGAGGAGGATGTAGTCACTGAGGGGAGTTGTATCAGGTGACTGAGGGAAGGGGATATCGTGACTGAAATGAGTGGGATGTAGTGACTGAGGGAATTGGATGTAGTGACTGAAGGGAGTGGGTATAGTTACTGAGGGGCGTGGGATGTAGTGACTGAGGGGAGTGGAATGTAGTGATTGAGGGGAGTGGAATGTAGTGATTGAGGGGATTGTGATGTAGTGACTGAGGGGAATGGAATGTAGTGATTGAGGGGAGTGGAATGTAGTGACTGAGGGGTGTGTGATGTAGTGAGTGAGAGGAGTGCAATTTAGTGACTGAGGGGAGTGGAATGTAGTGACTGAGTGCAGTGCGATGCAGTGACTGAGCGGAGTGCGGTTTAGTGACTGAGGGGAGCATGATGTTGTGACTGGGGGGGGGGAGTGGGTTTTTGTGACTGAGGGGGTGTGATGTAGTGACTGAGGTGAGTGGGATGCAGTGTCTGAGAGGAGTGGGATATATTGACTGAAGAGAGTGGAATGTAGTGACTGATGGGAATGCCGTGCAGTGACTGAAGGTAGTGGGATGTAATGACTAAGAGGACTGGGAATCAGTGGCTGAGGGGAGAGGGATACAGTGACTGAGGGGAGTGTGATATAATCACTGAGGCGACTGGGATGTAGTGAGTAAGGGGAATTGGATGTATTGACTGAGTGGATTGATATGTAGTGAATGAGGGGAGTGGGAGTTCGTGATTCAGGGGAGTGAGATGTAGTGACTGAGGTGAGTGGGATGTATTGAATGAGGGGAGTGGGAGTTGGTGATTCAGGGGAGTGAGATGTAGTGACTGAGGTGAGTGGGATGTTTTGAATGAGGAGCCTGGGAGTTTGTGATTAGGGGGAGTGGAGTGTTTTCAGAGCAGTGGGATATAACGTCTGAGATGCATAGGCTGTATTAACAGAGTTTGGCGGAACGTTGTGAAATGCTATGTTGGAGTGAGGGGAGTGTCTGATTGTGCCTCGGGGGTGTTGAATGTTCTGACTAATTTAATTTGAAACACACGTTATATGGTTAGAGTATAACGTGTGATTCAAAGTAAATTAGTCAGAACATCCAGCTCCCCAAAGGTACAATCACACACTCCCCTCACTCTAACATACAGGCCTTGTTTCAACTGGAGTTTAGAAGTGTCTGGATGGTTTGGTTGAAGTATATTTGATTCTGATCAGTATTGCCAATATTGAAGTTGCAAGGTATTTCCTCCTTTGCGTCAGTGAAAAATAGTGGCAGCGTTTTAAAACTTTGCACATCTACCTCCGATGACAGTGGACAAGTGGAGTGTGCGTGATGGGGCGGGGCGGGGGGGGAGGGGCATGGAATATTACTGTTAAGACAAAGCTAGATGGATGCAAACTCTGAAGTCACGTACCAACCAACTCAAGAACAGCTTCTAGTCTGCTGCAATCAGACTTATGAATGGACCGACCTTGCATTATGCTTCATCTGTATAGCATGCAAGAAACAATACTTTTCACTGTGTGCTAATATATGTGACAATAATAAATCAAATCAAAGATGGATATGTGTTAAAGGCGGGAGACAGATGTTTTGGTGACGAGACCGGACTGTGTAACTGGAAACACAAACAGATCACTCATGATCTTGTCAAATCTTGGAAAAGCTCCAAATGGCCGAATAGGTGACTTCTGCACCTATTTCCCAGTTCGAGAGTGATCGTCAAAATTAATGATTGGTAACAGGAGGGAGATTAAATTGATCAAAAATAGCTGTCAAAAATGTCCTTCATCAACTCAGCATACATCCCATTGGTCAGAGAGCACGTATATCTTCTGTCACTTCATTCAGTCACTGCAGTGACTGTCCTGATACAGCACTTCCCACTCTCGACAGTCCAAGCAACCCCCTTCATTCCGTACAAAATCGGGTTCCCTCTGTATAACATATCACACTCCCCCAAATCCGTGTTGTTTTTGTTTTATCCTCCCAGACTCAGAATCATCCACCACCCCAGAGGATTGTTCAAAAACTCAGACTGAATCTGAGAAAGGTAAGCGCATTGGCTGTCCTCATCAGGACCGGTAAGCAATATAATTCATTTTGTCTCAGTCTGGTACAAATCGACCAGAGCAGTGTCAGGATACGAGTGTATTATTCATGATTGCAGGCTAACCCATTGCTCTCAGACTCTCCATTTTCTCTGCCTGAGCTGTCAGGACAGACGTTACTGTCACTTACATTCACTGTGTGCAAAATCACTAAGGATTCACAACGTGAAATATTTCCTTTCTTCCTCGTTGCGTTCTCTACCTCTGCTCCCTCTCTCCTTCACACTGAAGATTTTATCTCCCGTCCCTATGTCTCACTGTTTCTCCATCTGTCTCTCTTTCTCACTGTCATGTTCACAAACAATTTTCTGCCTCTTAGTCTTTCCCTCACTTTCAACTACTCTCTTTCTGTTTTATTCTTTGCCGTTCTGTCTTTCTCTCCCTCTTACTTCTTTCTACCTCATGGATCTCTTCCATCCCAGCTCTGTTTCACGAGTTCCAGTTCTCGTTTCATTCAGCTTGTTATTCTCTCTCTCTTCGCCACTCCGTTTTTTGTTCTTCTCTGCATGTTAATCGGTCTCCATTTCCTCAATGTGTCCATGTATCCCTTTCTCCAGCTGCCCAGTACCCATATTTCCCAAAGACAGCGATGGAGCTTGAGAAAGAAACGAAAGAGGAGTGTGAATGGAGAGAGAATGAAATGAAAATATTTAGGAGGACAGAGCAAAGATGGAACTGGAAGGGAATATAGGGTAAATAATGATAGTCGGGATGGGGATTTGGAATGAAAATAATTGGTGGTGAGGTAAATGGATAATAAGAAATACAGAAAGAGAAAAAACACAATGGGGGATGGAAAACAGGAGGAAAGAGGAAGAACATGAATTAACTGAGATGGATATGTCGAGATAGATCCTGTACCCCACAGTAACCTCTGAATATGTTTAACATGCTAATATTGTTTGTGTTATGTTTAGACACTGAGTACCAGACGATTAATGTGGAGGTTACTTCAATGACAGAACTCGGCGATGAAACAGCGAAGAGGGTGGTTTTGAAGAAGGTGAGACAGAATTGCAATGAGGACCAAATGGCAGACACCAGACCCACTTGCGCTGTTTGGATTCAGTGATAGGTGACTCCCGCCTCGACATACATGTATTTCAAGTTCCTCCTGTCACCCTCGTGTTTCACAGACCACATGATACTCTGGGCAGATACATCGACTCTCCAACGAGCTGCATTGGCTGTGATTGTTCGGTTGAAGAGAAATGTAAAGAGGTTGAATGCCCTCATCACAGAACTGCTTTGAGGATGGTGGAAGGGCATCCAACTTTTCCTGTATGATAGGATCCAGATGTTCTGTCTGACCTTACTCTGTTTTCTCGCTCTCTTTCCACTCAGTTTCTCTATGTCTTGACCACTTGACCACCCAGACGTCCTCGCTCTGTTTTTTTTTCTTTCAACATCTTTCAGTTTCCCTCTCTCCTTGCCTGACCCACCTTTATCTTCCTCATTGTGTTTCCCTTTCTTTCACTTTTTCGCATTCACAATCTCACTGATCCTGCATATTACAACTTCTCTCCCTGTGTATGACTGCCAGTGCGTCTTTTTCACACTCCCTCGCCCCCACTCTTTTTATCTCTCTCTCTCTCTTTTCCTAGAGCATTATCATAACTCTGTCTCCCTCTCTCTATCTCTATTTCACTCTCTTTATTACTCTCTCGAGCTTTCTGTCTTTCTTTCTCACATCATTTCATCATTCCTCATTTTCACTTCCTCTCAGTCTATCCTCACGACCTCTTTCTCTGACTCTCTCTGTTTCTGTCTGTCTCTCTCTGTCTCGTTCACATACATTATCGCTCTCTCACGCTGTCTTATAATCTTTCTCCCTTTCTGTCTGTCTATCACTCTCACTCGATCTCATCCCCATTTTCTGTCTCGCTCTGTCTGACTCTCTCTATCTCTATCGAATTAGTTGTGTTTCTCGAGTTCTCTCTCTTCGCCCCCCCCCTCACCCCCACCCTTCCCCACACCCCAAGCCCCCCTCCCTCCTTTGTCTGCAGTCATCCTCATATTTTCTCCTCTCTCCTTTCTAGGTACAGGAAATGTTCAAGGATCAATGTCCAAATGAGCCGATCGATTGGAATCGGGTGGAGGTTCAGTGCTCAGATGTGGATGAGTTGGATCCCTGAGGGAGATACACTGTGAGCGAGCAACCGGAACACCCGGATCATACGATTTCCAGACTCACTCCATGATGATTCAACCTTCATTTCTCATTCTTTCACTCATGCAGAGGGTTCAACTTCAATTTGAAGTGTGTTAACTTTAAAGCGAACATAGTTTCCACTTTATTTTGCAGAGCTGCGAGCTTTAAGCATTTTATTCTTTCAGCAGGGAATTAAAATCCCATTTTTAATAATGCCTGCCAGTCAGTTGAAACCAGACCGACCCTAGAGCTGCGTTCAGTTTCAGGATGAAGTGAACTGCTACTTATTGGGGGAAGTTAATGCTTGATCTCCCAACTTTGAGATTGAGTGAGCTCTCAGCACTGATGACAGGGATGTGGACAACAGATAGCCCTGTGGAAGGAGAACATCTCATTATATAGCATCATTTGAATCAGGTTTCTGTGGAATGGGAAATTTATTTGTCATTGAAATTTACAGAATCAGCAATAGCTTTTTAATCAGCACATTTTAAATGGTAGAATGGTAATTATGTTTAACATGAGTGAAATGCTTGACAATGTTACAAATAAAGTGAATTACAATCAAGTATGAGTCAAATGTTGACAGCACTCTGCTCTATCGCACCACCAATTTATGTTCTTCTGTACTGTGTCTGAGCTCTCACACTCTAACGTCCAATATTGGTTCAACATGCAATATACAAAATGTGTAGATGACAAAAAAAAAGTGGGACAGTAAGTTGCGATGAGGAAAGAAGAACTTACAAATGGATATCGATAGGTTAAGGAGAGTGGGCCAAGATGCGGTCGATGAAGCTTAACGTGGATAAGTGTGAAGTCATGCATTTTGGGTGGAAAAATGGGATGGCGATGAATGATTTAAATGAGGAGAAACTTCGCGGTGCTCCGATGCAGAGGGATCTAGGTGTCCTAATTCATGAGTCACAGAAAACTAGCATGCAGATGCAATGGGCCGAATGTCCTAATTCTGCTCCTAGATGTAATGGACTTCTGAACTTATGAATTCATAACTGCTAACTATGTCTGTTAATTCCAATTCAAGAAATATTCCTCACAGACTCACTCACTAAAACAGCTAGAAAACAGTAGGTTTCTGCGATTTGTACTTAGCACCAGCGCTACAGCTTTTGAAAACCCCGAGAGTGAGGCATAAAGAGATATTTGCCTTTGGACTCTCAGACAGCAGCCTCCAGAGAGAGAGAGAGAGAGAGAGAGCGAGCTCTTGTTTCCTGCTGACACAAGCAGAATTTGCCTGCATGTCCACGTCAGCTTCGCTCGTTGCATTATCACATGACTCATTCTCTTGTCAATCAGCCCAATTAAACCCTTCTTTGAAATCCCAGGGAAGACCCTAAAATAGACAGAAATGTATTAGCTCAGGTTTAAATGTACACCCCATGTCCTAGGTTATTCTTGTACATTCTTGGCATGTGGGCCGCCTGGAGCAGACAAATGGGCATCGATGAAAACAGAGCTGTCTCTGAAACATTCCCTGCCAAGAACCATGAAAATATTGACATTTGAAATGCACAATATTTCCACAATATGAATGAGAATTTCGAAATTGAGGAGATGTCTGAGTCAATAAAGTGTAGGAAGTACAGAAGGCATGGGTGAACAAAAGTTGTTATCAGTTTAGGTCAGGGCAAAAAATGCAATGATCAAAGGCAAGATCATCTGCTGTGAAAGATGTTAGGCCGACCTGGAAACCACGAGAACAGTGAACTCTGAGGATGACGAAGTCATGGATGAGAGTTTCTGATCAGCTGACAGGGTTACATTCGAGTGATATTCTGGAGGTGATAGGGGCTATTTCAGTGCTGCCTGGGATAAACGGAGGGAAATTCTCCTCCAGGTCAAACTCAAACCAGAATTACACACCATCTTGATCCGAATGGTTCCGCTGACAGAGAAAGAAGCGGTAGTCAGGTAATAGAGTTTATGACAGCGAGCAAAGTCAATTGATAGAACTTTCCCATATTCGGCCCATTGAGTCTGCTCTGCTAGTCAATCATGGCTGATATGCTCCTCATCCCCATTTCCCTGTCTTCTCCACATAATCCTTTCACGCATTGACAATTAAAAATCTACCAAACTCCTCCATAATTTTACTCACTGCCCCAGCATCCACCGCACTTTGGGGTAGCGATGTCTACAGATTCACAAGCCTTTGGGAAATGTAACTTCTCCTCAACCCTGTTTTAAATATGCAACCCCTTATACTAAGTGTATGATCTCTCATCTTCGAATGCCCCACAAGGGAAAGCATCCACTCCATGTCTACTTTATCCACACCTTTTATTATAATTTATACCTCAATTTTGCCTCCCCTCATTCTTCTCAATTCCAGAGAGTGTCGGCCTAAACTATTCAATCTAACGTCATACGCCAAACCCCTCATCTCTGGAATCAATCTAGAGAACCTCCTCTGAGCAGCTTCTAATGCCACTACATATTTACTCAAAAAAGGGGACTAAAACTGTGCACAATACTCCAGGTTGGGGTCTCACCAATGCCTTGCATAGTTGCAACAATCTTCCTTACCTTTATATTCTATTCCTTTAGCTACAGATGCCAGCATTCCATTCGCTTTCCTTATTATCTGCTGAACCTGCACGCTCGTTTTCTGTGACTCATGAACGAGGACAGGCAGATCCCTCTGCATCGGAGCACCCTGAAGTTTCTCCCCATTTAGCACATTCCCATTTTTCCACCCAAAATGCATGACCTCACACTTGCCGACGTTAAGATCCATTTACCACATGTTGCCCCAATCTCCTAACCTATCGATATTTATTTATAACGTTCTTCTTTCCTCATCGCAACTTATAGTCCCATTTATTTTTGATTCATCTGCAAATTTTGTATATTGTCATGTTTAATTGTCTCGTTATTGAAAGGTAAGCTCATTCATTCGCTGTATGTAAACTGTATCGTTTAAATATAGTTTTCTTTAATAAAAACTTGCGAGCCTGCTAACAAAATCACTCCTATCGTGAAACGTCTTATTTTAACACTCATGCCGAAATAAAAATAAAAAGTTGGCATCTAATTGTGCTTAATTAAATACTTTCGGCTTTCCGACCTGCTCCCAAATAATAGGTTCAAAACGCTCCCTCGCCGCCCTTGTCTCTGCAACATCCTCCAGTTTAAGAAGTTTTAGAGATCTCTGTGTTATTCCAATTCTAAGATATTGTGCTCCTCAGAGTTTAATCATTCCCCCGTTGGCAGCCGTGTCCTCAGCTGGGCCCTATTTATTTGCACAAATTACTCCTGAACCTCTCGATCTCACTCCCCATTTAAAGATTACCTGAAAATATGCCTCTTTGATCAGAACCAGCTTTCGGTTACTGGTCCTGAATTCACTTCTGAGGATAAATATCAATGGCATCATCAGTAATGTGCATTAAGAAGTCTCACAACACCAGGTTGAAGTCCAACAGGTTTATTTGGCAGCACACGCTTTCAGAGTATCACTCCTTCTTCAGGTGAGTGAGGAGTTGCGTTCACAAACAGGGCATATACAGACACAAACTCAATTTACAAGATCAATGGAATGCGAGTCTTTACAGGTAATCAAGTCTTAAAAGTACAGATAATGTGACTGAAGAGAGGGTAACGCACAAGTTAAAGAGATGTGCATTGTCTCCTGCCAGGACAGTTTGTGAGATTTCGCAAGCCCAGGCAAGTCGTGGGGGTTACAGATAGTGTGACATGAACCCAAGATCCTGGTTTAGGCCGTTCTCATGTGTGCTGAACTTGGCTATCAGTTTCTGCTCAGTGATTCTGCGTTGTCGTGTGTCGTGAAGGCAGCCTTGGAACGCTTGCCTGAAGATCAGAGGCTGAATGTTCGTGACTACTGAAGTGATTCCCGACAGGAAAAGAACACTCCTGCCTGGTGATTGTCGTACGATGTTCATTCATCCCTTCTCGTAGCATCTGCATGGTCTCCCCAATGTACCAAGCCTCGCGACATCCTTTCCTGCAGCATATTAGGTGGAGAACATTGGCCGAGTCGCAAGAGTAGGTACCATGTACCTGGTGGATGGTGGTCTCACGTGAGATGATGGCATTCGTGTCGATCATCCGGCACATCCTGCAAAGGTTGCTGTGGCAAGGTTGGGTGGTGTCACTGTTCTCTGAAGGCTGGGTAGTTGGCTGCAGACAATGGTCTGAGATTGTGCGGTTGTTTGAAGGCAAGAAGTGGAGGTATGGGGAAGACCTTGGCGAGATGTTCCTTTTCATCGATGACATGTTGAAGGCTCCGGAGAAGATGTCATAGCTTCTGCACTCCGGGGAAGTACTGGACGATAAAGGGTACTCTGTCCGCCGTGTCCCGTGTTTGTCTTCTGAGGAGATCAGTGCAGCTTTTCACTGTGGCACGTCGGAACTGTCCCCATCGATGAGTCGAGCAACATATCCTTTGGACTCATGGCGAACAATCATCGAAACAACTACATGGTGACATCAACAAGTTCCATCCCACCTTCAGTCTCACCATGGACTATTCTCCGGAATTGGTTGCATTCTTGGACACATCAAGAACCGTCACCTCAGCCCTTCACTGTACGGCAAGCCAACGGATAACCTCACAATGATCCACTTCTCCATCTTCCACCCTAAACACGCTAAAAAGGCCACCCCCTATGGACAAGACTTCTGCATACACAGGATCTGCTCAGATGAGGAGGATCGCAACAGATGCCTCGAGAAGCTGACAGACGCCCTCATAAGAACAGGAAATGGCGCTCGACTCATGATCGACAGTTCCAACGCGCCACAGCAAAAAAACGCACCGACCTCCTCAGAAGACAAACACAGCACACGGCAGACAGAGTACCCTTCGTCGTACAGTACTTCCCCGGAGAGGAGAAGCTATGACATCTTCTGCAGAGTCTTCAGTATGTCATCGATGACGACGAACATCTCGCCAAGGCAATCCCCACACCCCCACTTCGAGCCTTCAAACAACCACACAACCTCAAACAGACCATTGTCCGCAGCAAACTACCCAGCCTTCAGGAAAACAGTCACCACACCACGTGACACCACACAACCCCGCCTTAGCAACCTCTGAAGACGTGCCCGATCATCGACATTGATGCCATCATCTCTCATGAGAACACCATTCAGCAGGTATACCGGACATACTCTTGTGACTCGGCCAATGTTTTCAAACTGATACGCTGCAGGAAAGGATGTCCCAAGACATTGGGGAGACCATGGAGTGGCTAGGACAACGGAAGAATGAACACCACTCAACAGTCACCAGGCAGGAGTGTTCCCTTCGACTCACGGGCATTCAGCCTCTGATCTTCAGATAAGCGTTCTCCAAGACAGCTTTCACGACACACGACACTGCAGAGTCACTGAGCAGAGACTGATAGCCAAGTTCCGCACACATGAGGACGGCCTCAACCGGGATCTTGGGTTCATGGCACACTATCTGTGACCCCCACGTCTTGCCTGGGCTTGCAATATCTCACTAACTATCCTGGCTGGAGACAATACTCACCTCTTTAACATGTGCTTGGCCCTCTCTCCACTCACATTGCCTGTACCTTTAAGACTTGATTACCTGTAAAGACACGCCTTCCAACCATTATTTTGTAAATTGAGTTTGTGTCTTTATATGCCCTGTTTGTGAACACAAATCCTCATTCACCTGAAGAGACTCTCTCTCTTTCCTTTTTTTTCTACTCGTACTCGGCACTCTCCTCCCCTCGGTCTGAGAAAGCTATTCTCTATCTCCTATTTGCTTTGATCTTAAATACTAGCTGTCACATTTACCTTTCATCTTGCAACAACTTCATTTGTAATTTAATTTTCGTGAATTCCAATGCTTCGAAAAGTGTCTCTGTCAATTGAAAATGCTGAATTATCACTTAAATTAACCTTGCCTTCCTTGCGCCTTCAAGCGTCATCAACGACAGATTGCCCCCCAGCTCCAAAAGATTTGGTTTACCTATCTCTTGTAAACTACCAGTGACCTCTTGCACACTGTGGAAATCTTTAGCAACTGAAAGTGAGATCTTTCCACAAGGCACTCCTTCCATATTCTAACTGAAAGGGTGACCTGGAAGAAAGCACCAGTTCCTTAACATCCACACTTTAAGATCAGTGCTCCCAACACAAACAATGAATTATTGATTTTAGTCATAGTAAGAAACACAAATGTTTCTGAGCATTGTGAACCTGACCCTGAAAGTATATTCAGAACCTAAGTGAGACCCCAACGTCTTATTTGCAATTTTGGCATTAATGTGAGCAAACGATGTTTCGCCTCAGCTGTAGCTAAAATGACAGATTAGGGATCTTTTAATAAACAAAACCTTGAATTACAACTTAGTACAAAGAAAGTACTGTCACTTGACAGTAACATTTGAAATACTTGAAATAAAATGAAGCAGTTTTAATTCCAAACATAAATATTTCACCAAGAATTAATAGTATCCCTCTGGACATCTCACATTCTAAATACAATTAGGAATCACAGATATCCTTGCTCTGACTTGAATCAAAACCTTGGAGCTTTCAGAGACAATTTTTTTAGAGACAGAGAAACTCCCTCCAGTCACCAATTCTCATTTTGAAACTGAAAATGAAAAAAGAAAAGGTTCCTGATAGACGCCTATCTCGTCCAATTAACCAAATATCGCATCATTCTGTGAACTTAGTCTAAAATCCGAGGAGAACTTAAGTAAACAAAAGTGCATTACCGCTACTATATAACACATTCCAAATTAAAATGAGTAATTATCCTACTATATTAGCATTTGATGCCTTCCCGGCAGACAAAACGATTGCTTGTGGAAAAAAAGGAATATTAAGGAAGCCCCAATCAAACATATTATATCAAAATATGTCAATAGCACGTTACAGTTACAATGGCAATCACAAAACCAAGTGCATTGGTTAAGGTGAAACGGAGAAAATGAGTATTTTATTGCAATCAATTGTAAGTATTTTATAAATGAAACTAATGTTGTTAAAACTATTTAACACTTACATTTTGACGCCCCTCCACGTACAATGAACAAGAAGTTAAATCTCATGTCATTTTAGCCAGGTTTCCATTCAGGGATCGTCCAATCAAATTAAAATACAAATATGATCGGAACAACAATGGGGGCTCTTGCACGATTTCAAAACTTGGAGAAAGTATAATTGGATGCCGATTCGTAAGCATTCATTGGAAATTTTGAAAACGTTGAAAGCATTCGACTGGATGTTGAATAGTAAAATTCGATTCAACATTTATTGCAAAATGATGGAATATGTGTATCATTGATGACTAAATTCTGTACTGTGCCACCGGACAAAATAATTGGAGTTAGTGCGAGACATGTACACAGGTTATGATCCAAAATTACACTGGAAATCGGTAAGAAGTTGCAAAACATATAAGAGATAACTCTGATTGGATTGCAGTGTATACATGCAGAGACGACTAACTCAATGGGCAGATCGTTTTGAAGAGATGTCCTTACAGGTGTACGGAAACTGAGATAATTAACACTCCAGTGAAACTTTTAAAATGGCAAGAAGTGTCTGATGGACCCAATTGTTTGAAAACTGAGGACATTGACTTCCAATCTAATTAATGTACGAATAGAAATTAAGGTGTTAAACATGCCGGAAAACGGGAAAAAAGGAGAATGAAAAAGAAATTTTAAAAACCTTGAATTGCACAAGCAGGAAAAACAAAACAAAAGGGAAGAGAGATAAAGGGAAGAACGATAAAAAGAGAGAGCTTTTTGAATAGATTTAGAAATGTAGCAGTAAGCAATGGAATAAAAAGAGAATATTATAAAGAGAGAATATTTCAACATAAAATGCAATGACTTACCGAAGGTCACCAGAGCAGGTTGAAGAAGGAAGAAGTACTAGAAAAGACCTAGTTGCCAAATGTTTAAATATATGCGCGCTCTTCCAAAGTTTGAGAGAACTCCTGTCAAACCATTATTTCTCTATTTTTAAAAAATCTGCCTAATCAGATGAATCGCTCAAAACATTCAAAACGTCACTTTTAGAGAGTCGATTGGTAGATTGAGCTAGTGAGGTATCTGTATAATTGTCGGACTATGTGTGGGAAGATTATGATATGGTGAAGAGAGCCACCATTTGTTTAAATGAGTTACTTCCGGAGGTAGAGAAGCACCAATTTAAAAACGCAAGAAACAGCAGGCACAAACTTATAGCAGAACTATTCTTGGATACGGGAATTAGATATACAGAAAACATAAGAAGCACTCAGAGAAGTTAATATTTGAAAAAAAAATGTAACAGTTCAATTACTTTGCTGATGGGATGCTTGTTGGGAAGTAAAAAGGTAACACTGCGAGTGATGCAGCAGATCCTGATGATTATTCTGAATTGTTACAGAGAACCAAGGATTTTTTCCCCCTAATTACCTTAAGCAATCAATATGGTGAGGAGATAAGTAAACAAATATGGAGGTGATGGTACAGAAGGGAAGTTTCAAGTAATTTCACCTCAGATCAGAACGGAAAGTGCTGAGGGTGGCAACAACTTGTGTAGGTCTGAGTGTTTCCAATGTAACAAAGTGGGACATATGAAGGCATACTGTTGATAATGACATGGATGCACAGATGCGGTGGTAGGGAAGAAAGCATCAGAAAAAAGAATGGCTGCTGAAACTTCCACTGTGGTGCAGGTAAAACATACTCTTTCAGGATCAAAGAGATAATCGGCTCGAGTTTGAGATATTTCAAATAATTATTTGAGCACAGGTGAAGTATGTGAGGATATTGGAGGGCCCAGATGTTTGCATGAAAAATGTAAAAGCAGAACTGGCGAAATTCAAACTTTTGTTTTGCGAGAATGCCGAAGAGATTGATGAACATGAACGCAGAATGAAGGACATAAGGAGAACATAGATGCATTGGAATTTCTCAATTCTAAGTATGTGCCAATTAATAAATACTCATGGTTGAATAGTGAACCAGTTGATTGAAAAACGGATCCAAGTGAAATTATTGAGGTATTGAATGCACAAAATGAAAATATGCACCTGAAAAATTGGAAGTTTTGGATTTTCAAACTGTATTGCTGACACCGGAATATGATGCTTTTAAGTCCGTGACAAGAGATAATGAATTTAAAATGCTCATCAGTGATACAATAGGAGATAAAACAATTGGAACATAGGCAAGTGAACAGTTCGCGAAAGACGATTAAAGCTCAACGGAGAACTGCACTGAGGTAGTTCACAAATTTGCAAAATGTTAAGGATTGGAGCCAATTATGAAGTATGAAAGAGATGAAGGATTGACATGGCTCAAAAGCATTGAAAGTAACTAATTCAAATGAAACTGGGGGAAGCAACAGATTTACAAAGCGCAAAGCACAAGCAAATGAAGAGAACAATAGTATTTAGAGCGATCATAAGAATCATCTGAAAAACACCATTAAAGTAACTCAAACTTATTTTGATAACGGAAGAAATGAAATGTTGAAGCACAAAATGAATGTTTTACTGTGTTGAATCGGAAGGTACATTTACAACATGGGAATTTAGAAAATGTGCTTCAGAATTGAAGTATGCCGGTAAGCGACTGAAAATACAATTGCACTGTCGATAAAAAAGGGAAACATTATGATTGGAGTTGAAAGCTGGAAATCAGCAGAAAAATAATCACACAATTTGAGAATGATAATTTTACCATGCATAGACGATGATGGCAAAGTTGATATCATTGTCCTGGTTTTGGAATAATTATTGAAATGATATATTACGACTTGGTGATTGCAAATTAGGGGAGGGAGAGAGAGAGAGAGGAGACAGAGAAAAGAAAAAAGAAAGATGTAGCAGGTGAAAACGAGAGACCCTTTGCGTGAGGGAGAGAGGCATTGACATAATGATACCGCGACTTTGGCACAGTGTTGAACACTGCTGCTTCTCAGCAACAGGTAGCCGCGTTTGATTCCAATCTTAGTAACCACCTGGGTGGAGTATGCGTGGGTTTGCTCCAGGTGTTTCTGTTTCCTCTCACACCAGAAAGCTGTGCACATTTGGTGATTTGACCAGGCTAAATTTACCCGTAGTGTCCAAACCTAAAGGACTAAAGAAGGAAATTAGGAGAGCCAGAAGGGGTCACGTGAAGGCCTTGGCAGGTAGGATTAAGGAGAACCGTAAGGGGTTCTATAAATATGTGGAAAGTAAAAGGATGAGACGTGAAGGAATAGGGCCTATAAAAGGTGAAGGCGGGAAAGTCTGTACAGAACCAGTAGAAATGGCAGAGGTGCTTAATGAGTATTTTGCCTCGGTTTTCACGAGGATGAAGACCTGGGTGGATGTACTGTGGGCTTGCGGTGGACTGAAAAGATTGAGTATATGGACTTTAAGAAAGAGGTTGTGCTGGAATCTTTGAATGGCATCAAGATAGATAGGTCGCCGGGTCCGGATGGGATGCACCCCAGGTTACGTGGGAGGCGAGGGAAGAGATTGCAGAGCTTCTGGCGATGATCTTTGCATCGTCAATGGAGACAGGAGAGGTGCCGGAGTATTGGAGGGTTGCGGATGTGGTTCCTATTTTCAAGAAGGGGAATAGGGATAGCCCAGGTAACTACCGACCGGTGAGTCTAACCACACTGGTTGGTAAGCTGATGGAGAAGATCCTGAGGGACAAGATTTATGAGCATTTAGAGAGGTTTGGTATTGTCAAGAATACTCAGCATGGCTTTGTCAAAGGCCGATCGTGCCTTACGAGCCTGGTGGAGTTCTTCGAAAATGTGACTAAACACATTGACGAAAGGAAAGCAGTAGATGTGGTTTATATGGATTTTAGCAAGGCGGTCAATAGGGTCCCCTATGCAAGGCTTCTAGAAAAAGTGAGAGGGCATGGGCTCCAAGGTGCTGCTGCCCTGTGGATCCAGAACTGGCTTGCCCAAAGGAGGCAGAGCGTGTGTATAGATGGGTCGTTTTCAAATTGGAGGTCGGTCACCAGTGGTGTGCCCCAGGGATTTGTTCTGGGACCCTTGCTGTTTGTCATTTTAATAAATGACCTGGATGAGGAAGTGGAGAGATGGATTGGTAAGTTTGCCAAAGACACGAAAGTTGGTGGGGTTGTGGATAGTCTGGAGGGATGTCAGAAGTTACAGAGGGACGTAGATAGGATGCAAGACTCGGCAGAGAAGTGGCAGATGGACTTTGACCCTGATAAATACGTAGTGGTCCATTTTGGCAGGTCAAATGGGATGAAGGGGTACAATATAAAGGGAAAGACTCTTAGTACTGCAGAGGATCAGAAGGAAATTGGGGTCCGGGTTTATAGGATTCTAAAATCGGCCCCACAAGTGGAGGAGGTGGTTAAGAAGGCGTATGGTGTGCTGGCCTTTATCAGTCGAGGGATTGAGTTCAGGAGTCGGGGATAATGATGCAGCTATATAAGACCCTCGTCAGACCCCACTTGGAGTACTGTGCTCAGTTCTGGTCACCTCATTACAGGAAGGATGTGGAAAAGATTGAAAGGGTGCAAAGGAGATTTACAAAGATGTTGCCTGGATTGAGTGGCATGCCTTATGAGGATAGGCTGAGGGAGCTCGGTCTTTTCTCCTTGGAAAGACGTAGGATGAGAGGAGACCTAATAGGGGTATATAAGATGTTGAAAGGCATAGGTCGGGTGGACTCTCAGAGGCTTTTTTCCAGGTGGAAATGGCTGCTACGAGAGGACACAGGTTTAAGGTGCTCGGGGGGGGGGGGGGGGAGGAGGAAGGGGGGTAGGTACAGGGAAATGTTAGGGGGGAGTTTTTCACACAGAGGGTGGTGGGCAAGTGGAATCGGCTGCCGTCAGTGGTGGTGGAGGCAAACTCAATCGGGTCTTTTAAGAGACTCCTGGATGAGTACATGGGGCTTAATAGGATGGAGGATTATAGTTAGGCCTAAAAGGTAGGGATATGTTCGGCACAACTTGTGGGGCCGAAGGGTCTGTTTTGTGCTGTAGTTTTCTATGTTTCTAAGATCCCCCCCTCATCCTTCTGAACTCCAACGAGTACGGACCCAAGCTCTTCATTCCAGGGATCATTCTTGTGAACCTCCTCTGGACCCTTTCCAAGGCCCAGCACATCCTCCCTTACATACGGGGCCCAAAGCTGCTCACAATTCTCGGAATGGGGTTTGACCAGAGCCTGATACAGCCTCAGATGTACATCCCTGCTCTTGTATTCTAGCCCTCTCGACATGAACGCTAACATTGCATTACAATACATGTCACAATAATAAATCAAATCACATCGAAAAGTGGGGCCTATTCCACCGTCTTTGATTTGATTTGATTCATTATTGTCACATGTACTGGGATACAGTGAAAAGTATTGTTTATTCTGCAGTTTACAGACAAAGCATACAGTTCATAGAGAAGGAAAGGAGAGGGTGCAGAATGTAGTGTTACAGTCACAGCCAGGGTGCAGAGAAAGATCAACTTAATACGAGGTAGGTCCATTCAAAGGTCTGATGGCAGCAGGGAAGAAGCTGTCCTTGAGTCGGTCGGTACGTGACCTCAGATATTTGTGTCTTTTTACCGACGGAAGAAGGTGGAAGAGAGAATGTCCGGGGTGTGTGTGGGGGGTCCTTGATTATGTTGGCTGCTTTTCCCCGAGGCAGCGGGAAGTGTAGACAGAGTCGATGGATGGGAGGCTGGGTTTGTGTGATGGATTGGGCTACATTCACAACCCATGGTAGTTTCTTGCGGTCTTGGACAGAGCAGGAGCCATACCAAGCTGTGAGACAACCAGAAAGAATGCTTTCTATGGTGCATCTGTAAAAGTTGGTGAGCGTCATAGTGGACATGCCAAATTTCCTTAGTCTTCTGAGAATGTAGAGGCGTTGGTGAGGCTTTCTTGACTATAGTGTCGGCGTTGCGGGACCAGGACAGGCTGTTGATGATCTGGTCACCTAAAAATTTGAAGCTCTCGACACTTTCTACTTTGTCCCCGTTGATCTAGACAGGGGCATGTTCTCCACTACGCTTCCTGAAGTCGATGACTATCTCCTCCTTTAGCCTGGCTTAAGTACGACTACTATCATCACTGGCCTGGTTAAATTTGGCCTGTACTACTGTCACAAGCCTGGCTATCCTCCTCCAGCTCCTACTACCCTCCCACCCCTACACCCCTCCCTATCACTGTAAGCTCTTCCAGCCCAGACAGCCCTTCCCTATCTCTGTAACCTCCTCCAGCCCCTACACCCCTCCCTATCTCTGTAACCTCGTCCAGCCCTTAGCCCCCTCCCTATCTCTGTAATGTCCTCTAACCTGTACCCCCCTCCCTATCTCTGGACGCTCCTCCAGCCCCTCCACCCCTCCCTATCTCTGTAACATCTTCCAGCCCCTATGCCCTTCCCTACCTCTGTAACCTCCTCCAGCCCCCTGCACCCCCTCCCTATCTCTGTAACCTCCTCCAGCCCCCTGCACCCCCTCCCTATCATTGTAACCTCCTCCGGCCCCTCACGCCCACCTATCTCTGGAACGTCCTCTAACCTGTTCTCCCCCTCCCTATCTCTGTAACCTCCTCCAACCACTTACACCCTCCCTATCTCTGTAACCTCCTCCAACCTCTACACCCCTCCCTATCTCTGTAACCTCCTCCAACCTCTACACCCCTCCCTATCTCTGTAACCTCCTCCAGCCCCTACACACCTCCCTATCTCTGTAACCTCCTCCAGCCCCTACAACCCCTCCCTATCTCTGTATCCTCCTCCAGCCCTACACCTTAAATAACCCCCTACTCCCTCCCCGCGCAAGAAATATCATTTATCTCCATCCTGTGTTTAGTTTGTAAATTAAATGTCCGGGGTGCAAGGGGGGGGGGGGGGGGCGGGGGGGCTCAATTTCGCTGGCTGCTTTCCCCCGAGGCAGTGAGAAATGTAGACGGAGTCAATGGTTGGGAGGCTGGTTTGCGTGATGGACTGGGCTACGTTCACGACCCATTGAATTTTCTTGTGGTCTTGGGCAGAGCAGGAGCCCATACCAAACGGTGATACATCCGGAAAGAATGCTTTCTATGGGGCATCTCACTTGGTAAGAGTCGTAACTGACATGCAAAATTTCCTAGTCGAATGTCAGGCTGTATTTGTCACTGTGTGCTGCCTCCCCAAGTTGAATGTCAGGCTGTGTTTCTCTCTGTGTGACGCCTCCCCAAGTTCAATGTCAGAGTGTGTTTCTCACTTTGTGCTGCCTCCCCTAGTTGAATGTCAGGCTGTGTTTCTCTCTGTGTGCCGCCTCCCCTAGTTGAATGTCAGAGTGTGTTTCTCACTGTGTGCCGCCTCCCCTAGTTGAATGTCACAGTCTGTTTCTGACTGTGTGCTGCCTCTGCTGTCATTTATTCCCCCTCCCTGAAAGACCCCTTGAACCAACTGCAGCTCCAGCGTGTCAGTGTCGTGACATCTGTTTCTCAGGGATCAGTGCGAGAACCTTTGCTGTTTGTAATATATGTAAATGATTTGGAGGAAAATGTAACTGGATTGATTAGTAAGTTTGAGGACGACACAAAGGTTGGTGGAATTGCGGATAGCAGTGAGGACCATCAGAGGATACAGCAGGATATAGATCAGTTGGAGGCTTGGGCGGAGAGGTGGCAGATGGAGTTTAATCCAGACAAATGTGAGGTAATGCATTTTGGAAGGTCTAATACAGATAGGAAATATAAAGTAAATGGCAGAACCCTTAAGAGTATTGACAGGCAGAGGGGTCTGGGTGTACAGGTACACAGGTCACTGAAAGTGGCAACGCAGGTGGAGAAGGTACTCAAGAAGGCTTACGGCATGCTTGCCTTCATCGACCGGGGCATTGAGTTTCAAAATTGGCAAGTCATGTTGCAGCTTTACAGTACCTTAGTTAGGCCGCACTTGGAAAATAGTGTTCAATTCTGGTCGTCACACTACCAGAAGGATGTGGAGGCTTTGGAAATGGTACAGAAAAGATTTACCAGGATGTTGCCTGGTATGGAGGGCATTAGCTATGAGGAGAGGTTGGAGAAACTTGGTTTGTTCTCACTGGAGCGACGGAGGTTGAGGGGAGACCTGATTGCAGTCTACAAGATTATGATGGGCATGGAAAGAGTGGATAGTCAGAAGCTTTTCCCGAGGGTGGAAGAGTCAATTACTCGGTGGCACAGGTTTAAGGTGTGAGGGGTAAGGTTCAAAAGAGATATATGAGGCAAGTTTTTTTACACAGAGTGGTGGGTGCCTGGAACTCGCTGCCGGGGGAGGTAGTGGAAGTGGATACGATAGTGACTTTTAAGGGGCGTCTGGACAAATACGTGAATAGGATGGGAATAGAGGGATACGGTCCCCGGAAGGGTAGGGGGTTTTAGTTCAGTCGGGCAGCATGGCCGGTGCAGGCTTGGAGGGCCGAAGGGCCTGTTCCCATGCTGTAATTTTCTTTGTTCTTTGCTCTTTATACATCCATGGCGCTGTTAGGGAGGGAGCTCCAGGATTGTTATTGGACATTAGTCAGTCCCGTCTGAGGTGCCGGTACACCCAAGGCGCTGTTAGGGAGGGAGTTCCAGGATTGTTATTGGACATCAGTCAGTCCCGTATGTGGTGTCGGTACATCCATGGTGCTGTTAGGGAGGGAGTTCTGGGATTGTTAGTGGACATCAGTCAGTCCCGTGTGTGGTGTAGGTACACCCATGGTGCTGTTAGGGAAGGAGTGCCAGGATTGTTATTGGACATCAGTCAGTTCCGTGTGTGGTGTAGGTCCACCCACAGCGCTGTTAGGGAGGGAGTGCCATGATTGTGATTGGACATCAGTCAGTCCCATGTGAGGTGTAGGTACACCCACAGTGCTGTTAGGGAGGGAGTTCCGGGATTGTTATTGGACATCAGTCAGTCCCGTGCTTGGTGTAGGTACACCTACGGTGCTGTTAAGGAGGGAGTTCCAGGATTGTTATTGGACATCAGTCAGTTCCTTGTGTGGTGTAGGTACACCCATGGCGCTGTTAAGGAGGGAGTTCCGGGATTGTTATTGGACATCAGTCAGTCCCGTGTGTCGTGTAGGTACACCCACGGCGCTGTTAGGGAGGGAGTTCCAGGATTGTTATTGGACGTCAGTCAGTCCCCGTGTGTGGTGTAGGTACACCCACGGTGCTGTTAGGGAGGGAGTTCCAGGATTTCGACCCCAGCCAATGGCCGATATGTTTCCAAGTCGGGATGGTGTGAGAGGCTCAGAGGGGGGAACTTGCAGGCGTTGGGTGTTCCCCATGTGTCTGCTGCCCCCGCCCCCTTGTCCTTCGAGATGGTAGAGGTGGTGGGTTTGGAAGGTGCTGTGGAAGGAGCCTTGGTGAGTCGCTGCGGTGCATCTTGTAGATGGTACACATGGCTGCCGCTGTGCGTTGGTGGTGGAGGGAGTGAATGTCTGTGGTTAGCGTGTCGATCGAACGGGGGGTGGGGGGGGTGGGGGCTGCTTTGTCCTAGATGGTGTTCAGCTTTCTCGAGTGTTGTCGGCAGCCGCACTCATCCAAGCAAGTGGAGTGTGTCCCATCACACTCCTGACTTGTGTCCTTGTAGATGGTGGGACAGGCGGTGGGGAGATGGGAGTCAGGAGGTGAGGATTGATTCGGGACAGTCAGCATGGCTTTGTGAGTGGAAAATCATGTCTCACAAATTTGATTGAGTTTTTCGAAGGGGTAACCAAGAAGATCGATGAGATCAGTGCAGTTGATGTTGTCTACATGGACTTTAGGAAGGCCTTTGACAAGTTACCGCATGGTAGGTTGTTGCATGAGCTTAAATCTCACAGGATCCAGGATGAGGTATCTAAATGGATACAAAATTGGCTTCTTGACAGAAGTCAGAGCTGGTTGTAGAGAGTTGTTTTTCAAACTGGAGACCTGGGACCAGCAGTGTGCCTCAGGGATCAGTGCTGGGTCCACTGTTATTTGTCATTTATATTCATGATTTGGATGAGAATATAGGAGGCATGATTAGTGAGTTTGCAAATGACACCAAAATTGGTGGCATAGCGGACAGTGAAGAAAGTTATGTCCACTGGCAACGGGATCTTGATCAATTGGGCCAGTGAGCTGACGAATGGCAGATGGAGTTTAATTTAGACAAATGTGAGGTGATGCATTTTGGTAGATTGAACGAGGACAGGACTTACTCAGATAATGATAAGGCGTTGGGGAGAGTGACAGAACAAATATCTCGGGGTACATGTTCATAGTCTCAGGTGGACAGAGTGGTGAAGAAGGCATTCGGCATGCTTGGTTTCATCGGTCAGAACATTGAATACAAGAGTTGGGACGTCTTGTTGAAGTTGTACAAGACATTGGTAAGACACTTGGAATACTGTGCACAGTTCTGGTCACCCTATTATAGAAAGGATATTATTAAACTAGAAAGAGTGCAGAAAAGATTTACTAGGATGCTACCGGGACTTGATGGTTTGAGTTATAAGGAGAGGCTGGATAGACTGGGAATTTTTTCTCTGGAGCGTAGGGGGCTGAGGGGTGATCTTATAGAGGTGTATAAAATAATGAGGGGCAGAGATCAGCGAGATAGTCAATATCTTTTCCCAAAGGTAGGGGAGTGTAAAACTAGAGGGCATAGGTTTAAGGTGAGAGGGGAGAGATACAAAAGGGTCCAGAGGGGCATTTTTTTCACACAGAGGGTGGTGAATGTCTGGAACGAGCTGGCAGAGGTAGTCGTAGAGGCGGGGACAATTTTGTCTTTTAAAAAGCATTTAGACAGTTACATGGGTACGATGGGTATAGAGGGATATGGGCCAAATGGTGGCAATTGGGATTAGCTTAGGGGTTTTAAAAAAAAAGGGCGGCATGGACAAGTTGGTCCAAAGGGCCATTTTCCATGTTGACTCTATGAATCTATGACTCTACTCTCAGCTGGATTCCCAGCCTCTGACCTGCTCTGGTGGCCACAGTATTTATATAGCTTGGTCCCAGTTCAGTTTCTGCTCAATGGTAACCCCCAGGACGTCGATAGTGGGGGAGGAGATTCCGTGATGGTAACGCCATGGAATGTCTGGACCACACTCGGAGCACCGTGCACAGTTCCGGTCTCCCTACCCCCTCAGTTAGACCATCCTTGGAGCACCGTGCACAGCTCCAGTGTCCCTATCCCTCGGTTAGACCCACACTCGGAGCACCGTGCACAGTTCCGGTCTCCCTATCCCCTCGGTTAGACCCTCACTCGGAGCACCGTGCACAGTTCCGGTGTCCCTTTCCCCTCGGTTAGACCATCCTCGGAGCACCGTGCACAGTTCCAGTGTCCCTATCCCTCGGTTAGACCCACACTAGGAGCACCGTGCACAGTTCCCATCTGCACATGAGGAAACAGGGAGGAAAGTTGAGAAAAATAGCCTTTATTATATAAATAGATCAGTCAATTCACATGTCAAAACATTTAAAATATTTTAAATATAAATTTAAATCTCAAATATATGAAATAATCCAACACAGATTCTGTAGAAATCAATCGGAGTGCCCTTAGGACAAGATGAAAGGTCAGAGTTCACGTAGGCCTCAGGCCTCGCAGGATTGGTCACACAAGAATCGCAGAGCCACCCTTGCAAGGGTGGAAGGTAACAGTTCAATTAGGCCGCAGGCCTCTACATTGGCAAAATTCACTGTCCGTGCCAATGAGGTGGCCATTTTGGTTTGCCTAGGGGAAGCAGCCATTTTGTTTTGCTAAGCCATGCCCCCATCCCACTGCAGCGCCGATTGGCCAAGGTTCACTCGATGACAATGGAGTTGACAGCCTGGTACTGGATGAGCCAAAAGGGGTAGCACTGGGCGCTGTTGAAGAGGACGTAGATGGTGGGGCGGTCCAGGGAGTTGACGCAGGAGTCGAAGCGGCCTCCGGCCGGCTGGGCGGGGGCCAGGGATGGGGGGCCGGGGGTGTTACGGCAGCCCAGGGTGCTGCGGCCCGTCAGCACCTTGGCCAGGAACATGTGGAGGAGGGGGGCCCGGCGGGGGGACAGGTGGCGAGGGCGAGCGGGCAGGGCGAAGTTGTGTGAGTAGCCCGCCCTGGTGGCAAAGTAGCTCCCGCGACCGTAGAGGCAGCCATTGCGGTCGCTTAGCCCCGGGTCAAAGTTGTGGCGGCAGATGGAGCTCGCCGACTCCGCTGACGTCCCGTGGAAGAGGTGGCAATCCCAGCATCCCGAGGGGCACTCTTCCCACAGCCTCTGGTAGAGTTGGGCACGGCATCTTGAGGGGGAGGGGGGAGAGAGAGAGAGAGGGAGAGAAAAATCAGTGACCATTCGACTGCATGCCAACCCCATTCCCCCGTCACGTCCATTACAACCTTTGAACCCCAGCAGGCCACAGCAGAGGGGCAGCTAGGCCCCAAATGAAGCCTGGGCCTTGCCTGGCGATGCAAAGGGGTTTCTATATTCCTCCCACATTCCAAAGACAGCTCCCCATTCCCCCTCCACCATCCCCCATCTGACTGGAGGCCTGAGACCTTAAATTTCATTAACATTAAATTGCCCCTTAGTGTCCAACGTTGTGCAGGTTAGGTGGATTGGCCATGCTAAATTGCCCCTTCGTGTCAGGGGGACTAGCTCGGGTAAATGCATGGGGTTATGGGGATAGGGCCTGGCTGTGATTGTGGTCGGTGCAGACTCGATGGGCCGAATGGTTTCCTTCTGCACTTTAGCAATCTATGTTCAATGTTCTATGTTAATTGTCAATTATATTAACAATTTGGATGAGAATTTTGGAAGCATGGTTAGTAAGTTTGCAGATGACACCAAGATTGGTGGCATAGTGGACGGTGAAGAAGGTTATCTAGGGTTGCAATGGGATCTTGATCAATTGGGCCAGTGGGCTGATGAATGGCAGATGGAGTTTAATTTAGATAAATGCGAGGTGATGCATTTTGGTCGATTGAATCAGGGGCAGGACTTACTCAGTTAATGGTAGGCGCCTGTTCAGGTTACACGGAGGGAGAATGTAGCATGGCCAATGCACACTAACCAGCAGGTTTGTCAGACTGTGGGAGGAAACCGGAGCACCCGGAGGAAACCCACGGAGACACGGGGGGTGCAGACTACGCACAGACATGGGCAGGTTGGACTACAGGGCCTGTTCCCATCCTGTAAATCCCCGACTAGCCCGCAATCGAGGCCTGCGCCGACTCCCAGCCCCAGCTAGGTCGCAATCGAGGCCTGCACCGACTCCCAGCCCCAGCTAGGCCGCAATCGAGGCCTGCGCCGACTCCCAGCCCCAGCAAGGCCGCAATCGAGGCCTGCGCCGATTCCTAGCCCCAGCCAGGCCACAATCAAGGCCTGCGCAACAAGAGGTTAAGGGTTGCAGAGCCTAGGGGTGCAGCGGGGATGGGAATGGGAGCCAGGGGTTTCGACCGCCCTCTCTCCCCCCTCTGAAGGAGGGGCCACCGGCCTCTCCCCCTCCCCCCACTCGGAACAGCCCACTCACTTGGCATATTCTTCCCAGAGTGCCGTGTTCTGGATTCGGTAGATGTGGGCGATGATAAACTTGGACTCGCTGATGGTCTGGTGAAACATCCAGTACACCATCTGGTACTCCGAGTCTGCCAGCGCGAGCGGGACCCACGCCACCCCCTGGCACTGGGGGGTAGGCCACCCAGGAGGCGGGCAATTCGACCCCTGGGGCTGCAGCATCCCCCCCGGGGCTGGCCGTGTGGTGGAGTGGTTCCCGAGGCAGGTCAGCAGATGGGAGAGTCCTGGCGAGAGAGAGAGAGAGAGATTCACCATTAGATACATCGATGAGACCACACTCGGAGCACCGGGCACAGTTCCGGCCTCCCTATCCCCTCGGTTAGACCACACTCGGAGCACCGCACACAGTTCCGTTCTCCTGAACCCCTCGGTTAGACCACACTCGGCGCACCGTGCACAGTTCCGGTCTCCCTATCCCCTTGGTTAGACCACACTCGGAGCACCATGCAGACTTCTGGTCTTCCTATCCCCATGGTTAGACCACACTCGGAGCACTGTGCACAGTTTCGCTCTCTGTACGCCCTCGGTTAGAGCACATTCAGAGCACCGTGCACAGTTCCGGTCTCCCTATCCCCTCTTTTAGAACACACTTGGAGCACCGTGCACAGTTCCGGTCTCCCTATCCCATCAATTAGACCACACTCGGAGCACCGTGCACAGTTCCCGTCTCCCTATCCCATCGGTTAGACCACACTCGAAGCACCGTGCACAGATCCGGTCTCCCTATCCCCTTGGTTAGACCACACTCGAAGCACCGTGCACAGTTCCGGTCTCCCTATCCCCTCGGTTAGACCACACTCGGAGCACCGTGCACAGTTCCGGTCTCCCTATCCCCTCGGTTAGACCACACTCGGAGCACCATGCACAGTTCCGGTCTCCCTATCCCCTCGGTTAGACCACACTCGGAGCACCGTGCACAGTTCCGGTCTCCCTATCCCCTCGGTTAGACTACAATCGGAGCACCGTGCACATTTCCGGTCTCCCTATCCCCTCGGTTAGACCACACTCGGAGCACCGTGCACAGTTCCCGTCTCCCTATCCCCTCGGTTAGACCACACTCGGAGCACCACGCTCAGGTCGGGACCCACCTCAGATAGGGAACCATTTCCAGCGGCGAGCGGAACACGGGGCGACGGCAGATTTTGCGATACACCCCATTGGTCAAATCGCTCTCGCTCAGGTCCACCCAGTTGATGACAAACTCCGTGCCTTCCCACGCAAAGCGGAAACGATTCTGTTCACGCTTGTAGGATTCTTCAATCTCTGAGGCGAGGGGCTGAGGGAGGGGAGAGGGAGGGACAACAAAGGCACACAGATTAACGAACGGAACCCACTCCCATGCCTGTGCCACCATCGAGTGCCCAGGAATGTTCAAATTCGGGGCATGAATCAGTCATTCCGCCCCTCCACCTCTGCTAAACCATTTGATAAGATCAGTTTGTTCTCTCCCCCCTCCTCCCCGCCATTAACACTCGACCTCCCCCTCCCCTCCCATCCATCCTCCTCTGCCTCGAATATATTCAGCGCCCCTCAGTCCCCAGGGGGACCCACTCCCATGCCTCTGCCACCATCGAGTGCGCAGGAATGTTCAAATTCGGGGCACGAATCAGTCATTCCGCCCCTCCGGAATGAATCCCGCAGACTAATCACTCTCTGAGCGATTCCTCCACATCTCCCTCTTCAATGGGGTCTGAGTTTCGCTCCTCCGTGCAGCTTTTGATATCCTGTGTAGGATGGGGGTGTCGAACTCCTTAGTAGGCCTAGATTGAAGCCTAGTCCCTGTGTACCACTAATCAGTAAGAGTTTGAACAACACCAGGTTAAAGTCCAACAGGTTTATTTGGTAGCAAATACCATTAGCTTTCGGAGCGCTGCTCCTTCGTCAGATGGAGTGGAAATGTGCTCTCAAACAGGGCACAGAGACACAAAATCAAGTTACAGAATACTGATTAGAATGCAAATCCCTACAATAAACCAGATCTTAAAGATACAGACAATGTGGGTGGAGGGAGCATTAAGCACAGGTTAAAGGGATGTGTATTGTCTCCAGACAGGATAGCCCGCAAGTCCAGGAGGCAAGCTGTGGGGGTTACTGATAATGTGACATAAATCCAACATCCTGGTTTAGGCCGTCCTCATGTGTGCGGAACTTGGCTATCAGTTTCTGCTCAGCGACTCTGCGCTGTCATATGTCGTGAAGGCCGCCTTGGAGAACGCTAACCTGAAGATCAGAGGCTGAATGCCCGTGACTGCTGAAGTACTGCCCCACAGGAAGAGAACAGTCTTGCCTGGTGATTGTTGAGTGGTGTTCATTCATCCGTTGTCGAACCGTGCACTCTCGTGCACGCTGCGACAACGGCCCACTACTCTCATGTCGCCAAGCACATATTTCCCTCTCAGGGACTCCAGCCCTTGCAAACCATTTCCAAATATTATCACTCTCCAGCACTTGTACCCAGCAGCTCTTCCATGGGACCCTGTGCACAATAATCAATCATCGAATTTGAGCTGCATGGACTCGATGGGCCGACAGGCTTTTAGCGTCGTTGTATCTCTGTACATCTACTTTAATTGGGGTTTTCCATTGGCTCAGTGTTGGACATCATCTGAATGTTTAATTTATTCATGTATCGAGGAGCGGCATAAACATTTTGAACTAATTGAATGCAATGTGTGCATACAAAGATTTCCATGATTGCAATCTGAGTTATTGCTGACATTGGTGATTTTGAGCAGGTTTACGGTCAGTTGAATATTTCCCTGGGACACGGAATTAAACAGAAACCTGTTGCCATCCAGTCTGAGAGCCTTGAACAAAGTGTGAGTGTTTGACAGTAATGAGTCACGCCCATGATAGGATCCAATAGTTCACTGTGGATCACTTCAGGCATTACAAAGATTGCCCACTGCTGAGTGTCCAAATGTCACCAGTTTCAATTGATTACCACTGTGGTTTCAGAATGGGGGAAGAGGCGCTAAAGTGGTTCTCCAAATCTTTCCCGTAACTGGTGACAACCACAACTGTAACTGTCCTGAAGAGACTAAAACAGAAACAAGTGCAAGTTTAACTGTTTCTTGATATCATGTAGAGTTAACTGTGGGAAGAAGTTGGAGCATCCAGAGGAAACCCATGCAGACGCGAGGAGAACGTTAATTGGGTGAAGACGAGCTCCTTTTAATGCTGTGGACTTCAGGAGGAGGTCGAGATGGACCGTTCACTCCGGAAATGTGCCTCGTGGTTTGCAATTGCTTCTGCAAGTATTTTACACTGACGACCTCGGCACCCCATCAGTTGGGATTGTGGTAGATGTGCAACTCGTTAGTATTATGTTTGTGCGCCACGCGTTAACACAGTCTGACTGCAAACCTGTAGTCTGATCTCTTAATTGTGATGTCATAGATCTCTCCGATTGCACGTTGCTGGTCTTGCAAATACTCCATTGATAAAGCTTCACCAGCTTGGCACCTCATTTTGTAGCATGTCTGCTGCTCCATCTGACGTATTCTCCTACACTCATCACTGAACCACTCTTGATCAATTGGCTCTGCTTGTGGGGGGCAGTTAGCGGACCATAGAACCATAGAAACATAGAAAATTGCAGCTCAGAAACAGGCCTTTTGGCCCTTCTTGTCTGTGACGAACCATTTTATGCCTAGTCCCACTGACCTGCACTTGGACCATATCCCTCCACACCCCTCTCATACATGAACCCGTCCAAGCTTTTCTTAAATGTTAAAAGTGACCCCGCATTTACCACTTTATACGGCAGCTCATTCCACACTCCCACCACTCTCTGCGTGAAGAAGCCCCCCCTTATATTCCCTTTAAACTTTTCTCCTTTCACCCTTAACCCATGCCCTCTGGTTTTTTTCTCCCCTAGCCTCAGCGGAAAAAGCCTGCTTGCATTCACTCTGTCTATACCCATCAACATCTTATACAACTCTACATGAGACTACAATAATCTTGTTCCAAATTGGTGCTGAGCATGAACAGAACTTGCACTGATGGGACACAATTTACGGGTGCTAGTTGAATGGACTCCCCGCGGCAACTGCCCTTGAGATGTTGCCCATTCAACGTGCCCCTCGGTTTATTGGATATTTTAAAAATTAGTTACCTGATTTGCTCTAAAAATAAATAAATCTCACTTCCAGTGCACTGTATGTGGGAAGTGGGCAAAAAGAACACAGAGTTATTCAGACAGATGTTTTTTTTTTACCAAAAGAGAGGCTGCACTTGGAATCGAACTGAACATTGTCTGATTGCAGAAGAGATTAGATATAGCTCTTGGGGCTAAAAGTATCAAGGGATAAGGGGGCAGGGGGGATCAGGATATTGAATTTGATGGTCAGCCATGAAAACACCGAATGGCGGATCAGGCACAGAGGTCGAAGTGGCCTCCTCCTGATTCGAGTTTCAATGTTTCTATGGTCACTGCCGATTCAGGTAACGGCATGAGAGGCACGCAAATACCCACCATCGTGAAATAAGCCATCCTGTCTCTGTTCTGATGTAACCACTGCCGTTGCGTTTGATGACACTACACACAATTCCCATCAGCGCATAGATCAAAAGAAAGTTAAGCAAATCTCAGTGACCAATATTTCCCCCCATCCCATTGAATACTGCAACATTTTATCACAGTGGATTCAACATCACGACAGGAGGTGCATTATTTAACTGAAAAGGAAACAGAAAAATATGGAGGGTTACGGAGAGAAGGTGGGCGAATGACAAAACTCACTCAGAGGCCTGAACAGCAACAACGAGGCTGACCTCATTCCGTGTCCTAAATGCTCTGTGGTCCCGTAATTCTCTGATAGGAAGGTGGACCAACATCTGACCACAACAATAGGTTTGAAGCATCTTAATGGAGACAGTTGAAGCAAAAATCCAGAGCTAAGGCCTGAAGCAAGAGAAGATATTTCTGCAATCATGAATGGACGGTCTTCGAGGGATACTCAAGAGGCGAGCGTTAGAACAATGCAGATATGTTATATGAATTGAGGGATGTTACAGATATATGGAGCTCCATGTAGGGACTTGAATGCGAGTATGGCTGTTTAAAAATGCTGGGGTTTGTTGGAAAATGGGTCGCTTGTTCTGAATCATGCCAAACACAAAGTGTAATACATTTTTGAAGAAGTCAGCATTCCAAAAAGTGACTTTACCTATCTTTCACCCTGATTTTAATTTCATCATTTGTTATGATTGTGATTGTTATGACTGCTGCAGATTTTACTTCAGAATAGCGATTGCATTTCAACACTGAGACCTTGGTCACATCCTCTTTCAACATGCCTGAGGGTGGTAAATGCTGCTAACATATGCAGAACTTGCACAAACTTTCTCTCTGTGTCTGTCTCCCTCTCTCTCTCGCTCTCTCTCCCTGTCTCTCACTCGCTCTCTCCCCCTCTGTCTCTCCCTATCTCTCTCTGTCCGCCTCTCTCTCTCCCCCCGCTCTCTCTCTCTCTCGCCCTATCTGTTTCTGTCCGTCTCTCCCTCTCCCTTACTCTCTCTCCGCCAGACATTTCAAGCTTTATTTCCTCCGAAGATCAAGTTGGTTTGAAACCCATTACAACGAAAGAAGCATTAACACATCGTTACCATTCCCTATTTAAGAATCACGTCATCTGATGACATATATTTTATCATATCCAATGATCTAATTAATTGCAGCTTGATTTTATAATTTACTGTCAAAGAAATGCATCAATAAACTGAAACTTATTTCCGTCTGGAAGAAAGGATCGCCCTGCCACAAATTCAACCTGCTGCCCTCTGACGGAATACAGCACTGTATTCTGTGATTCTGGACTCCAGACACATGGGAAACCATAACCATTATAATTGTTGTTGTTGTGATATTGCCCTGAGCCCCTTTCTTTCCCTTCTCTATCTCTTTATTCTATTGGTGCAAAAATGGCGGGAGTTCTCACAAGTCTTGCCATGTTCAGTCTCTGTGGACAAGATGCAAATTCTCTTATTTTCATTATCTCGAGTTTTCAGTCTGGATTTTCATAGATAATTAAGTCAATGCAAACTGACGGATGGTCGAAAGCACTCGACAACTTACGAACGGGGAATTCAGAGACAGTAACACCTTTCTCCAGCTGATGGATGGTGGGAGGGGAAATCGGTGCCGTTCAAATGTAATCCCCTCCCGTTCCCCACACTGGTCACATGGATTACTTATCGTTTGTGATGTAGAACTTGATTGTCATTTGATGCATTTGTGAAAACCAGAAAAAAAACAACGTCACTCTTTATGACATGGCACTTGGCAAATGCGAGGATTCCCAAATCCCAAAAGGAAAGTTGAATCTGCTGCCACAACGAGTTTGCAATCTGTATAAAATGAGGAGTAACTTAAAATAATGGGAAGTAAATCTCAGACCAATTATGATGATTTTATATCTTAAAATTATTGGTTTAATGTAACAAAGAAAACAATATTATAACAATTAAAACACACAAACACATTTAAAGACTTAACAGTACAAACATTCCCTGAATGATTTTCGATATAACAAACTCAGGGTTAAACGGTTAAGAGAACGTGCGATCGCCCAAGCTTTAAAGATTGCCGCTGTGAGGCCAGAAGGATAAAGATGTATGCAAGTTTGTGAAATATTTTTTTTAAAAATACGTGCACGAAATGCCATATGCAAATGGAATTAAAAACAATAATTTATATTTCATAGAACATAGAACAGTGCAGCACAGAACAGGCCCTTCGGCCCACGATGTTGTGCTAAGCTTTATCTGAAACCAAGATCAAGCTACCCACTCCCTATCATCCTGGTGTGCTCCATGTGCCTATCCAATAACCGCTTAAATGTTCCTAATGTGTCTGACTCCACTATCACTGCAGGCAGTCCACTCCACACCCCAACCACACTCTGCGTAAAGCACCTACCTCTGATATCCTTCCTATATCTCCCACCATGAACCCTATAGTTAGGCCCCCTTGTAATAGGTCCATCCATCCGAGGAAATAGTCTTTGAACGTTCACTCTATCTATCCCCCTCATCATCTTATAAAACTCTATCAAGTCTCCCCTCTGTCTCCTCCGCTCCAGAGAGAACAGCCCTAGATCCCTCAACCTTTCCTCATAAGAACTACCCTCCAAACCAGGCAGCATCCTGGTAAATCTCCTCTGCTCTCTTTCCAGCGCTTCCACATCCTTCTTATAGTGAGGTGACCAGAACTGCACACAATATTCCAAATGTGGTTTCACCAAGGTCCTGTAGAGTTGCAGTATAACCCCACGGCTCCTAAACTCCAACCCCCTGTTAATAAAAGCTAACACACTATAGGCCTTCTTCACAGCTCTATCCACTTGAGTGGCAACCTTTAGATATTTGTGGATATGGACCCCAAGATCTCTCTGTTCCTCCACAGTCTTCAGAACCCTACCTTTGACCCTGTAATCCACATTTAAATTAGTCCTACCAAAATGAATCACCTCAGATTTATCAGGGTTAAACTCCATTTGCCATTTTTCAGCCCTGCTTTGCATCCTATCTATGTCTCTTTGCAGCCTACAACAGCCCTCCACCTCATCCAGTACTCCACCAATCTTAGTGTCATCAGCAAATTTACTGATCCACCCTTCAGCCCCCTCCTCTAAGTCATTAATAAAAATCACAAAGAGCAGAGGACCAAGTACTGATCCCTGTGGCACTCCGCTTGCAACCTGCCTCCAGTCCGAAAATTTTCCATCCACCACCACCCTCTGTCTTCGATCAGATTGCCAGTTACCTATCCAATCGGCCAACTTTCCCTCTAGCCCACACCTCCTTACTTTCATCATAAGCCGAGCATGGGCAACCTTTTCAAACGCCTTACTAAAATCCATGAAAATGACATCAACTGCCATTTAATTTCCATTTAATTTCCATTAAAAGCACAATAGCAATGAGTGGGATTTTAATTTCACCGAGCTTGGAGCTTTTCCTCTTGAGGATTAAGAGGGAATCGGTGCAGTCTCTTCATCTCTCATGCTCTAGAAGGTTTGACACCATCCTAAAATTTGCAAATAGCTTACACTGGTAATATAGGTTTACGAAACTCTCCTTATCGTCTTACATCCCAAAAATCTGTAAATCCTGTAATGGTGCTAAATTTAGGGCCATTCCGGAAACAGATCTTTAGCAATGGGAGTGTTGAATTTTACATTCTGTCGAAGGCACTAATTGGAATCGTAAAGCATTGTCCTACATTTTGCTATTAACAATTAATATTCACCTATGCTTACTGTATCTGATGCTATCATTTCCACATGCTTTCACTCAGGTTGGTCCAAGGAAAAAATTGTGGTAGGTGGGGGAAATTTTGTAACCATTAGGCGTTTAAAACACTGGCAGAATTAAGAAAAATGATTTTAAACCAGACTATGATATGCAGTAAGAAATTTAAACAACTCCCAATGATTGAAGCCACATATGCTGATATTTTGAAAGTACTAAATTATTTTATAAATGTATTGATTAAACCATCGCTCGCTCTGGCCACAGGCAGATTGTTGTCAAAGCATGATGGTAAATGGCAAAAGGACAAGCACCACATTCTAAGAGAGCAATGAAACCTTGGAAATAGGCAAGTTTGATCAGTAAATTATCTAACGGTCGAACATTCAGGACAACTTCGTGAATTGAACCAATTCACTGTCCAGATAAGTTGAATGCTTGCACGGACGCGGGAGCATGTGTTAATCTGACTTGGCAGTAACCTGGAGGTGCACTTGTGGGATTGTTAACTTTGATCTTAGTGGCCATGTGTCTGGTTACTATGGGACACAGGATGTTGAGTTAACCAAAAGGAAATGATACGTCTGGACTTTATGCACTAATGAAACACCATTCTGACGGAAGTTAACGTCTATAAGGCAGGTATTACTGTTGATTGATGTATATTGAAGATCATTGATTCAAACTATTGAAAGGTGGAAGTATCTGATCAGAAAAGTGTATAATTGAGCTTTCCTAAACATTATAAGTCAGAGTTTATTGGAGAAAACAGGTTGGTCTTCGTCTTCTGTGGCCGAGCGCTCTGTGAACTATCTCTCTCTGTGGCTCGCTGGTCAAAGAAAAGTTACATCTTTAAACTGAGACACTGGCTTTCTAAGTCTTGTATTCTCTGATGTTTCGGCGATACCCAGTCACCTCGCAAACCCCGACAACTCATATCCCATGACCTTTCTTCTAGTTATACTCCCCAGCGAATACACATAGACGCATTGAAGATAGGAGCAGGCGGAGGCCACTTGGCCCTTCGAGCCTGAGCCGCCATTCAAAGAACAAAGAAAATTACAGCACAGGAACAGGCCCTTCAGCCCTCCAAGCCTGCACCGATCATGCTACCCGATTGAACTAAAACCCCCTACCCTTCCGGGGACCATATCCCTCTATTCCCATCCTATTCATGTATTTGTCAAGACGCCCCATAAAAGTCACTATCGTATCCGCTTCCACTACCTCCCCCAGCAACGAGTTCCAGGCATCCACCACCCTCAGTGTAAAAAATCTGCCTCGTACATCTCCTTTAAACTTTAAACCTGTGTCCCCTAGTAATTGAATTAAGTCCAATCTTGGCTCATCATCCAACTCAACAGCTTAATCCTACTGCTGACACAAAACCTTTGATCCTGTTCGCCCCAAGTGTCATATCTTGTTCGCTCTTGAACACATTCAATGTTTTAGTATCAACTACTTTCCATGGTAATGAATTCCACAGCTCAGCACTCTTCTGGTGAAGAAATGTCTCCGAACCTCTCTCCTAAATGGGCTAACCCCGTATCCTCAGACTGTGACCTCTGGTTCTGGACTCCCCCACGATCGGCAACATCCCCCCTGCACCTACCCTGTCTAGTCCAGTTAGAAATTTGTAAGTCACTATGAGATCCCCCCTCATTTCATAGAAATCATAGAAACTCTACAGTGCAGAAGGAGGCCATTCGGCCCATCGAGTCTGCACCGACCACAATCCCACCCAGGCCCCAACCCCACATATTTTCCCCGCTAATCCCTCTAACCTCCACATCCCAGGACTCTAAGGGGCAATTGTTTAACCTGGCCAATCAACCTAACCCGCACATCTTTGGACTGTGGGAGGAAACCGGAGCACCCGGAGGAAACCCACGCAGACACGAGGAGAATGTGCAAACTCCACACAGACAGTGACCCGAGCCGGGAATCGAACCCGGGACCCTGGACCTGTGAAGCAGCAGTGCTAACCTCTGTGCTACCGTGCCGCCCTGAACTCAAGCGAAAACAATCCGCACCTAGTCAGTCTCTCCACATACATCAGTCCCGCCATCCCTGGAATCAGCCTAAACAATTCTTGACACCCTTTCAAACAGTATCACCCCACCACTTGCCTTCAGGCCTTCATTTCCCACGGAAAACCGCTTTGCAATGGACAATTTACTCCGTTTTCCCATCTAGGGATGTTGCAGACCTGTTCAGTTTATTGTTGCTGTACTTTCTGTAATCATTGGTGTCTTCATCATCACGAAGGAAGGGGTGTTGTGCAAGAGATGGCGGGGGAAATAACAAATGCACCAGTGGCAATTTAACAAAATTCACTGGACTCTGGGGTGGTTCCCGCAGATTGGAAAACAACAAATGTGATGTCAGTGTTTACAATATAAGGTAGATAAAGGCCGGTTAGCTCAAGTTCTGGAGTCGGGGAAATGCTTGAATCTACCATCAAGGTAGAAATAGCGAGACATCTGGATATAAATCATCCCAATGGGAAGACGCAACATGTGTTCATGAAGGGCAGGTCATGTTGGTCTAATTTGGTGGAATTCTTTGAGAATATTAAGAGTGCAGTGAACACTGGGGAACCTGTGGATGAGGTGCATTTGAATTCCAGAAGGCATTTGGCAAGGCGCCGTACCAAAGTCTGCTGCATAAGACAAAAGTGCACGGTGTTACGGGTAATGTATTAGCATGAATAGAGGATTGTTTAACTAACAGGAAGCAAAGAGCAAGGTTAAATGGGTGCTTTTTTGATTGGCGATCAGTGATGAGTGGTGTGCCTCAGGGATCAGTGTCGGGACCGCAATTGTTTACGATTGACATAGATTGCTTCGAGTTGGGAACCAAGTGCAGTGTGTCAAAATTCGCAAACAACACTAAAATGAGTAGCAGAGCAAAGTGTACAGAGCACACTGAAAGTCTGCAAAGGGATAGTGACAGTCTAAGTGAGTGGGCCGAAGTCAGGCAGATGGAGTATAATGTTGGTCAATGTGAGGTCATCCATTTCGGTATTCATAACAGCAAAATTGCCTATTATTTAAATGGTAAACAATTGCAGGATGCTGCTGTGCAGAGGGACTTTAGTTTCCTTGAGCATGAATCACAAAAAAGGTGGTTTGCAAGTGTAGCAGGTAATTAAGAAGGCAAAAGGAATGTTGTCCTTCATTGCTGGAGGGATGGAGTTAAAAAAAAACAGCCAGGTTCTGTTGGTGCTGGTGAGGCCACACCTGGAGTACTGTGTACATTTTTGGTCTCCTAACTTGAGAAAGGATACACTAACATTGGAGGGGTGCAGAGGAGATTCACTAGGTTGATTCTGGAATTGAGAGGGCTGTCTTATGAGGAGAGATTGAGTAGACTGGGACCATTTACTGGAACGACGGAGTTTGAGGGGCAACCTGAGAGATGTCTACTAGATTACGAGATCTTGGAAAGAGTGGATAGTCAGAAGCTTTTTCCCAGGGTGGAAGAGTCAATTACTAGGGGGCATATGTTTAAGGTGCGAGGTGCAAGGTTTAAAGGGGATGTATGAGGCAAGTATTTTACACCGAGGGTGGTGGGTGCCTGGAACTCGCTGACGGGGGAAGTAGTGGCAGCAGATACGATCGTAACTTTTAAGTTGCTTCTTGACAAATACATGAATAAGGTGGGAATGGACGGATATGGTCCACAGAAGTTTAGGGGGTTTTAGTTCAGTTGGGCAACATGGTCTTTGCAGGCTTGGAGCGCCGAAGAGCCTGTTCCTGTGCTGTAATTTTCTTTGTTCTTGTTCTTTATACTCACTGGGATTCAGACGAATGAGGGGAAATGTTATGGAAACATATAAGGTTATGAAGAGAATAGATAAGGTAGATGCATGGAAATTGTTTCCACTGGCAGGCGAAATTACAACTGGGGGCATGGCCTCAAAATAAGGGGAAACATATTTCGGACTGAGTTGAGGAGGAACTTCTTCACCCAAGGGTTGCAAATCTGTGAACTTCCATGCCCAGTGACACAGTTGAGACTACCTCATTAAATATTTTTAAGACAAGGATAGATAAATTTTTGAACAGTAAAGGAATGAGGGTTGTAGTGAGCAGGCCCGTAAGTGGAGGTGATCCCACTAAAAGATCAGCCATGATCTTATTGAATGACGGAGCAGGCTCCAGGGGCCAGATGACCTACTCCTGTCCCTAGTTCTTATGTTCTGATGTTTATATCCGGCACTCTGATTTCTCCTTCCTTATTAATTTTTCAGATGTTCTTTGCTGTTTTTCATATGTTGCCAAATCTTCTCACCTGGCACTCATGTTTTCTGAATGATAAGACGTTTCTTTCAATCTGATTCTCTAGTTAAGTTCAATAGTTAGCCACAGTTAGTCTCAGATTCGCTTTACCTGGCTGGAATGTATATATTCACAATATTGTGACATATTTTTCCAAATATCTGCCACTTCATCTCTGTGTTATACCTTTTAACTTTTTATCCAGTTGATTTTATTTGCGTATAGTCCCCCCTATTCTGTGAATACTGTTAGCAGACCTTGAAACCACCTCCACAAGTGAATTCTTACATTTAGTATTTCACAGCGATACCGAAACTGATTTGAGTTCCTCATTTCCAAAACTGTGATCAGTTCTCTCTATTTTAGCAATGATATTTTTATTTTACAGAATGAGCCCTCCAGTTTTCCGGTCCATCCTAAATGCAACCTATGCTTGAATATGCAAGTCCCAGTCTTAGTCATCTTAAATCCATGTCTGTATAACGGCTATCATTTCTGGGCTATTTATTTATATTTCATTTAGTTCTACCTATTCCACTTTTTTTTGTTCTCTCCATAATTATTTGCTTCTGCATTCTTAGGAAACTCTGTTCTCTCCTGCCGCTCTCTGATTACATTTCCCTTATTGATAACCTGCTCTCTAAATTTTGTCTTCTCTTTTTAAATGATCCATCATCTCTGTCTCCGCCCCTTCTACTGTAATTCACATTCGGATCCAGCGTTGGGCCTTGTGACTGGCGGGCGATTAATACCCTCTGGAGCATTGCCCTGGGACTCGAATGGCTAATGCGAACACACTGAGTCACATCCCGTTGCCCACAACCCTGGCGTATTTACCACCATTCGTAGAGGTTGCGATGACGTGAACGTGTGGAGACATTGTCAATTGCCCACAAGGCAGATAAAAGTCTGAACACAAAAAAGATCCTACCGAATCCAAGATGAGGCACACGATGTTAGACAGTGCATTCCAAGGACAACCCTCTGAAGAAATAAAGCCCTATTTCTTTGAGACAGCTGGTCTTAGTGTCGAGGATGCAAACATGTTTTAGGGGTCCAAATAAATTGTTCCAGCCTCAGGATGGTGCCCAATATCAACGAGGCTACATAAAGGGAGCATCAAGAAGGAAGATGCTCCATCTGGTGGCATGGTCTTGATTCTGACATGACAGACTTGTTTAAAAATGTGTCCATCATTGGGAAAATCAAAAGTTCTCACCCTTAGCTTTCGTGCACCCATGAGAGTGGCCCTGCAGGGCCTGGGCTCATGTACCTGGACTAAGTGCTTCTTCAGTGTTTGAGAATGAGCTTTGATCTGGTTCGATTCTGGTCCTGCTTTCTCCATAACGATACGAGGGACCCATCGGGTCCATCCCCTAAATTCCGTACATGAACCAGTTCAGACATTGCAAAAAATGTTTTTGTCCTCACAGAATCAAAGATTCTCAATTGTTTTTCCTCTTGAGACTCCATCCATCCCGTCAAGTTTGGGAATAGTAGTCTCATATGGTGAGCATGGTCGCACAGTGCTTCGCTCTGCTGTCTCAGTTCCGGGTCCCAGATCCAGTTCCGACTTCGGCAGCCTGTCTGTGTGGAGTTTGCACGTTCACCCCTTGTCTGCTCTGGTTTCCTCCCACAGTCCAAAGATGTGCGGGTTGGGTTGATTGGCCATGTTCAATTGTCCCTCGTGTGAGGGAGACGAGCAGGGTAAATGCATGGGTTACAGAGATAGGCCCTGGGTTGGATTGTTGTCGGTGCAGGCTCGGTGGGCCGAATGGTCTCCTTCAACACCACGGTTCTATGGTATGAATCTGACATCCCATTATCAGTTCCTCTGGGGTAACACGTCTTTTTGCGTGCGGTGTGGTCTTGTCATTCGGATCCATCCGCAGCACTGGCCAAGAAGGTTGTCGCTGCCAGTGTCACTGCTCAGCTTGAAAGTAACTCTGCACTTGGTCCCCTGGATAGTGAAGTTATGAACTGAGAGATGGAGGGTGGAAGTATTGGGCCTCCAGACTAAAGTGGAACTTTAGGAGGAATCTGCATAGTAACCCTGTTTCTCTCTCTTTGATGAAGAATGCCCCTTTTCGGTTTACAACACATAACCCAGCCCCACCTATAAAGGACCTCCGTACAATCACCAAGCGATGGAAAGGATCTCTTGTCAGTGGAAGTGCTGGAGAGGCACTGACCTGAGGCGTGGGGGGTGATGTTGTGACGATCACGAAGGGCACAGGAGAACATCGGCTGTTCTACCTTAGGGTTTCGTGGCGTGTGTGCAGCCTTATTGGCCGTGTGGAGATTCAGCCAGTGGGAAGCAGCCAGCGGGGGATTTTAATCCAGTAACTTTACCTGGAACAGAGTTGGAGGTTCCGTGGTGAAGACTCCCAGACTGTAAACTGGAGGAGTGGTCTTTTTCATTGGTGTGCAATAAAGGTTTTAGTGATGGGAAACTGGCGCTTGGCTGAATTATTGCAGTAATATTCTAACATGTCTCTGTAAATCTCCTTGTGGCCTTGCACTTCCTAGAACTTCATTTCATCCAGTGCCATGAGTCAAAACTCGTAATCCTGGTGTGCTCTGTGCCACGGGAAGGTGAGGACAGGAATGGAGTGAGCTGGAGGATGAATGTGTGGCTGAGGGACTGGTGCAGGGGGCAGGGATTCAGGGTCCTGGACCATTGGGACATCTTCAGGGGCAGGTGTGACCTGTACACAAAAGACGGGTGGCACTTGAATCCCAGGGGAACGAATATCCTGGCAGGAAGGCTGGCTAAGCCGACTGGGGAGAGTTTGAACTAGATAGGTTGGGGGGAGGGGATCAAAATGAGGTGTCTGAGAGTGAGGAAGGTAGCTCGCAAACAGAGAAGGGTTATAGGCAGTGCAAGAGGGCGGATGGACAGGGAATAGAGGAGGGGAGAGCTCAGGCCAAAGGATTCCGATGTGTTTACTTTAATGCCAGGAGTATGGTGAATAAAGGGGATCAGCTCAGAGCGTGATCGATGCCTGGAAGTGTGATGTGGTGGCCATTACGGAGACTTGGATGTCTCAGGGACAGGACTGGATACTCCAGGTGCCGGAATTCAGATGTTTCAGGAAGGACAGGGAAGGAGGCAAGAGAGGGGGTGGAGTGGCACTGCTGATCAGGGATAGTGTCACAGATGTAGAGAAGTTGTGTGCTGTGGAGGGATTGTCCACCGAGTCTCTGTGGGTGGAAGTTCAGAGTGGGAAGGGGCCGGTCACTTTGCTGGAAGTTTTCTATAGGCCGCCCAATAGTAACAGGGAGGTGGAGGAGCAGATAGGGAAACAGATCCTGGAGAGATGCAGTAATAGCAGAGTTGTTGTGATGGGAGACTGTAATTTCCCAAACATAGATTGGAATATCCCTAGGGTAAGGGGATTTGATGGGGAAGAGTTCGTTAGGTGTGTTCAGGAGGGTTTCCTGACACAGCATGTGGACAAGCCTACAAGAGTAGAGGCTGTACTTGATCTGATACTAACCAATGAACCAGGACAGGTATTCAAATCTCTCAGTGGGAGAGCATCTTGGGGATAGCGATCATAACTCTATCTCCTTTAGGCTTGCATTGGAAAAAGAGAGGATCCAGCAAGCGAGGAAAGTGTTTATATGGAGTACGGGGAAATATGAAGACATTCGACAGCAAATTAGAGGACTAAATTTGAAGGAGGTATTCTCGGGGAAATGTACTGAAGAGAGGTGGCAGTTTTTCAAGGAATGTCTGTCTAGAGTTCGACAGGACAACATTCCGAGCAGACAGGGAGGTGTTGGTCGGTTCAAGGAACCGTGGTGCACGAAAGCTGTGCTGGACCTAGTCGAGAAGAAAAGGAAAACGTACAAAAGGCTCAGAGAGCTTGGCGAAGGTAGGGATCTCGATGAGTATACGGCTTGTAGGAAGGGACTGAAGAAGGAAATTAGGAGAGCCAGAAGGGATCACGAGAAGGCCCTGGCAGGTAGGATTAAGGAGAACCCTAAGGCGTTCTATAAATATGTGAAGAGTAAAAGGATGAGACGTGATGGAATAGGGCCTGTAAAAGGTGAAGGCGAGAAAGTCTGTACGGAACCAGTAGAAATGGCAGAGGTGCACAATGAGTATTTTGCCTCGGTTTTCACAGAGGAGAAGGACCTGGGTGGATGTACTGCGGGCGTGCGGTGGACTGAAAGGATTGAGTATGTGGATTTTAAGAAAGAGGTTGTGCTGGAATCTTTGAATGGCATCAAGATAGATAAGTCTCCGGGTCCGGATGGGATGTACCCCAGGTTACTGTGGGAGGCGAGGGAAGAGATTGCAGAGCCTCTGGCGATAATCTTTGCGTCGTCGATGGAGACGGGAGAGGTGCCGGAGGATTGGAGGATTGTGGATGTGGTTCCTATTTTCAAGAAGGGGAATAGGGATAGCCCAGAAAATTACCGACCGGTGAGTGTAGCCTCAGTGGTTGGTAAACTGATGGAGAGGATCCTGAGGGACAGGATATATGAGCATTTAGAGAGGTTTAGTATGCTCAAGAATACTCAGCATGGCTTTGTCAAGGGCAGATCGTGCCTTACGAGCCTGGTGGAGTTCTTCGAAAATGTGACTAAACACATTGACGAAGGGAAGGCGGTAGATGTGGTTTATATGGATTTTAGCAAGGCGTTCGATAACGTCCCCCATGCAAGGCTTCTAGAAAAAGTGAGAGGGCATGGGATCCAAGGGGCTGCTGCCCTGCGGATCCAGAACTGGCTTGCCCAAAGGAGGCAGAGAGTGGGTATAGATGGGTCTTTTTCTGAATGGAGGTCGGTCACCAGTGGTGTGCCCCAGGGATCTGTTCTGGGACCCTTGCTGCTTGTCATTTTCATAAATGACCTGGATGAGGAAGCGGAGGGATGGGTTGGTAAGTTTGCCGACGACACAAAGGTTGGTGGGGTTGTGGATAGTCTGGAGGGATGTCAGAAGTTACAGAGGGACATAGATAGGATGCAAGACTGGACGGAGAAGTGGCAGAAGGACTTTAACCCAGATAAATGCGTCGTGGTCCATTTTGGCAGGTCAAATGGGATGAAGGAGTACAACATAAAGGGAAAGACTCTTAGTACTGTGGAGGATCAGGAGGACATTGGGGTCCGGGTCCATAGGACTCTAATATCGGCCCCGCAGGTGGAGGAGGTGGTTAAGAAGGCGTATGGTGTGCTGGCCTTTATAAATCGAGGGATTGAGTTTAGGAGTCCGGAGATAATGATGCAGCTATATAAGACCCTCGTCAGACCCCACTTGGAGTACTGTGCTCAGTTCTGGTCGCCTCACTATAGGAAGGATGTGGAAATGATTGTAAGGGTGCAGAGGAGATTTACAAGGATGTTGCCTGGATTGAGTCGCATGCCTTATGAGGATAGGCTGAGGGAGCTCGGTCTTTTCTCCTTGGAGAGACGAAGGCTGAGAGGAGACCTAATAGAGGTGTACAAGATGTTGAGAGGCATAGATCGGGTGGACTCTCAGAGGCTTTTTCCCAGAGTGGAATGGTCTGCTACGAGAGGACACAGGTTTAAGGTGCTGGGCGGTAGGTACAGGGGAGATGTTAGGGGTAAGTTTTTCACACAGAGGATGGTGGGCGAGTGGAATCGGCTGCCGTCAGTGGTGGTGGAGTCGAACTCAATAGGATCTTTTAAGATACTCCTGGATGAGTACATGGAACTTAATAGGATGGAGGGTTATAGGTAGATCTAGAAGGTAGTGATGTGTTCGGCACAACTTGTGGGCCGAAGGGCCTGTGTTGTGCTGTAGTTTTTCTATGTTTCTATGTTTCTATTCCTTCTGAAACAAGATTAATATTTACTTTGCTTTACCTATTACCGACTGAACCGGCTTTTTGTGATTTATGCACGAGTACCCTAAATATTTCTGTGCGGCAGGACTGCAGACATCTCCATTTTAAACATCTTCTGCTCATTTATCTTCCCACCAATATGTATAACATCACATTTTGCGACATTACAACCAACTGCCAAGCTTTTTCCCACTCACACATCCGCTCTATATCCGTCTCTAAACTCTTTGTGCCACCCTCACCACTTGTCTTCGCAGCTGTGTTGGAGTGAGCAGGAGTGACAAGATGAGAGATGTGGGGAATCAGACTCACAGATAAATGATAAAGACGCAAAGAATGGCGCACAATTGAAGAGATGGGATGGTGAAATTCGTTTGAAATGGAAGAGAGACAGAATCAGAAAGAGTAATTTGGGAAGAAAAGATGGCGAGGGAGCAGATGAAGAGAATTTGCGAAAATAATGAAAATCGAGATGAGGGATCGTTAAAAAGAACAAGGACTGTGAAGGGAAATTTGTCAGCGAGGGGATTGGTCAAGGGAAGCGAAAGCAGTGTCCAGTTTTCAAATGTAAAATCCGTGGTGAAGGGCTTGGTTTAGAAATCACCAACATTGCACAGTTGGCTTACAGTCAACATGAACCGCATCCCCAAAAGATTCATATGTTTAGCTACAATCCTTAATGAGATCGACAGAAAGAGAACAGCTGGTGTCAGCAGCTAGTTTGTTAACCAAACTGTGACTAATATCATTGGGGATGTGTCTATTTATCATCACCAAGCAGCTATTTCACGATAAATAAACCCTTCATTTCCCTTCACTCTCTCAGTGTCCAGGAGGACTCTAGCACGGATCCTTAACGCACGGAAAATGCGTTGGACACCAATTTCAGACGCAGCAGCTGTATACTATCCGATACTCGCAACTGTCGGAGTACCTGGTAAGTTACTTTGACCTCTTGAAGTTTTGAACTTGTTTCTGGTTTATTTTCTGTACCGGCTAAATATATTACGTTTGGCTGTGATTCTGAGTGAAACGTGTTATTGTTCTTTAACCTTGTTTATTTGAATATAAGAATAAGCATCTGCTGTAGAATGGTCTTCACGTAGATATTTTGTCAATTCATCCCTTCGTACTTCTGCTGTTGTCTTCCCTACTGTGTTATAGTTTAATGTTGCTTTCCTTCCTTGCCCTTTTACATTTTGATATTAAAGTTTTCTTCTGAATAGTTATATTTTTAAATTTTTGAAGTATCTTTTCCTCCTCCCTTGGCACGTTATTGCCACCTACCAGCTTCATTTTCAATGATAGACTGTCTTTATAATGTAGTGTAGTGTTTTCGTTCTGCTGCTTTCACCTCAGTTTCTTATCGTTTATCCTGGTGGGTAACTTCTTCCCTGCTGCTTATATCATAGTTGCCTTGTTCCCTGCTGTTCTGTTCATCATTGGCAGTGTTTACTCCCTCAGCCCGTTGATCCTGGAGATTCCCACCTCTCCAGCTGGGCGTTTTGCTCAGTTTTATTTTAACCATTTGAAATAGCGAGAGGTCGCCATCTATAGGCTCACACATAGCATTGCAGCTGCAGGATGAGACATCACAATGTATTCCAACACCATGCACTGGATAGTCAGGATATTAACATAGAACGCCAGGAGTGGGGATTCCAGTACACTTAACTTCAAATGAAAGTGATTCATGCAGATTGCTTTAATTTTAGCTTCGACCAGTTATTGTAATGTCAGTTCACCATTATTATCGGCCCAATATATTACTGTTTTCTATTCTATTTCTCACAGTGAACCTCGTAACAATCGCCATCCTGTCGATCAAAAACTGTGGCCTGTCGAAATGCATCACCCGTTACCTGGTGGCGATGGCGACAGCGGATCTCATGGTCATTGTCTGCAATGTAATCTTACACCGCATTGCTACAATGTATTTGTATGACACCTTCCTGCTCGACACTCCCATTTGCAGATTCATTCTCTACATGTCCCCGGCTGCCATTGACATTTCTGTTTGGTTGACGGTCTCTTTTACCTTTGATCGCCTTGTGGCTATTTGCTACCAGAAGCTGAAAATGAAATACTGCACCGAGAAAACTGTTGCTGTGGTTATCAGCATTGTGAGTTTGCTGTTCTGTTTAAAGAACATTCCCTGGCCATTCGCTTATTCTTCCTATTATAGCAGGAGAGAGCACGGTTGCTTATTATCACCATTTTTTTATATTTTACCCACTTGGATGGCATTCTCTTGGATTGAGCAGATGTTAACCCCAGTATTTCCATTCTTACTGATTTTGGTATTTAACACTGTCACGGTCAAACGCATTTTAATAGCCAATCGTGGCAGAGTCAGCCTCCGGCATCACAGCAATGACGGGCATGAAAAGGACCCTGAGCTGATCAATCGCAGAACATCCATTGTGTTATTATTTGCAATATCCAGTAGTTTTATCCTGCTCTGGATTACAGCAGTTATATATTTTTTATATTACAGAATTGTAGCAGCCTTCAATCGCAGATCTATATTAAATGCTTTCCCCATGTTCCAAGAGGCTGGAATTATGCTGCAGCTTCTGAGCTCCTGCACTAACACAGCTATTTACACAATAACCCAGCGAAAGTTCCGAAACATTCTACTCAATGTGCTCACGTATCCCTTTGCACAGATTTGGAAATCAATTAAAAATGGGGAGAGGGAACATCAGTGAAGACAAACTCCCATTCTCATTGTCACAGTAAAACTAGATCAAAATCATCGAATCCAATCAGCACAGTATCAAAATATTTTAAATGCATGATTAAAATCCACTGTGTCTGAAAACGTAGCTCAACATTAAATTTACTATCACAGCAATGAAATAGATGGTAAATACATGTTATAAATTTATAAAAGCAGACTAATTTTTCAAGCTAGTTTCAAAACAATGTCAGAAGTGTAATTGTCCATGTGGACTGCCAACTAGAGATATGTTTGTTTCCTCTAAAGCAGTCGACACATTTCACCCAATTTACATCCATGTGGTGATTAATCCTCTTCACTATTTCAGGACTTCCTTAATATGTAATTCGGTGCCCGTGGTAATTTAACAAATCGCTAGTCCACTTTATACCTGAAATATAATGTGTTAATCAGAGTTGAAATAACTTCTACTTTCAACAGATTGTTCTATCTTTGTTTAATAGTATCTGTTAAGTTTGAAGTCAATACTTTATTCAAAAGAGAGACGTAAAACAGCAGAAAGAGGAATTTCAGATGAGCAGATTGAACCAGCATGTTGCAGTCTATAAGAAATGCTGGAAAATTTCAGCAGACCTGACAGCATCTGTGGAGAGAGAATAGGGTGATTGTTTCGAATCTTGCGGACTCATTGACAGAGCTCTATTCTCTCTGTCCAGATGCTGTCAGACCTGCTGAGATTTTCTCGCATTTTCTGTTTTTATTATATGTTCCAGAATCCGCAGTATTTTGCTTTTAAATTATGCTTCAGTTTATGTTTTGCTTTTTATGTTAAATGTGGGTGGAAATGCAGCGAGGCTGACTAGGTGAATAGATGGCATTGAAATAAGGGGGATCAGTTTGGCTGGAAACATTGCCACAGAGAGAGAGTCATCAATTGATGAGGGTTGGAGGATGGAAGTGTGAGGGAGGTGGAAATAGGTGATTGAAGTTTTGGTCTCTCACACATGGCAAACGATGAACAGCCTTAGCTGTAATCAGTAATCACCGAAATAAACTAGATGGGCAGAAATGAACGAGACGGCAACAGAGTGGCGAATGGAAATGTGAACGTTTTAATAAGAACAGAGATTCCTGAGCAAATTCATAATTTGTTGGTGGCAATGATCAGATGCGGGTTGTACGAAGAGCCTGAGAAACAGTATCACAGAACAATAGAGCTGGGATGGATGTTGCATAATGAGTGGAGGATGGCAGTGGAGTGTAGAGGTGGCCATAGTGCTGGTTGCAGAGGTGGAGAAAGGGGATAACGATATAATTGAATGGGCACCGGTATGATAGAAAATGTGTCGAGGATTTGATAGTGTGAAAGGCGGGGACTATAGGTGCGGTAGTGTGGGGAGGTCCTGGAATATATGTGGACAGCAGAGTGACAAAGTAAGTGGTGGAATGAAAGGTTGCTGTTAAGGAGATGTTACGGGTGTTGTAGAAATTCAAAATAGTTTCGAGAAATTTCGAACAATTCGGGATTTAGGACATTAATAAATCACCAGCACTGAATGAAATGACCTCAGATCAGACTCACAGTCTAACAGGGGAATTATCTGCATGAAGGCAGCATGAACACAGTAAGAGATTTAAACAAGTAAGAGATTTGAACGCGTATTTCTGATTTAAACATATATTTTGGATTTTAAAATTTATTCAGTTGTATTTTAAAAGACAGGTTACCGCACCGCATGATGAGATGAAGACTTAGTGTGACAAACGGCATTCATTGAAACAATGAAACCACAGAATGTGTATTGTTTTATCAGCAAAGGTTAAGGACGGTATGATTCTGAAAGCCGCAATATGAATACGGCTGTTCAAGTTGCCCAGAGAAGACAGTGCTTCTCAGGCGTGAGAACTTTAAACATCTGGTTCGGCCATTGGCAGAACTGAGAGTTGGAACTTTGACCTTTGTATCGAAGTATCTGGGGTTTCTTAGCGACAGTGGGAAGAGCATTCAGATTGTATGAACCAATGAAATCCCATGATGTCAGTGGGTAGAATATACTTGGCTAAGATATACCAAAACTGTCAACAATGATTGATTGTAATAATAATGACTGGTTCACACCTACCTGGAAGGCGGGAAAAGAGAACAAGAGGAATCTATAAGTGTTCTGAGGGATGCATTGTAACCTCAGAGTAGTATTGGAATGTCAGGGCCTTCTCTTCCGGAGAGGCTTTGGGCTTCTAATGCTAATCTCTCCCTCAGACCACTGGTCAAATAAAGATACGTTTTTAAATGGGACACTGACTTTCTGCGTCTTTGTATTGGCTAATGTCTTTGGTGATAGATAGGGGACGATTCTCCCAAAAGTGCTGAATTGGCGGAAACACTGTTCTAAATCCCGACTTTTCTGTCAGTTCAGATTCTCACCTGAATCTCCACACTCTGTGCACTGAACAGGACCCAGTCGTGAATTCGTTGGCCAGCCCTGACTCCCCCTCCCCCCCTCCCCACACCACACCTGTCTTGGAGCGCCCCAATGCCCAGGCCCTACCCCACAGCAGTGGCGATACCCCTACCTCTCTCAACCTGGCAGACACCTCCCCCGCTGATCACCCCCCCCCCCCCGCTCCCTACCACACCCGTCCTGGAGCGCCCCAATGTCCAGGCCCCACCCCCTCCCCACCCCAGCAGTGGCGATCCCCCTACCTCCCTCAACCTGGCAGACACCTCCCCCGCTGATCACCTCCCCCCCCCCGGGGTCAGACACCCCAGAGGCAGCCACCCCCCTGGCAGACCAATCTCCGCTTCAGACCCCCCAAATCGCTGGCTGTCTCCAGCCCCGACTGATCCTGTCTGCAGAGCGGCAGCGGGAACCCTACCCCACCTATCGCCCTCGGTCCCGCCCATAATATGCCAGGCCTCCTTGGCATTGCCCGATGCCCGGTGGGCAGTGCCAATGTGCCACCTGGGCATGGGCACTTTGCGCCTTGGGCGGTGCCGGGGGTACAGGCTGGCACTGCCAAGGTGTCCATGCACCGCGGGCACCCCCCAGCCCACAGCCGATCTCCTGGGGGGCCCGAATGCCCCCCCCCCTTCATTTCAGCGGGGTCTCCCGCTACTTCCCGAATGTGCGGAATTACTCGATTGCTCGCCAGAATTAAGTACTCCTGGCGGGGTGGGAGATTGGATCGGGATCTGAAAGGTCCCGATAATGACCTAATATGCATATTTATAACAGATTTAAAAACAGATTTAAGTTACTTACCTGCCTTCCAGCCAGTTTCCAGGGTTGTCTGACTGCAGACATTTCGCTGGAAGATGCACATGCAATCCAGGCGTAGGCGTGAATCCCTTTTCAAGGCCGCAGATACGCGTGTCCCGCCGCGACCCGACAGAAAAATTGCGGGTCGCAATGGGAGAATCACGGCCCTAATCTCTGAAAATACCCCGTAAACAGAGGGTTTGGTCAAGAACTTTGTGGGTTGACATGTGATCATTTGGAGGGGTTGATAGACTACTTGTAGTTATGAAGCAGTGGGGGTTGGTAGATATGGAGAGTCACGGGGATGATTGAATTGCTATTTGCAGATTAGTAGGAGGAAAGTGGAACAAGAACGCTCACGTGATGCTGGATTTTCAACTTTGCTACACCGATGGACAGAAATCCAAAGCAGCATTTTCCCATGACGTTGATATCCTCAGTGCCACCAAACTTGAGGGAGGTCAGCGTTGTGTCTGATGAAGCCCAAAAATGGGAGGGTTTTGGTAGGGAGTTGTTCTGGGAGTGATTGGTACGATTGAACTGGGGAATGTCTGAGTGATTGTGGACTTATGGAGACGGGAATAAAAGCGATGGAAGAGTTGGAAATGTGAGAGGTGGAAATTGGAGGTGGTACTGAAGTCAGGGAAAATGTTTTGTAGAAACAGGATGCAGACGGGGGTAACGGTGTGAATAAGGGAATCCTGAAGTTGAGTTGAAGGTGGTACCTGTCTGAAGTTGCGCTGGGGGCGAGTGGAGAGGCAGCAAAGTGGAGTTAAGTCGGCAGGAGCAGTGTTGGAAATGTTTGGAATCGACAATCTCGACACGTGGAGCTGGACAGGTGAAGTGGGAGATATGGAAATCAAAGATGATGATTTTGAACAGGCGATGTGATGGTTGGGCGAAGTGAGGGAAGTAGTCAGGGAGGCGATTGAGATTTTGGTGGAGGGTGGGATGGGGAAAATGCGTCCAGAACAGATGTGCCCTTTCAGATGTTTCAGTGGGTCAGGGACATATGACGACGAGTGTCAGAGAATGATGGAAAATTGAAGTGATTTCTGAAGTGCGAAGAACCAGACTAGAAATTCCAGGATGTTTTGTGAAGTGAGCCGAGAACCTAAGTTTTACATTTGATTTTTGGCATTGGTGAGCATAAGGTTTTCACTTCAGGCATGAATCAATTGACCCACTGGGATGCTTTTAACAAAGAAACTTTATTTAAGAACATAGTTAAATTGAAACAAAAAGAATTACCATAACTTTTACTAATTGCAAGAGTACAACATAACACAGTATAGTCCTTTAACAGGTACTTCACTATGCTGTTCTACGGTAAAGCCACCCCACAGACCGCCAGCCTTCTTCGGGCGATGTTAGCACGAAATGCTCACGTGATGCAGGATTTTCAACTTTGCAACACCTATGGACAGAAATTCAAAGCAGCAATTCCCCATGAGGTTTATATCCTCAGTGCCACCAAACATCAGAGAAGTAACCTTAATCTCTGACTCTTTCAAAAAACAGCCATACAAAGAACATAAACTCCAACTCCAGAGACAGGAAAATACTGTGGTCTCTCTCAGCTTCAAGACACGTCTCACCTTGAATATTCTGTGGAACAAAACCCAGCTTCCTCCGTCAGATGACCATGCCTTCCACTAATCACAATGAAACCCATTCTGAAAACATTCCAAGGGATTCGTTCAGATCAAAACAACATTCTAACCATTAGAAACAATTAGGCTGTTGCATCAACACTGCAGCGTGCCAGTAGACTGGATGGCACTGAGCGCATTCAAAACTGTTACAACAGATCCCGCATGAGTCATGATTAAACTGGCTGGACCGGCAGATTGGCAGACTCCTGCTCATATTCCTTATGATATTTTGAACGGCTACAACACTGATAGTATTTGTCCAAATCTACATAGAAACTTAGAATCATAGAATCAACAACACAGAGAAAAGCACTTCGCTCCAAACTGATCCATGCCGATCAAAATATCCATCTAACCTAAGCGCATTTGCCTGCATTTCGCCCATATCCCGCTAAACCTTATCCTACCTATGTATCTGTTGAAATGCCTTTTAAATGTAGTCAATGTCCCTACCTCTAACATTTGCTCGGGCAACTCATTCCACATACGTACCACCCTCGTGTAAAAAAGTTGCTCCTCAGGTTTCCATTAATTATTTCCCCTCTTATCTTAAACTTATGCCCTCTCCACATTACACACTCCATCTGGCAGTGAATTCTGTATTTATTGCTGATAAATGGTCTCCTTGGAGAGACGAAGGATGAGAGGTGACCTGATAGAGGTGTACAAGATGTTGAGAGGTATAGATCGGGAGGATTCTCGAGGCTTTTTCCCAGGGCTGAAATGGCTGCTACAAGAGGACACAGGTTTAACGTGCTGGGGAGTAGGTACAGAGGAGAGGTCAGCGATAAGTTTTTCACTCAGAGGGTGGTGGGTGAGTGGAATCGGCTGCCGTCAGTGGTGGTGGAGGCAAACTCGATAGGGTATTTTAAGAGACTTGTGGTTGAGTACATGGGACTTAATAGGATTGTGGGTTATAGGTAAGCCTATATATTAGCCTAGGTAGGTAGGGACACGACCGCCTCAACTTGTGGGCCGAAGTGTCTGTTTGCGCTGTATTTTTTCTATTTTCTAAATAACCTCACATTACACTGAAGCTGACTATCCTGTCACAGACTGAGGCCAGACTGGGAAATCTGCCCCATTGAAAGTCCCTTGGCAGTGAGAGAATGAGACCAATTATTTCACACGTGTTCATTCCCAGACCGATACCAGACTCGGGAATTCAAATAGCGTCCCCAAAGAATTTCGATATAAAGATTGTAAAACGTAAAAAATATTAAACATGGTCAGCAAACTGTAAATCCTCACGTGGAAAACACCGAAAAATTCGAAAGCCCAATAATCTCAACTCACATCGAGATCTCTGATTATACTTTGATAACTTTCCTCTGCATTGATGTTCATTCACGAAAAAAACGCAGGTCCAAGTCTGTGTGCCTTGCTGCAATCTTTCAGTCTTTAACGCTTCGCAGTTCTTCATTTTCCCGCTCTATGAATCGAATACAACATTCGGAAAACACATACATTGTCACATTTCAAGGAGAAAAAGGAAGCATTTGTCAAAGCAAGGAGGCTGGGAACACAGAAAGCAAGCGTGGAATACAAGGAAAGTAGAAATAAACTTAAGCAAGGAGTAAGAAGGGCTAAAAGGGGTCATGAAAAAGCATTGGCCAGCAGGAGTAAGGAAAATCCCAAGGCTTTTTATACATATATAAAGAGCAAGAGGGTAGCCAGGGAGTGGGTTGGCCCACTCAAGGACAAGGGAGGGAATCTATGCGTGGAGCCAGAGGAAATGGGCGAGGTATTAAATTCGTACTTTGCGTCAGTATTCACCAAAGAGAAGGACTTGGTGGATGATGAGTCTGGGAAAGGATGCATAGATAGTTTGAGTCATGTTGAGATCAAAAAGGAGGAGGTATTGGGGTTCTTGAGAAACATTAAGGTAGTCAAGTCCCCAAGGCCTGATGGGATATACCCCAGAATACTGAGAGAGGCAAGGGAGGAAATTGTTGGGGCCTTGAGAGAAATCTTTGTATCCTCACTGGCTGCAGGGGAGGTACAGTAAGAAGTCTCACAACACCAGGTTAAAGTCCAACAGGTTTATTTGGTAGCAAATACCATAAGCTTTCGGAGCACTGCGGAGCACTGTGGAGCACAGGGGAGGTCCCAGAGGATTGGAGAATAGCCAATGTTGTTCCTTTGTTTAAGAAGGGTAGCAAGAATAATCCAGGTTATTACAGGCCGGTGAGCCTTACTTCAGTGGTAGGAAGTTATTGGAGAGGATTCTTCGAGACAGGATTTATTCCCACTTGGAAATAAGTGGACATATTAGTGAGAGGCAACATGGTTTTGTGAAGGGGAGGTCGTGTCTCACGAACGTGATCGAGTTTTTTGACGAAGTGACGAAAATGATTGATGATGGGAGGGAAGTGGATATTGTCTACATGAACTTCAGTAAGGCCTTTGACAAGGTCCCTCATGGCAGACTGCTGCAGAAGTTGAAGTCGCATGGGATCAGAGGTGAGCTAGCAAGGTGGATCCAAAACTGGCTCTGTCAAAGAAGACAGAGGGTTGCAGTGGAAGGGTGCATTTCTGAATGGAGAGCTGTGACAAATGGTGTTCCTCAGGGATCAGTGCTGGGACCTTTGCTGTTTGTAATATATATAAATGATTTGGAGGAAAATGTAACTAGATTGATTCGTAATTTTGCGGACGACACAAAGGTAGGTGGATTTGCGGATTGGGATGAGGACCATCAGAGGATACAGCAGGATATAGATCAGTTGGAGCCTTGGGCGGAGAGATGGCAGATGCAGTTTAATCTGGACAAATGTGAGGTAATGCATTTTGGACAGTCGAATACAGGTAGGAAATATACAGTAAATGACAAAACCCTTAGGAATATTGATAGGCAAAGCGATCTGGGTGTACAGGTACACAGGTCACTGAAAGTGGCAATGCAGGTGGAGAATGTAGTCAAGAAGGCATTCGGCATGCTTGCATTCATCAGCCGGCGTACTGAGTTTAAAAATTGGTAAGTTATGTTGACGTTTTATCGAATCTTAGTGAGGCCGCACTTGGAATATAGTGTTCAATTCTGGTCGCCACACTACCAGAAGGATGTGGAGGCTTTGGCGAGGGTACAGAAAAGATTTACCAGGATGTTGCCTGGTATGGAGGGCATTAGCTATGAGGAGAGGTTGGAGAAACTTGGTTTGTTCTCACTGGAGCAACGGAGGTTGCGGAGCGACCTGATAGAAGTCTAAAAGATTATGAGAGGCATGGACAGATTGGGTAGTCAGAAGCTTTTTCCATGTGTGGAAGAGTCAGTTACTAGGGGGCATAGGTTTAAGGTGCGAGGGGCAAGGTTTAAAAGAGACGTACGAGGCAGATTTTCTACACAGAGTATGGTGGGTGCCTGGAAATCGTTGCCGGGGCAGATAGTGGAAGCGGATACGGTAGTGACTTTTAAGGGGCGTCTTGACAAGTCCATGAATGAGATGGGAATAGAGGGATATGGTCTCCGGAAGCGTAGGGGATTCCCTCGCTTTCGGGCCCCTCGGCTTAAGCCTACTCAGCCTAATGGTTAATCCATCACTGGACTCAACCCTTACACTTTTTGGGTAAATGTCCTCTGCTCCGTCTACATAGCCCTACACCGAGAGCAAATGATCTGACCAGAATTACATAGAACATAGAACATAGAACATAGAAAGTCACAGCACAAACAGGCCCTTCGGCCCACAAGTTGCGCCGATCACATCCCCACCTCTAGGCCTATCTATAGCCCTCAATCCCATTAAATCCCATGTACTCATCCAGAAGTCTCTTAAAAGACCCCAACGAGTTTGCCTCCACCACCACCGACGTCAGCCGATTCCACTCACCCACCACCCTCTGAGTGAAAAACTTACCCCTGACATCCCCCCTGTACCTACCCCCCAGCACCTTAAACCTGTGTCCTCTCGTAGCAACCATTTCAGCCCTTGGAAATAGCCTCTGAGAGTCCACCCTATCCAGACCCCTCAACATCTTGTAAACCTCTATCAGGTCACCTCTCATCCTTCGTCTCTCCAGGGAGAAGAGACCAAGCTCCCTCAACCTATCCTCATAAGGCATGCCCCCCAATCCAGGCAACATCCTTGTAAATCTCCTCTGCACCCTTTCAATGGCTTCAACATCTTTCCTGTAATGAGGTGACCAGAACTGCGCGCAGTACTCCAAGTGGGGTCTAACCAGGGTCCTATAAAGCTGCAGCATTATCTCCCGACTCCTAAACTCAATCCCTCGATTAATGAAGGCTAGTACGCCATACGCCTTCTTGACCGCATCCTCCACCTGCGAGGCCGATTTAAGAGTCCTATGGACCCGGACCCCAAGGTCCTTCTGATCCTCTACACTGCTAAGAATGGTACCCTTCATTTTATACTGCTGCTCCATCCCGTTGGATCTGCCAAAATGGATCACTACACACTTATCCGGGTTGAAGTCCATCTGCCACTTCTCCGCCCAGTCTTGCATTCTATCTATGTCTCGCTGCAACTTCTGACATCCCTCCAAACTATCCACAACACCACCTACCTTGGTGTCGTCAGCAAACTTACCAACCCATCCCTCCACTTCCTCATCCAGGTCATTTATGAAAATGACAAACAGCAAGGGTCCCAGAACAGATCCCTGGGGCACTCCACTGGTCACTGACCTCCATGCAGAGAAAGACCCCTCCACAGCCACTCTCTGCCTTCTGCAGGCAAGCCAGTTCTGGATCCACAAGGCAACAGCCCCTTGGATCCCATGCCCTCTCACTTTCTCAAGAAGTCTTGCATGGGGGACCTTATCGAACGCTTTGCTGAAGTCCATATAGACCACATCCATCGCTCTTCCTTCGTCAATGTGCTTGGTCACATTTTCAAAGAACTCAACCAGGCTCGTAAGGCACGACCTGCCCCTGACAAAGCCATGCTGACTACTTTTGATCATACTAAACTTCTCTAGATGATCATAAATCCTGTCTCTCAGGATCCTCTCCATCAACTTACCAACCACTGAGGTTAGACTCACCGGTCGGTAATTTCCCGGGCTGTCCCTGTTCCCTTTCTTGAATATAGGGACCACATCCGCAATCCTCCAATCCTCCGGAACCTCTCCCGTCTCCATCGACCATGCAAAGATCATCGCCAAAGGCTCCGCAATCTCCTCCCTCGCCTCCCACAGTAACCTGGGGTACATCCCATCCGGTCCCGGCGACTTACCAACCTTGATGCCATTCAATAGTTCCAACACATCCTCTTTCTTTATGTCCACATGCTCGATCCTTTCTGTCCTCCGCAATCCAGCAGTACAACCACCCAGATCCCTTTCCACCGTGAATACCGAGGTAAAGTATTCATTAAGCAGCTCCGCCATTTCTAACGGTTCCGCACAAACTTTTCCCCCTTCACCTTTTAAGGGTCCTATGCCTTCACATCTCATCCTTTTACTCTTGACATATTTGTAGAAAGCCTTGGGATTCTCCTTAATCTTACCCGCCAAGGTCTTCTCATGACCCCTTCTCGCTCTCCTAATTTCCTTCTTAAGCTCCTTCCTACATCGCGTATACTCCTCTAAATCCTTAACACCTCCTAGCTCTCTGAACCTTCTGTACGCCTCTCTTTTCTTATTCACCAGGTTCATCACAACCTTCGTGCACCACGGTTCCCGTACCCTACCAAAACCCCCCTGTCTCATCGGAACGTTGTCATGCATAGCTCCAGACAAACATTCCTTGAAAATCCTCCACTTTCCTTCGGTACTTTTCCCCAAGAATGCCTCCTTCCAATTTACCCGTCTAATTTCCTCCCTGATGACACCGTATTTCCCTTTACTCCAGAGAAACACTTTCCTAGCCTGCCTGACCCTATCTCTTTCCAATGCTATCGTGAAGGAGATAGAATTATGATCGCTATCCCCAAGATGCTCACCCACCGAGAGATCCTCCACCTGTCCAGGTTCATTAGCCAGCACCAGATCAAGAACAGCCTCTCCTCTAGTAGGCTTATCCACATACTGTGTCAGGAAACTCTCCTGGACACACCTAACAAACTCCTCTCCATCCAAACCCCTAGCCCTAGGGATATTCCAATCTATGTTTGGGAAATTAAAATCTCCCATCACGACAACTCTGTTATTCCTACATCTCTCCAGGATCTGTTTCCCCATCTGCTCCTCAACATCTCTGTTACTATTGGGCGGCCTATAGAAAACACCCAGCAAAGTTACCGACCCCTTCCTATTCCTAACCTCCACCCACAGAGATTCCGTAGTCAGTCCCTCCACGGCGTCCACCTTCTCTACAGCCGTGACACTATCCCTGATCAACAGTGCCACTCCCCCCCCTCTCTTGCCTCCCTCCCTGTCCTTCCTGAAACATCTAAAACCTGGCACCTGAAGCACCCAGTCCTGTCCCTGAGACATCCAAGTCTCCGTAATGGCCACCACATCACAATTCGAAGCAGCAATCCACGCTCCAAGCTCATCCACTTTATTCACTACACTCCTGGCATTAAAATAGACACATCTCAGACCTTCAGCCTGAGCACTTCCCTTCTCCCTCACTCGTCTAACCTCCCTCTTACCCTGTCTACATTCCTTATCTATTTGCGAGCTAACCTCCTCGCTCTCAGTCCCCTCATTTCGATTCCCTCCCCCCAACCTTTCTAGTTTAAAGTCTCACCAGTAGCCTTAGCCAACCTTCCCGCCAGGATATTGGTCCCCCTGGGATTCAAGTGCCACCCGTCTTTTTTAAACAGGTCACACCTGCCCCTAAAGAGGTCCCAATGATCCAAGTACCCAAATCCTTGTCCCTTGCTCCAGTCCCTCAGCCACGCATTAATTCTCCACCGATTCCTGTTCTCACTCTCCCGCGGCACAGGCAGCAATCCCGAGATTACTACCTTTGCATTCCTCTTTCTCAGCTGTCTACCCAACTCCCTATATTCTCTTTTCATGACCCCTTCCCTCTTCCTACCGATGTCAGCAGTACCTATATGCATCACGACCTTGGGCTCCTCTCCCTCCCCCTTCAGGATTTCTGGGACTCGACCAGAGACATCCCGGACCCCTGCACCAGGGAGGCAAACCACCATCCGAGAGTCCCGTCTGTGTCCGCAAAAACGCCTATCTGACCCTCTCACCGTAGAGTCCCCAATTAGCACTACCCTCCTTTCCTTACCCCTTTGCACTACTGGGCCAGGCTCAGCTCCAGAGACACTGCCACCGCTGCTTCCCCCAGGTGGGCTGTCCACCCCAGTAGTACTCAGACAGGAGTACTTATTATTAAGGGGCACATCCACCGGGGTGCTCACCATCACCCGAGCTTTCTCCTTCCTCACTGTTACCCAGTTACCCTCCTCCCGTGGTCCCGGTGTGACCACCTGCCGATAGCTCCTGTCAATGACCTCCTCACTATCCCTAACCCGGCGAAGGTCCTCGAGCTGCAATTCCAGTTCCCTAACATGGTCCCTTAGGAACCGCAGCTCAACACACCCAGCACAGATATGGTCGTCCGGGAGGCTAGGAGCCTCCAGGACCTCCCACATCCTACATTGGGAACAACATACTGGCCTGACAGTCATAATTGCCCTTTTAAACACAGGGAAAAAAGTGAATGAAGATTATTCCTCTCTGTTCCAAATTATTTCTACCAAGGTACCCGGAGAAAAGTAACTTATAAATAAAATTTTTTAAAAATAAGAAACTCACCCCTGCTCGCCCTTTCTGCCTAAGCCCGATGAGCCAAAGCCCCTCAGTTCTCACTCAGCTCCGTCTCACTCCGCTGCCCGCTAGATAGTGGGACCTGCCTTTTAAACCTCCTGTGCACTAAAAAAAAAACTCAAGAGACCCTTCCCAGTAAACCCCGCGGCCACTGCCGGTTGCGCGCCAAAATTTAAAACTAAATTAAATAAATAAATAACACCCGCGGAAAAGTACTTAAAACTAATTCTTACCCCAAAAATCCTGTCACCAGTCACAGCTCTGCCTTTCTCCACAGCAACAAGAGGACTAACCTCCCAACTAACTGACTTATATAGAACTTTTGACCCTTCCCAGTAAACCCCGCACGTACTTTAATCTCAGCTGAAAAAGTAAACAAACGGATGGATAAATCTTTCAGATAACCTAATTGATTGTATGCTCGCTACCTCTGCCTGGAAAGCCAAAGGAGTTCTCGTGGTTGCTTTAATAGAGTCCCTACCCCAACACTAGATTTATCAGGATTAATCGCTCCAGCTGGAGAATTAAACCATTACTCGAACTGCCTAACAATCAGTTTTGTGCACCCTGCCCACAGTGCCCCTCAACCCCATGCCTATGATGCGCATGGTGGCACAGTGATTAGCTTTACTGTCTCATGGTTCCATGTACCAAGAATCGATTCCAGGATTGGTGAATGAATTGCTTCTTGTGCATCCTGTCCATAAAACTTATAAACCTCAATCATGTTATTTAAATGCGTGTACATTGAGAGAGGAGGCTCGTCAGTGAGGCCTTGTTGTCCTTGTTCGTCAATCGCTGAAAGTAAGCATGCAGGGACAGCAGGCAGTTAGGAAGGCAAATTGTGGGTTAGCCTTCATAGCAAGAGGATTTGAACATGGCAAACGGGACGTTTTACTACAATTAAAGAGGGCATTGCTGAGGCCACACCCCAAGTATTGTGTGCAGTTTTGGTGTCCCTATCTATGAAGGATGTCTTTCCTACAATGCAGCGAATGTTTACCAGCTTCATTACTGGGACGGGAGATAATGCATATGATGAGAGATTACATTGGATAGCATTTTATTTATTATTGTTGAGAAGAGTGAGAGGGGATCTCACAGCAACGTATAAAATTCTAATAGGGTGAGACAGGGGAAATTCAGAAAGAATATCCCCAATGTGGGGTGTCCAGAACGAGGGGTCATAGTTTGACGATAGAGAGTAAACCTTTTGGGACTGAGGTGAGGAGAAATTCCTCCACCCATAGAGTGGTCAATATGTGGAATTCATTACCGCAGAAAGTTTTTGTAGCTAAAGATTGGGTAATATCACGAATAAATTACATATAGCTCTCGAAGCTAAAGGGATCAAGGTATATGGGGGGAAGGCGGGATCAGGATATTGATTGTGATAATCAGCCATTATCAAAATTATTGGTGGAGCAGGCACAAAGGGCTGAATGGCCTACTCCTGTGTGACATTGGTAAATCTTGAAGAGATTTTTTTAATATCATGTCCTGTGCAGCTCACAGCCTCAGCTGATGTCATATTTGCCGAGCTGTCTACGGTGAGTTATTTTATTGCTCCACAAATAGCTTAAATGGGGGCTGCTTATTTTTACATTGCTATCTTTTATGACTCCTCACTGTTAGGAGGAAGAATGATTGGCAGATCAGGTGAGAGAAGCTCTTTCATTTTCAGTTTTGAGATGCTGTTTTAGTTCTGTATGGGGCATCAGGCTGAAAAAAATCTCTTTCTCTTTCTCTCTCCCTGGTTCTGCAAATGTGGCTGGTTAGTAAAAGCAATTCATCTTGCGTTCCTGAAGAAAATGATCTGCTGTTGGTGGCTTGCCGAGAGTCTCTCTCGTATCCTGGGAAGCTGTTCTGACTTCAAACTCCTGTGAGTGTATTAAAAGGACTGTTAGAGCTTGCAAGACTGAGAGTTTTCAATTTCCAACCCAAAGGGCTCGGTTGCAGTATCACGTGTGCATTAGCGTTTGCTGTGTTCAACATATGGAAAGTTTTCTGTCGACGGCAAGGGTTTTTTCTTTGATTGGGACATCTTAGATATATATATATATATATATATATATATATATATATATATATATATATATGTTAAAGGTTATTCATTATTGTGTTTGTTCTGTTGGTTGTAATTGATAAAAGTTGCAGCTAATATTCTTACTGTACATTTTAACTATATTCTTACTTAAATTCTGTTTGATAAAAGCTCTTGCGTGGTTATTTGTATCATACCTGAAGTGAAACATATCATGCTTATCCAAGCAAAATGCAAGCAAAATTCAAGATGAAAGCTTAAGATACAGGCGGGCTCCATAAAACACTATGGAGTTTCTGACCTGAACCATAATACCTGCTTCAATTTTTTAAAAAATCGTTCTATGCTTCCGTGTCCCTCATTTGCCTTTTCTGCTCTAAATGTATCACTCCAAGCATATGTCGTGTCTTCTTGTCACTCAAGTACTGTGTAGTAGGTAAAAAGATACCTCTGAGACTGTTCGTTAGTCAAAGTACAGTGGCTTTATTACAAAAGCTTTTGGGAGAAGCAGGTTACCTAAAAAGCGGTCTGCCTGGCTTCTCCCCGAATACAACGAAGTGTGGATATTTATAGATTATGGATCCCAGTACCAGTCACGACGCCAACACTGGTCTGGTCACGAATCACAGTGCATCTGGGAGCCTCTGGTCACGAATCACAGTGCATCTGGTAACCTCTGGTCACGAATCAGTCTTTGGTTTCACAGCCCTTCCGGCGGCGTCGGCAGCTTTTCCCTTGAAGTAACTCGTGCAGTTGCGGCTGTCCCAGCGGGAGTCTTCCTTTCAAACGGCCGTCATCGAACTTTACCATCTGCAGCTGTTCAACTATGTTTAGCTCGTACAAACGGGTAAGGTTTGCAATGTGTGCAAAATAGCATTCACATTTAACTGTCTGTCTTTATGGAACTAAAAGTTAAAGGATGAAATAAATGAACAGGTAAGAAAACCATGGATAAACAATTTATATTGATGCCAGGAGCAGTATACGCCTGGGGAGATCAGCCATGAGGAAGGGTTATGTTTGTGATGTATTCCAGGTACAAAATTCATTAACCCTTTCCCTTCTTCCACTGCATCCCAGGCAACATACATGCCAACCTCCTCTGTACCCCTTCGAGTCGCATTGCGTCCTTCCGAGAGTAAGGATACCAGAAATGCACACTGTACTCCAGCTGTGGCCTAACCAGCGCTCTGTAAAACTCAAATATTATCTCCTTGCTTTTCTAATCCGCATCATGACTGATAAAAGCAAACGTCCCAAATGCCTCCTTACCTATCCTATTCACGTGTTGTGCAGTCTTCAGGAATCTGCGAATATGTTCCCCAAGATCCATCTGTTCTTCTGAGCTTCCCAGTGTCCTGCCATTCATTAAATAATCCATCACTCTGCTTATCTTGCACAGTGCATCACTTGATACTTATCAGGGTTCAATAACATCAACCACTGCTCTCACCATCCGACCAACCCATCTATGTGTTCCTTTTATGGACAAGCATCTTTCTTTTTTACTATTAACCATCCTGACAATCACGGTGTCGTCTGAAAACTTGCTTTTCACGCCCCCCCCCCCGCCCCCTCCCCCCGCCACATTTCCAAAGATATAAACATATATCATTTATATAACAAACATTAAGGGTCCCAGTACTGATTCTTTTGGTACACCACTTAACACCAGCGTCCAGTCACTCGAATGGCCTTCTACCACTACCTTTGGGTCCTATTAAGAAACCAGTTTCTGATCCATCTTGCCAAGTTTATCCTGAATCCAAAGTCGTTTAACCTTCTCCATCGGTCTCCCCTGTAAGATCTTGTCAAAGCGTTTGATAAAACATATATATACTATATAAACTAAAGTTCACTCATCCACACATTTGATAATATTATCGAAAAATGTTATCAAGTTTGTTAGGAATGACCTCCTTCTGACAAAGACATACTGACTATATCTAACTAACCTATGTCTTTCCAAGTGGTGATTAATTGTCCCTTTCAGAATTTTCTCCAGTAGTTTCACTACTAGTGACACACCGGTATGTAATTTCCTGGGTTATACCAAACATACTTCCTGAAAAGGGGAAGCATACTAGCAATCCTCCTGTCTTTTGGCACTTTCCCTGTGGCTAGATGAAGTACAAAAACGTGTCAGTGCCCTTACAACTTCCTGCATCGCCTCTCACAGTCCCCAGGAATGCAAACCATTCTGGCCTCGGGATTTGTCCAACGTATGTCAGTCAGAGCCTCCAATACTTCCCCTTCATGTTTTAGTACACATCAATTAACTGTTCATGTCTTTGCTCGGAAATATCATATAACTCACTTTTCTCATTAAGTCTTTCCTTTCTCAGGTAACTGTTATATGTTCTTTTTTAAAAATAACATTTCCTCGATGGTGGTCATTTATATTCGGATTACTGAAAAATGTGTTGGTACTCAATTATAGAAGCTGAAAATTCATCAAAACTGGCATTACACTAACTGGCCGCTTGTTCCAGAGTTTAACAATCGCTCACGGAATAAACATGTGGAACACTTGCTACTCCCAGTCCTATGTTACCTCTCCCACATCTAACAAGGTTTGAATGGAATTTCCAGTGTCTCCACCATTTTAACATTCTTGTCCTCAGTGTCTATTATACATCCCAGCCAGATTGGGGTCAATTTAAATAATGCATTGCGACAAAAAAAATTGCCGATCAAAAATAGTTAACCGACCTTATTTGTTCAGCACTGTAATTAATGTCAGTCTCCCGGGATCCGAATTGTCTTACTGGAGCGTTTTGCTGCGCCCTTAATAAGGGGTTCCTCTGAATAAGGTTTGCCATTCAATTAGCGGGAGCAGCAATTCGAAAAGGTAACACGGGTCCTTAGATCCAGTGAAAGGGAAAGGAGAGATCCGAAGTTGAGAACAACATATTGGAATGATACAACAATGGATCAGAGTCTGAGAACAACAGATTGGAACGTTACAATTGAGCACGGTCTGAGATGGGTTGATGGAAAAGAAATAGAACCGACCGGGAGTTTAACCTATGGCCTCAATTGGCTTTCTCAAACATGGAGTCCGTTGACATTATTTGAACGGATCGAATTAGTACTTTATGTCATCCAAGCGGGTTACTATCCGATTCTTGCACTCGTTGGCGTCCCTGGTAAGTTTGTCTACGTCATTATTTATTCCCTAAACTATGTTTATGCTCATTGCTCTTTCTTTGCCATATAAATGTTGACAACAAAAAACTCTCACTCCAGACATTCTCTCTGTTCACGCTGCAGCGGCTCGGCTTTCTATTCCGACCACTTTTTGAAGCTGTTCACAAGGCCCACCTTCCCTTTGACCCAGATTTAATGTCCATGCAATATGACCAGATTTAATGTACATTCTCTCTGCCCAGTCCAATATACTGTGACTTCAATACTAACACCCACCTGCACCACGAATCAAATACATAATTTGAATTATTCAAGCAAGTTACAATCCGATTCTTGCTCTTGTTGGCGTCCTTCGTGAATATTTTTATTCAGTTGTTTATTGGTTCGATCGCCTTTTTCACTCCATTACTCATTTTTCTTCCCATTTACCTTTTGGAATGTATAAATGTCTCACTTCTGGTCAGGGAACCAACTCTATTTACTGTCAATCTGCTCCATTTCCCATTCAGGCCAGCATTTTATGCTCTTGGGAATCTCGGAACTGACATTCTCTCTGCTCTAATCCAGGCCACTGTCAACTTCGTACGATCTTGCATCACCAAATGTACCTCAGCTCAACTTTTGAATAAATCCTTAGCTTTGTGTTGCTTGCATGGATGCTTTACAAAGTCAATAGTTTCCTGGTGACAAAATCGTCAATCAAACCTTATGTAAATCCTTGCTGCCAGTCTCCAAGTTCACTATAAACACCCTTCCCTGATCATTCTTGCGCTTACTGACCAGGTTAGCAGTCGCTCCACATGAATATGCAGTCTGCTTATCAATGAATCGTTCCGAAGCCTCGTCCCTCCAATGTGTGTGGGAAAACTGCCCATTTCGTCTGATCCTTCAAATTATGGCTGTTTAGTTATTTATCAAATTTTGTGGCTCATTTTCTGGAGGATATATTGTGAGTTCTACGTACGTTCAGAGAGGGCAGTGGAGTTAAGGAGCCAACACTTGCCAACTTAAGTGGACATCAGTGACAGTTTATCTGTGTCTGTAATATGACCAGCGAGCAGCGGCAGCTGGGTAGTGGAGGGAGGGAGAGGGCGTGCGAGGAAGGGGGCGCTCCAAGCAGGGAGAAAATGACTATGTGGGTGAGAGGGCGGGCTCTGTCCTACTGACCACGATTGACTCCTATAACTTGTTAAAAACTGGAATGGAGCAGAGAGTGAGGGACATTGATTAAAGAAACTCGATCCGTATTTCAAAACAAAATGGGCTTCACAACCACATCGTTCTCTGTCCCCCTGAAAGTCCGATCTTTCATTGAAAGTTCATGGGTCTAGAACTTTGGAGAAAGGAGCAGGAAAAAATGTCTGTCATCACCTGTTATGCCCCTCGTAGTGGAGATGAGCAACGTAAATTGAAATGAATAAATCGTGAATTTTGTTCGCAGGAACAAGTTTGACTAGAGTTCCTTTCGTTTTCCTAGGATCTCAAAAGTCCGGATGAAGTCCGTGTCTCGAAGTGCTACCTCAAACTTAAATAACTAAATACCTCAAACCCTATTGATGTGCAGTTGCTGAATGACGATGCACGTTGCAACATTTCGGAGAATGCTCAGTATCCCAGCAGTAGAAATATAGAAACATAGAAAATAGGAGCAGGAGGAAGCCATTCAAACCGTGGAGTGTGCCTCGCCAATCATGATGAGCATGGCTGATCATCCAATGCAATGGTCTGTTCCCGCGGTCCCTTCGTATCCTTTGATCCCCTTCATCCCAAGTGCGACGTTGAACAGCTTATTGTCAACATGCCATGCTTTGGCCTCAATTATTTCCTTTGGCAGCGTATTCTACAGCAGCCTTATCACCTCCAATCTAATGCATGCCAGCTATTACTACCATCTATTAACTATTGGAAGTGGACGAGAAAGATTACAAGAATGAGATAGAGAATCTGGTGAATTGGTGAGACGACAATAATTTCTCCCTCAATGTCAACAAATTGAAGGAGATCGTCATCGACTTCAAGAAACGGAGTAGAGAACATGCCTCTGTCTACATCAATGGGGACGAAATAAAAATGGTTGAGATTTTCAAGTTTTTAAGTGTCCAGGTCTCTAACAACACGCCCTGGTTTCCCCCATGCCCACACTATAGTTAGGAAATCCCACCATCACAACTACTTTCTCAGAAGAAGAAGAACTTTTGGCATATGCGCCAAAACTCTCACCAAGTTACAGATGCTCCGTAGAAATCCGTTTGTACAGTTGTATCACCGCTTGGTATGGCTCCTGCTCTGTCCAAGTCCGCAAAAAGACTAGAAAGGATTGTGAAGGAAGCCAACGCCATCACGCAAATCAGCCTCCCATCCATTGACTCTGTCTGCACTTCCCGCTGCTTCCGTAAAGCAGCCAGCATAATCAAGGACCCCACGCACCCTGGACATCTTCTCATCCACCTTCTTCCATTGGGAGAAAGATTAAAAAGACTGAGCAGAGGACCCAATCAACTCAAAAACAGTTTCTTCCCTGCTGCACCAGTCTTTCCTCAATGTGGCAGTAAGCATGGGCCTCATGAACGCAGCCTGACCTTCCAGTGAAGGACAGCAATTTTGGATTGTTTCAGTCTGTGCAGCAGTGGAACCTGAAATATTTTCCTCCAAACACTAAATCGCAGTTTATTCCAATTGTGCTGTTCACAGTTAGTGCAGATTTCCAGAGACCCCACTGAAGGTCTCCTTTCGATACCATCTATCAGAAGTCGATTGGAATCTCATCGTATGGTGAGCTGGGATGAAATATTATCTCCACCTCAACTATCTGGAGCCTACCGTTGCTCGGCGATTCAGCATGGACAGATACTGGCACTGTCTTAGTTCCGAATTTACAGTGTATTCGTGTGAACCATGACCACGCTGAACCATTGAGCACCAGTGCAATAATTTGAACTGGTGGCTCCGAGTTTCACATACAGTGACGGGGCGTCATTATCAGCGAAATTCTGGTTATGTCTCTCTGTTCCTCTCCTTCTTCTTGACTTTCATGCAACCTCCGTCCCCCTTTCGCCCCACCTTCATTTAGTCCTCTCTTTCTCTCTGGCTTCCCCTGTTTCCCCCTCTCTCTCCATTTCTCTTGAAATCCTCTCCCCTGCCTCTTCCTCATGCAGCCAGAACTCAAGAACAGCTATTTGCCTGCTGCCATCAGACTTTTGAATGGACCAACGTCGCATGAAGTTCATCTTTCTCTGCACCATATCTATGACTGTAACACGACATTCTACACTCTCTCCTTTCCTTATCTATATATGGTATTCTTTGTCTGTACTGCGCGCAAGAAGCAATACTTTTCCCTCTATACTATTACATGTGACAACAATAAATCACATCAAATCAAATCAGAACTGAAGGTAACACAGAACGAATCATTCACAACCTAAACACCTTTCTGCCTCACTGAAGCAAGCAAAAATACTTCTATCAGAATGATTATCAAAGCTGGATGTCAGAGATTAAAGACAGAAAGAACATTGCTGCAGATTGTTCTCTTTATGTAAGTGTTCTGCAACCATCCTCATTTCCCCGACTCCTGGGGTTATTTTTTTTCTCGGTCATTTGTTAAATTCCCATTTGAAAAATATAATTGATGTGGTTCCACATCAGGCATTGCTTTTCAGATCCAACATCCAGCTGTTTATGGTCATTCTCATTTCTTAACTCCAACTTTGCACAATAATGAAATCTCTGCAAATTCGGCGAAAAATATATATTTTTAATGGTTCCATTCAAACCCTCAAATCATTTGAAATTATGGATTACATATCCACGTAAAGTTTGCTGTTCCAAAGATAATTATCCAATTATCCCATATATCACCCTATGTAGCTGAATTCAATGTCAGGTGAACAAATCTAACGAGTCATCTTGACACCTGCGCTAAACGGCTTAAATTCTTGCCAGTGTTTGCTGCTTAGAATTGGATTCCAATGCTCCAAGTGCGATCTATCTACGTATGTATCGGAGGCACCGCATTTAGGTCTCAGCCCCTTTAACACTTCGCCAAGGACGCACGAATCAGTAAAATTCCCACGGACTGCGGCCTGCCAGTCAGACCTTGCCAGTTCGCTTCATATCAGCCTAGGCACCATTACATCACATACGTCTGGCACTGACTGTCATCTCAACAGTGACCAGCTTTGAACTTGTTGCTAAGGCCACGGCAGTTTCCCTCTCCAGTTACCGATTCCTAAATGGCTACAGGGAGTCGTGCATCCGTACAGGCGGCACTGTGGCATGGCAGTTAGCCCTACTGTCTCACAGCGTCAGGGTCCCGGTTCAATTCCGGACTTGGGTGACTGTACGTGGAGTGTGCACGTTCTCACTATGTTTGCATCGGTTTCCTCCAGGTGCCCCGGTTTCCTCTCACAGTCCATCGATGTGCAGGTTACGTGGATTGGCCATACTAACTTGCTGCTTTTTGTCCCAAGATCTGTAGGTTAGGGAAATTAGCGTGATAGATATGTGGGGTAACGGGATAGGGCCTGTCTGAAACCAAAAGAGAAAAAGCTAGAAACTCCCAACACGTCTGGCACCATCTGCAAGGAGAGAAAAGAGCTGACGTTTCGAGTCCAGGTAACCCATTGTCAACGCTTTGACAAAGGGTCATCTGGACTCGAAACATCAGCTCCTTTCTCTCCTTACAGATGCTGCCAGACCTGCTGAGATGTTCCAGCTTTTTCTCTTTTGCTTTCAGATTCCAGCATCCGCAGTAATTTGCTTTCATCTCGGTCCTGGCTAAGATGCTTTGTAGGAGAGTCTGTGCAGATTCAAAAGGCCGAATCGCCTTTTCTGCACTGTTGGAATCCTATGATTCTATGACATTTCAACAATTCATGAGAACTGTTTGTGCAGTTGAATTGCAGCCATCAGATTGTTTGCAGTAAATTAGATCATATGCCAAATAATTTGACGCTTATAGATTTCATATAGAAGCAGAGAAGATTTTCCTCCTCGTCTGTCTCTTTAATTGGCGCCCGTTTATTCTGATTATGCCACTGGTCCTAGACTCGTCCAACGTGTCGGGGTGGAGATAGAGATGGAGAGTGGGGATGGTGGGGGTGGAGAGTGGGAAGGATGGGGTCATCCTCTCTGAAGTTCCCCAGTCAAGTCCCTTAAGAATCCTATATGTTACGATGAGGCCGCACTTTCTTTGAAATGCCAATGAGTAGAATCCTAATCTTTTTAGGCTCTCCTCATAAGACGATCCTTCATCCAGTGGACCATCCTACTGAACCTTCTCTGAAGTGCCTCCAATGAAATAAAACATTTCCTTTCGTAAGGGGACAAACCTGCTCACAGTACACAAGATGAATTTTCACCAGTAACTTCCGCTGTTGCAGCAAGATCCCTACTCTGAGACTCCAATTCCCTTTGAAAACAATCAATATTCTATTAGACCTCTTGAATACGTTATGCAACTGTGCTTTGTGCTGGACATCTTCTGTGCTTCGTGCACACGCACACGTACACGTCCCTTTGCATTGCAGATTTCTGAGGTTTTTTTGCTATTTAAATACGTTCTTTTGTTTCCCCCTTCCAAAATGAATAAGTTCACCTTTTACCCCATGAAACAACACTTGCCATTTTTCTGCACTTAACCTATCGGAATATATTTTTTGTAACCCTGTCGCAACTTGCCTGTCCAAATACGTTTATGTCGTCTGCAAATTTGGCTACATCATATTCGCTGCCTTCCTCCAAATTCTCCCTATATTTTATGAACAGTTGCGTTCCCTGTGCGGATCACTGAGACACCCTATTGGTTCCAGGTTGCCAAGCTGAAAAAAAACACCCATTATCCCCACTCGCTGTATCCTGGCCATTAGCCAGTTTCCTATCTATGCAAATATATTACCTTCAAGATCATGGGCTGTTATCTTATGACATAAAAAATTGTGTGGCTCATTGTTGAAAACCTTCTGGAAGTCAAAATTCAACACATCTGCTGGTTCCCCTCTATTCACTCGACAATTATTCGATACATTCTGATAAAATATTCAGACATGCTTCCCCTTTCATGAAATCTTACTAACTCTGCTGGATTCGATTCCGATTTTCCAGAAATGCCGCTATTAATTCCTTAATAATTCATTCCAACATAGTTCCAAACATAGATGTTAGGTTAATCAATATCGGCGACAGCGTTTTTTAAAGCTTAGAAAGACATTCAGTTGAAGGGCAGTTAGGCTGGGCAATACAGATCGTCAATGCTTCAACACCCACATCCCATGAACTAACAGCGACCTGTGCAGAGTGGATAATGATCAGTTCCCCGCTATGAAAATTGCCAGGCAGTAGTAAGATCAAGGAATAACTTAAAGCACTGGATAATGCAAAGGTTGGGAAATCATACTGCAGTACGTAAAACCAGAACTCGACACGCCACGAGGCAAGATGTTTCATTTCAGCCAAGACACAATTATTAATAATAAGCAATTTCATGGACGGTGGCATTCGCAGGCCAGGCCAACAGTTATCGGCCATTGCTAGTTGGCCTTGAGAAGTTGGTAGTGAGCTGTTTTCCTGAACCGCTGCAACAGTGCAATCATAGAGGGCGTTCAAGGTTTTAAACCCAGTTTCAGTGATGGAACGTCGATATATTTCCAAATCTGGATGGCGAATGTCTTGAGAGGAACCTACTGGTGGTAGTGCTCCCATATACCAGCTGCTGTTGTCCTTCACGATGCTTGTGGTCCGAGGTTTCAAAGCTGCTGTATAGGAGGCCGTGGCGAGCACTTGCAGGATGGTACATACGGCTGCCAAAGTTTGTCACGGGTGGAAGGAATGGATGTTTGTTGAATGGGTAGAAATCAAATGGTTTTCCTTGTTTGGATGATACCAAGCTTCTTGAGCGCTTTGGAGCTGCCGCCATCCAGGCAAGTAGAGTTTATTATATTCCAAAACCCTGCATAATTGTGCGTTGCTGGGCTTGAGTGAGTTACTCTCTGCAGGCTCCTCAGCTTCGATGTGGTCTGGTAGCGGCAATATTTATATGGTTAGTCCAGTTCAGTTTCTGTTCCAGGATGTTAAAAGTGATAATGCAATTTGTTGCGGGTTCTTTTCATAGACTGGTTATTGCAAACGAATCTCAGCAAATACAAAGCCTCAAGGGGAAAGTGTCCCGGTTAAAGGTATATCTTTATTTGACGAACGATTGAAGGGATAGATGAGCATTGGGCAGTCCAATGCCTTACTACAAGAGAAGGCCTTGAGCTTTCAAATACCAGGCTGAGGTCAAAACAATTACACCTTCCTCAAGTTTGCTCCTCCCGCCTCTCCGGTATTTATGAACCAGTCATCATTAATACAAATCAGTAACAGTAAACAATTGCCATATACAGTAACGAATTGAATTCTACCCTCCGACATCATGGGATTTCATTGGCCCATAGAATCCGGATGCTTCTTCCCCCCCGTCGCTTAGCAATCCCAGACGCTTAGTGACAAAGTCAAATGTAGTGTTTCCACCAATTCTCATTCATGCCAATGGCCGAACCAGGCAGTTAGCATTCTCACGTCTGAGAAGAACTTCCTTGTCAGGGCAATTTGCATTGCCCTAGTCATAAAGTGGTTTTGAGGACCATACTGTTTGTACCTTTTGCTGATAAAACTATGCACATTCTGTGGTTTCATTGTTCCAAAGAATGTGGTTTATCTGCTAAGGCTTCATCCCACAATCCTCCACAGTAGCTTGACTTTGGCTAAAGCGTACACTTACTATAAAAATACAGCTAATATGCATTTTAAAACATCAAAATACATGTTTAAGTCGGAAATACTTGCTCAGATTTCATATTTTTTGAAATCTCTTACTGTGTTCACACCGTCTTCATGCGAAGATTTCCCTTTTAGACTGTGAGTCTGATTTGAGTTTATTTCACTCAATAGACATAGAACATATAACATAGAACAGTACAGCATAGTACAGGCCCTTCGGCCCACGATGTTGTGCCGAACCTTTTCCGAAACGAAGATCAAGCTATCCCAATCCCTCTCATTCTCGTGTGCTCGATGTGCCTATCTAATAACCGCTTGAAAGTTCCTAAAGTGTCCGACTTCACTACCACAGCAGGCAGTCCATTCCACACCCCAACCACTGTCTGAGTAAAGAACCTGCCTCGTACATCCCTCCTGTATCTTCCACCCCCTAGTAACAGCTACATCCATCCGAGGAAAATTCTATCGATGTCCACTCTATGTATCCGCTTCATCATCTTATGAACCTCTATTAAGTCGCCTCTCAACCTCCTCCGCTCTAAAGAGAAAAGCTCTAGCTCCCTCAACCTTTCCTCATAAGATCTACCCTCCAAACCAGGCAGCATCCTGGTAAATCTCCTTTGCACTCTTTCCAGTGCTTCCACATCCTTCTTACATTGAGGTGACCTAAACTGCACACAATATTCAAAATGTGGTCTCACCAGTGTCCTGTACAATTGCATCATAACCCCATGGCTCTTAAAATCAAACCCCCAGTTAATAAACGCTAACACAGTATAGGCCTTCTTCACGATTGATGCCATGATTGAATGGTGGAGTGGACTCGATGGGCCGAATGGCCTTACTTCCGCTCCTATGTCTTATGGCTCTATCCACTTGAGTGGCAACCTTCAGAGATCTGTGGATATGAACCCCAAGGTCTCTCTGTTCCTCCACATTCCTCAGCACCCTATCTTTGACCCTGTAATCCGCATTCAAATTTGTCCTATCAAAATGAATCACCTGGTATTTATCAGGGTTAAACTCCATCTGCCATTCTTCGGCCCAGCAATGCATCCTATCAATGTCTGTTTGCAGCCTACAACAGCCCTCCACCTCATCCACTACTCCACCAATCTTGGTCTCATCCGCAAATTTACTGATCGACCCTTCAGTCCCCTCCTCCAAGTCATTTATAAAAATCACAAATAGCAGAGGACCCAGCACTGATCCCTGTGGTACACCGCTGGTAACTGGTCTCCAGTCTGAACATTTTCCATCCACCACCACCCTCTGTCTTCTATGAGATAGCCAGTTACTTATCCAATTGGCCAAATTTTCCTCTATCCCACACGTTCTTACTTTCTACATGAGCCGACCATGTGGAACCTTATCAAACGCCTTACTAAAATCCATGTATATGACATCAACTGCTCTACCTTCATCGACACACTTAGTTACCTCCTCAAAAAATTCAATCAAATTTGTGAGGCAAGATTTACCCTTCACGAATCCGTGTTGACTATCCCGGATTAAGTTGCATCTTTCATTGCATCAACGTTGGTAGTGTCTTAAATTGTCTTAAATCCCCTCTTCCTTGAAATTTCTCGAACGTTCAATGAATTCATCCAACACCGTTGAATGAGTGGATCCTCCCTGTTGGATATGGCCATTGCCAAACACTTGTGTGGTGTGAGTGTTAACCCGAGCTGGACATTGCCCATGTCACAGCATATTTGGATATGGACTGCGTCAGTATTTGAGGAATCGAAAATGATTGTGCTGAGGCCAATCACTTGTGTGGTGAGAGTGTTAGCCCGAGCTGGATATTGTGCATGTCGTGATATATTTGCATATACTGCTTCAGTATTTGAAGAATCAATCATGGTTGAACCGAGGCCCCTACCCTGAGGACTGCCTTTAGGGATGTCCTGAAGCTGAGACGACTGAACGCCAACAACCTTTACATTCTTACATAATGCCAGATATGCCTCCAAACAGCAGCGATTCCTCCCCCCCCCCGCCCCCCCATTCTCATTGTCTCCAGTTTTGTTGCAGCATCTTGATGCCATACTCAGCCCAATGCTGACTTATATCGAGGCTGGTTACTCTCATCCCATATCCAAGATTCAGCTACTTTATCCATGTTTGACCCCAGACTATCATGCGTTCAGTAGATGAGTAATAGGGCCAGAACCCAAAATGAACGTTCTTCAGCAGATTATTGCTGATTAAGTGCCGTTTTCTAGCAATGTTGATAATCCTTTCCTTAATTTGATGATGATTGAGAGTGAATTGATGGGGTGGAATTGTTTTGTGTTGGATATGACCTGTTTTTTGTGTACAGGGCAAACGTGGAAAATGTTCTACATTGTCAGGTGGCTATATTGAAACAGTATGGCTATGCGTCCAACAAGACTGAACACACCTCCGCATTACTGTTGCTTGTAAATTGCCAGGACCCATAAACTTTGTTGAATCCAATGTCTTCAGCCGTTTCTTGATGTCATTCTGGCTTGAGTTGAATTGAATCAAGACTGACTTTTGTGTTATGGGCAGATGCATCGGCAGCAAGCATTTTGATGTGGATGGTAGCAGGTGTGCTTTTGTTCCTCTTGGTTCCCTCAATAAATTCCCTTTTCCATTCAATGAACTATGTCATCTCGGACGCGGCCAGTTTGAACTGATTGATCCCACGGTGCCTTGACTGGTGATGAACATCGAAGTCACCGAGCCAGATTACATCAGTAAGCCCTTACCACCCTCGGTGTATCCTCCAAGTGATGTTCAACATAGAGGAGTACTGATTCATCAACTGAGCTGGGACGGCCGGTAGTACTCAGCAGAAGGCTTCCTTGACAATGTGTGTACTGGTGAAATGAATATTCATGGGAATCCAGAGTCGATGTTGAAGACTCACAGGGTAACTCCCTCCTGAATATACGTCACTGTGTCGCCACCTCTGCAGGGTCCGTCCTACTGGTGGCACAGGACTTACCCAAGAATGGTAATGGTTCTGTCTGTATAATTATCTTAAGTGATAAGGCGCTGAGTATGGGTACGTTCGGCTGTTGCCTGACTAGTTTGTGAGACAGATCTCCTAATTTGGCAGAGTACATCCCCTCGCCCCACCAAAACGTCCGCTCCCCGCCCCTCCACCCCACACCTCCACCCCCCACCCCCCCGCACCGCATCCCCCGCCCCGTGTCCCCCGCCAAGAAGAAGTTCATAAGAATAACTTCAAGTTCGGTTTTGCTGGCATTAACTTTGTCCATGCCGGTGCCTTGGTTGTTGCCGTGTGATCATTATGGACTGAATGGTTTATTCAGGGGCCATTTAACAGTCAACCATGTTGCCTTGTGTCTGTTGTCACTTTTATCCAGACCATGTGTGAACATCATTGAAGCAGGTGACTGTTTTAATGAAAACAAAAATGATTTAATAGTCATCGTTTGACTTTTAATTCCTGATAATTACTGGAGTTTTCAAGTTCCAACGTTTGCCACTGCCTCGCCTCCGTTACCAACATGGCAATATGAATTAGTATGCCAGGTACACACACGCACACGCACATACGCAGCCACACACACACGCACGTACACGGACATAGAAACACAGACACAAAGAAAAACACATAAACAGAAAAATGCACACACATATGCACACAAACATGGATACACGTGCAGAGACGTGCACAACATTGACACGTAGAATGCACACACACATACACACAAATAAACAAATACACACACACGCACGCACAGGCAAACACACAGACATGCACAAACATACACACACAGTGATACAACCAGACGCAGACTTGTATAAATACAGACAAACATACAATGCACAAACGTACACACACAAACACACACACACACATATATATATATATATATATATACATATATATGCATATATATATGCATATTTGGGTTCATCCTCAATTCCCCAACCAGTGCAACCTCGGTTAAAACATAAAAGGAAGTATTGAACTGCAGAGGTGTGCAAGAGTCACTGACCTTCATATCAAGGCAATGCTTGACGGAGTAAGTCTTCTTCGAGACCTAGCAAATCTGGAGTGAATGGATCCACTGGAGCAAGCTGAGAGGGGTGATTGAAAGCAGCAGTGCTGGTGAGAGATTAATTGGATTAATTGAATTGTTTATTTATTTAATTAGTCAGCTAGTGTGTGTATTTTTTTGGCCTTTACTTTAACAGCAGTTTTTCAAGTTTAAAGTGAAAACTAGAAGTGGGCAGCAAAGGAGTCTGGGAAGGGTTTTTATTTTAACTTTAAAAGTCAGTTACCTGGGAGGTTCCCCCTCATTGATCCACTGGAGCAAGCTGAGAGGGGTGATTGAAAGCAGCAGTGCTGGTGAGAGATTAATTGGATTAATTGAATTGTTTATTTATTTAATTAGTCAGCTAGTGTGTGTATTTTTTTGGCCTTTACTTTAACAGCAGTTTTTCAAGTTTAAAGTGAAAACTAGAAGTGGGCAGCAAAGGAGTCTGGGAAGGGTTTTTATTTTAACTTTAAAAGTCAGTTACCTGGGAGGTTCCCCCTCATTGATCCACTGGAGCAAGCTGAGAGGGGTGATTGAAAGCAGCAGTGCTGGTGAGAGATTAATTGGATTAATTGAATTGTTTATTTATTTAATTAGTCAGCTAGTGTGTGTATTTTTTTGGCCTTTACTTTAACAGCAGTTTTTCAAGTTTAAAGTGAAAACTAGAAGTGGGCAGCAAAGGAGTCTGGGAAGGGTTTTTATTTTAACTTTAAAAGTCAGTTACCTGGGAGGTTCCCCCTCATTGATCCACTGGAGCAAGCTGAGAGGGGTGATTGAAAGCAGCAGTGCTGGTGAGAGATTAATTGGATTAATTGAATTGTTTATTTATTTAATTAGTCAGCTAGTGTGTGTATTTTTTTGGCCTTTACTTTAACAGCAGTTTTTCAAGTTTAAAGTGAAAACTAGAAGTGGGCAGCAAAGGAGTCTGGGAAGGGTTTTTATTTTAACTTTAAAAGTCAGTTACCTGGGAGGTTCCCCCTCATTGATCCACTGGAGCAAGCTGAGAGGGGTGATTGAAGGCAGCAGTGCTGGTGAGAGATTAATTGAATTGTTTATTTATTTAATTAGTCAGCTAGTGTGTGTATTTTTTTGGCCTTTACTTTAACAGCAGTTTTTCAAGTTTAAAGTGAAAACTAGAAGTGGGCAGCAAAGGAGTCTGGGAAGGGTTTTTGAAGCGCGTGAAGTATAAAAGGTAGGCTGCAGTATACGGCGGGCAGCGTCGGGAGCGGGCAGTGGAGTGTGTGGGAAGCAGAGTGTGAGCTATGAGACTTTGGCTCACAGGGCTTAGGCAGAAAGGGCAAGTAGGGGTGAGTTGAATTCATTTTTGCACTTTCTACCTGGTACTGGCAAGGTATCCAGAGGGGATGGGTGTGCAGGCAGTGCAATGTTCCTCTTGCACTATGTTTGAGGTGAGGGACGACGACAGTGTCCCTACTGATTACACCTGTGGGAAGTGCACCCATCTGCAGCTCCTCCAAAACCGTGTTAGGGAACTGGAGCTGGAGTTGGATGAACTTAGGATCATCAGGGACGCAGAGATGGCCATAGACACAAGCTTTAGGAATACAGTTACTCCGAGGATTGAAAACAGATGGGTGACGGTGAGAGGGGCTGGGAGGAAGCAGTCCGTGCAGGGATCCCCGGTGGTCGTTCCCCTTAGCAACAAGTATTCCGCTTTGGATACGGTTGAGGGGGATAACATACCAGTGGGGAGCCGCAGTGAGAGGATCTCCAGCACTGTGTCCGTCTCTGTGGCTCGGGAGGGAAAGGGGGAGAGCGGGAGGGCGATAGTTATTGGGGACTCGTTAGTTAGATGGATAGATAGGAGGTTCTGTGGCAGCAAAAGAGACTCACGGATGGTATGTTGCCTACCGGATGCCAAGGTCCGTGATGTCTCAGACCGTGTTTTCCAGATTCTGAAGGGGGAGGGGAAACAGTCACAAGTCGTGGTGCACATTGGTACCAATGACATAGGTAAGAGAAGGGACGGGGATTTAAAGCAGGAATTTCTGGAGCTGGGCTGGAAGCTGAGAGCCAAGACGAAACATGTGGTCATCTCTGGTACGTTGCCGGTACCACGTGATAGCGAGTTGAGGAACAGGGAGAGAGTGCAGTTAAATATGTGGTTGCAGGGATGGTGTAGGAGGGAGGGTTTCAGATACGTGGATAATTGGAACACGTTCTGGGGAAGGTGGGACCTGTACAAACAGGACAGGGTGCACCTGAACCAGAGGGGCACCAATATCCTCGGAGGGAAATTTGTTACGGCTCTTCAGGGGGGTTTAAACTAATTTGTCAGGGGAGTGGGAAAGGGAGTTGTAGTCCAGAAGTCAGTGAGAGTGGTGATGTATTGGGGAAGGTATCAGGGTCAAGGGTGGGTACTGGTAGACAGGAAGGTGGGTTGAAGTGTGTCTACTTCAATGCAAGGAGCATCCGGAACAAGGTAGATGAACTTGGGGCGTGGATTGGTACTTGGGACTACGATGTTGTGGCCATTACGGCGACGTGGGTAGAACAAGGACAGGAATGGTTGTTGGACGTTCCGGGGTATAGATGTTTCACTAAGTGTAGGGAAGCTGGTAAAAGAGGTGGAGGAGTGGCATTGTTAATCAAGGATAGTTTAACGGCTGCGGAAAGGCACTTCGTGGGGCATCTGCACACTGAGGTAATATGGGCTGAAGTTAGAAATAGGAAAGGAGCGGTCACGTTGCTAGGAGTATACTATAGGCCCCCAAATAGTAATAGAGATGTGGAGGAAGAAATTGCTAAGCAGATTATGGATATGTGTGGGGGTCACAGGGTAGTTGTCATGGGGGACTTTAACTTTCCAAATATTGATTGGAACCTTTGTAGGTCAAATAGTTTTGCGGGAGGGTTTCCTGACACAATATGTGCATGGGCCGACTAGAGGTGAGGCCACATTGGATTTGGTACTGGGAAATGAACCGGGCCAAGTGTTAGATTTGGTTGTGGGAGAGCAATTTGGAGATAGTGACCACAATTCGGTGTCTTTTGTTATTGCAATGGAGAGGGATAGGGCCGTACGGCAGGGCAAGGTTTACAATTGGGGGAGGGGTAATTATGATGCGATTAGGCAAGAATTAGGGGGCATAAGTTGGGAACAGAAACTGTCAGAGAAAGGAACTAATGAAAAGTGGAACTTTTTCAAGGAACAAATACTGGATGTCCTTGATAGGTATGTTCCTGTCAGGCAGGGAGGAAATGGCCGAGTGAGGGAACCATGGTTCACAAAAGAGGTGGAATGTCTTGTGAAAAGGAAGAGGGAAGCTTATGTAGGGATGAGGAAACAAGGTTCAGATGGCTCGAATGAGGGTTACAAGTTAGCAAGGAATGAGCTGAAAAAGGGGCTTAGGAGAGCTAGGAGGGGACATGAGAAGTCCTTGGCGGGTCGGATCAAGGAAAACCCCAAGGCTTTTTACTCTTATGCGAGCAATAAAAGAATGACCAGGGTGAGGTTAGGGCCGGTCAAGGACGGTAGTGGGAACTTGTGTATGGAGTCAGTAGAGATAGGCGAGGTGATGAATGAATACTTTTCTTCAGTGTTCACCAAGGAGAGGGGCCATGTTTTTGAGGAAGATAAGGTGTTACAGGCTAATAGGCTGGAGGAAATAGATGTTCGGAGGGAGGATGTCTTGGCAGTTTTGAATAAACTGAAGGTCGATAAGTCCCCTGGGCCTGATGAAATATACCCTAGGATTCTGTGGGAGGCAAGGGATGAGATTGCAGAGCCTTTGGCGTTGATCTTTGGGTCCTCGCTCTCCACGGGGATGGTGCCAGAGGACTGGAGAATGGCGAATGTTGTTCCTCTGTTTAAGAAAGGGAATAGAAATGACCCTGGTAATTATAGACCGGTTAGTCTTACTTCGGTGGTTGGTAAATTGATGGAAAGGGTCCTTAGGGATGGGATTTACGACCATTTAGAAAGATGCGGATTAATCCGAGATAGTCAGCACGGATTCGTGAAGGGCAAGTCGTGCCTCACAAATTTGATAGAATTTTTTGAGGAGGTAACTAAGTGTGTTGATGAAGGTAGGGCAGTTGATGTCATATACATGGATTTTAGTGAGGCATTTGATAAGGTCCCCCATGGTCGGCTTATGATGAAAGTGAGGAGGTGTGGGATAGAGGGAAAGTTGGCCGATTGGATAGGTAACTGGCTGTCTGACCGAAGACAGAGGGTGGTGGTCGATGGAAAATTTTGGGATTGGAGGCAGGTTGCTAGTGGTGTGCCGCAGGGATCAGTGCTTGGTCCTCTGCTCTTTGTGATTTTTATTAATGACTTAGAGGAGGGGGCTGAAGGGTGGATCAGTAAATTTGCTGATGACACCAAGATTGGTGGAGTAGTGGATGAGGTGGAGGGCTGTTGTAGGCTGCAAAGAGACATAGATAGGATGCAAAGCTGGGCTGAAAAATGGCAAATGGAGTTTAACCCTGATAAATGTGAGGTGATTCATTTTGGTAGGACAAATTTAAATGTGGATTACAGGGTCAAAGGTAGGGTTCTGAAGACTGTGGAGGAACAGAGAGATCTTGGGGTCCATATCCACAGATCTCTAAAGGTTGCCACTCAAGTGGATAGAGCTGTGAAGAAGGCCTATAGTTTGTTAGCTTTTATTAACAGGGGGTTGGAGTTTAAGAGCCGTGGGGTTATGCTGCAACTGTACAGGACTTGGTGAGACCACATTTGGAATATTGTGTGCAGTTCTGGTCACCTCACTATAAGAAGGATGTGGAAGCGCTGGAATGAGTGCAGAGGAGATTTACCAGGATGCTGCCTGGTTTGGAGGGTAGGTCATATGAGGAAAGGTTGAGGGAGCTGGGCTGTTCTCTCTGGAGCGGAGGAGGCTGAGGGGAGACTTAATAGTGGTGTATAAAATGATGAAGGGGATAGATAGAGTGAACGTTCAAAGACTATTTCCTCGGGTGGATGGAGCTATCACAAGGGGGCATAACTATAGGGTTCGTGGTGGGAGATACAGGACGGATATCAGAGGTAGGTTCTTTAAGCAGAGAGTGGTTGGGGTGTGGAATGGACTGCCTGCAGTGATAGTGGAGTCAGACACTTTAGAAACATTTAAGCGGTTATTGGATAGGCACATGGAGCATACCAGGATGATAGGGAATGGGATAGCTTGATCTTGGTTTCAGATAAAGCTCGGCACAACATCGTGGGCCGAAGGACCTGTTCTGTGCTGTACTGTTCTATGAAATCATGTTGGGGACTGTCGATTTGAAAGGTAGGATGACGTTTGTGGCTGTATCGGAGTGGGGAACGTGGTGTTCGGTGGAAATGTCTGCTGTAGGTGTCATAGCTCGAATAAACAAATGTGTTTCTCAATTATCGTAGTTCCAGGACATGGCTGCAAAAGTAACCAAGGCTGGAATACTCGATCAAAGCATCGTCAGCCTCTCCATGAATGACGTTCCGTTCACCGTCAGGTCATGAATTAGAATTTCGTTGATGATTGCACAACATTCTGCAGGATCTGCTGCTCCTCAGGTACCTGAGCAGCCTATAACAAAATTCAGCAATTGCTGAACACGACCCAACCTTGGACAGGCACAAAGCTATTCACATTCAGCTCCATGACCTGAAGGCGATTATATTCTCAAGCCAGAGAGAAGCTTAACAGAGCCTCGTGATATCCATTGAAATAACCTTCGCTTATTCCCACATTATCAACATCCTGGGGTTATCATTGACGAGACAGAGAACTGGACTAGCCATATGAATACGGTGGTTCTAATATAAAATCAAAGCCAGAAACCCTGAGTCAATTAACTGGCCTCCTGACTCCAGAAATTATGTCCACCACCTGAAAGGCGCAATAAGAACATTCATGGAAGACATCGCATTAGACTTGTTGAGTGTTGCTCTAGCAACATTGAACGAGCTTGGCATCATCCAAAGCAAAACATATACGTTGATTAGGAAACGATCAACAACAAAAAAAAAAAATCACTCCTTGTGAGCCTGCAAACTGCATTGCAGGAACTGACCAGGTAACTTTCAACATCACCTTCCAAACCCATGCCTATACTAGCTCGGAGAATAGCACCACCACTTGAAAGATACCCCAACGATACAGCAAGCTGGCCTGGAATTATTTCATCGTCCCTCAGTGGATATATATCCTCCCAGCGACTCTGGGTGTATACACTCCTCAGCAACTGCAGTGGTTCAAAACCTCTGCTCAACACCACCATTTACAAGGAATGGGAGATACATGTTTGACTAGTTAGTGATGGCTGCATTACACAAATGAATGAGTAATATGCTTTTCGTAAAAATTACCGGACATTTTGTTGAGTGGCTGGAAGAGATTTGAATGATGATTGGTCCTGACTCCACAAGGGGTTGCCCTGAGGAATCGATAGATACAATAAAACGCCCGGGCAGTCCCGAAATTTCAACATGCCACGCCTTGTATTTCAGTCTGCTTGCCAAAGTTTGTGACTCTTCCTTTCAGTGTAGAATGTTTGCCATGTCGGGCAAATTTCACAAAAGGTGCCAAAACTCGAATGAGTTCATAAGTGGTGATGTCGTTAATGATTGCACACCGTTCAGCAAGATCTGCTACTCAGGGACTGAATTAGCGAATTGTCAACGCAACATTCTTTGTACCTGATCCAACCTTGTACAGATATATGGCATTTGACAGTCGGATTTAGGGAATCGGGAGGCCAGATAATTGTCGCAGGATTCCTAGTTCTGTGGATTTTTTTCCATTCATTTGTTAAGTCAACACGCGTGTTATGGCAATATTTCGCTGCCAGTACGAGGAACAAGACGGAACAGACAGTTCAATTTATGCCTGTCGCATAACTGAGTATTCGAAGCCAAGTTAAACGTTAAAGGCAGTGGCATGAATGCTTGTGATGTGAGATTTTAGGAACGTGTCTGTAATGGTGAATTCAGTACACCCAAAAAGAACACATGGTCAGAAATGACCTCTGCCAGAGCATTTAGAGAAAAGTTTCGGCAGCAATGTTACTGAAGCGTGCCTCCAGTTGTGTAAGAGATGCGCACCTGTTCACCTTGGTCGTGCCAGGCAGGGGAAAGTCAGAATGCCCACATGGGTAATTGCCTTGGTGACATGTTGCTTACTCTGTGCTCGACAGAGGTAAAGCCAGATGTGGGGAATTCATATTTGCAATGGATACATATTATTATCCCAGCAATAACATCATTGCGAAAAGCATAAATTCAATAACCGTATTCAGTGATACAGCAATAGCAACGAAGTATTTACAAAATTACACCCATTTGCTGAAGATTTTTGAATATGGTAATTCAACGGAACGGCAAATCAGTGCACAATAGCTGCTGGAATATGTGATGACGCATTTCCATCTTATTGAATCGCCCTGAAAATATGAAAAACTGGCGAATGAAATTCAATAAAGCCACGATATGGACACAAAATCCATTTGAATTCGGAGAAGGGAGAGTGAGACTGAGTTGCGAAGTGCCGGACACAGGGGAATTTCGAGGGCATGGACAAAAATGTAACATAGAAGAATGAAACACAAATGCCATGGAAAGAAAATCGAGGCACAAGACCAGATTAGGTAAGTAAACGATAATTAAAAGTCCACTCTTCAATTACCAACAATTTGTGTAAGACTTTAAGAAGGCAAAGTATTGATTTACTCACAGGAACTCCCACATTTGAGAACAGTCCAGACTTCCACTCTCTGCAGTTAACATTCCGTCACGATGCATTCTAACACATTAATCACATGCAAGTGCCTCCACCCAGCATCTCACCCACGTCACACACGCGCACACGCACACAGACGAACTCAGACATCTAGCAACTAGCAATCTTCCAACTCACCGAAATAAATCTTTCCCACCTACCATCACCATTGGCTTTTAATCGCATGCACTTGTAAGTTCACCAAACCTATCTCACGTTCCATCTACAAACAGGCAAACCTGCCATATCACCTGTGCACCAACTCATCAAACTACCACCTTATGCAACTGCATCTTGATGCGCTACTATATCAGCACCATTCCACCTGCCCCAACTACCACTCAGCATTGTACACTTTCCAGATCAATCAGCTACTGCCGCACATCATTACCGAACCTCCCGACAAGCACCTCATCCCTCTTCACCTCATTCAATAACGATCTCGTCCACATACAAATTCATACAATTCCTCGCTCATCGCCTAGTCACCTCAGCCACATTTGAAATCACCCACACCCACACACAAAATCACCCATCCGCCGCTATCTCACATACCTACCAACGCACCAGCTATCAGAAATCGCACATGGCACTCCCACACATTAGCAACTCTCTCAGCCACATTCTCATCCAAATATTACCTTAAGTATTTTGCACCATATAACCAGACCAGTTCTCCCTCTGATCACCTCAAACAATTTAATACTCACTCAGCTTAATCGCATCCACAAATCAATTCATTTTCCTATCAAGTAAACAAATACCACCTCCTCACGGACCAAAGCATTCAGTTAAAGGCACCTGCCACCTCATTCAAACCATCCAGCTATGATGTCAAGCACCTCATACCTCAACCACTTGCCAATTAATCCACCTACCACCGCAACCAATGAATAGAACATCCAGACACCACCACTTCTACCGAAAAACATAATCTGTTAAAAAAATCGCCCACATTATATCTCAGCCTCTTAACGTCTCATCCATCTAAAACATCATCGACGAAAACTTGACGACATGCTTTCTTACCAACGCAGGGGCTCGCCAAAACATTCACCCACAACGGCATCCACTTGGCATCTTATCCATTTATCACCTCGCCAATCTACCAGCAAATCCAACTACCATTTGAACCGCATGCCACCTCACCCACCTACCAGCTGATGCAACTGTCCTCCTTAACACGACTCTCATCTAACACACAAAGGTCCATATACCCTCAACCACCAGCATGTCATGCACCCAACATCCCATCCACCTTCCTCTTCAATCACCGAACAACCATCTACACCACAGATCTAATATCCACCTCATCAAACACTTGCCACTTTATGCTTGTCATTTCCGTCACAGCAGCCATTCTCAAACGACAGCCTGGAAGCCAGCCCCGGACAGTCCATGTCAGCACCCTCGTAACTATCAGTAGCGCGGTTATGTTCAACTGGGAAGTGATCTCGCTGTCCCTTACATGTTCCGTATATAGCATACTGCCTTCGTACTTTGCCCCCTCCTTCACAGGCTCAATAGCACGAAGGCAAGGATTCGGCATGTTTTCTGCTGTATCTCTCTGACTTTCTGTGCTTTTCTCTCCTCGAGGAAAAAAAAGTGATAGCCATGATTTGAAGCTGCATCAAACAATGTGGTTTCTTAATTCCACAATATTGTCAGCATCTAATTTTCCTCATTGCCTTCCTAATCATTGGAATTGTTTGTTTCATGGTAATGGGCAGATCCAGCAGTAAAGGTGTTCAGTGTCACCCAGCCTTAGTCCAGACGAGTGTTGTCAGGATGCGTGCAGCAAAAGGAGGATAGCGTTGAATGGAATTGCCATTCTCACAGCTGGAGTACAGATGTTCAATGAAGCGCTTTTTACATTGCATGCACACGCACTGATGGACACCATTAGAGCTGATATCCTGCACGTACTTCGCCTAACCTCAATCTTCGCAGCATGAATAAACCAGAAAGCCTTCAGATCCAGGATGCGCCTCCTGCTGTTGTGTAGTTGCCCAAACGGTGGTAATTCACATGCAGTGCTCACTTCCAAATTGGAGCTCAACAGTTGTTCACTGTTGCCTGCTATCTGTCGCTCAGCCAATTTCCAAGCCAGTCTTACACTTGGAAACCCATGCACCTCAACTTTCGTTCAAAAAACGACATTATGTGTCAACGTGTCAAACAGAGTTTGAAGATTTGGGAAACGGGAAAGTCTTGACAGGATCTTCTCCTGCTTTTTGTGTCTCCGTTCGCTCTGTTGAACAATCTTATTATTCCGAGTCTCTTTCTCTCACTCCATACATGTGCAGTTTCTGAATCGCATATGTATCAACGACATTTTCATATTGGTGTCTAATAAAACAGTGTATTGCCAACCAGAATCATTTGCTTGCAGTAATTGTTAACCTCATGTATCCTCTGATTCTTGTAACAATTACGGTGCACTTGTGTCATTTAATTTTGACTTCTCAGGCATTCGAAAATGTTTATCTCTATTCACTTTATTTAAACACTTCATACTGCTGAACAGGTGTTTCATGTGTTTAACTGTGTGATCCATCTTTGCTGGATCAATTCTAATTATTTTTCCTATACCTGTAAAAAGGAATTCATTGCATTCTGAAGCGTGTTGTCCATTTCGTGCACAATACTTCAGGTGGACATTTAAGAGAACTAGTCTTTATACAGGTTCATATTGACTAGCTGGTATTTCGTACTCTTTCCCTCTATTTCTAAATTCCAGAAAACCACATGTATTCTCAACACTTGGTGTAACATGTCCTTCTTCATTCAGTGATTAGGACTCAGAAATTCTGTGTGTCTCTGCTGTAGTTCCTCTCGATACATTTACACAATTTAGCTGGTCAGATATCCCAGATTCCAAAATAAAATATTCTATGTACCTGCCATTCCCAAGACTGAAGTCACTGTTATCAGTCCGTCCTTCAATACTATTGCCAGGATCTAAGAGCATAATAAGAGCATAAGAACATAAGAACGAAGAGAAGGACTAGGCGATCTGGCCCCTCGAGCCTGCTCCATCATTCAATAAGATCGTGGCAGATCTTTTCGTGGACTCAGCTCCACTTACCCGCCCACTCACCATAGCCCTTAATTCATTTAATGTTCAAAAATGTATCTGTCCTTGCCTTAAAAAAACATTCAATGAGATAGCCTTAACTGCTTCACTGGGCAGGGAATTCCACAGATTCACAACTCGGTGTGTGAAGATGTTCCTCCTCAACTCGTTCCTAAAGCTGCTCCCCCTTAGTTTGAGGCCAATTATTTATTTCACCTGCCAGTGGAAACAACTTCCCTGCTTCTATCTTATCTATTCTCTTCATAATCCTATATGTTTCTCTAAGATCTCTCCTCATTCATCTTGAATTCGAATGAGCATAGCCCCAGTCTACTCAGTCTCTCCTCATAAGCGAGGACTGTCAACTCCGGAATCAACGAAGATAATCTCCTCTGTACCCCCCTCCCGTGCCAGTATATCCTTTTTGAAGTAAGGAGACCACAATTGCACACTGTACCCTAGGTGTGGCCTCACCAGCATGTTATAGAGCTGCAACATAATCTCGGTGTTTATAAACTCCATCCCTCTGGGAATGAAGGACAAAATTCCATTTGCTTTCTTAAGTACCTGCTGCACCTGCAAATTAACTTTTTGTGCTTCATGCACAATGGCACCCAGGTTCGTCTGCACAGCCGCATGCTGCAATTTTTCAACATTTAAATCATAGTCCATTTCGCTATTATCCAAAATGGATGTCCTCACATTTACCAACATTGTACACTACCTGACAGACCCTTGCCCACTCAATAAGACTATTTATGTCCATTTGCAGCCTTTGATGCGGCACCTTGTCAAATGTCTTCTGGAAATCTAGGTACACCACATCCATAGGTGTCCACCGTGCACGTAACTTTCACCAATAATTCCACCAAGTTAGTCAAACCTGATCTGCCCTTCATGATCCCATGCTGCGTCTTCCCAATGGGACAATTTATATCCAGATATCTCGCCATTTCTTCCTTGATGATAGATTCAAGCACTTTCCCTACTCCAAAAGTTAAGCTAGCCAGCCTATATTTACCCACCTTTTCTCTACCTCCTTTTTTAAACAAACCCAGGAACCTCAAATTGGCCTGGCATTGAAAATTTAAACCAGTTCTATCATCAGCAAAACCGTTAATTTTCCCCTAAGCAAATTGAAAGGCTGATGAAAAGGGCAGCTCTTCCCCTCTTGTAACCCTCCTCCGTTCAAATGTTACATCTGAATCTAATTGCAAAAAGAATTTCCGGTGGTCCTGCACATTCAGCACATAGCAAACGTGGCCTAACAAGCAAAAATTATCTTCCCCTAACGGTCGCTTACTCATTCAACGTTACCAACTCCAGGGCAAAAAATAAACACACACTGTCCAGTGGGTCTGTGCGTGTGTGTGTGCATGTGTGTGTGACACAGAGAGACGGAGAGTAATTTCATACGAGGGGACCTGTCATTGTCCTTTCCTGTTCTTTCCAGCAATGTGCATACACCGTGAGTGTGCCTGTTGTGTGTAATTGTGATTGCAATCGCACTCTGGCAATTCACCACTCATTCCTACCATCAACCCCGGCACCCTTTATGTCAATTCCTTCTACGCAGATTTATGCCCGTGGAGCATTTTTTGTGGTGTGGATGTGCACCGAGAGATCGTTAAGCTGTGCATCAGTTGCAATGTTAATATGTGGAGATGGGAAATCCGAAAATGTGCTCACAGGACAGAGACGATGTTTATACTGGGAAGAACACTCTTCCTGTCATATTCTGTCAATGAGCTCTGTAACTGCTAATTCCTTAGAAAAGGAAAACGACATTGTGATTGAACAGCTGGAGGTAAGAAGGAAACTCAAAAAGTAGGAACCCCTGCCCAACGAAAATACAACCATGTTGAAGGGACATAAGCAGTGAGGTTTATCTGAAGAGTTTTGACTACAACTTAGAGGAAAAGCCTGAAATTTATCAGATCTGTTTGCGTTCAAGAGACAATGAGATTGTCTCTCATGCTCACAAATTTCTCACCCTTCATGTGAAAGACTGTATCAAATTGACTTTTTTATGTTATGCACTTCCAATGATTTAAACCCAAGCTAATTTTCCCGATAATGCATTTTATGTGTGTGCTTGTGTTTCAAAAGTAAATGCTTGTTAAATTTTGCTTACCCTCCATTTTGAGAAATGAAGGTCAGTGATTTCTATTGATTTTCGTTTCGAATTTACAAGGACACCTGCTTTGTCTCTGCTCTTAATAATCGAAACATTGAAGCGGTTCAAATGTCCTTCTCAGAAACAGGCGCGTCCCTCACAAGAGAAGTGGATAAAAGAGGATTATTTTAACCGCACCTGTCCCCTGTCTGTAACATCCGCTCCGTGACTTGCTGTCCGCCGTCAGCAAAGCTAACAAACCACATCCTGATTCTTAAGATACGCCCTTCACCCGGAATCTGCAACTCTGCCCTTCAGCTGCACTCTTTGTCTTCTCTGCATCTGGACGTCTCTGCTCTCCCGATTCATCCTCTCTGTCCTGCATCCTCACGTTCAAGTTTCTGCTTTCTCCATGTCAATGCACAGGATACAGTAGCACATTATAAAATGCTGATATGTCCTCAATAGAACTGCTAAATGTAATGTCAACTCGATGTAACATTCAAAGTTTTTTTCCTCCCTCACAGTTAACACAATAACAATATATATCCTGACACGTGATGAATGTGGCCTATCCAAGTGCACCACTCGTTACCTGGTAGCAATGGCATTGGCGGATTTACTGGTCGTTGTTCTCGATGTGATATTGAGACACATTCCAATTGTTTTTGTAGAACATTTGCTTTTCCTGAAATCCATCCCCGTGTGTAATATCCACGCTGTCCTGCTCCATGCAGCAACTGACTGCTCTGTCTGGTTCACCGTCACTTTCAGCTGTGATCGTTTTGTGGCCATTTGTTTCTCGAAGTTCAAAATTAAATATTGCACAGTAGAAATGGCGGCTGTTGTTTTGGGAACAGTAACTGTACTGAGTTGCTTGATAAACATTTTTTGGTATTTTATGTTAAATGGTGGATATCAGCTGGCCAACGACCCTTGGTTTTGTGACTACTTCTTCGATGTTCTGGAATCTCCAGCGTGGGTAGCAATCGAGTTCCTTCATACCATTATAAATCCGTGCCTGCCTTTTATTCTGATTTTGTTGCTCAATGTTTTCACGGTCAGGCACATTTTAGTGACAAGCAGAGCCCGCAGGAGACTCCAAGCTCACAGCGGTGGGGACAGTTCAAGAGATCCAGAGATGGCAAGTCGAAAAAAATCCATCACCTTACTTGTTATTTCAGCCAATTTCATTTTGTTATGGTCAGTTTTGATGGTGTTTTCGATCTGGACGCGAATGTCTTACTTGGGGTTTGAAGCTATCTATCTCCACTGGTTTGTTCAGGAATTGGGTTTCATGTTGCAGCAACTGAGTTGCTGTACAAACACTTGTATTTATGCTGTGACTCAGACTAAATTCAGAGAACAGTTTCGAAAGGTACTTCAATATCCAGTAATTCAAGTTAGTCAATTAATTCAATGAGAAGAACTCAATCAGAGAGTGTTCAGAATGTTCTTATTTCATTTCGCAACGCCAGTGCAAACATTTGGCGGGGGCGGAGGGGGGGGAGGGGGGGACGTCGGGGTGGGGGTTGCAGGGGAGTGGACTGTGTACATGTAAATGGATCACGTGTGTTATTATTCTGATAATTCAATGAGCAAATATCACTATTGATTCAAATGTTGGCTGTTGTCAGCTAATTTAGAGTGTCGAGGGACTCTCAACTTGGCTATAGAGCAGGAGCTTCTCACTATTTTACAACGGTGAGAGGACTGTTGCTGTCATTTTCGTGAAGGGAACTGTCACTCTTATAAGAAGGTAGCCTGACCTCGCAATGATTACTGTGCCAGGCGTCTGTCACGGCAGTAATAGAGATAGGATACAGTAAGATGGCACTCAGATGGGTGGAGGAGCAAAGTGTGCAGAGGACGCTGAAAGTCTGCAAAGGGATATAGATAATCTAAGTGAGTGGGCAAAAGTCTGGTAGATGGAGTACGATGTTGGTAAATGTGAGGTAATCCATTTTGGTAGGAATAACCGCAAAATGGACTATTATTAAATTGTAAAATATTGCAGCATGCTGCTGTGCAGAGGGACCTGGGTGTCCTTGTGGAGGAATCTCAAGGAGTTGGTTGGCTGGTGCAGCAGGTAATTATGAAAGCAAATGGAATTTTGTTTTTCATTGCTCGAGGGATGTAGTTTAGAAACAGCGAGATTATGTTGTCGCTGTATAAGGTGCTGGTGTGGTCACACCTGGAGGGCTGTGTACAGTTTTGGTCTCCTTACTTGGGAAAGGATATACTGGCACTGGAGGGGGTGCAGAGGAGATTCACTAGCTTGATTCCGGAGTTGAGAGCGTATGGCTTATGAGGAGAGACTGAGTCGACTGGGGCTATACTCATTGGAATTCAGAAGAATGAGGGGAGATCTTATAGAAACATACAAGATTATGAAGGGAATAGATAAAATAGAAGCAGGGAACTTGTTCCACTGGCGGGTGAAACTAGAACTAGGGGGCATAGCCTCAAAATAAGGGGAAGCTGATTTAGGACTGAGTTGAGGAGGAATTTCTTCACACAAAGGGTTGTGAATCTTTGGAATTCCCTGCCCAGTGAAGCAGTTGAGGCTACATCATTGAATGTTTTTAAGGCAAGGATAGATATATTTTTGAACAGTAAAGGAATTAAGGGTTATGGTGAGCGGGCGGGTAAGTGGAGCTGAGTCCACAAAAAGATCAGCCATGATCTTATTGAATGGCAGAGCAGGCTCGAGGGGCCAGGTGGCCTACTCCTGCTCCTCGATCTTTTGTTCTCATGCTCTTAAACATTGTTACAGAACAGGGGCCTTTCGGTATTTTTAATGGGTTCGGGTGACTGTTAATACCGTGTCACAACAGAGGCTCTCAGTATTCTAATGTTGTCAGGTGATTGTCCCGATGGCAATTGAGTCTTGGGGCTGTCATTGTAGCTAAATTAAAGGAATGGTGTCACTGTGAATGCGTTTAAAAATTCGGGGCCTTTCAAAGTTGTTAGCGAAGCAGGATGTTGCCAATTTGGCTGGATAATGGGGATATTGTTGCTATGGTTACACGGCAGGGGGCTGTCACTGTAGTATTGCGGTTTTCGGGGTGTTGCAATCCATGGCACTTTAATCATTGAAACAGCGTTGAGGGATTGTTGTTATTCACACAGCGCATGAGGTCTTCCACTCTTGTCACAGATTGTGAACGTGTTTCACCATGTGCACAGATTTTGCAGGATCTCAACATGATAATAGAGTTTGGAGAATGTCACTATGGTAATAGAGACAATATCTGCCATTACACCAATGAATTTGAGCACCTGTCAGATGTGTTACAGGGCCAAAGCTTGCCACCCAAATAATGGATTGGGACGACTATTATGTGGTATCAAACCGTGGGACTGATATACACTGCATGCATGAAACTTAACTGTCGATTGTGGTACAAAACGAATCGTCTATCACTCTCGTAACACATTATACGGTGCTGTCACTATGGTAATAATTTTGCGAACTTTCTACCAGATTACAGAGGCTGGAGGATATCACTATTTTGATGGTATATGGAATGCGGAATATGACCATGCTTCAAGAGCTGAGCAGTTACCAGTAATCTCACGATGTGGGGCGATAGACAATATAGTGAAACAGGCGGACGTTTGCCATGATAGAAATGCAATGCATACACGTGTGCATGTGCGTGTCGATGTGTGTGTTTGGCTGTATGTGCATGTGTGTATTGGAAATTGTCACAGAGATTACCGACTCCGTTTAATCCCAGGATGGTAACACACGGGTTGGCCACAGAGCTCTGGGGCTCTCACGGAATAACAGAAGACCCATAACACCGTGTGGCTGAGTTTGTATAACAGTTATTATCGAAAGAGAGATGGGGTGCTTTCACTAATAGAATGAATGTGTTGAGCGGGATGTGTCATTACATTCACAGGGTGGGGAGGAAATGTCACGTTATTAAATTGATGGAGCTGTGGAACACTCACTAATGTTACAGAGCCTGTGGTGGGGGATGGGGGGTGGGGGGGGGGGGGGGGGGGTGGGCATGATGAGCTCGAAGGTGCGATGATGCTCTCATTATTTTCAGGTGCTGGATCAGGATGCACCAGTAACTAGGATATGACCGTCCCCAGCCAGCAGGTGTCACAGACTGTTTGCAAGTCATTTTAAATTAATTTCTTATGTTTGCATTATTTATGATGAAGCACAGCTTTGAAAGGCCACAAATTTTTAAAAAACACATTTCAATCAAAATAATCAATATTTATGAATCTCCTTTGAGACCAGGCACGCTGCTATTATCGATCAATGATTCTCAATATTAAGCTAAGGCGACTAAAATGCAAAGAAAATTGTCATGAAGAATGAACAAGTGAACCACACGAAATTCCGCTGCACAAAATGATCGTGCCAGCTATCTCTGTCTTCAACTTTTCGAATGACAGTCATTTCCTTCATTTGTCCCTCTGTACCTCCTAACGCCTGGAATGCAAGGCAGCTGTTTGACAGCTTGCAAGCAAGGACCACCAAATATTATGTTTTATACAGTCTTTTTTGGAGATCGTAGGTAAATTATGCTCGTCCCAATATCACATATTATGATCAAATTGCACCAATGGTTCCAATGACGTTACACCTCCCCCAACGCCCGAAAACAATGCTCCCACACAGGCACACACACACACACACCCTATACGCGCCAGCTGTTTCTTCATCCTGGCTATAGGACTCATTTGAGAATGCCTAAATGTTCTGAGAATGGCTTAAGCAGTGCCACGGCGCCAGGAAGTTTCCAGAAATTAGTTCATGAATGTTTGTTGAATCTTCCCTTGGCAGTTCAATCGTTGTGAGATTATATTTCACCCCTTTCCCTCACCCCCTAATACCCCCGGGCCTTCTGTTATGACTGCAGATGTTTGTTTATATTGCTGAGAGTGAGCAAGAGGGAAAGAGAGAGGTGGAGGGATGAGAGGAGAGAGGAGGGGTGAAGGAGATGAGGGAGAGAGAGAAGATGAGAGAGAGGAGAGAGAGGTGAGAGAAAACGGGAGAGAGAGACGGGGAATTCATTTCGTTCCCATTAGATCCATGGACATCCGATGCATCATGAGAAGAACAAATATTATGTAAGGTTCCTACTAAATGTAAAATGCATTCTCGATCTTAGCTTCTCTAAACAGCTGCTTCAGCTGGAAACATCATATCCATGCTTACCCATTAGGATCCTGGCTGATCTTGTTACTCTTTCAACTGCAGTAGAGAGAGGTGTTGCTTCTCAGCTGCTCCTCATAACAGAACTCGTCCATTCCAGGTATCAACTGAGCTAGTCTTTCTGTGGACTCCTTCCTGTTCATTGAAATGTTTCTACAGAGAACGAGCCCAATCTTGTAGTGTTCCAGATATGTTCTCGCAAATTCTCTGCACAAATTAATCAGATCCTCAATTTTATTTTTTTGAAGAACCCATTGAAATAAATACGCCAGCGGCTGCACGACGGGAAATAGCATCGGTACTACATTTTCCGAATGACGTTCCCCTGATAAGCTTATCCCAAGATGTAACGTGTGGAAGTACCTTCTTAAAATGAAGCAGTTCAGAGAACATATTCTTGCAATCGTCGGGTCCCAGGCCTGGGGTACATGCGTCCACTGCTGCTCTAAAGGTACTGGGAGTCCATGGTCGAGGGAGAGATAGCAGGGTTGGAGGGATGCTGGGTGAGAGGGTGAAATCAGAATATGGGAGAGAGTTGAAAGTCGGTTGTGTAGGTAGGAGAGGTAGAGATGGGGGTTTGGGGGAGAGAGAGGAGAGTTTGATCGTGTGCGTGAGAGACGAGAGCTGGGATAGTGATGGGAAGGAGGGAGAATGAGTGTGCGGCACAGAGATACAGGTTGTAGGCAACATGAGAAAGAGGATGGGTTTGCAGACCCAAGTTGGAAGTGGGAGGGTAAGGCGCGAATGTGAGTGGAATGGATACATTAGAATGTTGTTGGGAGAGAGAAATGTGAGTGTGAACGGCAGAGCGGGTTGAGTGGGTGGATGAGAGAGAGTGGGAGAGAGGAATAGGAAGCGAAAAGAGAGGGGGAGAGATTAAGGTCTGCCCAGTACTGTGGGTTGGGAAGACCGAGATGTGCGAGCGGGCATGGGAGAGAGAAGGGCGCGTGTGGGTGAGAGAGAAAGTGGGGGTGGGCGGTTGAGTAAGAATTCTGATTGTGAGAGTTTGTGGGTATGTGAGAAAGACTCATGGGTGAGTATATATGAGTGTGTGTGAGCAACAGAGAATGTGTGTGTGTGTGTGCGTGTGTGAGAGAGAAATTTAGGGAGATTTCAGATGGGAGGGATCGAGATAGCTGAGATTGTGGGTGTGTGCTTAAAAAGAAGAGAGGTAGGAATGTGTGCGTGTGAGAGAGGTGGAAGGCTGGATTAGTGAGAGAGGGAGAGTTGCATGTGTCAGGCATAGCTGGAAACTGACTAGTTTGCAGGAAGACTTAGACAGGTTGCAAAGTTGGGCCGAGAGGTGGCGGATGGAGTTTAATGCGGAGAAGTGTGAGGTAATTCACTTTGGTAGGAATAACAGATGTGTTGAGTATAGGGCTAACGGGAGGACTTTGAATAGTGTGGAGGAGCAGAGGGATCTAGGTGTATGTGTGCATAGATCCCTGAAAGTTGGGAATCAAGTAGATAAGGTTGTTAAGAAGGCATATGGTGTCTTGGCGTTTATTGGTAGGGGGATTGAATTTAGGAGTCGTAGCGTTATGTTGCAACTGTACACAACTCTGGTGCGGCCGCACTTGGAGTACTGTGTGCAGTTCTGGTCCCCACATTACAGGAAGGATGTGGAGGCTTTGGAGAGGGTGCAGAGGAGGTTTACCAGGATGTTGCCTGGTATGGAGGGGAGATCCTATGAGGAGAGGCTGAGGGATTTGGGATTGTTTTCGCTGGAAAGGCGGCGGCTAAGAGGGGATCTTATTGAAACATATAAGATGATTAGAGGTTTAGATAGGGTGGATAGTGATAGCCTTTTTCCTCTGATGGAGAAATCCAGCACGAGGGGGCATGGCTTTAAATTGAGGGGGGGTAGTTATAGAACCGATGTCAGGGGTAGGTTCTTTACCCAGAGGGTGGTGAGGGATTGGAATGCCCTGCCAGCATCAGTAGTAAATGCGCCTAGTTTGGGGGCGTTTAAGAGATCCGTAGATAGGTTCATGGACGAAAAGAAATTGGTTTAGGTTGGAGGGTCACAGTTTTTTTTTTTTTTTTTAACTGGTCGGTGCAACATCGTGGGCCGAAGGGCCTGTTCTGCGCTGTAATGTTCTATGTTCTATGTTCTATGTTCTAAGTGTATGTTACTGTTAGAGAATGGTCCCTTCTCTTTTGAGCTTCTTTTGCTTGTGAGCATCTGTGTGTGTGAATATGCTTGATATCAGAAATTATGCTTAATCACCTCAAAATCCTCCCATGTGTTCACGTGTAAAGACTGAAATCGGGCAGCTGTTCAGACCACTGCCAGCTGCAGCCCGGCAAATGGAGCACTTGACATTCTCTGCAAAAGAATATTCAAGGGTCAACTTAAACGGACTCGATGCAGCTTGAAACAACAAACTGATGTGCATTACTGTTTGGCTTCGAAATAAAAACCAAATTCAATTTATCAATTTGCTTCGCCAGGCCAATTTTCATAGTTTGCAATCCACTGCATTAAAGAAAAATCTTTCGTGTAAAGCCAGTGGACACAGACATCTGCAGTCATACGAAAAACCATATTGTAATTAAGTGTGTTTGCAAACCATTAAGCACTTAATTTCAGAAAAGTTGGGGTATGGATGTTCTAAGTCACGAATCATGTTGACATTGGATATATATCTGTTGAACTGTGGTAACTGAGGGAGATTAATTCAACTAAGGTTCTGTTTGTGAATCAGCGTCTGCAAGGAGAAACTATTAAATTTTGCTACGTGTCAGGAATTTTCTAGGTAAACATTAATTTTGAAAAGAGGAGTGAATAAACTGATATAAATGAAAATTGAGGAATACAGAATCAAAATGCAGCTCAGTGATTCAGTGAGTGTGTCCTTACAATATATTTGGACGGGATAGAAAACAAGAATTTTAGAGATGGTCCAGTGCCTCAAGTTGTTGTCATTTATTATTTTTTTATTTATTTGCACTGGTTTTTCCTCGTCATCCCTTTTGGATAACTGCAGCCTGAACGCGACAAGGTGCGGGTCACCCGGAAATGTGCTTCCACTCCCAATCATTTGCAGTGTTTCAGCGCTGATCCCTTTTGGATTTCTGATTATGAATTAATTCGCTGATCTGACCGTTTGAACAATTGGTCCAGTTGTGGTGGTTATGCGATAAAATTTTGTTTGCAAAAAATGTGCACGTGAGTGGGCATTTCAGTGAACTGCCTAGAAGTGTGAATGCTAGATGGCAATTATCCTCCCCAGTGATGGACAACCGATTTTCTACACACACATTTGCTTTGGTTAATTTGAAGGTGTGCATCATGTCCTTCCTGCTGATTGCAACTCCTGCACCATGTGCTCCAGGTGGTATCGACAGCCGATGCACAATTAAAAAAAGCACACACACCTCGACCTCCAGCCCATATTTGCGAATGCATTCTGACCTCCACAAAGTGGAATTTAACCCTGTTTCTGGCGTGACACGCAAAACTTTCCCCACTTTCACTTCTAAAGATTGAAGCCATGCATCAGTTCTGCTCACTGGCAGCTGCAGGCCGGTTGCTGGAGCAACTTAGAGACCATTTCGGAGAGTATTGCTTTGCAGCTGGAGTGACGTTTCGACATCATGCGTAAGGATAGCAGATTTATTTTTGTCCTTAAACTCACCAACATTAAGAGCATTTAAATGGTCATTGGATAAACATATGGACGATTTTGGAATAGTGTAGGTTAGATGGGCTTTAGATTGGTTTCACAGGTCGGCCCAACATCGAGGGCCGAAGGGCCTGTACTGCATTGTAATATTCTATGTTCTATGATCTATGTATGTTAGTGCGCCAGATCTGTTAAAAAAACGCAAACTGTTTTGAATTGAAATGATATTTCATGATCTGCCATGGTGGAATTGCAGCCCTGTTCCTAGACAGTTGCCCAGCAGTTTTTGGAGTTTCATCCCAGTGACAATACGACAACCTCTCGCAGCTTCTTGAAAATGCCGAATCCACCTGCCTGATCACCTTATAAATACTGACGCAATTTCCCAGGAATACAGTTTGAATACTGACACAGTCCCCAGAGACACTAAACGCCATTGCACACATGCAAGAATTCGCTGCAAACACTTATAAACTCCTCTACAATGTCATTTATCATAGAATCATAGATGTCGACAGTGCAGAATGAGGCCACTCGGCCCATCGCGTCTGCACCGACCACAATCCCACGCAGGCCGTATCAGCATAACCATCAGCCTTTACATACGGAGATGTTGCTTGTGGATTCCCCATAAATGTTGACACTACCCACAATACGCTGACATAGGTAAGAAGAGGGAAGGGGTAATGAAAAGAGAATATAGGGAGTTAGGTAGACAGTTGGGAACAAGGAACGCAACGGTAGTAATCTCAGCATTGCTGCCTGTGCAACGGGAAAGTGAGAGCAGGAATGGAGTGAGGTGGAGGATGAATGCGTCGCTAAGGGACTGGAGCAGGGATTCAGGTTCCTGGATCATTGGGACCCCTTTAGGGGGAGGTGTGATGTGTACAGAAAAGACGGGTGGCACTTGAATCCCAGGGGGACCAATATCCTGGCAGGAAGGTTGGCTAAGGCTACTGAGGAGATTTTGAACTAGAAAGATTGGGGGGATGGAATCATGATGAGGTGGCTGAGAGTGAGGAGGTGAGCCCGGAAATAGAGAAAGATTGTACACATTGTAAGAGGGAGAATTGACGGGTGATGGAGAAGGGGAGACCTCAGACCAAATGTTTGAGATGTGTCTATTTTAACGCCAGGAGTGTAGTTAATAAAGTGGATGAGCTTAGAGTGTGGATTGAAGTAGGTCATTTTCCAAAGCCATATTTTTATTATCTCATCAATATTCACCTCATTAAACATGTTCATTTATTGAACTGATTGGCACCATTCATAACGTGCCCACAATGCAGAGGGGAACACCCGAATGGACCGTCGTTTAAATCCCCCTCTGCACAGCTGAGAGAACTTTAATTCGAATTTGACAGAAGATCCTTATTTTGCCCAGCAACAGCACGAAGCTGCATTTTAAAACGGCCCTTGGCCAGAAGATCGGGATATCTGCGAGTCAAGACCTGGCAGTAGGATATATGGCACGACTGTACTGTAAATATAATATTATGGGAATAAAATGGCCAAGGCAGGCAAAGAAACTTAATAAACCAGGATAAAAAGAATAAAAGATTAGATTAAATCCCCCTACACACAGCAGGACAAAATGACATTAACACCAAATCTCGCAAGCATAGAATACAGACACAAACATCGGAGGTCAATTTAGATAAGGGGACACATTGAGAGGATAATGGGAAACACATTAAAACACCGCGGCAAGAAAAGACAGTCCCATTAACACGGACACACACCATACAGATGCAAATTGACAAAGTCTACAAGGGAACTTCCTGACCGGATAAGATACATATTCGAAGTGTTAATCTGTTCGAATCGAAACTGCCCGCCAAATCTTCAGGGCAGCAATTAAAGAATCCCGCCACTTTTTAGGTATTGTAAAATGTATGAGCAAATGTTCCTGCACGGACAGTGTAAATCGGGTAACAACACAGACTCTGAAGGGACGAACAACCTCAGAGTCGATACAGTTACTAATTATAATAGGGGCTTTGATAACAGATACATATGTGTAAGTGTTGAGGAAGAGGGGATCAGATCCATGCTTTTCTTTGGAAAAGCTTTAATGAAAAACAAAGAACGACTAAGAAAGCGATTAAGAAAGGAAAGATAGATTATGAAACTAAACAAGCTCAAAATATAAAAAATGAAAGTAAAAGTTTCTACAAGTATATAAAAAGGAATATAGTGGCTAGAGTGAATGTTGGACCCTTGGAAGATGAGAGGGGGGTTTAATAGTGGAAAACGAGGAAATGGCTGAGACTTTAAATAAGTTCTTTGTGTCGGTCTTCACGGTGGAAGACACAAATAGTTTACCGAATATTAGAGATCGAGAGTTGGTGGGAGGGGAGGTTCTTAATACAATTACTGTTACTAAGGAGGTGGTGCTTGGTAGACTAATAGGACTGAAGGTAGACAAGTCCCCGGGCCCGGATGAAATGCATCCCAGGGTACTGAAAGAAATGGCTGAGGTAATAGCAGATGCGTTAGTAGTAATTAATCAAAATTCGCTGGACTCTGGGGTAGTGCCGGCTGACTGGAAAACAGCTACTGTTACGCCGCTGTTTAAAAAAGGAAGTAGATAAAAGGTGGGTAACTACAGGCCGGTTAGCTTAACGTCCGTAGTTGGGAAGATGCCAGAGTCCATTATTAAAGAGGAAATAACAGAGCACCTGAATAAGAATGGTTCGATGAAGCAGACGCAGCATGGATTCATGAAGGGAAAGTCGTGTTTGACGAATCTACTAGACTTTTATGAAGATGTCACTAGTGCGGTTGACAGAGGGGAACCGGTGGATGTGGTGTTTTTAGATTTCCAGAAGGCGTTCGATAAGGTACCTCACAAATGGTTGCTGCAGAAGATTGGGGTACACGGAGTTAGGGGAAAGGTGTTGGCGTGGATTGGGGATTGGCGATCTAACAGGAAGCAGAGAGTTGGGATAAATGGGTGCTTTTCTGGTTGGCAGTTGGTGACCAGTGGCGTGCCACAGGGATCGGTGCTGGGGCCTCAATTGTTTACCATTTACATAGATGATCTGGAGGAGGGGACTGAATGTAGGGTATTCAAGTTTGCTGATGACACGAAGGTGAGTGGGAAAGCGAATTGCGTGGAGGACGTGGAAAGTCTGCAGAGAGATTTGGATAGGCTGAGCGAGTGGGCGAGGATCTGGCAGATGGAATATAACGTTAGCAAATGTGAGGTTATCCACTTTGGAAGAAATAAAAGTAAATTGGAATATTATTTAATGGAAAAAAATTACATCGTGCGACTGTGCAGAGGGACCTGGGGGTCCTTGTGCACGAATCGCAAAAACTCAGTCTGCAGGTGCAGCAGGTGATCAAGAAGGCGAATGGAATGTTGGCCTTTATCGCGAGGGAGATAGAATATAAAAGCAGGGAGGTCTTGCTGCAACTGTACAAGGCACTGGTGAGGCCGCAACTGGAGTACTGTGTGCAGCTTTGGTCCCCTTATCTGCGAAAGGATATATTGGCCTTGGAGGGAGTGCAGAGAAGGTTCACCAGGTTGATACCGGAGATGAGGGGTGTAGCTTATGAGGAGAGATTAAACAGATTGGGTCTGTACTCGTTGGAGTTTAGAAGGATGAGGGGTGATCTTATAGAGACATATAAGATAATGAAGGGGCTGGATAGGGTGGAGGTGGAGAGATTCTTTCCACTTAGAAGGGAAACCAGAACTAGAGGGCACAGCCTCAAAATAAGGGGGGGCCGGTTCAGAACAGAGTTGAGGGGGAACTTCTTCTCTCAGAGGGTAGTGAATCTCTGGAATTCATTGCGCATTGAAGTGGTGGAGGCTTGCTCGTTGAATATGTTTAAACACGGGTAAATAGTTTTCTGATCGATAAGGGAATTAGGGGATATGGGGAGCACGCGGGTAAGTGGAACTGATTCGCTTCAGATCAGCCATGATCTTGTTGAATGGCGGGGCAGGCTCGAAGGGCCAGATGGCCTACTCCTGCTCCTATTTCTTATGTTCTTATGTTCTTATCCTGACCAAGAGAAACGACGACGGAGAATCGACTCGGGACCCGGGCGGAGTTTGATAACCTTGTTCATCTGTAGGGAACACCACAGTCCATAGCAGGGTACCAGGGACCTGAAACTCCCTTTTTGGGGTAACGGATCAACCTTGCTAGTGGAGGTGGTGGCCAAGCGGGAGGCGTTGTACTTAAAGGAGCTGGGGACAGGGGCCGACAAACCCACTAAAGACCAGTACACATCCCAATAAGTTAACACAAAATAGACCAAGCGTGAGGTGTCAGGAATAGTTGAGGGAGCACAGGGGCAGAGACCCACTGGGACCCCACTACGAGACCCTACAGCAATACAGATGGTGCTGGAGCAGTATCAGTGACAAGGAGATAAGAGAGAGAGAGAGAGTTGGGGCACTTTTACTGTTGGAACCAGCATACGGGGGTTGCAGGACTGCTGGACAGAAAAATGGCATACCACGTTATTGAGGGAGAAACTGCAGTAGCTCTCATTTTAAAGTATCTGTTAGCCAGAGAAGCGATTGTTGCAAAGATGAAACGGAACGGTTGGAACGCATCACAAACTTTGGAAGATCAGAGAAAGTGGGTAGACGGAGTTAAACGGGACAAAGCAAAAGTAATGGGAGTAATGTTGGTGACCCAGTTAGCTGGACGAATTGAGAAGGTAAATGCCTCCATGGAGGAGAGACACCAAGAGACAGAACAAATTAAGGTATTGCAGGAGAGAGTAAGGGAATTAGAATACAGAAACCACACTGCGGAGATAACACAGAGATCAGAGGAAACGGACCCTCGGCCCTCATACGAGTCAGTGCAGAAACATGCAACCGCTCCAGTATCAGAAGGGGACATAAAAAATTATAATCTAGCGGCAGTCACCAGAGGAGGGACGTTAGCACAACCAAAAGCAACCTATAAGCCTTTTACCCCAGGGGAAAGGCAGCAGATTATGGCATCCCTGGGGAAGTTAAATCCGAGAAGCGCAAACCTGGGATTGTGGGGCGAATTAGATTCTCTCTGGGTAGGGCACCAGTTACATTTAATGGACATACACCAGCTGGTAAGGGCAGCCTGTCCAGCGGATAAATGGAGGTTGGTGGCAGGAGGGCCAGCGGCCCAAGCAGCACAGGACTATAATGGAGGAAGGTGGGTGGACACATGCCGTTCCTACAACGGCTAAGATAGACGACCAGCAGGCACCCTTCACATTATTTAAGACCGAAATCCAACGGGCCTTAGGGAACTCCCCCACTAATTGGAGCAGGATCACAAATACTAAACAAGGACACGGGGAAAGTGCATCGGAATTTGGAGAGAGATTATTCCAGGTATATAGTCAGTGTTCAGGACAGGACAATGTGGATAGGAGAGACAGGGCTTTTATCCAGGCATTCAAGGACGGGCTATCAGAGGTACACCAAGAAATCCTTAAGATGGGGGTGATAGCATCCCAAGACTATGACGAGCTAGTCGACTGGGCTAGCGGGATAAAAGAAGGGAAGGTTGCCCAGACAAAGCCCAGACGAGAGAGAACTGGAACCCCCCATAACGGAGATAAGGGGAGAACCGGGCTCAGCTGCTACACATGTGGCCAGCCAGCGCATATGGCTAGATTCTGCAGGGGGAGCACCATTCAAAGGGAAACCCGAGAATGGCCGGCCCCACTGCCACAGGGCAGGGTACACCGAGGCAACGTGTTGGGGGAAACATGGGAGACCCCAAGACAACTATAGACCAACCCGGGGGCACCACATTCCCGGAATCCACTAGGGTGACGAGAAGAGACCCCAAACCAGGGAGATGGGAGACAGGAGAGGATTAGTGTAGCCACGCCTACAGAAGACAGTGAATCCCGACAGAAGCCGGTGTCCACTCATCGACCAACACTGGTCGAAATCTCACAACCCGTAGCTCCCATCCAAAACAGGGAAGAGGGGGAGAGAATATATGTAGAAGCCTTGGTAGGGGGTAGGGAATGCCACATGTTAGTAGATACGGGAGCAGCCATATCAATTACAAACCTACCCCTGCCACTGACCAACAAAAGAATACACATAACCGGGGTAGCGGGAGAGAGAATACCCGCCTATCTTAGCGAGACCGCGCTAGTAGAAATCAACCACAAGTATATTCCAATGCAATTTTACGTATGTCAGAATAATGAGGGCACAATCATGGGGAACGATTTAATGAGGGAATACCAGGTGCTGATAGATTGTGGGAAAGGGAAACTAATTTGGCCACAACCTGACGGTAGGAAGACCGGAATAGGGACATTAGCTAGCCACCTGGGGACGGTTGGGGTAGCCACCATTGTGGCCCGAGATTGGGATCAGGAAAAAGAAGGGTTCGAAGCCATCTGCGCTTCCATTCCCGAAGCCTGGGCTGGGACGAAATTAGATACTGGACTAAACGACACAGAACCGATAAAAGTCCCAGGACCGGAACACAAGCCCCACCGACAATACCCTATCAAGAGAGAAGCGCAAGGGTCAGTGGTAGAAATAGTCAAGGGTTTAATAGAAAAGGGAATCCTCAGGGAAACCACCAGTACCACCAATTCCCCCACATGGCCAGTTATAAAACCTGACGGGAGCTACCGGCTCACCATCGGTTACACAGGGTTGAACAAGGTAACACCTAAATTACACCCCATTGTGGCAAACCCCTCGACTATTTTAAACGGATTGGCACAAGACCACAACATTTTCACGGTGCTAGATATAGCAAATGGGTTCTGGTCCCTTCCACTGGACACAGAATCCCAAAACAAATTCGCCTTCAATGTGGAAGAGAAACAGTATACATGGACTCGCTTCCCACAGGGATTTCACAACAGTCCTGCCATATTTCACAGAACAATGAGCGATATCCTGAGTAGGGTGAAATTGCATGAGGACAATACGGTCCTCCAGTATGTGGACGATGTGTTAATAGCGTCCAAAACAGAAGAAGGGCACAAGGCAGCCCTGTATACAGTACTAGAAGGATTGGCAAAAGCCGGGCTGAATGTCAGCCCACATAAGGCACAAATTGCAAAACCCCAGGTCCTGTACTTAGGACACCTAATTTCCCAGGGAATTAAAGAAATGCCCGCAGATCGCAAAACCGCGATTAAAGAAATGCCGCTACCAGTTACAGTAAGAGGGGTCCGAAAAGTTTTAGGCCTATTCAACTACAGTAGGAGTTTTATCCCTGACTTCGCAAGAATCGCGGAGCCAATTCAGAGACTAGTGAAGGGAGGAAAGCCAGCCTTGGAAAGTATAGAGTGGGGACAAGAGCAAGAGACAGCATATGCAGAGTTGAAAGCTCGGTTAATTTCAGCCCCAGGGCTGGGACTGCCGGATGGAAGCAAGAAGTTCCACATCTTCTGTGATAACCAGGACGGCTTCTATTCTGCCGTAGTGGCACAGACTCATGGAGATAGAAAGAGACCCGTAGTGTATTAGTCAACGGCTGAGGGACCAGTAGTCACCGGGATGCCCAGGTGCTTAGCCGCCCTAGATTGTGCAGCATGGGCTGTGAGGATAAGTGAGCCCATTGTCATGACAGGAGCTATCGTGCTACACACAAAACATATATTGGGAGAAACGCTAAACACGGGAAAACTCAAAACAGTCTCGAATATAAGGAGGGCAAGATGGGAGGCCACACTCCTACCACCTAACAAGTCAGTCACCATCATTAGGGACACGGGAGAAAACCCCGCGGAAGGGATTTTGGATATTGGGGAAGTGCACAGCTGTGGAGAAATTGACGAAGATGGCAAGGAAGGAAAGATTAGAGACGAACCCCTTCCAACAGCAGATAAGACCTTCTGTGTGGATGGGTACCGCAAATATGTATCCGGATCACCAAAGACAGGGTGGGCAGTAGTAGACCAGAACCTGGAAACCCTAGAATCAGGACGGATCGACGGGGGTCAGTCCGCTCAGTTCGCAGAATTAGTTGCCCTCATCCAAGCCTTAAGATTAGCAGCAGGGAAAACAGTAAATGTGTATACAGACAGCCAATACGCGTTTGGTGTGGTCCATGATTACATGTCCGCATGGGGGAGAAGGGGGTTCATTACTACAGGACGTACCCCCATTAAACACCAACAGCAGATAAGGGCGCTGCTAGCAGCTAGTGAACAGCCTACAGAGGCCACAGTAATTAAAATAAAAGCCCACCAGCGGGAACCCGGAAGGGACACCCCGGGGTGGATTCATTTCAAAGGGAATCAAGCTGCTGACACAGCGGCACAGCAAGCACTAGAAAACAGCGACATTAAAAGCCTGCCCCTTGCAGCGATAGTGGTAGAACCGGAAGAAATTGACATACAGAAATTACATGGGGACATTCCCCAACAAGAATGAGATAGATGGGAGGAGCTGGGCGCAGTTAAAGGGCCTGACGGGGTGTGGAGAAAAGATAACCGGGTATTGGCACCAGGATGTATCCAGAATCCATTACTGGAACTACACCACGGACTTCCCCATACAGGCAGGGATGCAATGATACAGAGCCTGGGGAGAGAGTGGTGGTGGAAAGGATTGGGACGGGATGTGGCCGCATACTGCCGCAGATGCACTATATGTGCACAGCACAACCGCGGGAAGCCCATAAAGGTAAAGATGGGACACCAACCCAGTCCAAAGGGACCCTGGGAATAGATACAAATGGACTTCATAGGACCATTGCCCCCCTCTCACGGAAAACATACTGCCTGGTAATAGTAGATCAATTCACCAGGTGGGTAGAAGCATTCCCCACAACCAATTGTACAGCCCTAACGGTAGCCAGGATTTTGGCAGCAGAAGTCATTCCCCGATGGGGGATACCAATTCAAGTTGATTCGGACCAGGGAACACATTTCACAGGAAAGGTTATGAAAACCATTTGCCAACTATTAGGAAGAAAACAGAAATTTCACATCCCCTATCACCCACAAAGTTCCGGGATGTTGGAGAGGATGAATCGGACTCTAAAAATAACCATGGCAAAAGCAATGCAATCCTCAGGTAGAAATTGGACCTGCAGTTCTGATGAGGCTTAGGGCGACCACAAATCAAACTACCGGCTTGACTCCATACGAGCTGATGACCGGGCGAGCAATGCACTTACCCGAAAACATTATTACAGTCTGGACAGATGTGGGTCCGATAAAGGATAAGATCCGTCAATACATCCGAGACCTTAGCACCCAATTGAAGGGGATGCGCCGGTCCGTAATTTTTAATCAGGCACAGGTCGATACAGAGGAGGACTCAGAAATATTACCAGAGGTCCCAAAAGCCGGGAGCCGTCTTAACAAAAGTGCTTCCTGCAAAACCAGGATTTGCCCCAAGATGGCACGGACCTTACGAGGTCATTATTAGCGGAGATACCTGTGCCTGTATCGATATAAGGGGACAGGGGGTCTGGAAACATTGGACCCAATTAAAGCTGTATGAAGACAAATGAACTAAAGATACCGTTTTCGTTCGTTCAAATTCCACAGGCACCAGGACCAGATCTACTATCTAGACGTCGGAACAAACTAATTTTAATTTAATTGCCTGTTTATTTTCTGTATAAACTATAACTGTAAAAATACTGTTGTAAAAAAAAACGGTATGGGAATAGGGACATATTTGAAAATAACCATGACCATTGTAAATACGCTCCAACACATGGGGGTTAGGGGAGCAGAACCACCAATCATGGAAGAAAACCTATTCCTGAAAACACACATCCAGATCTATGGGAATAGGACCGCTTGTTACCCTTCAGCGTGATCAGTAAACTCTCTATTCTTCGCAACACCAGGGTGGCTCCCACAATAGTTATTCACTATTGACACATCGGGGGCACCCTGCAAGGAACATATTGGGTACTTTAAACAAGGGATACAAGGAAGGTGTGAGGAGCTCACTGAGCCGGGAATTCTAGGGGGGATGGGACCCCAAGGGGAGGAGACACATGGGAACTACCCACAATGATTTAAGGGAGAGGGATGGGGGTGCGTGCATGCCTTTGTCCCTAAAAATGATTCATGCGCTGAGGCACATTGTCCTCTCCAGGAGTACTGGGTCTGGGAAGGACACTTCACTTGTGACTGCAAGCAACAAAAATGCAATGCAGTCACCGCGGGTAGGCAGCTTATGTGTGGCAAGTGCAACGGCACCCACGTAAGCTCAGCCTCGGGGACATACCCATTTGATTCTCACCAAGGGGTACAATCAAGTGGACAGTCCCGGGGGAGGGAAGGTTCCACAACATGGGACCATGTGGTCAGACGACCCCGGGGTAATGCATGTTATCGGGTTAAAGAAGGTTATATGTTTTTATTCAAAAATGTATACATGACGGCCACAGACAGGCCTCCAAGGTTCTTTTCCGTAGGGACAATCAGACCTCTCACGGTTCCGTGCCCAAGCGAAGGGCATGTCCAGAACGCATAGTGACCAGGGCCATCAGCGCAGAATTCTGTGCCGACTGGCAGGCCCCTGTCACATTAGGATCTTCTTTGGGGTTTGGATTTCTGGGGACACTATCCCTAGGGGGCGCCGCAGGGGCGCTCAGTGCCAGTAATAGGAATTTCTTCATATGTGGACTTACCATCTTAGGAAACAGCACCCTACAAGCACTGGGTGCAATTGACCAAGAACTCGCAGAACTCAGACTATACACACAGCAAACGAGATATGCAGTAGACTATCAGCTAGCCAGACAAGGAGGGGTATGCACCATCATCAGAGGAAAATGCATCACATATGTTCACGACGAGACATTAAACATAACAGCAGCCATGTCCGGGATACAAAAGCAATTGGATAGCTTTAAACAGGGATTTACAGGGACTGATGGGTGGTTAGGGTGGCTGTTTAACACAGTTTGGGGAGCATGCATTATGAAGGGAACAATTTTAGTAGTAGCCATCCTGTTCACACTCTGCCTGGGCCTAACCTGTATTAAAATGATATCTGCAAATATTGCATCAAGAATGCTACCCACTGCCAGTATCCAGATGCAAGAATTTAACCACACCATAGAGGAAGAGGAACAACGGCAAGGACGACATCTGTACTGGTCACTGTACCTCTGAAGATCGTTCATGGGGGGTCAGCCATGAATGGGACCCCCTGGACGAGAGGAGGGACTGAAGTAGGCCATTTTCCAAAGCCATATTTTTATTTCTATCTCATCAATATTCACCTCATTAAACATATTCATTTATTGGACTGATTGGCACCATTCATAACGTGCCCACAATGCAGAGGGGAACACCCGAATGGACATCCGTTTAAATCCCCCTCTGCACAACTGAGAGACCTTTAATTCGAATTTGACAGAAGATCCTTATTCTGCCCAGCAACAGCACGAAGCTGCATTTTAAAACGGCCCTTGGCCAGAAGACCGGGATATCTGCGAGTCACGACCTGGCAGTGGGATATATGGCACAATTGTACTGTAAATATAATATTATGGGAATAAATGGCCAAGGCAGGCAAAGAAACTTAAGAAACCAGGATAAAAAGAATAAAAGATTAGATTAAATCCCCCTACACACAGCAGGACAAAATGACATTAACATCTAATCTCGCAAGCATCGAATACAGACACAAACATCGGAGGTCGATTTAGATAAGGGGACACATCGAGAGGATAATGGGAAACACATTAAAACACCTGGGCAAGAAAAGACAGTCCCATTAACACGGACACATACCATACAGATGCAAATTGACAAAGTCTACCAGGGAACTTCCTGACCGGATAGGATACATATTCTTCGTGTTAATCTGTTCGAATCGAAACTGCCCGCCAAATCTTCAGGGCAGCAATTAAAGAATCCCGCCACTTTTTAGGTATTGTAAAATATATGAGCAAATGTTCCCGCTCGAATTTGGATTCCTATAAATATCCAGAGCGAATGTGTAACTATTGAGATCAACGTGGCCAAGCCACTGTCTCTGAGCTGGCTACGCGGGTCCCCCTGGGATCACAGTAATTGTACAATAAAGAAAAACACTTTGAACCTTGCCTTGAGACTCGACCTCCTTGAATGCACTGGTACAAGGGATTTTTCCCTACAACAGGATCGTTGCTTGGAAGTGTGATGTGGTGGCCATTACGGAGACTTGGGGACAGGGACAGGACTGGATGCTTTAGGTGCCGTGTTTCAGATGTTTCAGAAAGGACAGAGAGGGAGGCAAAAGAGGGGAGGGGGTGCGGCGCGGCGGGAATGGCACTGCCGATCAGGGATAGTGTAGATTAATGATACTAAGCATATATTTCAATAGACGCGCGATATTTTGTTCAATTTCCGTTGCTGCACAACTACATTTATTTATGAGGTGAGTCGTTCAATGTTCACGAAAGAGAGGGGCGTGTTAACCGGGAGTGTCTCGGAGGGAGGTGTTGACCCGTTAGAGAAAATCTCCATTACAAGAGAGGAAGTGTTAGGTTTTTTAGGGAACATTAAAACTGACAAAGCCCCAGGGCCTGATGGCATCTATCCTCGACTGCTCAGGGAGACGAGAGGTGAAATTGCTGGGCCTCTGACGGAAATCTTTGTCGCTTCTTTGGACACGGGTGAGGTCCCTGAGGATTGGAGGATAGCGAATGTGGTCCCATTGTTTAAGAAGGGTAGCAGGGATAACCCAGGAAATTATAGGCCGGTGAGCTTGACGTCCGTGGTAGGGAAGTTGTTTGAGAGGATTCTTAGAGACAGGTTGTATGTGCATTTAGAACGGAACAATCTCATTAGTGACAGAAAGCATGGTTTTGTAAGAGGGAGGTCGTGCCTTACAAATTTGGTGGAGTTTTTTGAGGAAGTGACAAAAACGGTTGATGAAGGAAGGGCCGTGGATGTCGTCTATATGGATTTCAGTAAGGCATTTGACAAAGTCCCACATGGCAGGTTGGTTAAGAAGGTTAAGGCTCATGGGATACAAGGAGAAGTGGCTAGATGGGTGGAGAACTGGCTTGGCCATAGGAGACAGAGGGTAGTGGTCGAAGGGTCTTTTTCTGGCTGGAGGTCTGTGACCAGTGGCATTCCGCAGGGCTCTGTACTGGGACCTCTGCTATTTGTGATATATATAAATGATTTGGAAGAAGGTGTAACTGGTGTAATCAGCAAGTTTGCGGATGACACGAAGATGGCTGGAATTGCGGATAGCGAAGAGCATTGTCGGGCAATACAGCAGGATATAGATAGGCTGGAAAATTGGGCGGAGAGGTGGCAGATGGAATTTAATCCGGATAAATGCGAAGTGATGCATTTTGGAAGAAATAATGTCGGGAGGAGTTATACAATAAATGGCAGAGTCATCAGGAGTATAGAAACACAGAGGGACCTAGGTGTGCAAGTCCACAAATCCTTGAAGGTGGCAACACAGGTGGAGAAGGTGGTGAAGAAGGCATATGCTTGCCTTTATAGGACGGGGTATAGAGTATAAAAGCTGGAGTCTGATGATGCAGCTGTATAGAACGCTGGTTAGGCCGCATTTGGAGTACTGCGTCCAGTTCTGGTCGCCGCACTACCAGAAGGACGTGGAGGCATTGGAGAGAGTGCAGAGAAGGTTTACCAGGATGTTGCCTGGTATGGAGGGTCTTAGCTATGAGGAGAGATTGGGTAGACTGGAGTTGTTCTCCTTGGAAAGACGGAGAATGAGGGGAGATCTAATAGAGGTATACAAGATTATGAAGGGTTTAGATAGGGTGAACAGTGGGAAGCTTTTTCCCAGGTCGGAGGTGACGATCACGAGGGGTCACGGGCTCAAGCTGAGAGGGCGAAGTATAACTCAGACATCAGAGGGACGTTTTTTACACAGAGGGTGGTGGGGGCCTGGAATGCGCTGCCAAGTAGGGTGGTGGAGGCGGGCACGCTGCCATCGTTTAAGACTTACCTGGATAGTCACATGAGCAGCCTGGGAATGGAGGGATACAAACGATTGGTCTAGTTGGACCAAGGAGCGGCACAGGCTTGGAGGGTCGAAGGGCCTGTTTCCTGTGCTGTACTGTTCTTTGTTCTTTGTTCAGGGGAAAGTTGAAGGATGCAGTGAAATATCCGTTTCAGTTAATTGAGCGACTCATTGGTAAAAAGAGCAGAAAAAATCGAACGTGCAAAAGGTTGAAGGTTGTTGACTGAAGGTTGTTGACTGAAACGTGATGCGTTGTGTTCCAGGGAGAGCTAATATCTTTCTAATAGTGGTTTACCCAACCTGGGAGGGTTGAAAGATTTAAAAAAATAGATACACGTTTATACTCGTTGTAATTCCCTGTTGTGCTGAGCCAGCTTGGTTTTGATGCAGCTATACTGATTGATGTTTACTCCCTATCTGACATTTAATGCAAACATTCCGAGTGAAGTTACGCTTCATCTAACACGGGACTCGACTGGACGTGGGAATGATTGGTGGGGCAGTTTAATAAAAAATTTATCATACAAACAATATCACAAAACAACAGCGCACAAACACACAGGCACGGAGAGATATGACATCCGTCACTACAATATAACTGGCAATTCCGATTCATATCTGTGGAACATACACATTATCCAACATATCATGTATGTGAGTTTTGTTCTGACGGATTTGGTGATTGTATGGGCTGTGAGCTGGATATTTTCAAACTGCCACACCAGAGGTTGAAGCACAGGGTTTTGCAGTGAGGAGTGATTGGCGCAGGGAGCAGTTAACATTTGCTAAGATTGCCAAGAAGCCTCTTGACAGAAGCTGAAAGATGGAGAGAAATTACCCACTGTCGCAGTTTGGGTTTAATGACGTAAGCACCCAAGGCACTTCAACAGAATGTTGTAAAGCCATGATCTTCATTTCCTACATTGGCAGAGAGAGCAGATGCATTGGGGGAAAAAAAGCTATAGCAAGTGATCTTCCATTTAGCATCCCGATTGCAATTGTAAAACAATTAATTCAGTGCTGTCCAGTCAGAATGTTTAAACTGCCTCTCTAACAGCTGTGCAGGTGTGATTAGAAAACATTGGCTGCCGACTTACATAAATGTTTGATCAGCGTTATCTCAAGTGAACTTGGTGAATGGGAACCAAATACTGATATTAACAAAGTCGATCAGTTACATGAATGTGAAGAAGTCTGCACATTCTCTTTTCTGGTGACAAATGCAATGCGCTGATCTTTGTTTTTAATATGATTTCAGGCCAGTAAACACCAATATTTCAACACATGTAACCAAATATCGAATTGTGAGATGAACGTCCTTGTATTGTCCCACGGATCAGAAAAGAGCGGCTCACTCCTATCCCAGGATTACCTGTTCCTCGTACTGGTGGCACAATGTCAGACAGGATGGCGACTGGACAGAGACTAGTTGCATTTCAGAGGTAAGTAGTTAACTCCTCACATATTCAAACTAGAATTTTTGAATCTCCTCGATAGATGGAGGGACACAATGCGGTACCGAGGGATGAAAACGGAGAGCGAGGTAGGGAAAAGCAGATATCAATCACGAAAAAGATAGAGTGAGAGAACATATAAGATAAATCAATAGAGATCGAGGCGGAGAGGATAGAGTGGATTACGACAAGCGAACTCAATGAGAGAGGCGGATATCAACTGGAGAAAGTGAGGGCAATTAGACAGCGAGGCAGATAGATCGATAGAAAGATAGATAGATGGATAGAAAGAAAGCTAGATAGATAGATGGATAGTTAGTTGGACAGACAGACAGACAGATAGATATATAGATAGATAGATAGATAGATAGATAGATAGATAGATAGATAGATAGATAGATAGATAGATAGATAGATAGATAGATAGATAGATAGATAGATAGATAGATAGATAGATAGATAGATAGACAGATAGATAGGTAAAGAGACAGACAGACAGACAGCCGGTCAGATAGATAGATAGATAGATAGATAGATAGATAGATAGATAGATAGATAGATAGATAGATAGATAGATAGATAGATAGATAGATAGACAGATAGATAGATAGATAGATAGATAGATAGACAGACAGACAGACAGACAGACAGACAGACAGACAGACAGACAGACAGACAGACAGACAGACTGATGTAGAGCGAGAGAGGGAGGGAGAGATAGAGCGAGAGAGAGAGGGAGGAATGGGTGGATGGATGCATGTATTGATGGATGGATGGCCGGGTGGCTGGATGAGTGGACTGATGTTGTCCATCCCGTTAGCAGCAGCCCATTATACTGCTACCCCTTCCACGAGCAATCAATCCTGCCACCAGCAATGAACAGTGGCAGCAATGTGACAATCTATAGGATGCACTACAGGAGCTCCCAAAAATTCCGAGACGGCACCTTCCAATCCCACGAAAACGGCAGTGAGTAACTGGGAACGCCATAAGTTCCCTAAGATTTCGCTCACCATCTTCACTTGGAAATGCATTGCCATCACCTCACTGTAGCAGGACCAAGTACGGTAATAGCCACCCTCAGAGGACTGCTGGTGTCCCTATACTACAGGGACTGTAACGGATCGACCTCATTACCACATTCCAATGGATATAAAGGATTGGCAATACATTTTGGGCTGTCCATCAAAGCCCACCGCCGATAAAATGTTAAGATAACTTCCTGCATGATTTGGTTTCTCCTGGATCCATTGCTTCTATTAGAAATTTTGTTTATAGCCAATTTCATTCACAATTAATGTTAGCATTCTATCCACTTTCCTGAGTAACTTATGAGTCTACATATTTCCCTTTTACAATTCATGCACGTGGTCCCCTAGGGCCTTCTGTACTCCAGATCGCTGCAATATGTCATCAATTAGATTAGTTGACCTTTCATAATTCCGGACAGAATGCATAATTTCTATCTTTCCCACATCATAATCATTTCCACAATCTGCTTTATTCATTTATTGAGCGTAGATTTTCCCTTTGACCGCCTACTTGTTTCATCTACATATAATTATGCCATCGGCAAATTTAAAAAACATTGGTCACTTTATGCAAATTACTTTAATTTTTTTGTAAATAGCACTGTGAGTGCTGCCTGGCTGTGTGAGAGTGCTTGTGGAGTTGGGTGGAAACAGGGAGTAAGGTGAAACAGACAGCAGATTCCACAAGGGAGAGTGCTGATTGGTGAATATATGTTATTCTTGATTCTCTGAAACTGACAGCCAATTAAAATTAATTAAATAAATTACAGATGGAGGGTCAAGTGACGTGTTGTTCATGCATGATGTGGGAGCGGGAGGACCATCGTGGTTCCCAGTGACCACGTCTGTAGTAAGTATTGGTTGCTTGAGGAACGCCGACTCAGACTGCATGAGCTGGATTCGAGCTTCAGACGCTGCATCACATCAGGGAGGTGGGAGAATATCTGGACACTGTGTCTCAGGACGCAGTCACACCCCTTCGATGAAATACTTGAATTCGGCCAGTGGTCAAGGTCAGGAGGGTGTGGCTGCGAGTGAGGCAAGTAAAGGGATCCAGGAGGTAGGGTTGCAGGAGCCTCAGTCCCTGAACTTGTCCAACAGGTTTTAGATTCTTGCTCCCTGTGTGGACGGGAATGGTTACTGCAGGGAGGCTGAGCAAACTGACCACTGCATCGTTGTACAGGGATCCGTTCAAGTGGGGAGAGGAAAAAAATGCAGTCGTAATTGGGGATCGTATCGTTAGGGGCATTCACACTGTTCCCTGCGATCAGGATCGAGAATCCAGAAGGAGCCTGCCCGGTGCTCGGGTTCGGGATATCTCAAATGGGCTGCAGAGGAATTTGCAATGGGAGGGTAAAGATCCAATTGACGTGGTCCACGTAAATACCAATGACAGGTAGAACAGGAACTAAGGTTCTGCTGAGGGAGGATGAAGAGCTGGGAGCTAAATTTAAAAGCAGAACCACTAATGTAATAATCTCCGGATTACTACCTGAGCAACATGCTAATTGGCAGAGGGTCAATAAGATTAACGAGGTAAATGCGTGGCTCGAAGATTGGTGAGGGAGGAATGGATTTGGAATAATGGGACATTGTCACCAGTATTGGGGAAGAGGGGACCAGTTCCGATGGGAGGGTCTTCATCTGAATCATGCTAGGATCAGAGTCCTGGTGAAATTTATAACGAGGGCTGTAGATAGGGCTTTAAACTATATGGTGGGGGTGGAGGGTTCAGTTGTGCGAAGAATTAGAAAAGTCAAAGTCAAAGGAGAGTACAGAAGTGCAGGTTAATGATGAGGACTTTCAACTATATAAAGGAGCCGAGGGCTCAGGAGAGGTTAGTAAAGATTCCAGACCACGTAATAGAACAGATAATATAGAAGGTGGCTGGAATCTAACCTCAGGCAGAGCAAAAAAGATGACAAGTATGAGAAGGGAGCTGGTCAGTGCAGGAGTGAGGGTGTTGTACCTAAATGCGTGCAGTATACGGAACAAGGTAAATGAGCTTATTGAGCACATTGAAATTGACCAGTACAATATTGTGGGCATCACAGAGACGTGGATGCAAGGGGATCTAAATATCCAAGGATATGTGCCCTATTGAAAGGACAGGCAGATGGGCAAAGGGTGTGGGTTTGCATTCTTAGTCAGGAATGAAGTTAAGTCGATAGCATGAAGTGGTAGAGGATCAGAAGGCATATAATTTCTGTGGGTGGAGTTCAGGAATTGCAAAGGTAAAAAAGACCCTGATGGGAGTTATGTACAGGCCCCCGAACAGTAGTCAGCATGTAGGGCAGAAAATTAATCAGGAGATAGAAAAGGCTCCAAAAAAGGCAATATTACAATAATCATGGTGAACTTCAATATGCAGGTAGACTGGGAAAATCAGGTAGGTACTGGATCCAAGAAAAGGAATTTGTGCGATGTCAAAGAGATTTTATTTTTTTGTGCATCTTGTGACAGAGGAACAGGCGATTCTGGATTTGGTGATGTGGAAGGAGGCAGATTTAATTTGGGAACTTAAGGTCAAGGAACCCTTCGGTTGCAGGATCACTATATGATAGAATTTGCCCTGCTGTTTGAGAGGGAGAAGCTGGAATCAGATGCAATGGTATTACAACTAAATAAAGGTAACAACAAAGACATGAGAGAAGAGATAGACAGAATTGATTGGAAAGGGAACCTAGCAGGAAAGACAGTGGAAAAGCAATGGCAGGCGTTTTTGGCTGTTATTCGGGAGGCACAACATAAATTCATCCCAAGGAGGAGGAAACATGCCAAGGGGGGGGGGGGGGGGGGGGGGCGGTGGGGGGAGGGGGGGGGCATTCATGGCTCATGAGGGAAGTCAAGTGGCGACGCATTAGCGGGAACCCAAAGGATTGGGAAGACATTAAAAGCGAGCAGAGGACATCTAAAAAATCAATAAGGAGGGGGAAGATGCAATATGACTGTAAGCCAGCGCGTGACATAGAAGAAGATAGGAAGAGTTTTCTTTCAATATATAAAAGGTAAAAGAGAGGCAAAAATAGCGTTGAGGAAGCAGGGGATGCTGCAGAAGGACTTGGACAGGCGAGGAGAGTGGACAAAAAAGTGGCAAATGGAATAAAATGTGGAAAAGTGTGAGGTACCGCACTTTGGAAGGAGGAATGGAGGCATAGATTATTTTCTAAATGGGGATATGCTTAGGAAATCAGAAACACAAAGGGACTTGTGAGTCGTTGTTCAATAATCTATTGAGGTTAACGTGCAGGTTCAGTCGGCAGTTAGGAAGGCAAATGCAATGTTAGAATTCATGTCGAGGGGGCTGGAATGCAACAGCGGAGATGAACTGAGGCTGTAAAAGGCTCTGGTCAGACCCTATTTGGAGTATTGTGAACAGTTTTGGGCCCCATATCTACGGAAGGATGTGCTTGCTTTGGAAAGGGTCCAGAGGGGCTTCACAAGAATGATCCATGGAATGAAGAACTTGTCGTATGATGACTCTGGCTCTGTACCCGTTGGAGTTCAGAAGGATGAGGGGGGATCTTAATGAAACTTATAGGATACTGCAAGGTCTGTATAGAGAGAACGTGGAGAGGATTTTCCCCGAGTCGGAAAAACTAGAATGGGAGGGTACAGCCTGAGGCTAAAGGGACGATCCTTTAAAACAGAGATGAGGAGGAATTTCTTCAGCCAGAGAATGGTGAATCTGTGGAACTCTTTGCCACAGAAGGCTGTGGAGGCCAGTTCATGGAGTGTCTTTAAGACAGAGATAGAAATGTTCTTGATTAATAGGAGGATCTGGGGTTATGGGGAAAAGGCAGGAGGATAGGGATGATGAAAATATCAGCATGAATAAATGACATTGCGGACTCGACGGGCCGAGAGGCCTAATTCTGTTCCTATGACTTATGGTCTTATTGTCTAATGGTCTGCTGTGCAAACATTGAGTTACGTGACGCAGAGCTCTTTGCACCCTGACTTCCGGGGAACGATGCATTTACCCATCGCTCTGCCTCCTTTTAGCCAATCGTCTTCTATGCCAATGCATTGTCTCCTTAAACATAAGCCTTTTACTTGCGTCATGGAAACTGAACAAATTCTTTCTTGAAATGTATGGACAGTGCATCCATCGCTTTCCCTGAATACACAACACGTTAGTTCTTCAAAGAACACTAGTAAATTGGTTAAGTATTATTTTTTTCCTGAATAATGGTTTACACAGCCAGGTGAATCTCAATGTTTTCCGAATGAGAAGCTGTAACGGCTTCAATGACCGCTTCTGTAGGTCCTGTGTCAATCATTTTCTTCTGAAACTTATTGGTATTAGTTCGCTTCATTTCCTAGATCCAGGTCTATAGTAATTCAGGTCACCATCAAAGCAATCTATACTGTATTGCAAATCTGTGGACTTTCCACAGAAATTTGCTTCTCGACATCCTTCCCTCATCTTGCTGGCGTGGAGACTGCAACAAGTAATGTAATCACATCTCCTTTGTTCCTTCAGTGTAGCCAAATAGATGTTCTCATTCATGCTTCTGGAACATCCTCTGTCACCATAACGTTCTCCTTAAGCACTATCACAGCCACATCCATTTCTTCCTTTCCAAACTGCTCTGGGCACATGTTATCTCGGAATATTTAACATCCAATGATGGTATTCATTGAGCCAAATATTTGATATATTGACAACGGCACATATGTGCTTGGCATTCCGCACTGTAAAACAACAATCTTATTAACCACAGCCTGTACTCCCTGGTAGGAATGCACGAAGATTGACTGAGATTATTATTTCCTGCCTGATCTGACCACAGCTATCATTTTAGAATTAACTATGCAATTCTGTATATCCCTTTTTGATTATTGTACGTGGTGGTATGCACCTATGTTACTATTTACATTCTCCCACCAGCGGAACGCATTTTAAACTCCACCTAATTTCCCAAAACATTATCAAATGGCCACAACCATTCGTTGGTTCCTGCTCTACTTTGGTGCAAAGCGTACAGACTGCAGAGGTCACATGCTCACCAGAGCCTATCCGAACGTCCTAAGGATCCATATCCCCCGCTCCTGCAGTAGTTACAGACAGTATTGGAGTCATCCTCCTATCTCTTACTTGAGTGCGTTTGTGTGACTAATGCGAATATTACGACACTACACTTCCTTTATTCCAAATTCGCAACCAGCTCCGGATATTCTGACTGCATCAGAAGATTCCACGTTCTAACTATGTCATTGCTATTAGTGTGACTCAAGATTATTGGCTGTTCATTCTGCAGGCCCTGGATGACATGATCGGCCCTGACAGCAGTTCGGCAACACCCCAGCTGGGATTCAGAGCTGTGGCCATTAACACCCAGATCTATTGCTATAATCTACCAATATTGATGTACCACTGCTCTCTGTAACTCCCGATAGTGATGAACCACCAGTGGTGCCAGGGAATGGCTCTGTGCACATTCTCCAAAAGAACCATCACTCCAATCATTATTAAGAACAACATTGTCATCGCAGAGTGAGATGGACGCAGAATACTCCTTGTCACCCTTCCCTGTTTTGTTAATACTGCCTGCAAGAAACGCATTCCCTCCGTTCCTGTGTCTGTTATCCATGTGTATGCCATGGTCGTTACTGGCGAGTATGCCATTTTACCCATCAGTACATCCGTTTGTGGGGATGGTCGGCAGGTGAATTCTTGCTCAGATGAAATGTGGTTGACTCTCAACCAGTCTTGGAAAACTAGGGATGAGCAAAAACTCCTAGCCAGCCAGTGACACTCATGTCCCTCGAATGAATATGTTTTTTTTAAAATCCTGTAATGTACGTACATTCAGATTTCTGTCAGGAAGCATGTTCCAGGAATTTGACCCAGGAGCAGTGAAGGAATGGTAATATATTTCGAAATCATACGCTGTGAGTCTTGCAGGCGAATGTCCAGATGGTGTTGTCCAAGAGGTGATTTGCCCTTGTCGTTCTGGTGCTGGAACCTCTTGCACAAGGCAACACGCTAAGGCACACCTGGCAGATAGTATGCACTGCTATCAATAAATGTTGGCGTTGAATGAAGAGAAACTTCGTTTAGGGGGTGCCGATCAACGGGTACATTTGTCTTGGATAGTATTCATCATCTTGAGTATTTTTGGAGCTGCTGTCATCAAGTCTATTGGAGAATATGCATTCACACTCCTGGCGCCTGACTTCTAAATGTTTCAATCAGGAGATGAGCTACTGGCTGGATGATTCATGACACTGAGCACTCATTTCGCCACAGTATTTGTGCTGTAACTAACACTTTAGTCAGATAATTGGTTCATCTGCAAGGGCTAGGTTAATTCTGAAATTAATCACGCTTTAAATGGGACTGCATCTTAAAGAATTCGAGCTATTCTTTGAAAGATCAGCATTTTATAATAAAAGTGCAAGCAAACAATTTTGAAGAAGCTGGGAACCTTTTGCTCCTCGTGGACTGTGGGTGACGGTATTTCATTGTTTTCATGTGGAAAATCGAATATGCAAAACGTTATTAATAATGCAGCTTTGTTAATTCTTTGAAAAGGGAAGGAGCAACTATCCCTGTGAAGAAAACACAACCTTTTCATGTTTCAGATCCAGTACACAACCAGAGATTAATTTAATTTGTAACAGCATGGTCTCTGTTCTGGCGTCAGGAGCTGCAAAAGCCACTCCAATGAGGCTGAAAAGCAAGGCAAATATGAATGAAGAGAATGAAAGCTATTTCCAGGAGTCCATCGTCATCCGCTTCCATTGGCCCAGTGACATTGAAACATTAGCACAATTCACCATTTTGTATGTTTGAGTATGGCAAAGGGAACCTCGCTGGAATAGATCATACACATTTTAATTTTATGATGTATGTTTGCAAGTGCTGTCTTCGGATTCAACAAAACCAGTTTGATGTGAAAGTAATTAGTTTTTCTCATGTCCGAAGCCAGGTAACCATCTCTTCTAATCTGCGTAATAGTGACAAAGATAGATAATTGATATTTGTGGTGATGGAATCAAAATGTTTATTAATGAAGCGACCTGAGGAGTACAAAGAACAAACAACAATACAGCACAGGAACAGGCCCTTCGGCCCTCCAAGCTCGTGCCGCTCCCTGGTCCAAACTAGACCATTCTTTTGTATCCACTCCGTTCATATGGCTATCTAGATAAGTCTTAAACGTTCCCAGTGTGTCCGCCTCCACCACCTTGCCTGGCAGCGCATTCCAGGCCCCCACCAACCTCTGTGTAAAATATGTCCTTCTGATATCTGTGTTAAACCTCCCCCTCTTCACCTTGAACCTATGACCCCTCGTGAACGTCACCACCGACCTGGGGAAAAGCTTCTCACCGTTCACCCTATCTATGCCTTTCATAATTTTACACACTTCTATTAAGTCTCCCCTCATCCTCCGTCTTTGCAGGGAGAGCAACCCCAGTTTAACCAATCTCTCCTCATAACTAAGCCCCTCCATACCAGGCAACATCCTGGTAAACCTCCTCAGTACTCTCTCCAACGCCTCCACGCCCTTCTGGTAGTGTGGCGACCAGAACTGGAAACAGTATTCCAAATGCGGCCGACCCAACGTTCTATACATCTGCAACATCAGACCCCAACTTTTATCCTCGATGCCCCGTCCTATAAAGGCAAGCAAGCCATATGCCTTCTTCACCACCTTCTCCACCTGTGACGTCACCTTCAAGGATCTGTGGACTTGCACACCGAGGTCCCTCTGCGTATCTACACCCTTTATGGTTCTGCCATTTATCGTATAGCTCCTACCAACATTATTTCTACCAACATGCATCATTTCGCATTGATGAGGATTGAACTCCATCTGCCATTTCTTTGCCCAAATTTCCAGCCTATCTATATCCTTCCGTAGCTTCTGACAATGCTCCTCACTATCTGCAAGTCCTGCCAATTTTGTGTCATTCGCAAACTTACTGATCACCCCAGTTACACCTTCTTCCAGATCGTTTAAATAAATCACAAACAGCAGAGGTCCCAACACAGAGCCCTGCGGAACACCACTAGTCACAGGCCTCCAGCCGGAAAAAGACCCTTCCACTACCACCCTCTGTCCTCTGTGACCAAGCCAGTTGTCCACCCATCTAGCCACCTCCCCCTTTATCCCATGAGATCTAACCTTTTTCACCAGCCTACCATGAGGGACTTTGTCAAACGCTTTACTAAAGTACATATAGATGATATCCACGGCCCTTCCCTCGTCAACCATTCTGGTCACTTCTTCAAAAAACTCCACCATGTTAGTGAGGCATGATCTCCCTCTCACAAAACCATGCTGACTATCGTTAATGAGTTTATTCCTTTCTAAATGCGCATACATCCTATCTCTAAGAATCTTCTCCAACAACCTCCCCACCACGGACGTCAAGGTCACCGGCCTATAATTACCCGGGTTATCCTTCCTACCCTTCTTAAATAACGGGATCACATTAGCTATCCTCCAATCCTCTGGGACCTCACCTGCGTCCAGTGACGAGACAAAGATTTGCGTCAGAGGCCCAGCGATTTCATCTCTCGTCTCCCTGAGCAGCCTTGGATAGATTCCATCAGGCCATGGGGATTTGTCAGTCTTTATATTCTCTAACAAACCTAACCTTGTAATGGAGATTTTCACCAACGGTTCAAAACTCCCCTCCGAGACAGTGCCAGTCAACACATCCCTCTCTTTTGTGAATACCGACACAAAGTATTCATTTAGGATCTCCCCGAGTTCTTTGGGCCCCAAGCATAGTTCCCCACTTTTGTCCCTGAGAGGTCTGATTTTTTTCCCTGACAACCCTTTTGTTCCGAACGTATGAATAAAATGCCTTGGGATTCTCCTTAATCCTGTCTGCCAAGGACATTTCGTGACCCCTTTTTGCCCTTCTAATTCCCTGTTTGAGTTCTTTCCTACTTTCTTTGTACTCCTCCAGAGCTCCCTCCGCTTTTCGCTGCCTGGACCTAACATACGCCTCTCTTTTCTTTTTGAACAGTCCCTCAATTTCCCTGGTTATCCATGGTTCTCGAATCCTACCGTTCCTATCCTTCTTTTTACAGGCACATGCCTGTCCTGCAGGCCTCACAACTGTTCCTTAAAAGACTCCCACATGCCAGATGTGGATTTACCCTCAAACAACCTCTCCCAATCAAGAGCTGCCAATTTCTGCCGAATTCCTCTAACGTTAGCCTTCCCCCAATCCAACACCTTACCCTTGGGACACCACTCATCCTTTTCCATCACTATCCTAAAGCGAACAGAATTGTGGTCACTATTTGCTACATGTTCCCCTACCGAAACTTTGAAGACCTGACCGGGCTCATTCCCCAGTACTAAGTCCAGTATAGCCCCCTCTCTAGTCGGGCTATCTACATATTGTTCCAAAGAACCCTCCTGTACGCATTTTACAATTTCCCCCCCATTCAGAGTCCCAGCTCTCAGCGATTTCCAGCCTATACGAGGGAAATTGAAGTCTCCCACTACAACAACCCTATTTTTCCTGCACCTATCTAGTATCTCCTGACATATCCGTTCTTCCACTTCCCTTGGGCTGTTGGGGGGGCCTGGAGTATACCCCCAACATAGTGACTGCGCCCTTCCTGTTTCTAAGCTCCACCCAGAGTGACTCGTTACACGACCCCTCTGAATTGTCCTCCCTCTGCACCGCTGTAATATGCTCTCCAACTAATACTGCTACTCCCGCACCTCCTTTGGCCCCTCCTCTGTCTCGCCTAAAACACTTGTACCCCAGAATATTCAGCTGCCAGTCCTGTCCCTCTTTCAACCAAGTCTCTGTCACCGCAAACACATCCAAATTCCTCGTGAGCATTAAGGCCCTACGTTCGTCTGTCCTACCTGCTACGTTCCTTGCATTGAAGTATAAACACTCCAGACCTCCAGGCCCAGTGAGGTCATCCTCCCCCAGAGTGCTCTTCTTCTTTACCAGCCTTGTCCCTGACCCAAGCTCGTCCCCATCCTCTCCACTTGTAGACCTAATATTTTGATCCCCACCCCCCTGCCATACTAGTTTAGTGTAGAGTAGTGGGCCGGGTGAAGCAGCATGTTCCTCCCATCCTTGCAGTACCAATGGTCAATTCAATCGTTGGTAAATTGTGACTAATTTGATACTCGGGAAATCCTCGATGGCCATGTCATTTCATATAATGGGTTATAAACTCAATGGTTGACATGTTTATTGCCTGATACTTGTGTCACACGTATGGCAGATGCTATGTTTCAGCCAAATACTGGAGAGTACCCAGGTCTTGCTGCATTTCGGACATGGATGACGAATATATGTAAGGAAGAGCAAATGCATTTGAACGTTGTGCAATCAATAGCAACCACTCAGATGTATGGTATTGCGAATCTCCAATGAAGCAGCTGAATATTGTTTGGATTTTGTCATCGTCATCTGGTTGATTATTTTTTTAAGAAAATGAGCAATGCTGAAATCACAATCTCCCAGAGGTATCACCTGGCTTATAAATGCATGGATTGACAATGTGTCACCTCATTTTGTGAAACAAAGAAGTCCATTGCAGCAAGAATAACATATCTTCTCACACAGAAAATAATGGAAACAATTGTGAAGACGGGAATGGGTTAATGAATTCTAATACTCAAAGTGAACTCTGTGATATTTAGAGATTGTGTGAGAAACACTGTGGAACTCATGTTTACGTCAGGGTGTTTTCATGCTCATGTATCCAAGAACAGATAAGAGGAGCAGCTGTGGTGTACAAGTGCATGTTGTTCCCGGCAAATCTGTTCCGGAATGTGGCTAACCCAGCCATTTTGTATTGTTTAATATCTACCGCTGTGTAACGCAGAGAGTGGTTGGGGTGTGGAATGGACTGCCTGCAGTGATAGTGGAGTCAGACACTTTAGGGACATTTAAGAGGTTATTGGATAGGCACATGGAGCACACCAGGATGATGGGGAGTGGGATAGCTTGACCTTGGTTTCAGATAAAGCTCGGCACAACATCGTGGGCCGAAGGGCCTGTTCTGTGCTGTACTGTTCTATGTTCTATGTAACATTAGAAGCCTACATGTAGGCCTTCTGTGATTGTATAATGATACATTCATATATATTCATCTAACCTGTACCGATATATATTATACAAGTACCTACGAACATATATAAATTGTTGTATGCCGGTTAACTTGTTTGTGTGAGACTGTAACCTTGTACGTTAGTAAGACACCCCACCTGTGTTCAGAGAACAACAGTCATGGCGTGGAGAAATCCGTGAAGAAGCCACAAAGGCAGCAAGATTCACACGATGGAAGACAAGCCAGAGCCTGGGAACCTGTGAGGCCTGGGAAACTGCGGACGTGAGGGGGGGGGGGGGGGCGGGGGGTGGGGGGCTATAAATATATATTTTTAACCTGTATTTGCTGAGAGGTCCGAGGCCATGTTAGGCTTCGGACGGTCTTCCACAATTGTGCAGATAAACCATTGTATTTTGACCGACGAATAGACTCAGAGGTATTTTTACCTACAACAAATGGTACCGAAACCCGGGAAATCTGATTACGGGTCTGGTCGAATGGCCATGGTTTTCCCCCTGTCAATTAGGAGTCTCCCCAGTCAATTAGAAGTGGCTCCTGTCAATTAGCAGTGACCCCTGTCAATGAGGAGTGCCCCCCATCAATGAGTAGTGTCCCGTGTCAATTAGGAGTCCCCCCATGTCAATTGGGAGTGCCCCCTGTCAATAAGGAGTGCCCACTGTCCATGAGGTGTACCCCTTTTAGATTACGATTGCCCCCTGTCAATTAGGAGTCTCCCCTGTAAATTAGGAGTGGCTCCTGTCAATTAGCAGTGACCCCTGTCAATTAGTAGTGCCCCCCCATCAATGAGTAGCATCCCGTGTCAATTTGGACTGCCCCCTATCAATGAGCAGGCCCCTGTCAATGATGAGTTCCCCTTGTCAATTAGGAGTGCCCCTTTCTGTTAGGAGTGCCCCCTGTCCATTAGGTGCTTCCACTGTCAATTAGGAGTGGCCCTTGTCAATTGGAAGGCCCCCTGTAAATTGGAGTGTCCTCTGTCAATTCGAGTGCCCCCTGTCAATTCAAGTGCCCCCTGTCATTCGAGTGCCCCCTGTCAATTGTATTGCCCCCTGTCAATTGGAGTGTCACCTGTTAATTAGAAGTGCCCCCTGTCAATAAGGAGTGCCCCCTGTCAATAACGAGTGCCCCATGTCAATAAGGAGTGCCCACTGTCAATTTGGAGTGTCCCCTATCAATTAGGAGTGACCCCTGCCAAATAGGAGTGACCCCTGATCATCAGGTGTGCACCCTGTCAATCAGGATTGACGCTGTCAATGAGGGACGCACCCTGTCAATGAGGAGTGCACCCTGTCACTGAAGACAGCCCCATGTCAATTTGGAGTGAGCCCGGTCAATTTGGAGTGCCCCATGTCACGTACGAGTTCCCCACGACAATTAGGAGTGCCCCATGTCAGTGAGGAGTGCGCCCTATCAATTAGGAGTCCCCCTTGTCAATTTGGATCTCCCCCGACAGTTCGGAGTGCGCCCTGTCAATTAGGAGTGCCCCCTACCAAGTAGGAGTGATTCCTGCCAATCAGGAGTGACCCCTGACAATCAGGAGTGCACCCTGTCAATGAGGATTGCCCCCTGTCAATGAGGATTGCACCCTGTCAATGTGGAGTGTCCCCTGTCAATGAAGACGGCCCCTTGTCAATTAGGAGTGCCCCATGTCAATAAGGATTGCCTCCTGTCAATTAGGAGTGCCCCATGGCACATAGGAGTGCCCCAAGTCAATTAGGAGCGCCCCATGTCAATGAGGAGTGCGCCCTATCAATTAGGAGCGCCCCCTGTTAATTAGGAGCGCCCCTGTCAATGAGTAGTGTCCGCCCAGAATTTGGAGTGCCCTCTGTGAAATCGGAGTGCCCCCTTTCAATTAGGAGTGCCCCTTGTCAGTTAGGAGCTCCCCCGACTGTTCGGAGTGCCCTCTGTCAATTAGGAGTGCCCCCTACCAAGTAGGAGTGACCCCTGCCAATTAGGAGTGACCCCTGACAATCAGGAGTGCACCCTGACAATGAGGATTGTCCCCTGTCAATGAGGGACGTCCCCTGTCAATGAGGATTGCCCCCTGTCAATGAGGAGTGCCCCCTGTCAATGAAGACAGCCCCTTGTCAATTAAGAGTGCCACCTGTCAATAAGGAGTGACCCCTGACAATTAGGAGTGCCACATGTCAATTAGGAGTACCCCCAATCAATCAGGAGTGTCCCTTGTCAATTAGGATCTCCCCCTGTCAGTTAGTAGTCAACTAGGAGTGCCCTCTACCCATTAGGAGTGACCCCTGCCAATTCGAAATGACCCCTGCCAATTGGGAGTGCCCCCTTTCAATTAGGAGTGCCCTTTTCAATTTGGAGTGCACCCTGACAATTTGGAGCGCCCCCTGACAATCTGGAGTGCCCCCTGCCAATTAGGAGTGCTCGCCGCCGATTAGGAGTGCCCCCTGCCAATTAGGATTGCCCCCTGTCAATTAGGAGTCTCCCATGTCAATTGGAGTCCCCCCTGGAAATTGGAGTGCACTCTGTCAATTAAGAGTGCCCCCTGTTAATTGGAGTGCCCCCAGTCAATTAGTAGAGCCCCCTGTCAAAAATGCGTGCCCCCTGTCAATGAGGAGTGCTCCCTGTCGATGAGGAGTGCTCCCTGTCGATGAGGATTGGCCCACTGTCAATTAGCAATGCCTCCTGTCAATGAGGAGTGCCCCCTGTCAATTGGGAGTGCCCCCTGTCAATTAGGAGCCTCCTGTCAATGAGGAGGTCCCCTTGTCAATGAGGAGGGCCCTCCCGTCAATAAGGAGGGCCCCCTTTCAATAACGAGTGCCCCATGCTGATGAGGAGTGCCCCCTTTCAATGAGTGCCCCCTGTCAATTTGGAGGACCCAGTCAATGAGGAATTCCACTTGTCAATGAGGAGGGCCCCCTGTCAATGAGGAGTGCCCACTGTCAATGCGGAATGCCCACTGTCCATGAGGAGTGCCCACTGTCGATTAGGAATGCTCCCTGTCAATTAGGACTTTCGCCTTCCTGTTAGGAGTGCCCCCTTTCAATTAGGTGTGTCCCTTGTCAAATAGGAGCTCCCCCTGTCAATTAGGAGTGACCCCGGTCAATTAGGAGTGATCCCTTTCAATTAGGTGTGCCCCCTGTCAATGAGGAGTGCCCCATGTCTACTGGAGTGCCCCCTGTCAATTCGAAGTGCTCCCTGTCAATAAAGACTGCCCCCTGTCAATAAGGAATGCCCCCTGTCGATAGGGAGTGCCAACTGTCAATAAGGATTGCCTCCTGTCAATTCGGAGTGCCCCATGTCAATTAGGAGTGCCCCATTTCAATGACGTGTGCCCCTGTCAATGAGGAGTGCCCCCGGTCAATGAGCAGTGTCCCCCGAGAATTAGGAGTGTCCCCTGTCAATTAGGAGGCCCCGGTGAATTGCAGTTCCCCTTGTCAATGAGGAGTGCCCCTCCCCGCCCCCCCCCCACCCCAGTCAATGAGGAGGGCACCAGCGTCCATGAGGAGTGCCTCCCGTCAATGAGGAGTGCCGCACCATCAATGAGGAGTGCCCCCTGTCAATCTGAAGTGCCCCCTGTCAAGTTGGAGTAACCCCTGTCAATGAGGAGTGCCCCCCTGTCAATGAGGAGAGCCCCCTGTCAATGAATAGTGCCCCCTATCAATGAGGAGTGCCCCCTGTCAATGAGGAGTGCCCCCTGTCAATGACGATTACCCCCTGTCAATCAGGATTTCCGCCTGTCAATAATGAGTCTCTCACGTCAATAAGGAGTGCCCCCTTTCAATTGGGAGTGTCCCTTTTCAATTAGGAGCTTCCCCTGTCAGTTAGGAGTGCCGCCCTGTCAATTTGGAGTTCCCCCTGTCAATGTGAAGTGCCCGCTGACAATCTGGAGTGCCCCGTGTCAATTAGTAGTGGCCGTGTCAATTAGGAGTGCCCCCAGCAAATTAGGAGTGCTCGCTGCCAATTAGGAGTGCCACCTGCCAATTAGGATTGCCCCCTGTCAATTAGGAGCCTCCCATGTCAATTGGAGCCCCCCTGGACATTGGACTGCACTCTGTCAATTAAGAGTGCCCCCTGTTAATTGGATTGCCACATGTCAATTAAGAGTGCCCCCTGTTAATTGGAGTGCCACCTGTCAATTAAGAGTGCCCCCTGTCAATTGCAGTGCTCCCTGAAAATTGGAGTGCCCCCAGTCAATTAGAAAAGCCCCTGTCAGAAATCCGTGCCCAATGTCAATGAGGAGTGCCTCCTGTCAAAAAGGAGTGCCCCCTATCAATAAGGAGTGCCACTGTCAATAAGGAGTGTCCCCTGTCAATGAGGAATGCCCCAAATCAATTAGGAGTGCCCCATGTCAATTAAGAGTCCCCCATGCTAATGAGGAGTTCCCCCTGTCAATGAGGAGTGCCCCCTATCATTGAGTAGTGTCCCCCGACAATTAGGAGTGCCCCTGTTAATCTGGAGTGCCCCCTGTGAATTTGGAGGCCCCTGTCAATGAGGAGTTCCCCTTGTCAATGAGGAGTGCCCCCTGTCTATTCGGAGTGCCCCCCTCCCGTCAATGAGGAGTGCACCACTGTCAATGAGGAGTGACCCACCGTCAAAGAGGAGTGCCCCCTCTCAATGAGGAGGGACCCCTGTCACCTAGGAGTGACCCTTGTCAATTAGGATGCCCCATGTCAGTTAAGGGTGCCCCCCTGACAATGAGGAGTATTTACTGTCAATTAGGAGTGCTCCCTGTCAAGTAGGACTGCCCCACGTCAATTAGGAGTGTCCCGTGTCAATGAGGAGTGCGCCCTATCAATTAGGAGCGCCCCCTGTTAATTACGAGTGCCCCTGTCAATGAGTAGTGTCCCCCGAGAATTTGCAGTGCCCTCTGTGAAATCGGAGTACCCCATTTCAATTAGGAGTGCCCCATGTAAATTAGGAGTGCCCCCTTCCAATTAGGAGTGACCTCTGTCAATTAGGAGTGACCCCTGACAATCAGCAGTGCACCCTGTCAATGAGGATTGCCCCCTGTCAATGAGGGACGAACCCCGTCAATGAGGATTGACCCCTGTCAATGAGCAGTGCCCCCTGTCAATGAAGACAGCCCCTTGTCCATTCGGAGTGCGACCTGTCAATTCGGTGTGCCACCTGTCAATTAGGAGTGCCACCTGTCAATAAGGAGTGACCCCTGTCAATTAGGAGCGCCCCATGTCAATGAGGAGTGCGCCCAATCAATTAGGAGCGCCCCCTGTTAATTAGGAGTGCCCCTGTCAATGAGTAGTGTCCGCCGAGAATTTGGAGTGCCCTCTGTGAATTCGGAGTACCCCTTTTAATTAGGAATGCCCCCTGTCAATTAGGAGTGCCCCCTATCGATTAGGAGTGACCCCTGCCAATTAGGAGTGACCCCTGTCAATCAGGAGTGCCCCCTGTCAATGTGGATTGCCCCCTGTCAATGAGGGACGCCCCCTGTCAATGGGTATTGCCCCCTGTCAATGAGGAGGGCCACCTCTCAATAAGGAGTGATCCCTGTCAATGAGGAGGGCCCCCTGTCAATGAAGAAAGCCCCCTGTCAATTAAGAGAGCCACCTGTCAATAAGGAGTGACCCCTGTCAACTGGAAGTACCCCCAGTCAATCAGGAGTGTCCCTTGTCAATTAGGATCCCCCCCCCGTCAGTTTGTAGTGCCCCTGTCAACCAGGAGTGCCCTCTACCCATTGGGAGTGACCTCTGCCAATTAGGAATGACCTCTGCCAATTAGGAGTGCCCCCTTTCAATGAGGAGTGCCCCTTTTCAATTAGGAGCTCCCCCTGTCAGTTCGGAGTGCCCCCTCACAATCTGGAGTACCCCCTGTCAATTACGAGTCACCCCTTTCAATTAATAGTTCCCCCCATCAATGAGTAGCGTCCCGTGTCAATTAGGTGTCCCTCCTGTGAATTACGAGTGCCCCTTGTCAATCAGGAGTATCCTCTGTGAATGAGAAATGCCCCCTGTCAATGAGGAATGCGCCATGTCAATTAGGAGTGCCCCTTGTCAATTATAAGTGCCCCCTGTCACCTAGCGGTGACCCCTGTCAATTACGAGTCCTCCCATGTCAATTGGCAGTGCCCCCTATCAATGAGGAGTGTCCCTGTCAATGAAGAGTGCACTTGTCAATGAGGTGAGCCCCCTGGTAATGAGGAGTGCCCCCTGTCAATTAGCAGTGCCCCCTGTTAATTGGAGTGCTCCCTGTCAATTGGAGTGCCCCCTGTGAATATGGAGTGCCCCTGTCAATTAGGAGTACTCCCTTTCAATTAGGAGTGCCCCTTGTCAATTTGGAGCACCCCGATAGTTCGGAGTGCCCTCTGTCAATTAGGAGTGACCCTACCATTTAAGAGTGACCCCTGCCAATTAGGAATGACCCCTGCCAATTGGGAGTACCCCTTGTCAATGAGGTTTGCCCCCTGTCAATGAGGAGGGCCCCCTGTGAAGGAAGACTGCCACTTGTGAATTAGGAGTGCCAACTGTCAATTAGGAGTGCCTCCTGTCAATAAGGAGTGCCCCCTGTCAATTAGGAGTGCCCCTGTCAATAAGGAGTGCCCCCTGTCAATGAGGAATGCCCCAAATCAATCAGGAGTGCCCCATGTCAATTAAGAGTCGCCCATGCAAATGAGGAGTTCCCCCTATCAATGAGGAGTGCCCCCTGTCATTGAGTAGTATCCCCCGACAATTAGGAGTGCCCCTGTTAATTAGGAGTGCCCCCTGTCAATTTGGAGGCCCCTGTCAATGAGGAGTACCCCTTGTCAATGTGGAGTGCCCCCTGTCAATTCGGAGTGCCCCCCTCCCGTCAATGAGGAGTGCCCTACCGTCAATGAGGAGTGAACCACCGTCAATGAGGAGGGACCCCTGTCACCTCGGAGTGACCCCTGTCAATTCGGATGCCCCCCTGTGAGTTAAGGGTGCCCCCCTGACAATGGGGAGTGTCCACTGTCAATTAGGAGTGCTCCCTCGCAATTAGGAGTGCCCCCTGTCAATTAGGAGGCCCCTGTCAATGAGGAGTGCCCCCTAGAAATGCGGAGTGCCCCCTATCAATGAGGAGTGCCCTCTGTCAATGAGGAGTCCCCACTGTCTATGAGGAGTGCCCCCTGTCAATGAGGAGTGCCCCCTGTCAATGAGGAGTGCCCACTGTCTATGAGGAGTGCCCCCTGTCAATGAGGAGTGACCCCTGTCAATGAGGAGTGCCCCCTGTCAATGAAGACAGCCCCCTATTAATTAGGTGTGCCACCTGTCAATAAGGAGTGACCCCTGTCAATTAGGAGTGCCCGTTGTCAATTAGGAGCTCCCCCGACAGTTCGAAGTGCCCCCTGTCAATTAGGAGTGCCCCCTACCAATTTGGAGTGACCCCTGCCAATTAGGAGTGACCGCTGACAGTCAGGTGTCCACGCTGTCAATGAGGATTGCCCCCTGTCAATCAGGGACGCCCCCTGTCAATGAGAATTGCCCCCTGTCAATGAGGAGTGCCCCCTTTCAATGAGGACAGCCCCTTGTTAATTAGGAGTGCCACCTGTCAATAAGGAGTGACCCTTGTCAATTAGGAGCACCCCATGTCAACAAGGATTGCCGCCTGTCAATTAGGAGTGCCCCATGTCATGTAGGAGTGCCCCACGTCAAATGGGAGTGCCCCATGTCAATGAGGAGTGCGTCCTATCAATTAGGAGCGCCCCGTGTTAATTAGGAATGCCCCTGTCAATGCGTAGTGTCCCCCGCGAAGTTGGAGTGCCCTATGTGAATTCGGAGTACCCCCTTTCAATTAGGAGTGCCCCTTCTCAATTAAAAGCTCCCCCGACAGTTCGGAGTGCCCCATGTCAATTAGGAGTGCCCCCTACCAATTAGGAGAGACCCCTGCCAATTAGGAGTGACCCCTGACAATTAGGAGAGACCCCTGCCAATTAGGAGTGACCCCTGACAATGAGGAGTGCACCCTGCCAATGAGGATTGACCTCTGTCAATGAGGGAGGCCCCTGTCAATGAGGATTGCCCCCTGTCAATGAGGAGTGCCCCCTGTCAATGAAGACAGCCGCTTGTCATTTAGGAGTGCCACCTGTCAATAAGGAGTGACCCCTGCCAATTAGGAGTGACCCCTGCCAAATAGGAGTGCCCCCTTTCAATTAGCTGCTCCCCCTGTGCGTTAGGAGTGCCCCCTGTCAATCTGGAGTTCCCCCTGTCAAATTGGAGTGCCCCCTGACAATCTGGAGAACGCCCTGTCAATTAGTAGTGCCCCCTGTCAACTAGGAGTTCTCGCTGCCGATTTGGAGTGCCCCCTGCCAATTAGGATTGCCCCCTGTCAATTAGGAGTCTCCCATGTCAATTGGAGTCCCCCCTGGAAATTGCAGTGCACTCTGTCAATTAAGAGTGCCCCCTGTCAATTGGAGTGCCACCTGTCAATTAAGAGTGTCCCCTGTTAATTGGAGTGCCTCCTGTCAATTGCAGTGCTCCATGTAAATTGGAGTGCCCCCAGTCAATTAGAGGAGCCCCCTGTCAAAATTGCGTGCCCCCTGTCAATGAGCGGTGCTCCCTGTCAATGAGGATTGACCCAATGTCAATTAGGAGTGCCTCCTGTCAATGAGGAGATCCCCCCTGTCAATTAGGAGGGCCCCTTTTCAATTAGGAGCCTCCTGTCAATGAGGCGGTCCCCTTGTCAATGAGGAGTTCTCTCCCGTCAATAAGGAGGACCCCTTTCAAGAAGGAGTGCCCCCTGTCAATAAGGAGTGCCACTGTCAATACGGAGTGCCCCCTGTCAATGAGGAATGCCCCAAATCAATTAGTAGTGCCCATGCTAATGAGGAGTGCCCCCTATCAATGAGGAGCGCCCCCGTCATTGAGTAGTGACCCCCGACAATTAGGAGTACCCCTGTTAATTAGGAGTGCCCCCTGTCAATTTGGAAGCCCCTGCCAATGAGGAGTTCCCCTTGCCTATGAGGAGTGCCCCCTGTCAGTTCGGAGTCCCCCCCACCCCCCCCCCCGTCAATGAGGAGTGCCCCACCGTCACTGAGGAGTGACCCACCGTCAATGAAGAGTGCCCCCTCTCAATGAGGAGGGACCCCTGTCACCTCGGAGTGACCTCTGTCAATTAGGAATGCCCCCTGTAAGTTACGAGTGCCCCCCTGACAATGAGGAGTGTCCACTGTCAATTAGGAGTGCTCCCTGTCAGTTAGGAAGCGCCCTGTCAATTAGGAGGCCCCTGTCAATGAGGATTGCCCCCCAGAAATGCGGAGTGCCCTCTATCAATGAGTAGTTCCTCTGTCAATGAGGAATGCCCACTGTCCATGAGGAGTGCCCCCTGTCGATTAGGAGTGCCCCCTGTCAATTAGGAGTCTCACCTGTGAATTACGAGTGTCCCTTGTCAATCAGAAGTGCCCCCTGTGAATGAAAAATGCCCCCTGTCAATGAGGAACGCGCCATGTCAATTAGGAGTGCCCCATGTCAATTAGGAGTGCCCCCTGTCAATGAGGATTGCACCCTGTCAATGAGGATTGCCCCTTGTCAATTAGGAGTGCCCCCTGTCAATTAGAAGTGCCTCCTGTCACCTAGCGGTGACCCCTGTCAATTAGGAGTCCTCCCATGTCAATTGGGAATGCCCCCTGTCAATGAGGAGTGCCCCTGTCAATGAGGTGTGCCCCCTGGCAATGAGGAATGCCCCCTGTCAATTCGCAGCGCCCCCTGCCAATTGGAGTGCCCCCTGTGAATTATCAGTGCCCTATCAAATAGGAGTACTCCCTTTCAATTAGTTGTGCCCTTGTCAATTAGGAGCTCCCCGAAAATTCGGAGTGCCCCCTGTCAATTAGGAGTGCCACCTACCAATTAAGAGTGACCACTGCCAATTAGGAGTGACCCCTGCAATTTGGGAGCACCCCTTGTCAATGAGGATTGCCAACTGTCAATGAGGAGTGCCCCCTGTCAATGAGGAGTGCCCACTGTCCATGAGGAGTGTCCCCTTTGGATTAGGATTGCCCCCTGTCAATTAGGAGTCTCCCCTGTCAATTAGGAGTGCCCCTTTACAATTAGGAGAGCCCCTTGTCAATTAGGAGCTCCCCCTGTCAATTAGGAGTGGCTCCTGTCAATTCGCAGTGACCCCTGTCAAATAGTCGTGCCCCCCATCAATGAGTAGTGTCCTGTGTCAATTTGGAGTGCCCCCTGTCAATGAGCAGGCCCTTATCAATGAGGAGTTCCCCTTGTCAATTAGGAGTGCCACTTTCAGTTAGGAGTGCCCCTTGTCCATTAGGTGCTTCCACTGTCAATTAGGAGTGGCCCTTGTCAATTGGAGTGCCCCCTGTAAATTGGAGTGCTCCCTGTCAGTTCGCGTGTCCCCTGTCAATTCGAGTGCCCCCTGTCTATTGGAGTGCCAGCTGTTAATTAGAAGAGCCCCCTTTCAGAAAGGAGTGCCCACTGTCAATAAGGAGTGCCCCATGTCAATAAGGATTGCCTCCTGTCAATTAGGAGTGCCCCATTTCAAGTAGGAGTGCCCCACGTCAAATAGGAGTGCCCCAATGTCAATGGGGAGTGCGCCCTATCAATTAGGAGCGCCCCCTGTTAATTAGGAGTGCCCCTGTCAATGAGTAGTGTCCCCCGAGAATTTGGAGTGCCCCCTGTCAATTAGGAGTAACCCCTGTCAATTAGGAGCGTCCCCTGCCAATTAGGAGTGATCGCTGCCAATTAGGAGTGCCCCCTGCCAATTAGGAGTGCCCCCTGTCAAATAGGAGTCCACCATGTCAATTGGAGTCCACCCCTGGAAATTGGAGTGCACTCTGTCAATTGGAGTGCCCCCTGTAAATTGGAGTCCCCGCTGTCAATTACAGTGCCCCCTGTAAATTGGAGTGCCCCCTGTCAATTAGAAGTGCCGTCTGTCACAAATTCGTGCCCCCTGTCAAATAGGAGTGCCCCCTGTCAAGAAGGAGTGCCCACTGTCAATTAGGAGCACCCCCTTTCAATTTGGAGTGCCCCTTGACAATTAGGATCCCCCCCTGTCAGTTAGGAGTGCCCCCTGCAAATTAGGAGTGACCCTTGCCAATTCGGAGTGTCCCCTTTCAATGAGGACTGCCCCCTGTTCATGTGGAGTGCCGACTGTCAATTAGGATTGCCCTCTGTCTATTAGGAGTATCCCCTGTCAATTAGGAGCTCCCCCTGTCAATAAGGAGTGCCCTCTTACAATACGGAGTGCCCACTGTCAATGAGGACTGCTCCCGGTCAATTAGGGCTGCCCCATGTCAATTTGGAGTGCGCCATGTCAATTAGGAGTGCCCCCTGCCAATTAGGAGTGTCCCTTTCAATTAGGAGGTCCCTGTCAATGAGCAGTTCCCCTTGTCAATGAGGAGTGCTCCCCGTCAATGAGGAATGCCCCACCGTCAATGAGGAGTACCCCCCGTCACCTCGGAGTGACCTGTGTCAAGTAGGAATGCCCCACTGTCAATTAGGAGTGCCCCCCTGACAATGAGGAGTGGCCCATGTGTATTAGGTGTGCCCCCTGTCAATTAAGAGTGCCCCCTGTCAATGTGTAGTGTCCCCCGACAATTAGGAGTAACACCTGTCAATTAGGAGTGCCCCCAGTCAATTAGGAGGCCCCTTGTCAATGAGGAATATCACCACCCCTGTCAATAAGGAGTGCCCCCTGTCTATAAGGAGTGCCCCCTTTCAATTAGGAGTGCCCCCCATCAATGTGGAGTGCCCCCTGTCAATGAAGACTGCCCCCTGTCAATGAGGAATGCCCCCTGTCAATGAGGAGTGCCCCCTGTCAATGACGAGTGCCCCCTGTCAATGAGGAGTGCCCCCTGTGTATGAGGAGTGCCCCCTGTCAATTAGGACTGCCCTCTGTCAATTACGAATCTCGCCTGTCAATGAGGAGTGCCCCCTGTCAATGAGGGCTGCCCCCTGTGAATGAGGAGCGCCCCCTCTCAATGAGGGTTGCCCCCTGTCAATGAGGAATGCCCTCTGTCAATGAGGATTGCCCCCTGTCAATGAGGAGTGCCCCCTATTAATTAGGATTGCCCCCTGTCAATTAGGAGTCTCCCCTGTCAATTGAGAGTGCCCGCTTACAATTAGGAGTGCCTCTTGTCAATTACGAGCTCCCCCTGTCAATTAGGAGTGGCCCCTTTAAATTTGGAGGGCCCCCTGTCAATAAGGAGGGACCCCTGTCGGTAAGGAGTGCTGCCTTTCAATGAGGAATGCCCCTTGTCAATTAGGAGGACCCCCTGTCAGTTAGGAGTGCCGTTGTCAATTAGGAGTGCCCCCTATCAATGAGGAGTGCCCCCTGTCAATGAAGAGTGCCCCCAGTCAATGAGGAGTGCCCCCTGTCAATTAGGAGTGCCCCCTGTCAATTACGAATCTCCCCTGTCAATGAGGAGTGGCCCCTGTCAATGAGGAGTGCCGCCACTCAATGAGGAGTGCCCCCTGTCAATTAGGAGTGCCCCCTGTCAATTACGAATCTCCCCTGTCAATGAGGAGTGCCCCCTGTCAATGAGGATTGCCCTCTGTGAATGAGGAGTGCCCCCTGTCAATTAGGAGATCCCGCTTTCAATTAGGAGTGCCCCTTGTCAATTAGGAGCTCCCCCTGTCAGTTAGGAAGGCCCCCTGACAATGTGGAGTGCCCCCTGTCAATGAGGAGTGCCCCCCCCCCCGTCAATGATGAGTGTTCCACCGTCAATGATGAGTGCCCCTACGTCAATGAGGAGTGACCCGTGTCAATTAGGAGTGCCCCTCAGTCAATACGGAGTGCCCCCTGTCAATAAGGGGTGTCCACTTTCAACTAGGAGTACCCCTGTCATTGAGGAATGCCCCCTGTCAATGAGGAATGCCCCAAATCAATTAGGAGTGCCCCATGTCAATTAAGAGTCCCCCATGCTAATGAGGCGTTCCCCCTGTCAATGAGGAGTGCCCCCTGTCATTGAGTAGTGTCCCCCGACAATTAGGAGTGCCCCTGTTAATTTGGAGTGCCCCCTGTGAATTTGGAGGCCCCTGTCAATGAAGAGTTCCCCTTGTCAATGAGGAGTGCCCCCTGTCTATTCGGAGTGCCCCCCTCCCGTCAATGAGGAGTGCACCACTGTCAATGAGGAGTGACCCACCGTCAAAGAGGAGTGCCCCCTCTCAATGAGGAGGGACCCCTGTCACCTAGGAGTGACCCTTGTCAATTAGGATGCCCCATGTCAGTCAAGGGTGCCCCCCTGACAATGAGGAGTATTTACTGTCAATTAGGAGTGCTCCCTGTCAAGTAGGACTGCCCCACGTCAATTAGCAGTGTCCCGTGTCAATGAGGAGTGCGCCCTATCAATTAGGAGCGCCCCCTGTTAATTACGAGTGCCCCTGTCAATGAGTAGTGTCCCCCGAGAATTTGCAGTGCCCTCTGTGAAATCGGAGTACCCCATTTCAATTAGGAGTGCCCCTTGTCAATTAGGAGCTCCCCCGACAGTTCGGAGTGCCCCATGTAAATTAGGAGTGCCCCCTTCCAATTAGGAGTGACCTCTGTCAATTAGGAGTGACCCCTGACAATCAGCAGTGCACCCTGTCAATGAGGATTGCCCCCTGTCAATGAGGGACGAACCCCGTCAATGAGGATTGACCCCTGTCAATGAGCAGTGCCCCCTGTCAATGAAGACAGCCCCTTGTCCATTCGGAGTGCGACCTGTCAATTCGGTGTGCCACCTGTCAATTAGGAGTGCCACCTGTCAATAAGGAGTGACCCCTGTCAATTAGGAGCGCCCCATGTCAATGAGGAGTGCGCCCAATCAATTAGGAGCGCCCCCTGTTAATTAGGAGTGCCCCTGTCAATGAGTAGTGTCCGCCGAGAATTTGGAGTGCCCTCTGTGAATTCGGAGTACACCCTTTTAATTAGGAATGCCCCCTGTCAATTAGGAGTGCCCCCTATCTATTAGGAGTGACCCCTGCCAATTAGGAGTGACCCCTGTAAATCAGGAGTGCCCCCTGTCAATGTGGATTGCCCCCTGTCAATGAGGGACGCCCCCTGTCAATGAGTATTGCCCCCTGTCAATGAGGAGGGCCACCTCTCAATAAGGAGTGATCCCTGTCAATGAGGAGGGCCCCCTGTCAATGAAGAAAGCCCCCTGTCAATTAAGAGAGCCACCTGTCAATAAGGAGTGACCCCTGTCAACTGGAAGTACCCCCAGTCAATCAGGAGTGTCCCTTGTCAATTAGGATCCCCCCCCCCCCGTCAGTTTGTAGTGCCCCTGTCAACCAGGAGTGCCCTCTACCCATTGGGAGTGACCTCTGCCAATTAGGATTGACCTCTGCCAATTAGGAGTGCCCCCTTTCAATGAGGAGTGCCCCTTTTCAATTAGGAGCTCCCCCTGTCAGTTCGGAGTGCCCCCTCACAATCTGGAGTACCCCCTGTCAATTAGGAGTCACCCCTTTCAATTAGTAGTTCCCCCCTCAATGAGTAGCGTCCCGTGTCAATTAGGTGTCCCTCCTGTGAATTACGAGTGCCCCTTGTCAATCAGGAGTACCCTCTGTGAATGAGAAATGCCCCCTGTCAATGAGGAATGCGCCATGTCAATTAGGAGTGCCCCTTGTCAATTATAAGTGCCCCCTGTCACCTAGCGGTGACCCCTGTCAATTACGAGTCCTCCCATGTCAATTGGCAGTGCCCCCTATCAATGAGGAGTGTCCATGTCAATGAAGAGTGCACTTGTCAATGAGGTGAGCCCCCTGGTAATGAGGAGTGCCCCCTGTCAATTAGCAGTGCCCCCTGTTAATTGGAGTGCTCCCTGTCAATTGGAGTGCCCCCTGTGAATATGGAGTGCCCCTGTCAATTAGGAGTACTCCCTTTCAATTAGGAGTGCCCCTTGTCAATTTGGAGCACCCCGATAGTTCGGAGTGCCCTCTGTCAATTAGGAGTGACCCTACCATTTAAGAGTGACCCCTGCCAATTAGGAATGACCCCTGCCAATTGGGAGTACCCCTTGTCAATGAGGTTTGCCCCCTGTCAATGAGGAGGGCCCCCTGTGAAGGAAGACTGCCACTTGTGAATTAGGAGTGCCAACTGTCAATTAGGAGTGCCTCCTGTCAATAAGGAGTGCCCCCTGTCAATTAGGAGTGCCCCTGTCAATAAGGAGTGCCCCCTGTCAATGAGGAATGCCCCAAATCAATCAGGAGTGCCCCATGTCAATTAAGAGTCGCCCATGCAAATGAGGAGTTCCCCCTATCAATGAGGAGTGCCCCCTGTCATTGAGTAGTATCCCCCGACAATTAGGAGTGCCCCTGTTAATTAGGAGTGCCCCCTGTCAATTTGGAGGCCCCTGTCAATGAGGAGTACCCCTTGTCAATGTGGAGTGCCCCCTGTCAATTCGGAGTGCCCCCCTCCCGTCAATGAGGAGTGCCCTACCGTCAATGAGGAGTGAACGACCGTCAATCAGGGACGCCCCCTGTCAATGAGAATTGCCCCCTGTCAATGAGGAGTGCCCCCTTTCAATGAGGACAGCCCCTTGTTAATTAGGAGTGCCACCTGTCAATAAGGAGTGACCCTTGTCAATTAGGAGCACCCCATGTCAACAAGGATTGCCGCCTGTCAATTAGGAGTGCCCCATGTCAAGTAGGAGTGCCCCACGTCAAATGGGAGTGCCCCATGTCAATGAGGAGTGCGTCCTATCAATTAGGAGCGCCCCGTGTTAATTAGGAATGCCCCTGTCAATGCGTAGTGTCCCCCGCGAATTTGGAGTGCCCTATGGGAATTCGGAGTACCCCCTTTCAATTAGGAGTGCCCCTTCTCAATTAAAATTTCCCCCGACAGTTCGGAGTGCCCCATGTCAATTAGGAGAGACCCCTGACAATGAGGAGTGCACCCTGCCAATGAGGATTGACCTCTGTCAATGAGGGAGGCCCCTGTCAATGAGGATTGCCCCCTGTCAATGAGGAGTGCCCCCTGTCAATGAAGACAGCCCCTTGTCATTTAGGAGTGCCACCTGTCAATAAGGAGTGACCCCTGCCAATTAGGAGTGACCCCTGCCAAATAGGAGTGCCCCCTTTCAATTAGGAGTGCCCCTTTTCAATTAGCTGCTCCCCCTGTGCGTTAGGAGTGCCCCCTGTCAATCTGGAGTTCCCCCTGTCAAATTGGAGTGCCCCCTGACAATCTGGAGAACCCCCTGTCAATTAGTAGTGCCCCCTGTCAACTAGGAGTTCTCGCTGCCGATTTGGAGTGCCCCCTGCCAATTAGGATTGCCCCCTGTCAATTAGAAGTCTCCCATGTCAATTGGAGTCCCCCCTGGAAATTGCAGTGCACTCTGTCAATTAAGAGTGCCCCCTGTCAATTGGAGTGCCACCTGTCAATTAAGAGTGCCCCCTGTTAATTGGAGTGCCTCCTGTCAATTGCAGTGCTCCCTGTAAATTGGAGTGCCCCCAGTCAATTAGAGGAGCCCCCTGTCAAAATTGCGTGCCCCCTGTCAATGAGCGGTGCTCCCTGTCAATGAGGATTGACCCAATGTCAATTAGGAGTGCCTCCTGTCAATGAGGAGTTCCCCCCTGTCAATTAGGAGGGCCCCTTTTCAATTAGGAGCCTCCTGTCAATGAGGCGGTCCCCTTGTCAATGAGGAGTTCTCTCCCGTCAATAAGGAGGACCCCTTTCAAGAAGGAGTGCCCACTGTCAATAAGGAGTGCCACTGTCAATACGGAGTGCCCCCTGTCAATGAGGAATGCCCCAAATCAATTAGGAGTGCCCCATGCTAATGAGGAGTGCTCCCTATCAATGAGGAGCGCCCCCGTCATTGAGTAGTGACCCCCGACAATTAGGAGTACCCCTGTTAATTAGGAGTGCCCCCTGTCAATTTGGAGGCCCCTGCCAATGAGCAGTTCCCCTTGCCTATGAGGAGTGATCCCTGTCAATTCGGAGTCCCCCCCCACCCCCCCCCCCCCCCGTCAATGAGGAGTGCCCCACCGTCACTGAGGAGTGACCCACCGTCAATGAAGAGTGCCCCCTCTCAATGAGGAGGGACCCCTGTCACCTCGGAGTGACCTCTGTCAATTAGGAATGCCCCCCTGTAAGTTACGAGTGCCCCCCTGACAATGAGGAGTGTCCACTGTCAATTAGGAGTGCTCCCTGTCAGTTAGGAAGCGCCCTGTCAATTAGGAGGCCCCTGTCAATGAGGATTGCCCCCCAGAAATGCGGAGTGCCCTCTATCAATGAGTAGTTCCTCTGTCAATGAGGAATGCCCACTGTCCATGAGGAGTGCCCCCTGTCGATTAGGAGTGCCCCCTGTCAATTAGGAGTCTCACCTGTGAATTACGAGTGTCCCTTGTCAATCAGAAGTGCCCCCTGTGAATGAAAAATGCCCCCTGTCAATGAGGAACGCGCCATGTCAATTAGGAGTGCCCCATGTCAATTAGGAGTGCCCCCTGTCAATGAGGATTGCACCCTGTCAATGAGGATTGCCCCTTGTCAATTAGGAGTGCCCCCTGTCAATTAGAAGTGCCTCCTGTCACCTAGCGGTGACCCCTGTCAATTAGGAGTCCTCCCATGTCAATTGGGAATGCCCCTTGTCAATGAGGAGTGCCCCTGTCAATGATGTGTGCCCCCTGGCAATGAGGAATGCCCCCTGTCAATTCGCAGTGCCCCCTGCCAATTGGAGTGCCCCCTGTGAATTATCAGTGCCCCATTCAAATAGGAGTACTCCCTTTCAATTAGGTGCCCTTGTCAATTAGGAGCTCCCCGACAATTCGGAGTGCCCCCTGTCAATTAGGAGTCCCCCCTACCAATTAAGAGTGACCACTGCCAATTAGGAGTGACCCCTGCAATTTGGGAGCACCCCTTGTCAATGAGGATTGCCACCTGTCAATGAGGAGTGCCCCCCTGTCAATGAGGAGTGTCCACTGTCCATGAGGAGTGTCCCCTTTGGATTAGGATTGCCCCCTGTCAATTAGGAGTGCCCCTTTACAATTAGGGGAGCCCCTTGTCAATTAGGAGCTCCCCCTGTCAATTAGGAGTGGCTCCTGTCAATTCGCAGTGACCCCTGTCAAATAGTCGTGCCCCCCATCAATGAGTAGTGTCCTGTGTCAATTTGGAGTGCCCCCTGTCAATGAGCAGGCCCTTGTCAATGAGGAGTTCCCCTTGTCAATTAGGAGTGCCACTTTCAGTTAGGAGTGCCCCTTGTCCATTAGGTGCTTCCACTGTCAATTAGGAGCGGCCCTTGTCAATTGGAGTGCCCCCTGTAAATTGGAGTGCCCCCTGTCAGTTCGCGTGTCCCCTGTCAATTCGAGTGCCCCCTGTCTATCGGAGTGTCAGCTGTTAATTAGAAGAGCCCCCTGTCAAAAAGGAGTGCCCACTGTCAATAAGGAGTGCGCCATGTCAATAAGGATTGCCTCCTGTTAATTAGGAGTGCCCCATGTCAAGTAGGAGTGCCCCACGTCAAATAGGAGTGCCCCAATGTCAATGGGGAGTGCGCCCTGTCAATTAGGAGCGCCCCCTGTTAATTAGGAGTGCCCCTGTCAATGAGTAGTGTCCCCCGAGAATTTGGAGTGCCCCCTGTCAATTAGGAGTAACCCCTGTCAATTAGGAGCGTCCCCTGCCAATTAGGAGTGATCGCTGCCAATTAGGAGTGCCCCCTGCCAATTAAGAGTGCCCCCTGTCAAATAGGAGTCCACCATGTCAATTGGAGTCCACCCCTGGAAATTGGAGTGCACTCTGTCAATTGGAGTGCCCCCTGTAAATTGGTGTGCCCCCTGTCAATTAGAAGTGCCGTCTGTCACAAATTCGTGCCCCCTGTCAAATAGGAGTGCCCCCTGTCAAGAAGGAGTGCCCACTGTCAATTAGGAGCACCCCCTTTCAATTTGGAGTGCCCCTTGACAATTAGGATCCCCCCTGTCAGTTAGGAGTGCCCCCTGCAAATTAGGAGTGACCCTTGCCAATTCGGAGTGTCCCCTTTCAATGAGGACTGCCCCCTGTTCATGTGGAGTGCCGACTGTCAATTAGGATTGCCCTCTGTCTATTAGGAGTATCCCCTGTCAATTAGGAGCTCCCCCTGTCAATAAGGAGTGCCCTCTTACAATACCAATACCCTCTTACAATACCAGGGCCCACTGTCAATGAGGACTGCTCCCGGTCAATTAGGGCTGCCCCATGTCAATTTGGAGTGCGCCATGTCAATTAGGAGTGCCCCCTGCCAATTAGGAGTGCCCCTTGTCAATTAGGAGGCCCCTGTCAATGAGCAGTTCCCCTTGTCAATGAGGTGTGCTCCCCGTCAATGAGGAATGCCCCACCGTCAATGAGGAGTACCCCCCGTCACCTCGGAGTGACCTGTGTCAAGTAGGAATGCCCCACTGTCAATTAGGTGTGCCCCCCTGACAATGAGGAGTGGCCCATCTGTATTAGGTGTGCCTCCTGTCAATTAGGAGTGCCCCCTGTCAATGAGTAGTGTCCCCCGACAATTAGGAGTAACACCTGTCAATTAGGAGTGCCCCCAGTCAATTAGTAGGCCCCTTGTCAATGAGGAATATCACCACCCCTGTCAATAAGGAGTGCCCCCTGTCTATAAGGAGTGCCCCCTTTCAATTAGGAGTGCCCCCCATCAATGTTGAGTGCCCGCTGTCAATGAAGACAGCCCCCTGTCAATGGGGAATGCCCCCTGTCAATGAGGAGTGCCCCCTGTCAATGACGAGTGCCCGCTGTTAATGGGGAGTGCCCCCTGTCTATGAGGAGTGCCCCTTGTCAATTAGGATTGCCCACTGTCAATGAGGAGTGCCCCCTGTCAATGACGAGTGCCCCCTGTCAATGAGGAGTGCCCCCTGTGTATGAGGAGTGCCCCCTGTCAATTAGGACTGCCCTCTGTCAATTACGAATCTCGCCTGTCAATGAGGAGTGCCCCCTGTCAATGAGGGCTGCCCCCTGTGAATGAGGAGCGCCCCCTCTCAATGAGGGTTGCCCCCTGTCAATGAGGAATGCCCTCTGTCAATGAGGATTGCCCCCTGTCAATGAGGAGTGCCCCCTGTTAATTAGGATTGCCCCGTGTCAATTAGGAGTCTCCCATGTCAATTGAGAGTGCCCTCTTACAATTAGGAGTGCCTCTTGTCAATTGCGAGCTCCCCCTGTCAATTAGGAGTGGCCCCATTAAATTAGGAGGGCCCCCTGTCAATAAGGAGGGCCCCCTGTCGGTAAGGAGTGCTGCCTTTCAATGAGGAATGCCCCTTGTCAATTAGGAGGACCCCTGTCAGTTAGGAGTGCCGTTGTCAATTAGGAGTGCCTCCTATCAATGAGGAGTGCCCCCTGTCAATGAGGAGTGCCCCCAGTCAATGAGGAGTGCCCCCTGTCAATTAGGAGTGCCCCCTGTCAATTACGAATCTCCCCTGTCAATGAGGAGTGGCCCCTGTCAATGAGGAGTGCCCCCAGTCAATGAGGAGTGCCCCCTGTCAATTAGGAGTGCCCCCTGTCAATGAGGATTGCCCTCTGTCAATGAGGAGTGCCCGTTGTCAATTAGGAGCTCCCCCTGTCAGTTAGGAAGGCCTCCTGACAATGTGGAGTGCCCCCTGTCAATGAGGAGTGCCCCCCCCCCCCCCCGTCAATGATGAGTGTTCCACCGTCAATGATGAGTGCCCCTACGTCAATGAGGAGTGACCCGTGTTAATTAGGAGCGCCCCTCAGTCAATACGGAGTGCCCCCTGTCAATAAGGGGTGTCCACTTTCAATTAGGAGTACCCCTGTCAATGAGGAATGCCCCTGTCAATGACGGGTACCCCCTGTGAATGACGAGTGCCCCCTGTGACTGACGAGTGCCTCCTGCCAATTACGAGTGCCCCCTGTCAATGAGGTGTGCCCCTGCCAATGAGGAGTGCGCGCTGTCAAGGAAGAGTGCACCCTGTCAATGAGGAGTGCCCCCTGTCAGTTAGGAGTGCCCCCTTTCAATTAGGAGTGCCCCCTGTCAATTAGGAGTACCCCCTTTCAATTAGGAGTGCCCCTTGTCAATTGGAGCTGCCCCTGTCAGTTAGCAGTGCCCCCTGTCAATTAGGAGTGCCCCTACTAATTAGGAGCGACCGCTGCCAATTAGGAGTGACCCCTGCGAATTAGAAGTATCCCCTGTCAAAGAGGACTGCCCAATGTGAATGAGGGGCGCCCCATCTCAATGAGGTTTGCCCCCTGTCAATGAGGAATGCCCCCTGTCAATGAGGAGTGCCCCCTGTCAATGAGGAGTGCCCCCTGTCAATTAGGATTGCCCCCTGTTAATTAGGAGTCTCCCCTGTCAATTAAGAGTGCCCTCTTACAATTAGGAGTGCCCCTTGTCACTTAAGAGCTCCCCCTGTCAATTAGGAGTGGCCCCTTTAAATTAGGAGGGCCCGCTGTCAATAAGGAGTGCTCCTGTCTATAAGGAGTGCCGCCTTTCAATTAAGAATGCCCCTTTTCAATTAGGAGGACCCCCTGTCAGTTAGGAGTGCCCTTGTCAATTAGGAGTGTTCCCTATCAATGAGGAGTGCCCCCTGTCAATGAGGAATGCCCCCTGTGAATGAGGAGTGCCCCCTGTCAATTAGGAGTGACACCTGTCAATTAGGATTGCCCCCTGTCAATTACGAATCTCCCCTGTCAATTAGGAGTGCCCCCTTTCATATAGGAGTGCCCCATGTTAATTAGAAGCTCCCCCTGTCAATTAGGAGAGGCCCCTGTAAATTATGAGTGCCCCCTGTCAATAAGGAGTGCCCCCCTGTCAATATGGAGGCCACTGTCAATTCAGAGTGCCCCCTAGTCAATGAGGTGTGCCCCCTGTCAATGAGGAGTGCCCCCTCTCAATGAGGAGTGCCCCCTGTCAATGAGGAGTGCCTGCTGTCAATGAGGAGTGTCCCCTGTCAATGAGGAGTGTCCGCTGTCAACGAGGAGTGCCCCCTGTCAATTAGGTGTGCCCCCTTTCAATTAGGAGTGCCCTCTTTCAATTAGGAGTGCCCTTTGTAAATTAGGAGCTCACCCTGTCAATTTAGAGTGGCCCCGTCAAGAAGGAGTGCCCACTGTCAATTGGGAGGCCCCTGACAATGAGGAATTCCCCTGGTCAATGAGGAGTCCCACCCCCCCTGTCAATGTGGAGTGCCCCACGTTAATGAGGAGTGCCCCATATAAATAAGGAGTGCCCCCAGTCAAACAGGAGTGCCCCCTGTCAATGAGGAGTGCCTGCTTTCAATGAGGAGTGCCCCCTGTCAATTTGAAGTTCCCCCTGTCAATGTGGAGTTCTCCCTGTCAATTTCGAATACTCCGTGTCAATTAGCCGTGCCCCCTGTCAATTAGGGCTGCCCACTGCCAATTGCGAGTGACCCCTGCCAATGAGGAGTGCCTCCTGTCAATTAGGAAACCCCCATGTCAATTGGAGTTCCCCCTGTCAGTTGGAGTGCTCCCTGTCAATTGGAGTGCCCACTGTCAATTGGAGTGCCCCCTGTCAGTTGGAGTGCTCCCTGTCAATTGGAGTGCCCACTGTCAATTGGAGTGCTCCCTCTCAATTGGAGTGCCCCCTGTCAATTGGAGTGCAACCTGTCAATAGAAGTTCCCCTTGACAATAAGGAGTGTCCCTTGTCCATAAGGAGTGCCACCTGTCAATAAGGAGTGCACACTGTCAATAAGGAGTACCTGCTGTCAATTAGGAGTGTCCCATGTCAATTAGCCAAGCCGCATGTCACGTTGGAGTGCCCATGTGAATGAGGAGTGCCCCCTGTTAGTTAGGAGTGCCCCACCGTCAATGACGAGCGCCCCACCGTCAATGACGATTGCCCCCTGTCAATGAGGAGTGCCCCCTGTCAATGAGGAGTGCCCCCTGCCAATGAAGAGTGCCTGCTGTCAATGGGGAGTTCCCCCTGTCAATGAGGAGAGGCCGCTGTCAACGAGGAGTGTCCCCTGTCAATTAGGAGTGCCCCCTGTCAATTAGGAGTGCCCCCTTTCAATTAGGAGTGCGCCTTGTAAATTAGGAGCTCCCCTTATCAATTTGGAGTGGCCCCGTATAGAAGGAGTGCCCACTGTCAATAAGGAGTGCCCCCTGACAATTAGCATTGCTCCATATCATTTAGGAGTGCCCCCTGTCAATTGGGAGGCCCCTGACAATGAGGAATTCCCCTTGTCAATGAGGAGTGCCACGTCCCGTCAATGAGGAGTGCCCCACCGTCAATGAGGAATGCCCTGCCGTCAATGAGTACCCCACCGTCAATGAGGAGTGCCCCATATAAATAAGGAGTGCCCCCAGTCAAATAGAAGTGCCCCCTGTCAATTAGGTGAGCCCCCTGTCAATGAGGAGTGCCCCCTGTCAATGAGGAGTGCCCCCTTTCAATGAAGAGTGCCCCCTGTCAAATAGGAGTGCCCCTTGACAATTAGCAGTGCCCCCTGTCAATTAAGAGTGCCCGCTTTCAATTAGGAGTGCTGCTTGTCAGTTAGGAACTACCCCTGTCAATTAGGAGTGCCCCCTGTCATTTTGGAGTGCCCCCTGCCAATTTGGAGTGACGCTGCGAATTAGGAATGCCCCCTGTCAATTTGGAGTTCCCCCTGTCAATTTGGTGTGCCCCCTGACACATTGGAGTTCCCCTTGTCAATTAGCTGTGCCCCGGCAATTAGGAGTACCCGCTGCCAATTAGCAGTGCCCACTGTAAATTAGGAGTCCCCCATGTCAATTGGAGTGCACACTGTCAATTGGAGTGCCCCCTGTCAATTGGAGTGGCCCCTGTCAATTGGAGTGCCCTCTGTCAATTTGGAGGCCCCTGCCAATGAGGAATTCCCCTTGTCAATAATGAGTGCCACCCCCCAGTCATTGAGGAGTGCCCCACCGTCAATGAGGAATGCCCCACCGTCAATGAGGAGTACCCCGCCGTCAATGAGGAGTGCCCCATATAAATAAGGAGTGCCCCCAGTCAAATAGGAGTGCCCCCTGTCAATGAGGAGTGCCCCCTTTCAATGGGGAGTGCCCCCTGTCAATGGGGAGTGCCCCCTGCCAATTCGGAGTGAGCCCTGCCAATTCGGAGTGCCCCCTGCCAATTTGCAGTTCCCCCTGTCAAAGTGGATTTCTCCCTTTCAATTTGGAGTGCCCCCTGTCAATTTGGAGTACCCCCTGTAAATTAGTCGTGCCCCCTGTCAATTAGGACTGCCCCCTGCCAATTACGAGTGTCCCCTGCCAATGAAGAGTGCTCCCTGTCAAATCGGAGTCCCCCCTGTCAATGAAGAGTGCTCCCTGTCAAATCGGAGTCCCCCCTGTCAATTGGAGTGCTCCCTGTCAATTGGAGTGCCGCCCGTCAATAGAAATTCCCCTTGTGAATAAGGAGTTCCCCCTGTCCATAAGGAGTGACACCTGTCAATAAGGAGTGCACACTGTCAATACGGAGTGCCTGCTGTCAATTAGGAGTGCCCCATGTCAATTAGCCACGCCCCATGTCAATTTGGAGTGCCCATGTGAATGAGCAGTGCCCCCTGTCAATTAGGAGTGCCTCTGTCACTGGGTAGTGTACCCCGAACGTTAGGAGTGCCCCCCCGTCAATTAGGAGTGCCCCACCGTCAATGACGAGTGCCCCACCGTCAATGAGGAGTGCCCCCTGCAAATGAGGAGTGCCTGCTGTCAATGAGGGGTCCCCCCGGTCAATGAGGAGTACCCGCTGTCAACGAGGAGTGCCCCCTGTCAATTAGGAGTGCCCCCTGTCAATTAGGAATGCCCCCTTTCAATTAGGAGTGAGCCTTGTAAATTAGGAGCTCCCCTTGTCAATTTGGAGTGGCCCCGTACAGAAGGAGTGCCCACTGTCAATAAGGAGTGCCCCCTGACAATTAGCAGTGCCCCATATCAATTAGGAGTGCCCCCTGTCAATTGGGAGGTCACTGACAATGAGGAATTTCCCTTGTCAATGAGGACTGCCGCCCGCCGTCAATGAGGAGTGCCCCACCGTTAATGAGGAATGCTCCGCCGTCAATGAGTACCCCAACGTCAATGAGGAGTGCCCCATAGAAATAAGGAGTGCCCCCAGTCAAATAGGAGTGCCCCATGTCAATTAGGAGTGCACCCTGTCAATGAGGAGTACCCCCTTTCAATGAGGAGTGCCCCCTGTCAATTAGGAGTGCCCCCTGACAATTAGCAGTGCCCCCTGTCAATTAAGAGTGCCCCCTTTCAATTCGGAGTGCTGCTTGTCAGTTAGGAACTCCCCCTGTCAATTAGGAGTGCCCTCTGTCAATTTGGAGTTCCCCCTGTCAATTTGGTGTGCCCCCTGACAAATTGGAGTTCCCCCTGTCAATTAGCGGTGCCCCCGGCAAATAGGAGTGCCCGCTGCCAATTAGGAGTGGCCCCTGTAAATTAGGAGTCCACTATGTCAATTGGAGTGCACCCTGTCAATTGGAGTGCCCCATGCCGAATGGAGTGCCACCTCTCAATTGGAGTGCCCCCTGTCAATTGGAGTGCCCACTGTCAATAAGGAGTGCCCACTGTCAATAAGGAGCGCCTGCTGTCAATTAGCAGTGGCTCCTGTCAATTTGGAGTGCATCCAGTCTATTAGGAGTGCCCCTGTCAATGGGTCGTGTCCCCCGACAATTAGGAGTACCCCCTGCCAATTAGAAGTGCCCCTGTCAATTAGGAGGTGCCTGTCAATGAGGAGTTCCCCTTGTCAATGAGGAGAGCCCCCCCATCAATGAGGAGTGCCCCACCGTCAATGAGGTGTGCGCCCTGTCAATGAGTGCCGCCCGTCAATGAGGAGTGCCCCCTGTCAATTAGGAGTGTCCACTTTCAATTAGGAGTCCCCCATGTCAATTGGAGTCCCCCCTGTCAATTGGAATGCCCCCTGTCAATTGGGGTGCCCCCTGTTAATTGGAGTGCCCCCTGTCAATTAGGGGTGTCCCCTTTCAATTAGGAGTCCCCCATGTCAATTGGAGTGCCCCCTGTCAATTAGAGTGCCCCCTGTCAATTAGAAGTGACCCCTGCCAATAAAGAGTGCCCCACCATTAATGATGAGCGCCCCACCGTCAATGAGGAGTGCCTCTTGTCAGTTAGGAGCTCCCCCTGTCAGTTAGGAGTGCCCCCTGCGAATTAGGAGTGCCCCGTCATTTGCAGTGCCCCCTGTCAATTGGAGTGCCCCCTGTTAATTAGGAGAGCCGCTTGTCTATGAAGACTTCACCCTGTCAATGAGTAGTGCCCCCCCCCCCGTCTATGATGATCCCCCCCCAACGTAAATGAGGAGTGCCCCCCCCCGTCAATGAGGAGTGCCCCACCGTCAATGAGGAGTGCCCCACCATCAATGTGGTGTGCCCCCTGTCAATTAGGACTGCCCCCTGCCAATTACGAGTGCTCCCTGACGATTAGGAGTGCCCCCGCCAATGAGGAGTGCCCCCTGTCAATTCGAGAGCCCCCTGTCAATCGGAGTGCCCCCTGTCAATTGGAGTGCCCCCTGTCAATTAGAAGTGTCCCCTGTCAATAAAGAGTGCCCCACCATCGATGATGAGCGCCCCACCGTCAATGAGGAGTGCCTCTTGTCAGTTAGGAGCTCCCCCTGTCAGTTAGGAGTGCCCCCTGTCAGATAGTAGTGCCCCCTGTCATTTCGGAGTGCCCCCAGCCAATTAGGAGTGCCCCCTGCCAATTGGAGTGCCCCCTGTCAATTTGGAGTGCCCCCTATAAATAAGGAGTGCCCACTGTCAATAAGGAGCGCCTGCTGTCAATTAGCAGTGCCTCAAGTCAATTTTGAGTGCACCCTATCAATTAGGAGTGCCCCTGTCAATTAGGAGTGCCCCCTGTCAATTAGGAGGCACCTGTCAATGAGGAGTTCCCTTGTCAATCAGGAGAGCCCACTCATCAATGAGGAGAGCCCCACCGTCAGTGAGGAGTGTCCCCTGTCAATGAGGAGTGCCGCCTGTCAATGAGGAGTGTCCCCTGTCAATGAGGAGTGCCGCTTGTCAATGAGGAGTGCCCCCTGTCAATTTGGAGTTCACCCTTTCAATTAGGAGAGCCCCTTCTGAATTACAAGCTCCCCATGTCAATTAGGAGTGCACCCTGTCAATTGGACTGCCCCCTGTCAATTGGAGAGCCCGCTGTCAATTGGAGTGCCTCCTGTCAATTGGAGTGTCCTCTGTCTATTGGAGTGCCCCCTGTCAATAAGAAGCGCCGCCTGTCAATTAGGAGTGCCCCCTGTCAATAAGGAGTGCCCACTGTCAATAAAGAGTGTCCACTGTCAATAAAGAGTCCCCCATGTGAATGGGGAGTGCCCCCTTTCAATGAAGACAACCCCCTGTCAATGAGGAGTTCCCCGTGTTAAATGAGGAGCGCTCCCGCCCCCCCCCCCCCCCCGTCAATGAGGAGTGCCGCACCGTCAATGAAGAATGCCACCCCGTCAATGAGGAGAGCCCCCACCGTCAATCGGGAGTGCCCCCTGTCAATGAGGAGTAGCTCCTGTCACCTAGGAGTGACCCCTGTCAATAAGTAGTGCCCCCCTGACAATGAGGAGTGCCCCCCTGTCAATGAGGAAAGGCCACGGTCAATTAGGAGTGCCCCCTGTCAATGAGGAGTGACCCCTGTCAATGAGCAGTGCCCGCTATCAATGAGGAGAGTCCCCTGACAATGAGGAGTGCCCCCTGTCAAATCGGAGTGCCCCTGGTCAGTTAGGAGCTCCCCCTGTCCGTTAGAGGGCCTCCTGTCAAATAGTAGTGCCCCCTGTCATTTTGGATTTCCCTCTTCCAATTAGAAGTGACCCCTGACAATTTGGAGTGCCCCCTGTCAATATGGAGTACCCCCTGTCAATTGTTAGTACGCACTGTCAATTTGGAGTGTCCCCAGTCAATTTGGAGTGCCCCCTGTCAATTTGAAGTGCCCCCTGTCAATTAGGACTGCCCCCAGTCAATTAGGACTGCCCCCTGCCACATATGAGTGCCCCCTGTCAATTAGGAGTGCCCCATGCCCATGATGAGTGCCCCCTGCCAATAATGAGTGTCCCCTGTCAATTAGGAGTCCCTGATGTCAATTGGAGTCCCCCTGTCAATTAGGAGGCCCCTGTCAATGAGGAGTGCCCGCTGACAATGAGGAGTGGCCCTGTCAATTAGGAGTGCCCCTTATCAATTACGAGCTCCCCATGTCAATTACCAGGGCCTCATGTCAATTAGGAGTGCCCCGTGTCAATTACGAGTCCCCCCTGTCAATTAGCAGCGCCCCCTGTCTTTTGGGCGGCCTCTGTCAATGAGGAATTCCCCTTGTCAATGAGGAGTACCCCACCATCAATGAGGATTGCCCCATATAAATTAGGAGTGCCCCCAGTCAATTCGGAGTGCCCCCTGTCAATTAGGAGTGCACCCTGTCAATGAGGAGTGCCCCCTGCCAATTAGGAGTGCCCCCTCTCAATTAGTAGTCCCCCATGTCAATTGGAGTGCACTCTGTTAATTGGAGTGCCCCGTGTCGATTGGGGTGTCCCCTGTCAATTGGAGTGCCCCCCTGTCAATTAGAGGGCCCCCTGTCAATGAGGAGGGCCCACTGTCAATGAGGAGTGCCCCCTGTCAATCAGGAGTGCCCACTGTCAATAAGGATTGCCCCCTGCCAATTAGGAGTCTCCCCTTCCAATTACGAGTGCCCCTTTTCATATAGGAGTACCCCTTGTCAGTTAGGAGCTCCCCCTGTCAATTACGAGTGCCCACTGTCAAATAGGACACCCCCGTTAATGACGAGTGTCCCACCGTCAATGAGGAGTGACCCCTACTCAATGAGAAATGCCGCACCGTAAATGGGGAGCGCCCGCTGTCAATGAGGAGTGCCTCCCTGTCAATGAGGAGTGTGCACTGTCAATTAGGTCTGCCCCCTGTCAATTAAGATAGCGCCTTGTCAATTAGGAGCTCCCCCTGTCAATTAGGAGTGGCACCTATCAATTAGGAGTCACCCCTGTCAATTAGGAAAGCCCTCTGTCAATGAAGACTTCACCCTGTCAATGACGAGTGCCCCACCGTCAATGAGGAGTGCCCCCCCCACGTGAATGGGTAGTGGCCCCGCCCCGTCAATGAGGGTTGCCCGACGTCAATGGGGAGTGCCCCCCCCCCCCGTCAATGAGGCGCGCCCCACTGTCAATGTGGAGTGCCGCACCATCCATGAGGAGAGCCCCACCATCAATACGGAGTGCCCTTGTCAATGAGGGGTGACCCCTGTCAATGAAGAGTGCACCCTGGCAATGAAGAGTGCCCCCTGTCGATTAGGAGTACCCCTTGTCAATTAGACGTGCTACCTGTCATTTAAGAGTACCCCCTTGCAATTAGGAGTGCCGCTTGTCAGAAAGGAGCTCCCACTGTTAGTTAGGAGTGCCCCCTGTCAATTTGGAGTTCCCCCTGTCAAATTGGTGTGCCCCCTGTCAAATTGGATTACACCTTGTCAATTAGCAGTGCCCCTTGGCAATTAGTAGTGCCCCCTGACAATTCGTAGTGCTTGCTGCCAATTCGGAGTGGCCCCTGTCAATTAGAAGACCCCATGTCAATCGGAGTACACTCTGTCAATTGGAGTGCCCCCTGTCGATTGGAGTGCCCCCTGTCAACTGGAGTGTCCCCTGTCAATTGGAGTGCCCCTGTATATTGGAGTGTCCCCTGTCAATGAGGAGTGCCGCCTGTCAATGACGCGTACCCCCTGTCAATGAAATGTGCCACCTGTCAATTAGGAGTGCCCCCTGTCAATTAGGTCTGCCCTCTGTCAATTAGGATTGCGCCGTGTCAATTAGGAGAGCGCCCTGTCAATGAGGACTTCACCCTGCCAATGAGGATTGCCCCACCGTCAATGAGGAGTGCCACCCTGTGAATAAGTAGTGCCCACCCCCGTCTATGACGTTTCCCCCTACGTCAATGAGGAGTGCCCCCCGTCAATGAGGAGTGCCCCACCGTCAATGAGGAGTGCCCCCTTTCAATTAAGAGTGCCCCTTGTAAATGAGGATTGCCCCCTGTTAATGATGAGTGCCCCCTGTCAGTGAGGAGTGTCCCATGTGAATGAGGAGTGCCCCCTTTCAATCAGGACAGCCTCCTGTCAATGAGGAGTTCCCTGTGTCAATGAAGAGTGCCCCCCCCCCCGTCAATGAGGAGTGCCGCACCGTCAATGAAGTGTGCCCCCCCCCCCCCCGTCAATGACGAGTGCCCCCACCGTCAATGGGGAGTGCCCCCTGTCAATGAGGAGTGCCCCCGTCACCTGTGAGTGATCCCTGTCAATTAGGAGTGACCCCCTGTCAATTAGGAGTGCCCCCATGCCAATTGGACGGGCCCTGGCAATGAGGAATTCCCCTTGTCAATGAGGAATGCCCCCACCCCCGTCATTGAGGAGTGCCCCACCGTCAATGAGGAATGCCCCACCGTCAATGAGGAATGCCCCACCGTCAATAAGGGGTATCCCACCGTCAATGTACAGTGCCCCATATAAATTAGGAGTGTCCCCAGTCAATTCGGACTGCCCGCTGTCAATTAGCTGTGCACCCTGTCAATGAGGAGTGCCCGCTGCCAATTAGGAGTGCACCCTGTCATGAAGAGGGCACCCTGTCAATGAGGAGTGCCCCATGTCAAAAGGAGTCCCCCATGTCATTTAGGAGTCCCCCATGTCAATTGGAGTGCACCCTGTCAATTGGAGTGCCCCCTGTCGATTGGAGTGCACCTCCCCCCCGTCAATTGGAGTGCCCCCTGTCAATGCGGAGTGCCCCCTGATAATGAGAAGTGCCCCCTGTCAATTAGGATTGCCCCCGTCAATTACGAGTCTCCCCTGTAAATTAGGAGTGCCCACTTTCATGTAGGAGTGCCCCTTGTCAGTTAGGAGCTCCCTCTGTCAATTAGGAGTGGCCCCAGTAAAATCGGAGAGTCCCTTGTCAATGAAGACTTCACCCTGTCAATGAGGAGTGCGCCACCGTCAATGAGGAGTGCCCCTCCTTCCCCTCCCCTTCCCCCCGCCGTGAATGAGTAGTGCCCGCCCCATCAATGATGATTCACCCCATGTCAATGAGGAGTGCCCCCCCCGCAAATGAGGAGTGCCCCACGGTCAATGAGAAGTGCCGCACCATCCATGAGGAGAGCCCCACCATCAATGCGGAGTGCCACTGTCAATGAGGAGTGCCCCCTGTCGATTAAGAGTACCGCCTTGCAATTAGGAGTGCCGCTTGCCAGTTAGGAGCTCCCACTGTAAGTTAGGAGTGCCCCCCTGTCAATTAGGAGTCCCCCATGTCAATTGGAGTGCACCCTGTCAATTGGAGTGCCCTGTGTGGATTGGTGTGCCCCTGTCAATTGGATTCCCCCCGCCCACGCCCCCCCCCCGTCAATTGGAGTGCCCCCTGTCAATGCGGAGTGCCCCCTGACAATGAGAAGTGACCGCTGTCAATTAGGATTGCCCCCGTCAATGACGAATCTCCCCTGTCAATTAGGAGTGCCCCCTTTCATATAGGAGTGCCCCTTGTCAGTTAGGAGCTCCCCCTGTCAAATAGGAGTGGCCCCAGTAAATTAGGAGTGACCCCTGTCAATTCGGAGAGCCCCCTGTCAATGAAGATGTCACCCTGTCAATGAGGAATGCGCCACCGTCAATGAGGAGTGCCCCCCCTCCCCTCGGTGAACGAGTAGTGCCCGCCCCATCAATGATGATTCACCCCATGTCAATGAGGAGTGCCCCCCATCAATGACGAGTGCCGCACCATCCATGAGGAGAGCACAACCATCAATGCGGAGTGCCCCTGTCAATGAGGAGTGCACCCTGTCAATGAGGAGTGCCCCATGTCGATTAAGAGTACCCCCTTGCAATTACGAGTGCCGCCTGTCCATTAGGAGCTCCCACTGTCAATTAGGAGTGCCCCCTGTCAATTAGGAGTGCTCCTTGTCATTTTGGAGTGCCTCCTGCCAATTCGGAGTGACGCTGCCAATTAGGAGTGCCCCCTGTCAAATTGGAGTTCCCCCTGTCAATTTGGTGTGCCCCCTATCAAATTGGAGTACCCCCTATCAATTAGCCGTGCGGCCTGGCAATTAGTAGTACCCCCTGCCAATTCGTAGTGCCCGCTGCAAATGAGGCGTAGCCACTGTCAATTAGGAGTTCCCCATGTCGATTGGAGTGCCCCCTGTCAATTGGAGTGCCCCCTGCCAATTGGAGTGCCCCCTGTCAATTCGAGTAACCCCTGTCCATTGGAGTGCCCCCTGTCAATGAGGAGTGCCCCCTGTCAGTGAGGTGTGCCGCCTGTCAATGAGGACTTCACCCTATCAATGAGGATTGCCCCACCGTCAATGACGAATGCCACCCTGTGAATGAGTAGGGCCCCCCCTCCATCTATGACGATTCCCCCCACGTCAATGAGGGCTTGTCCCCCCCCCCCCCCGCCAATCAAGTGTGCCCCAACGTCAATGAGGAGTACCCCAAAATCCATGAGGAGGGCCCCACCAGCAATGCAGAGTGCCCCCTGTCAAGGAGGAGTGGCCCCCGTCACCTAGGAGTTACCCCAGTCAATTTAGAGTGCCCCCTGCCAAAGAGGAGTTCCCCCTGTCAATTAGGAGTGCCCCCTGCCAAAGAGGAAGCCCCTGTCAATGAGGGGTTCCACTTGTCAATGCGGAGAGCCCCACTTGTCAATTAGGAGTACCTCCCTTTCAATTAGGAGTGCCCCTTGTCAATTACGAGCTCCCCATATCAATTAGGAGTGCCCCCTGTCAAGTAGGAGTGCCCCATGTCAATTAGGAGGGCCCCCTGACAATCAGCAGTGCCCCATGTCAATTAGGAGTGCCCCTGTCAATTAGGAGGCCGCAGTCAATGAGGAGTTCCGCTTGTCAATGAGGAGTCCCCCACCGTCAATGAGGAGTGCCCAGCCGTCAATGAGAAGTGCCCCCTGTCAATGAGGAGTGCCCCCTGTCAATGAGGAGTGCCCACTGTCCATGACGAGTGGCCCTGTCAATTAGGAGTACCCCCTGTCAATTAGGAGTGCCCCCTTCCAATTTGGAGTGTCCCTTATCAATTACGAGCTCCCCATGTCAATTAGGAGTGCCCCATGTAAATTAGGAGTCCCCCATGTCAATTGGAGTGCACCCTGTCAATTGGAGTGCCCCCTGTCGATTGGAGTGCACCTCCCCCCCGTCAATTGGAGTGCCCCCTGTCAATGCGGAGTGCCCCCTGATAATGAGAAGTGCCCCCTGTCAATTAGGATTGCCCCCGTCAATTACGAGTCTCCCCTGTAAATTAGGAGTGCCCACTTTCATGTAGGAGTGCCCCTTGTCAGTTAGGAGCTCCCTCTGTCAATTAGGAGTGGCCCCAGTAAAATCGGAGAGTCCCTTGTCAATGAAGACTTCACCCTGTCAATGAGGAGTGCGCCACCGTCAATGAGGAGTGCCCCTCCTTCCCCTCCCCTTCCCCCCGCCGTGAATGAGTAGTGCCCGCCCCATCAATGATGATTCACCCCATGTCAATGAGGAGTGCCCCCCCCGCAAATGAGGAGTGCCCCACGGTCAATGAGAAGTGCCGCACCATCCATGAGGAGAGCCCCACCATCAATGCGGAGTGCCACTGTCAATGAGGAGTGCCCCCTGTCGATTAAGAGTACCGCCTTGCAATTAGGAGTGCCGCTTGCCAGTTAGGAGCTCCCACTGTAAGTTAGGAGTGCCCCCCTGTCAATTAGGAGTCCCCCATGTCAATTGGAGTGCACCCTGTCAATTGGAGTGCCCTGTGTGGATTGGTGTGCCCCTGTCAATTGGATTCCCCCCGCCCACGCCCCCCCCCCGTCAATTGGAGTGCCCCCTGTCAATGCGGAGTGCCCCCTGACAATGAGAAGTGACCGCTGTCAATTAGGATTGCCCCCGTCAATGACGAATCTCCCCTGTCAATTAGGAGTGCCCCCTTTCATATAGGAGTGCCCCTTGTCAGTTAGGAGCTCCCCCTGTCAAATAGGAGTGGCCCCAGTAAATTAGGAGTGACCCCTGTCAATTCGGAGAGCCCCCTGTCAATGAAGATGTCACCCTGTCAATGAGGAATGCGCCACCGTCAATGAGGAGTGCCCCCCCTCCCCTCGGTGAACGAGTAGTGCCCGCCCCATCAATGATGATTCACCCCATGTCAATGAGGAGTGCCCCCCATCAATGACGAGTGCCGCACCATCCATGAGGAGAGCACAACCATCAATGCGGAGTGCCCCTGTCAATGAGGAGTGCACCCTGTCAATGAGGAGTGCCCCATGTCGATTAAGAGTACCCCCTTGCAATTACGAGTGCCGCCTGTCCATTAGGAGCTCCCACTGTCAATTAGGAGTGCCCCCTGTCAATTAGGAGTGCTCCTTGTCATTTTGGAGTGCCTCCTGCCAATTCGGAGTGACGCTGCCAATTAGGAGTGCCCCCTGTCAAATTGGAGTTCCCCCTGTCAATTTGGTGTGCCCCCTATCAAATTGGAGTACCCCCTATCAATTAGCCGTGCGGCCTGGCAATTAGTAGTACCCCCTGCCAATTCGTAGTGCCCGCTGCAAATGAGGCGTAGCCACTGTCAATTAGGAGTTCCCCATGTCGATTGGAGTGCCCCCTGTCAATTGGAGTGCCCCCTGCCAATTGGAGTGCCCCCTGTCAATTCGAGTAACCCCTGTCCATTGGAGTGCCCCCTGTCAATGAGGAGTGCCCCCTGTCAGTGAGGTGTGCCGCCTGTCAATGAGGACTTCACCCTATCAATGAGGATTGCCCCACCGTCAATGACGAATGCCACCCTGTGAATGAGTAGGGCCCCCCCTCCATCTATGACGATTCCCCCCACGTCAATGAGGGCTTGTCCCCCCCCCCCCCCGCCAATCAAGTGTGCCCCAACGTCAATGAGGAGTACCCCAAAATCCATGAGGAGGGCCCCACCAGCAATGCAGAGTGCCCCCTGTCAAGGAGGAGTGGCCCCCGTCACCTAGGAGTTACCCCAGTCAATTTAGAGTGCCCCCTGCCAAAGAGGAGTTCCCCCTGTCAATTAGGAGTGCCCCCTGCCAAAGAGGAAGCCCCTGTCAATGAGGGGTTCCACTTGTCAATGCGGAGAGCCCCACTTGTCAATTAGGAGTACCTCCCTTTCAATTAGGAGTGCCCCTTGTCAATTACGAGCTCCCCATATCAATTAGGAGTGCCCCCTGTCAAGTAGGAGTGCCCCATGTCAATTAGGAGGGCCCCCTGACAATCAGCAGTGCCCCATGTCAATTAGGAGTGCCCCTGTCAATTAGGAGGCCGCAGTCAATGAGGAGTTCCGCTTGTCAATGAGGAGTCCCCCACCGTCAATGAGGAGTGCCCAGCCGTCAATGAGAAGTGCCCCCTGTCAATGAGGAGTGCCCCCTGTCAATGAGGAGTGCCCACTGTCCATGACGAGTGGCCCTGTCAATTAGGAGTACCCCCTGTCAATTAGGAGTGCCCCCTTCCAATTTGGAGTGTCCCTTATCAATTACGAGCTCCCCATGTCAATTAGGAGTGCCCCATGTAAATTAGGAGTCCCCCATGTCAATTGGAGTGCACCCTGTCAATTGGAGTGCCCCCTGTCGATTGGAGTGCACCTCCCCCCCGTCAATTGGAGTGCCCCCTGTCAATGCGGAGTGCCCCCTGACAATGAGAAGTGCCCCCTGTCATTTAGGATTGCCCCCGTCAATTACGAGTCTCCCCTGTAAATTAGGAGTGCCCACTTTCATGTAGGAGTGCCCCTTGTCAGTTAGGAGCTCCCTCTGTCAATTAGGAGTGGCCCCAGTAAATTCGGAGAGTCCCTTGTCAATGAAGACTTCACGCTGTCAATGAGGAGTGCGCCACCGTCAATGAGGAGTGCCCCTCCTTCCCCTCCCCGTCCCCCCGCCGTGAATGAGTAGTGCCCGCCCCATCAATGATGATTCACCCCATGTCAATGAGGAGTGCCCCCCCGCAAATGAGGAGTGCCCCACGGTCAATGAGAAGTACCGCACCATCCATGAGGAGAGCCCCACCATCAATGCGGAGTGCCACTGTCAATGAGGAGTGCCCCCTGTCGATTAAGAGTACCGCCTTGCAATTAGGAGTGCCGCTTGCCAGTTAGGAGCTCCCACTGTAAGTTAGGAGTGCCCGCCTGTCAATTAGGAGTCCCCCATGTCAATTGGAGTGCACCCTGTCAATTGGAGTGCCCTGTGTGGATTGGTGTGCCCCTGTCAATTGGATTCCCCCCGCCCACGCCCCCCCCCCCCGTCAATTGGAGTGCCCCCTGTCAATGCGGAGTGCCCCCTGACAATGAGAAGTGACCGCTGTCAATTAGGATTGCCCCCGTCAATGACGAATCTCCCCTGTCAATTAGGAGTGCCCCCTTTCATATAGGAGTGCCCCTTGTCAGTTAGGAGCTCCCCCTGTCAAATAGGAGTGGCCCCAGTAAATTAGGAGTGACCCCTGTCAATTCGGAGAGCCCCCTGTCAATGAAGATGTCACCCTGTCAATGAGGAATGCGCCACCGTCAATGAGGAGTGCCCCCCCCCCCCCTCGGTGAACGAGTAGTGCCCGCCCCATCAATGATGATTCACCCCATGTCAATGAGGAGTGCCCCCCATCAATGACGAGTGCCGCACCATCCATGAGGAGAGCACAACCATCAATGCGGAGTGCCCCTGTCAATGAGGAGTGCACCCTGTCAATGAGGAGTGCCCCATGTCGATTAAGAGTACCCCCTTGCAATTACGAGTGCCGCCTGTCCATTAGGAGCTCCCACTGTCAATTAGGAGTGCCCCCTGTCAATTAGGAGTGCTCCTTGTCATTGTGGAGTGCCTCCTGCCAATTCGGAGTGACGCTGCCAATTAGGAGTGCCCCCTGTCAAATTGGAGTTCCCCCTGTCAATTTGGTGTGCCCCCTATCAAATTGGAGTACCCCCTATCAATTTGCCGTGCGGCCTGGCAATTAGTAGTACCCCCTGCCAATTCGTAGTGCCCGCTGCAAATGAGGCGTAGCCACTGTCAATTAGGAGTTCCCCATGTCGATTGGAGTGCCCCCTGTCAATTGGAGTGCCCCCTGCCAATTGGAGTGCCCCCTGTCAATTCGAGTAACCCCTGTCCATTGGAGTGCCCCCTGTCAATGAGGAGTGCCCCCTGTCAGTGAGGTGTGCCGCCTGTCAATGAGGACTTCACCCTATCAATGAGGATTGCCCCACCGTCAATGACGAATGCCACCCTGTGAATGAGTAGGGCCCCCCCTCCATCTATGACAATTCCCCCCACGTCAATGAGGGCTTGTCCCCCCCCCCCCCCCGCCAATCAAGTGTGCCCCAACGTCAATGAGGAGTACCCCAAAATCCATGAGGATGGCCCCACCAGCAATGCAGAGTGCCCCCTGTCAAGGAGGAGTGGCCCCCGTCACCCAGTCAATTTAGAGTGCCCTCTGCCAAAGAGGAGTTCCCCCTGTCAATTAGGAGTGCCCCCTGCCAAAGAGGAAGCCCCTGTCAATGAGGGGTTCCACTTGTCAATGCGGAGAGCCCCACTTGTCAATTAGGAGTACCTCCCTTTCAATTAGGAGTGCCCCTTGTCAATTACGAACTCCCCATATCAATTAGGAGTGCCCCCTGTCAAGTAGGAGTGCCCCTTGTCAGTTAGGAGCTCCCTCTGTCAATTAGGAGTGGCCCCAGTAAATTCGGAGAGTCCCTTGTCAATGAAGACTTCACCCTGTCAATGAGGAGTGCGCCACCGTCAATGACGGGTGCCCCTCCTTCCCCTCCCCGTCCCCCCGCCGTGAATGAGTAGTGCCCGCCCCATCAATGATGATTCACCCCATGTCAATGAGGAGTGCCCCCCCGCAAATGAGGAGTGCCCCACGGTCAATGAGAAGTGCCGCACCATCCATGAGGAGAGCCCCACCATCAATGCGGAGTGCCACTGTCAATGAGGAGTGCCCCCTGTCGATTAAGAGTACCGCCTTGCAATTAGGAGTGCCGCTTGCCAGTTAGGAGCTCCCACTGTAAGTTAGGAGTGCCCCCCTGTCAATTAGGAGTGCACCCTGTAAATGAGGAATGCCCGCTGCCAATTAGGAGTGCCCCCTGTCAATTAGGAGTCCCCCATGTCAATTGGAGTGCACCCTGTCAATTGGAGTGCCCTGTGTGGATTGGTGTGCCCCTGTCAATTGGATTCCCCCCGCCCACGCCCCCCCCCCCCCCCGTCAATTGGAGTGCCACCTGTCAATGCGGAGTGCCCCCTGACAATGAGAAGTGACCGCTGTCAATTAGGATTGCCCCCGTCAATGACGAATCTCCCCTGTCAATTAGGAGTGCCCCCTTTCATATAGGAGTGCCCCTTGTCAGTTAGGAGCTCCCCCTGTCAAATAGGAGTGGCCCCAGTAAATTAGGAGTGACACCTGTCAATTCGGAGAGCCCCCTGTCAATTAAGATGTCACCCTGTCAATGAGGAATGCGCCACCGTCAATGAGGAGTGCCCCCCCCCCCCTCGGTGAACGAGTAGTGCCCGCCCCATCAATGATGATTCACCCCATGTCAATGAGGAGTGCCCCCCATCAATGACGAGTGCCGCACCATCCATGAGGAGAGCACAACCATCAATGCGGAGTGCCCCTGTCAATGAGGAGTGCCCCCTGTCAATGAGGAGTGCACCCTGTCAATGAGGAGTGCCCCATGTCGATTAAGAGTACCCCCTTGCAATTACGAGTGCCGCCTGTCCATTAGGAGCTCCCACTGTCAATTAAGAGTGCCCCCTGTCAATTAGGAGAGCGTCTTGTCAATTAGGAGCTCCCCCTTCCAATTTGGAGTGTACCTTATCAATTACGAGCTCCCCATGTCAATGAGGAGTGCCCCCTGTCAATGAGGAGTGCCCACTGTCCATGACGAGTGGCCCTGTCAATTAGGAGTACCCCCTGTCAATTAGGAGTGCCCCCTTCCAATTTGGAGTGTACCTTATCAATTACGAGCTCCCCATGTCAATTAGGAGTGCCCCATGTCAATTAGGAGTGCCCGCTGTCAATTGGGAGTGTCCCCTGTCACTGAGGAGTGCCCCCTGTCAATGGGGAGTGTCCCCTGTCAATGAGGAGTGCCCCCTGTTAATGAGGAGTCTCCCCTGTCAATGAGCAATGCCCACTGTCAATTAGTTCTGCCCCCTGTCAATTAGGAGAGCGTCTTGTCAATTAGGAGCTCCCCCTGTCAATTAGGACTGGCCCCGGTCAATGAAGACTTCACCCTGTCAATTCGGAGTGGCCCCAGTAAATGAGGAGTGCCCCCTGTCAATTAGGAGAGCCCCCTGTCAATGAAGACTTCACCCTGTCAATGAGGAGTGCCCCACCGTCAATGACGAGTGCCCCCTGTCAATGAGGTGTGCCCGCTGTCCATGAGGAGTGGGCCTGTCAATTAGGAGTGCCCGCTGTCAATTAGGAGTGCCCCCTGTCAATGAGGAGTGCCCCCTGTCAATGAGGAGTGTCCCCTGTCAATGAGGAGTGGCACCCGTCACCTAGGAGTGACCCCTGTCAATTAGGAGTGGCACCTTTCAAAGAGGAGTGCCCCCTGTTAATGAGGAGTGGCACCCGTCACCTAGGAGTGTCCCCTGTCAATTAGGAGTGCCCCCTGCCAAAGAGGTGGCTTCGGTAAATGAGGAGTTTCACTTGTCAATGAGGAGAGCACCCCGTCAATGAGGAGTGCCCAACCGTCAATGAGGAGTGCCCGCTGTCATTGAGGAGTTGCCCTGTCAATTATGAGGGCCCCCTGTGAATAAGGAGTGCCCCCCTTTCAATTAGCAGTGCCCCTAATCAATTACGAGATCCCGCTGTCAATTAGGAGAGCCCCCTGTCAATGAAGACTTCACCCTGTCAATGAGGATTGCCCCACCGTCAATGAGGAGTGCCCCCCCATGATTGAATAGTGCCCGCCCCGTCAATAAGGATTCCCAAACGTCAATGAGGAGTGCCCCACCGTCAATGAGGTGTGCCGCACCATCCATGAGGAGAGCCTCACCATCAATGCGGAGTACCCCTGACAATGAGGAGTGACCCCTTTCAATGAGGAGTGCACCCTGTCAATAAGGAGTGCCCCCTGTCGATTAGGAGTACTCCCTGTCAATTAGCAGTGCCCCCTGCCAATTAAGAGTACCCCCTTGCAATTAGGAGTGCTGCTTGTTAGTTAGGAGCTCCCACTGTCAGTTAGAAGTGCCCCCTGTCAATTAGGAGTGCTCCCTGTCATTTTGGAGTGCCCCCTGCCAATTCAGAGTGAAGCTGCCAATTAGGAGTGCCCCCTGTCAATTTGGAGTTCCCCCTGTCAATTTGGCCTCCCCCTATCAAATTGGAGTATCCCCTGTCAATTAGCAGTGCCCCCTGGCAATTAGTAATACCCCCTGCCAATTAGTAGTGCCCGCAGCCATTTAGGAGGAGCCCCTGTCAATTAGGATTCCCCCATGTCAATTGGATTACACCCTGTCAATTGGACTGCCCCCTGTTAATTGGAGTCCCATTTGCCGATTGGAGTGCCGAATGACAATTGCAGTGCCCCCTGTCTACTGGAGTGCCCCCTGTCAATGAGTAGTGCCCCATGTAAATGAGGAGTGCCCAGCCGTCAATGAGGAGTGCCCCCTGTCAATGAGGACTGCCCCCTGTCAATGAGGAGTGCCCGCTGTCCATGAGGAGTGGCCCTGTCAATTAGGAGTGCTCCTTGTCATTTTGGAGTGCCTCCTGCCAATTCGGAGTGAAGCTGCCAATTAGGAGTGCCCCCTGTCAAAGTGGAGTTCCCCCTGTCAATTTGGTGTGCCCCCTATCAAATTGGAGTACCCCCTGTCAATTAGCAGTGCGGCCTGGCAATTAGTAGTACCCCCTGCCAATTCGTAGTGCCCGCTGCAAATGAGGCGTAGCCACTGTCAATTAGGAGTTCCCCATGTCGATTGGAGTGCCCCCTGTCAATTGGAGTGCCCCCTGCCAATTGGAGTGCCCCCTGTCAATTCGAGTAACCCCTGTCCATTGGAGCGCCCCCTGTCAATGAGGAGTGCCCCCTGTCAGTGAGGTGTGCCGCCTGTCAATGAGGACTTCACCCTGTCAATGAGGATTGCCCCACCGTCAATGACGAGTGCCACCCTGTGAATGAGTAGTGCCCCCTCCTCCATCTATGACGATTCCCCCCACGTCAATGAGGGCTTGTCCCCCCACCCCCCCGCCAATCAGGTGTGCCCCAACGTCAATGAGGAGTTCCCCAAAATCCATGAGGAGGGCCCCACCAGCAATGCGGAGTGCCCCCTGTCAAGGAGGAGTGGCCTCCGTCACCTAGGAGTTACCCCTGTCAATTTGGAGTGCCCCCTGCCAAAGACGAGCTCCCCCCGTCAATTAGGAGTGTCCCCTGCCAAAGAGGAAGCCCCTGTCAATGAGGAGTTCCACTTGTCAATGCGGAGAGCCCCACCGCCCATGAGGTGTGCCGAACCGTAAATGAGGAGTGCCCCCTGTCAATGAGGAGAGCCCCCTGTCAATGAGGAGTGCCCACTGTCAATGAGGAGTGGCCCTGTCAATTAGGAGTGCCCCCTGTCACTTAGGAGTGCCCCCCTTTCAATTTGGAGTGCCCCTTGTCAATTACGAGCTCCCCATATCAATTAGGAGTGCCCCCTGTCAATTAGGAGTGCCCCATGTCAATTAGGAGGGCCCCCTGACAATCAGCAGTGCCCCATGTCAATTAGGAGTGCCCCCTGTCAATTACGAGGCCGCTATCAATGAGGAGTTCCACTTGTCAATGAGGAGTTCCCCACCGTTAATGAGGAGTGCCCAGCCGTCAATGAGGAGTGCCCTCTGTCAAGGAGGAGTGCCCCCTGTCAATGAGGAGTGCCCACTGTCCATGACGAGTGGCCCTGTCAATTAGGAGTACCCCCTGTCAATTAGGAGTGCCCCCTTCCAATTTGGAGTGTCCCTTATCAATTACGAGCTCCCCATGTCAATTAGGAGTGCCCAATGTCAATTAGGAGTGCCACATGTCAATTAGGAGTGCCCGCTGTCAATTTGGATGGTCCCCTGTCAACGAGGAGTGCCCCCTGTCAATGGGGAGTGTCCCCTGTCAATGAGGAGTGCCCCCTGTTAATGAGGAGTCTCCCCTGTCAATGAGCAATGCCCACTGTCAATTAGCTCTGCCCCCTGTCAATTAGGAGAGCGTCTTGTCAATTAGGAGCTCCCCCTGTCAATTAGGACTGGCCCCGGTCAATGAAGACTTCACCCTGTCAATTCGGAGTGGCCCCAGTAAATGAGGAGTGCCCCCTGTCAATTAGGAGAGCCCCCTGTCAATGACGACTTCACCCTGTCAATGAGGAGTGCCCCACCGTCAATGAGGAGTGCCCCCTGTCAATGAGGTGTGCCCGCTAACCATGAGGAGTGGGCCTGTCAATTAGGAGTGCCCGCTGTCAATTAGGAGTGCCCCCTGTCAATGAGGAGTGCCCCCTGTCAATGAGGAGTGTCCCCTGTCAATGAGGAGTGGCACCCGTCACCTAGGAGTGACCCCTGTCAATTAGGAGTGGCACCTTTCAAAGAGGAGTGCCCCCTGTTAATGAGGAGTGGCACCCGTCACCTAGGAGTGTCCCCTGTCAATTAGGAGTGCCCCCTGCCAAAGAGGTGGCTTCGGTAAATGAGGAGTTTCACTTGTCAATGAGGAGAGCACCCCGTCAATGAGGAGTGCCCAACCGTCAATGAGGAGTGCCCGCTGTCATTGAGGAGTTGCCCTGTCAATTATGAGGGCCCCCTGTGAATAAGGAGTGCCCCCCTTTCAATTAGCAGTGCCCCTAATCAATTACGAGCTCCCGCTGTCAATTAGGAGAGCCCCCTGTCAATGAAGACTTCACCCTGTCAATGAGGATTGCCCCACCGTCAATGAGGAGTGCCCCCCCCCCCCCATGATTGATTAGTGCCCGCCCCGTCAATAAGGATTCCCCCACGTCAGTGAGGAGTGCCCCACCGTCAATGAGGTGTGCCGCACCATCCATGAGGAGAGCCTCACCATCAATGCGGAGTACCCCTGACAATGAGGAGTGACCCCTTTCAATGAGGAGTGCACCCTGTCAATATGGAGTGCCCCCGTCGATTAGGAGTACTCCCTGTCAATTAGCAGTGCCCCCTGCCAATTAAGAGTACCCCCTTGCAATTAGGAGTGCTGCTTGTTAGTAAGGAGCTCCCACTGTCAGTTAGAAGTGCCCCCTGTCAATTAGGAGTGCTCCCTGTCATTTTGGAGTGCCCCCTGCCAATTCAGAGTGAAGCTGCCAATTAGGAGTGCCCCCTGTCCATTTGGAGTTCCCCCTGTCAATTTGGCCTCCCCCTATCAAATTGGAGTATCCCCTGTCAATTAGCAGTGCCCCCTGGCAATTAGTAATACCCCCTGCCAATTAGTGGCGCCCGCAGCCATTTAGGAGGAGCCCCTGTCAATTAGGGTTCCCCCATTTCAATTGGCTTACACCCTGTCAATTGGACTGCCCCCTGTCAATGAGGAGTGCCCGCTGTCCATGAGGAGTGGCCCTGTCATTTTGGAGTGCCTCCTGCCAATTCGGAGTGAAACTGCCAATTAGGAGTGCCCCCTGTCAAATTGGAGTTCCCCCTGTCAATCTGGTGTGCCCCCTATCAAATTGGAGTTCCCCCTGTCAATTAGCAGTGCGGCCTGGCAATTAGTAGTACCCCCTGCCAATTCGTAGTGCCCGCTGCAAATGAGGCGTAGCCACTGTCAATTAGGAGTTCCCCATGTCGATTGGAGTGCCCACTGTCAATTGGAGTGCCCCCTGCCAATTCGAGTAAGCCCTGTCCATTGGAGTGCCCCCTGTCAATGAGGAGTGCCCCCTGTCAGTGAGGTGTACCGCCTGTCAATGAGGACTTCACCCTGTCAATGAGGATTGCCCCACCGTCAAAGACGAGTGCCACCCTGTGAATGAGTAGTGCCCCCCCCCTCCATCTATGACGATTTCCCCCACGTCAATGAGGGCTTGTCCGCCCCCCACCCCCCCCCCCCCCCCGCCAATCAGGTGTGCCCCAACGTCAATGAGGAGTATCCCAAAATCCATGAGGAGGGCCCCACCAGCAATGCGGAGTGCCCCCTGTCAAGGAGGAGTGGCCTCCGTCAACTAGGAGTTACCCCTGTCAATTTGGAGTGCCCCCTGCCAAAGAGGAGTTCCCCCTGTCAATTAGGAGTGTCCCCTGCCAAAGAGGAAGCCCCTATCAATGAGGAGTTCCACTTTTCAATGCGGAGAGCCCCACTTGTCAATTAGGAGTACCCCCCTTTCAATTAGGAGTGCCCCTTGTCAATTACGAGCTCCCCATATCAATGAGGAGTTCCCCCTGTCAATTAGGAGTGCCCCGTGTCAATTCGGAGTGCCCCTTACAATCAGCAGTGCCCCATGTCAATTAGGAGTGCCCCCTGGCAATTAGTAATACCCCCTGCCAATTAGTAGCGCCCGCAGCCATTTAGGAGGAGCCCCTGTCAATTAGGGTTCCCCCATGTCAATTGGACTGCCCCCTGTCAATTGGAGTCCCATTTGCCGATTGGAGTGCCGAATGACAATTGCAGTGCCCCCTGCCTACTGGAGTGCCCAGCCGTCAATGAGGAGTGCCCCCTGTCAATGAGGAGTGCCCCCTGTCAATGAGGGGTGACGGCTGTCAATGAGGAGTGGCCCTGTCAATTTGGAGTTCCCCCCTTTCAATTTGGAATGTCCCTTATCAATTACGAGCTCCCCATGTCAATTAGGAGTGCCCCATGTCAATTAGGAGTGCCACATGTCAATTAGGACTGCCCGCTGTCAATTAGGAGTGTCCCCTGTCAATGAGGAGTGCCCCCTGTCAATGGGGTTGTCCCCTTTCAATGACGAGTGCCCCCTGTTAATGAGGAGTCTGCCCTGTCAATGAGCAATGCCCAATGTCACTTAGTTCTGCCCCCTGTCAATTAGGAGAGCGCCTTGTCAATTAGGAGCTCCCCCTGTCAATTAGGAGTGGCCCCAGTAAATGAGGAGTGCCCCCTGTCAATTAGGAGAGCCCCCTGTCAATGAAGACTTCACCCTGTCAACGAGGAGTGCCGCACCGTCAATGAGGAGTGCCCAGCCGTCAATGAGGAGTGCCCCCTGTCAATGAGGAGTGCCCGCTGTCCATGATGAGTGGGCCTGTCAATTAGGAGTGCCCGCTGTCAATTAGGAGTTCCCCCAGTCAATGAGGAGTGCCCCCTGTCAATGAGGAGTGTCCTCTGTCAATGAGGAGTGCCCCCTGTTAATGAGGAGTCTCCCCTGTCAATCAGCAACGCCCACTGTCAATTAGTTCTGCCCCCTGTCAATTAGGATAGCGCCTTGTCAATTAGGAGCGCCCCCTGTCAATTAGGAGTGGCCCCAGTAAATTAGGAGTGACCCTGTCAATTAGGAGAGCCCCCTATCAATGAAGACTTCACCCTGTCAATGAGGAGTGCACCACCGTCAATGAGGAGTGCCCCCCTCCGTCTATGACGATTCCCCCCACGTCAATGAGGAGTGCCCCGCCCTCCTTCAATGAGGAGTGCCCCACCGTCATGCGGAGTGCCCCAAAATCCATGAGGAGGGCCCCACAATCAATGCGGAGTGCCCCCTGTCAATGAGGAGTGGCACCCGTCACCTAGGAGTGACCCTTGTCAATTAGGAGTGGCTCCTGTCAAAGAGGAGTGCCCCCTGTCAATTAGGAGTGCCCCTGTCAAAGAGAAGGCTTCGGTCAATGAGGAGTTTCACTTGTCAATGAGGAGAGCACCCCGTCAATGAGGAGTGCCCAACCGTCAATGAAGAGTGCCCGCTGTCATTGAGGAGTTGCCCTGTCAATTATGAGTGCCCCCTGTGAATAAGGAGTGCCCCCCTTTCAATTAGGAGTGCCCCTTTTCAATTACGAGCTCCCCATGTCAATTAGGAGTGCCCTGTCAATTAGGAGTGCCCCATGTCAATTACGAGTTCCCCCTGACAATTAGCAGTGCCCCATGTCAATTAGGAGTGCCGCTGTCAATTAGGAGGCTGCTGTCAATGAGGAGTTCCACTTGTCAATGAGGAGTGCCCCACCGTCAATGAGGAGTGCCCAGCCGTCAATGAGGAGTGCCCCCTTTCAAAGAGGAGTGCCCCCTGCCAATTAGGAGTGCCCCCCTTTCAATGTGCAGTGTCCCTTATCGATTACGAGCTCCCCATGTAAATTAGGAGTGCCCCATGTCAATTAGGAGTGCCCGCTGTCAATTAGGAGTGTCCCCTGTCAATGAGGAGTGCCCCCTGTCAATGGGGAGTGTCCCCTGTCAATGAGGAATGCCCCCTGTTAATGAGGAGTCTCCCCTGTCAATGAGCAATGCCCACTGTCAATTAGTTCTGCCCCCTGTCAATTAGGAGAGCGTCTTGTCAATTAGGAGCTCCCCCTGTCAATTAGGAGTGGCCGCAGTAAATTAGGAGTGCCCCCTGTCAATTAGGAGAGACCCCTGTCAATGAAAACTTCACCCTGTCAATGAGGAGTGCCCCACCGTCAATGAGGAGTGCAAAGCCGTCAATGAGGAGTGTCCCCTGTCAATGAGGAGTGCCCCCTGTCAATGAGGAGTGCCCCCTGTCAATGAGGTGTGCCCCCTGTCCATGATGAGTGGGCCTGTCAATTAGGAGTGCCCGCTGTCAATAAGAAGTTCCCCCAGTCAATGAGGAGTGCCCCCTGTCAATTAGTAGAGCCCCCTATCAATGAAGACTTCACCCTGTCAATGAGGAGTGCACCACCGTCAATGAGGAGTGCCCCCCCATGATTGAATAGTGCCCGCCCCGTCAATGAGGATTCCCCCACGTCAATGAGGAGTGCCCCACCGTCAATGAGGAGTGCCGCACCATCCATGAGGAGAGCCTCACCATCAATGCGGAGTACCCCTGACAATGAGGAGTGCCCCCTGTCAATGCGGAGTACCCCTGACAATGAGGAGTGCCCCCTGTCAATCAGGAGTACTCCCTGTCAATTAGCAGTGCCCCCTGCCAATTAAGAGTACCCCCTTGCAATTAGGAGTGCTGCTTGTTAGTTCGGAGCTCCCACTGTTAGTTAGAAGTGCCCCCTGTCAATTAGGAGTGCTCCTTGTCATTTTGGAGTGCCTCCTGCCAATTCGGAGTGAAGCTGCCAATTAGGAGTGCCCCCTGTCTAATTGGAGTTCCCCCTGTCAATTTGGTGTGCCCCCAATCAAATTGGAGTAGCCCCTGTCAATTAGCAGTGCGGCCTGGCAATTAGTAGTACCCCCTGCCAATTCGTAGTGCCCGCTGCAAATGAGGCGTAGCCACTGTCAATTAGGAGTTCCCCATGTCGATTGGAGTGCCCCCTGTCAATTGGAGTGCCCCCTGCCAATTGGAGTGCCCCCTGTCAATTCGAGTAACCCCTGTCCATTGGAGTGCCCCCGTCAATGAGGAGTGCCCCTGTCAGTGAGGTGTGCCGCCTGTCAATGAGGACTTCACCCTGTCAATGAGGATTGCCCCACCGTCAATGACGAGTGCCACCCTGTGAATGAGTAGTGCCCCCCCTCCATCTATGACGATTCCCCCCACGTCAATGAGGGCTTGTCCCCCCCCCCCCCCCCCCCCGCCAATCAGGTGTGCCCCAACGTCAATGAGGAGTACCCCAAAATCCATGAGGAGGGCCCCACCAGCAATGCGGAGTGCCTCCTGTCAAGGAGGAGTGGCCTCCGTCACCTAGGAGTTACCCCTGTCAATTTGGAGTGCCCCCTGCCAAAGAGGAGTTCCCCCTGTCAATTAGGAGTGTCCCCTGCCAAAGAGGAAGCCCCGGTCAATGAGGAGTTCCACTTGTCAATGCGGAGAGCCCCACTTGTCAATTAGGAGTACCCCCCTTTCAATTAGGAGTGCCACTTGTCAATTACGAGCTCCCCATATCAATGAGGAGTTCCCCCTGTCAATTAGGAGTGCCCCATGTCAATGAGGAGTGCCCCCTGACAATCAGCAGTGCCCCATGTCAATTAGGAATGCCCCCTGTCAATTAGGAGGCCGCTGTCAATGAGGAGTTCCACTTGTCAATGAGGAGTCCCCCACCGTCAATAAGGAGTGCCCAGCCGTCAATGAGGAGTGCCCCCTGTCAAGGAGGAGTGCCCCCTGTCAATGAGGAGTGCCCACTGTCCATGACGAGTGGCCCTATCAATTAGGAGTACCCCCTGTCACTTAGCAGTGCCCCCCTTTCAATTAGGTGTGCCCCTTGTCAATTACGAGCTCCACATATCAATTAGGAGTGCCCCCCTGTCAATTAGGAGTGCCCCCTGTCAATTAGGAGTGCCCCATCTCAGTTAGGAGTGCCCCCTGACATTCAGCAGTGCCCCATGTCAATTAGGAGTGCCCCCTGTCAATTAGGAGGCCGCTGTCAATGAGGAGTTCCACTTGTCAATGCGGAGAGCCCCACCGTCCATGAAGTGTGCCGAACCGTAAATGAGGAGTTCCCCCTGTCAATGAGGAGAGCCCCCTGTCAATGAGGAGTGCCCCCTGTCACTTAGGAGTGCCCCCCTTTCAATTAGGAGTGCCCCGTGTCAATTACGAGCTCCCCATATCAATTAGGAGTGCCCCCTGTCAATTAGGAGTACCCTCTGTCAATTAGGAGTGCCCCCTTCCAATTTGGAGTGTCCCTTATCAATTACGAGCTCCCCATGTCAATTAGGAGTGCCCAATGTCAATTAGGAGTGCCACATGTCAATTAGGAGTGCCCGCTCTCAATTTGGAGTGTCCCCTGTCCATGAGGAGTGCCCCCTGTCAATGGGGAGTGTCCCCTGTCAATGAGGAGTGCCCCCTGTTAATGAGGAGTCTCCCCTGTCAATGAGCAATGCCCACTGTCAATTAGTTCTGCCCCCTGTCAATTAGGAGAGCCTCTTGTCAATTAGGAGCTACCCCTGTCAATTAGGACTGGCCACGGTCAATGAAGACTTCACCCTGTCAATTCGGAGTGGCCTCAGTAAAAGAGGAGTGCCCCCTGTCAATTAGGAGATCCCCCTGTCAATGAAGAATTCACCCTGTCAATGAGGAGTGCCCCACAGTCAATGAGGAGTGCCCCCTGTCAATGAGGTGTGCCCGCTGTCCATGAGGAGTGGGCCTGTCAATTAGGAGTGCCCGCTGTCAATTAGGAGTGCCCCCTGTCAATGAGGAGTGCCCCCTGTCAATGAGGAGTGTCCCCTGTCAATGAGGAGTGGCACCCGTCACCTAGGAGTGACCCCTGTCAATTAGGAGTGGCACCTGTCAAAGAGGAGTGCCCCCTGTTCATGAATAGTGGCACCCGTCACCTAGGAGTGACCCCTGTCAATTAGGAGTGCCCCCTGCCAAAGACGTGGCTTCGGTAAATGAGGAGTTTCACTTGTCAATGAGGAGAGCACCCCGTCAATGAGGAGTCCCCAACCGTCAATGAGGAGTGCCCGCTGTCATTGAGGAGTTGCCCTGTCAATTATGAGTGCCCCCTGTGAATAAGGAGTGCCCCCCTTTCAATTAGCAGTGCCCCTAATCAATTACGAGCTCCCGCTGTCAATTAGGAGAGCCCCCTGTCAATGAAGACTTCACCCTGTCAATGAGAATTGCCCCACCGTCAATGAGGAGTGCCCCCCCATGATTGAATAGTGCCCGCCCCGTCAATAAGGAATCCCCCACGTCAATGAGGAGTGCCCCACCGTCAATGAGGTGTGCCGCACCATCCATGAGGAGAGCCTCACCATCAATGCGGAGTACCCCTGACAATGAGGAGGGCCCCCTTTCAATAAGGAGTGCACCCTGTCAATAAGGAGTGCCCCTGTCGATTAGGAGTACTCCCTGTCAATTAGCAGTGCCTCCTGCCAATTAAGAGTACCCCCTTGCAATTAGGAGTGCTGCTTGTTAGTTAGGAGCTCCCACTGTCAGTTGGAAGTGCCCCCTGTCAATTAGGAGTGATCCCTGTCATTTTGGATTGCCCCCTGCCAATTCAGAGTGAAGCTGCCAATTAGGAGTGCCCCCTGTCAATGTGGCCTCACCCTATCAATGACAATTGCAGTGCCTCCTGCCTACTGGAGTGCCCCCTGTCAATGAGGAGTGCCCCCTGTCAATGAGGAGTGCCCAGCCGTCAATGAGGAGTGCCCCCTGTCAATGAGGAGTGCCCCCTGTCAATGAGGAGTGCCCGCTGTCAATGAGGAGTGGCCCTGTCAATTAGGAGTGCCCCCCTTTCAATTTGGAATGTCCCTTATCAATTACGAGCTCCCCATGTCAATTAGGAGTGCCCCATGTCAATTAGGAGTGCCACATGTCAATTAGGACTGCCCGCTGTCAATTAGGAGTGTCCCCTGTCAATGAGGAGTGCCCCCTGTCAATGGGGAGTGTCCCCTGTTAATGAGAAGTCTCCCCTGTCAATGAGCAATGCCCAATGTCACTTATTTCTGCCCCCTGTCAATTAGGAGAGCGCCTTGTCAATTAGGAGCTCCCCCTGTCAATTAGGAGTGGCCCCAGTAAATTAGGAGTGCCCCCTGTCAATTAGGAGAGCACAGTAAGAAGTTTAACAACAACAGGTTAAAGTCCAACAGGTTTATTTGGTAGCAAAAGCCACACAAGCTTTCGAGACTCTAAGCCCCTTCTTCAGGTGAGTGGGAATTCTGTTCACAAACAGAACTTATAAAGACACAGACTCAATTTACATGAATAATGGTTGGAATGCGAATACTTACAACTAATCTAGTCTTTAAGAAACAAAACAATGGGAGTGGAGAGAGCATCAAGACAGGCTAAAAAGATGTGTATTGTCTCCAGACAAGACAGCCAGTGAAACTCTGCAGGTCCACGCAACTATGGGGGTTACAGATAGTGTGACATGAACCCAATATCCCGGTTGAGGCCGTCCTTGTGTGTGCGGAACTTGGCTATCAGTTTCTGCTCAGCGACTCTGCGCTGTCGTGTGTCGCGAAGGCCGCCTTGGAGAACGCTTACCCGATTAGGAGAGCCCCCTGCCAATGAAGACTTCACCCTGTCAACAAGGAGTGCCCCACCGTCAATGAGGAATGCCCAGCCGTCAATTAGGAGTGCCACATTTCAATAAGGAGTGCCCGCTGTCAATTAGGAGTGTCCCCTGTCAATGAGGAGTGCCCCCTGTCAATGGGGAGTGTCCCCTGTCAATGAGGAGTGCCCCCTGTCAATGAGGAGTCTCCCCTGTCAATGAGCAATGCCCACTGTCAATTAGTTCTGCCCCCCTGTCAATTAGGATACCGCCTTGTCAAATAGGAGTCCCCCAGTCAATTACGAGTGGCCCCAGTAAATTAGGAGTGCCCTCTGTCAATTCGGAGAGCCCCCTGTCAATGAAGACTTCACCCTGTCAACGAGGAGTGCCCCACCGTCAATGAGGAGTGCCCAGCCGTCAATGAGGAGTGCCCCCTGTCAATGAGGAGTGCCCGCTGTCCATGATGAGTGGGCCTGTCAATTAGGAGTGCCCGCTGTCAATTAGGAGTTCCCCCAGTCAATGTGGAGTGCCCCCTGTCAATGAGGAGTGTCCCCTGTCAATGAGGAGTGCCCCCTGTTAATGAGGAGTCTCCCTGTCAATGAGCAACGCCCACTGTCAATTAGTTCTGCCCCCTGTCAATTAGGATAGCGCCCTGTCAATTAGGAGCTCCCCCTGTCAATTAGGAGTGGCCCCAGTAAATTAGGAGTGACCCTGTCAATTAGGAGAGCCCCCTATCAATGAAGACTTCACCCTGTCAATGAGGAGTGCACCACCGTCAATGAGGAGTGCCCCCCTCCGTCTATGACGATTCCCCCCACGTCAATGAGGAGTGCCCCGCCCCCCTTCAATGAGGAGTGCCCCACCGTCATGCGGAGTGCCCCAAAATCCATGAGGAGGGCCCCACGATCAATGCGGAGTGCCCCCTGTCAATGAGGAGTGGCACCCGTCACCTAGGAGTGACCCTTGTCAATTAGGAGTGGCTCCTGTCAAAGAGGACTGCCCCCTGTCAATTAGGAGTGCCCCCTGCCAAAGAAAAGGCTTCGGTCAATGAGGAGTTTCACTTGTCAATGAGGAGAGCACCCCGTCAATGAGGAGTGCCCAACCGTCAATGAAGAGTGCCCGCTGTCATTGAGGAGTTGCCCTGTCAATTATGAGTGCCCCCTGTGAATAAGGAGTGCCCCCCTTTCAATTAGGAGTGCCCCGTGTCAATGACGAGCTCCCCATATCAATTAGGAGTTCCCCTGTCAATTAGGAGTGCTCCATGTCAATTACGAGTTCCCCCTGACAATTAGCAGTGCCCCATGTCAATTAGGAGTGCCCCTGTCAATTAGGAGGCTGCTGTCAATGAGGAGTTCCACTTGTCAATGAGGAGTGCCCCACCGTCAATGAGGAGTTCCCAGCCGTCAATGAGGAGTGCCCCCTGTCAAAGAGGAGTGCCCCCTGTCAATGAGGAGTGCCCGCTGTCCATGAGGAATGGCCCTGTCAATTAGGAGTGCCCCCTGCCAATTAGGAGTGCCCCCCTTTCAATTTGCAGTGACCCTTATCGATTACGAGCTCCCCATGTAAATTAGGAGTTCCCCATGTCAATTAGGAGTGCCCGCTGTCAATTAGGAGTGTCCCCTGTCAATGAGGAGTGCCCCCTGTCAATGGGGAGTGTCCCCTGTCAATGAGGAATGCCCCCTGTTAATGAGGTGTCTCCCCTGTCAATGAGCAATGCCCACTGTCAATTAGTTCTGCGCCCTGTCAATTAGGAGAGTGCCTTGTCAATTAAGAGCTCCCCCTGTCAATTCGGAGTGGCCCCAGTAAATTAGGAGTGCCCCCTGTCAATTAGGAGAGACCCCTGTCAATGAAAACTTCACCCTGTCAATGAGGAGTGCCCCACCGTCAATGAGGAGTGCCCAGCCGTCAATGAGGAGTGTCCCCTGTCAATGAGGAGTGCCCCCTGTCAATGAGGAGTGCCCCCTGTCAATGAGGTGTGCCCCCTGTCCATGAGGAGTGGGTCTGTCTATTAGGAGTGCCCGCTGTCAATACGAAGCTCCCCCAGTCAATCAGGAGTGCCCCCTGTTAATGAGGAGTCTCCCCTGTCAATGAGCAATGCCCACTGTCTATTAGTTCTGCCCCCTGTCAATTAGGATAGCGCCTTGTCAATTAGGAGTTCCCCCTGTCAATTAGGAGTGGCCCCAGTAAATTAGGAGTGCCCCCTGTCAATTAGTAGAGCCCCCTATCAATGAAGACTTCACCCTGTCAATGGGGAGTGCACCACCGTCAATGAGGAGTGCCTCCCCATGATTGAATAGTGCCCGCACCGTCAATGAGGATTCCCCCACGTCAATGAGGAGTGCCCCACCGTCAATGAGGAGTGCCGCACCATCCATGAGGAGATCCTCACCATCAATGCGGAGTACCCCTGTCAATGAGGAGTGCCCCCTGTCAATTTGGAGTTCCCCCTGTCAATTTGGTCTCCCCCTATCAAATTGGAGTATCCCCTGTCAATTAGCAGTGCGCCCTGGCAATTAGTAATACCCCCTGCCAATTAGTAGTGCCCGCAGCCATTTAGGAGTAGCCCCTGTCAATTAGGATTCCCCCATGTCAATTGGAGTACACCCTGTCAATTGGCGTGCCCCCTGTCAATTGGAGTCCCATTTGCCGATTGGAGTGCCGAATGACAATTGCAGTGCCCCCTGTCTACTGGAGTGCCCCCTGTCAATGAGGAGTGCCACATGTAAATGAGGAGTGCCCCCTGTCAATGAGGAGTGCCCAACCGTCAATGAAGAGTGCCCGCTGTCATTGAGGAGTTGCCCTGTCAATTATGAGTGCCCCCTGTGAATAAGGAGTGCCCCCCTTTCAATTAGGAGTGTCCCTTGTCAATTACGAGCTCGCCATGTCAATTAGGAGTGCCACCTGTCAATTAGGAGTGCCCCATGTCAATTAGGAGTTCCCCCTGGCAATTAGCAGTGCCCCATGTCAATTAGGAGTGCCCCCTGTCAATTAGGAGGTCGCTGTCAATGAGGAGTTTCACTTGTCAATGAGAAGTGCCCCACCGTCAATGAGGAGTGCCCAGCCGTCAATGAGGAGTGCCCCCTGTCAATGAGGAGTGCCCGCTGTCCATGACGAGCGGCCCTGTCAATTTGGAGTGCCCCCTGCCAATTAGGAGTGCCCCCTTTCAATTTGGAGTGTCCCTTATCAATTACGAGCTCCCCATGTCAATAAGGAGTGTCCCATGTCAATTAGGAGTGCCACATGTCAATTAGGAGTGCTCGCTGTCAATTAGGAGTGTCCCCTGTCAATGTGGAGTGCCACCTGTCAATGGGGAGTGTCCCCTTTCAATGACGAGTGCCCCCTGTTAATGAGGAGTCTCCCCTGTCAATGAGCAATGCCCACTGTCAATTAGTTCTGCCCCCTGTCAATTAGGAGAGCGCCTTGTCAATTAGGAGCTCCCCCTGTCAATTAGGAGTGGCCCCAGTAATTAGGAGTGCCCCCTGTCAATGGCACGGAGGGATCTGATCATCCCTGACAGGTATCACCGAACTCGGATTAGATAAATCTAGGAGGGGGAGAGCGAGAAAGAAGATTAGAAGACTCCAAGGTAGTGAGTATAACCTTATCAATGATATGGCGGGACAAGGACAGTGGGGCCCGGGGTCACTGATGAATGAATATATGGTTAAGAGGGAGAAACTCATTAAACAGATGAAGAAAGGGGGGTGGAATTTAGACCGCCCACTAGACCAACAACGAAAATGGTTGGAAAAAGAAACAAAAGACTGAACTAAGAAAATTGGAGTTCTCTGAGTTCACCAATTGGCCACTCAATCAAAAGGTACCTGTTACAATTGCGAGAAACCATGCCACTTCGCCCAAAAATATCGGGCTCCAAAGGGGGGTAGTGAAGTCTGCGAAATAGCGGATAATGAAGTAATGAGGGAATCTGCAGGTTGTCTCATTAAAGTGCGCATGTCAAAGAAACAAGCATTAATAAAGAGGATGCCAAAGGATGGCTGGGATATGTCCCAGACCTTAGAGCAGCAGGAAACGTGGACAGATAAAGAAAAGAGAAACAAGGCAAAGAAGATCGGAGTCGTGTTAATACAGCAGTTAGCTGGACTAATTGAGCAAGATAACGAACAGATTAGAGAGTTAGAATCCAGAATAAGAGAATTGGAGAAACTATACCAAGTCTTAGAAGAAAAACAATGGGGAGGGGAAACTGTTCCTCTACCTCCTAATGAGTCCACACAACAGGGACCAACCGCTCCTCCAGAGGAGTGGGAAGCGCTTGAATACAACTTAGCGCCAGTAACCCGGAGGGGAACTGGTGCGCGGCCAAAAGCTAATTATAAACCCTTCACCCAGTGCAAAACAGAGATTCAGAGGGGAAAGAATGCACACAGAAGATGGATCAGTGTATGCGATAAGAAGGGCAACCCTAAGACTTGGGCAAGGTTGAAGTGGGAATGTGAGAGGTATGAGAAAGAGAAAAGAGATAGAACAGAACAAGAAATATTGCAAAGGAAAGATGAGACCGAGAGGAAAGGATTAGTACGGCAAGCCAAACAATGGAAAGATAAAGAGGTATCTGGCTCGCCAATGTTGTTCCAAAATACGGATACGGGTGAACAGGAGTGGTGGAATCGACCCAGTGTAGATAGAAAACATAGAAACTTAGAAAACATAGAAAAACTGCAGCACAATACAGGCCCTTCAGCCCACAAAGTTGTGCCGAACATGTCCCTACCTAGAGATTACTCGACTTACCTATAACCCTCTATCTTACTAAGTTCCATGTCCGTATCTAAAAGTCTCTTAAAAGACCCCATCGAATCCGCCTCCACCACCAGATAATCACCAGAAATCTAAGGTCGCCATCATTGCCCTGATAAATATGACAGACACCAGCGCCGGTGCCGCTGCAAAGACAGAAGGAACTCAAATCAGGCTCACTTGGTTAGTTTGAAGCGTGATAGCTTGAAGCTGGTTAAACACCTGCAGGTTGTAAGTTTCTCTCTCTCTCTCTCGACACAGGAAAAGAGAGAGAGAGTGAGGTGAAAGTGTGCGATCGAGAGCCTCATGTGGTGGAATAGGGTAAAGTAGATCAAAGTGAACTGCATGCTCTGAGTGTGAGTTTTAATAAATTAGTTGAAATTTTATGATAGTGCATTGGACAGAGATTTGGGGAATGCGGAAAAAGTAGCATTACATTACAGCTGAAGAGACAGAAGGAGAGTAAAGCATTTAAGCACACAGTAGATTCGATCTTGCATCTGCCTGTGTTGATTACAAAGGCAGAGCTGTAGAAATAATTAATTATGCACCTTTTGAGCTTAGACCGGAGAGTCTGTAAGGCAGTGTAAATGTCTTAATTTAGTGATAATTTAGTGATTTAGTGATAAAAATAAATGGATTATTTGGATCAGGTTTTTGTTAAATTTGAAAATGTATCTTGATAGAACTAAAGCTCAAAAGATAAATAGAAAGAATAATTCTTTCTGCGTATTTGAAGTGATGATTAATCATTTGTTTATGTTCAGCTCTGCCTTTCTGCTGAAACAAGCAGAGAACTAATCCATCCTGTCCTATACAGGAGGGGTCTTTGTGTGATAAGACTTGCAGTAATTTTAAGATATAGTCAAAAGTTAACAGAGAAGGGAGTTACATAAGGTAGAATGGGAGTATGTGTGTAATGCTGGGAATTATTATACTGCCATAATGCGTTCTAATTAAAATGTGTTACATGGATCAACCATGAAACTGTATTAAATGCCAGACGGGCTAAAAGGGAGTTCCCGCCTAGAAGAGCAAAATGACAAATCAATATAATTAGAGAGGAGGGAAATAATGCAGTGGAATAAAGAAAATAAGAAAATGCTGGGGAAGTGTTCGTTACAAACTGTGAGAGATTACAGTGATACGATTTCTTGAATTTACTGACTGTTTTACAAAAATTCAGTTTTACAGAATTTACAGTTTGGAACATAGCAGAATGACACCGACCAGAAATCAACGTTCTGTATTCTCAAGCGTTTTTCCTTTCATCCCAGCTTAAGATGTTAAGTCTGAATGAATGTTGGAAGGTTCCATGTGTATCTGTGTGTTTAACAAAGTGGTTGCGTGAATGTTTTGTTGTTGTTCGCTTCATTGGTTCAATGTTTAGAAAGGAGTTAGATCTTGGAAGGACCATGTGTTATTCCCTTGTCTTGAAGTTGAAATTATAAGAATATAGTCGAGAAGTTAAACATAAGTAATTTTGTGGAAACAAATAGAAAAGCAGGAACAAAATAATGAGGTGAATATACTATCTATGAGTCAGTTTAACGTTTGATCTGCATTACCATCGAACACCATGAATTGTTGGAACTTTTGTTGCCAGTTAGTTCTAAATAACATGATAATAATGTGACATTCAAGGGCTGTATGATGTTCAAATTATATATAACCGTTGGGATTCCATATTGTTCAAGGTTTTAGCACCGAGCCAGCTAGGAATCAAACCAAAACATTTCTAATCTCATAACTATTGTTATTGTTATATGTATTTTGCTTGTTATTGTTCTAAAATGCAGGGATTCTGATCTGGAGCAGTTTAAAAATGGAAACGGCTTAAATTAAGCGGGTTTGGAGATACCCGAAAAAATCAAATCCTGAAGAGCCTTAACCAATTTTATAATATATATTGATATATATTGTGTATTGATAAAACATAATTCTGTCGGAGAAAAGGCTATTTATTCCAAACATCTCGCCATTCTTCGCCATAATTTGTAATGACTTGCCCAATTAACATTAACATGACAGGTAGTGAAACCGGATGACTTGAGAGAGAGAGAGAGAGAAAGAGTTGGAGACTGGCTTTGCAGCCAGACTCAAAAATCTTGCAGCATTCGACTGAACACAACAGATAGCTCATTCGGTTATCTGTGTCTTTAAAGAGCTGTGTCTGGCAGCATACACATCTGTGACCACGAAACACTGTTTGTTACCTTATGAGACCATCTGTCTATAGAAGGATCATTTCTGCTTAAACAGCGCACTTTCAAATGTGGGCAAACAAATGAGCAAATTAGATATAATGTAAGAATGCATCATACAAAGATCGAAGCTGTATGGCATGTGATTGTAATGAGGAAAGCGATGTCTTTCGATAGGATTATATCCAAATGAATGAATTTGCAAAGTGTTATTTGATTTACACTGAGCTTTCTATGCAAGGGGGGCGGGGTATGATGTTAAATGTATAATGCACTGTCTTGTGTGGCCAAAGGAATTGCCCACCATACGAATGAGATTAAGTGTTACCACAAACCGAACAACCGGATTAACCCCTTATGAACTAATGACAGGACAGATGATGCAATTAGCAGAAAGCATCATAACAGGTGGAACCGATGTAGGTCCACTAAAAGATAAAATCAGGAGATATGTTTTGGAACTAAGCACCCAACTAAAAGGGATGCACAAATTGGTAAAGACAATAAGGAGATAAGAGATGCAGAGAGAGCTTGAAATGTTCCCTGACGTCTCAACAACGGGACGTCCCAGTGAAAACACTACCTGACAAATCAGGGTCTATACTAAAATGGGATGGGCCGTATGAAGTTATAATTAGTGGAGATACCTGTGCCTGTATAGACATAAGAGGGAAAAGTATATGGCAATATTAAGCATTAAACTCATTTGAAAGAATATGCTGAAAATAATTTTTGAAAACATGTGATGTACTCCCATTGCAGGAATGTACAGACAACGACTGACCTCCAAGCAAGCTGAACAGGTTCACGGGCAGTTGCGCGCAGGCAGTAAAGCCTTTGGAACATTGTATAACGGTCGCGCGGGTTATTAGTTAGAGATAAGACGTTTTTCATGCTGCTGCTCACGACCCTGGCCCTGCTAGCCATAGCGGGAATGTATAGATGGAACTATGAGAATTTCGGGATGGGACCCAGTGAACATCTCTGTAATAATGACTCTGTCTATTGTATGAACACGTTTGTGTATATGTCTCATCTGTACGCATCACAATCGAATCTGAGCAAGTGCTGAGTCTGTTCATACATTCCCACGCACGGAGGAAAGGAAGGAATACCTTTATTCCCTATCCCTTTATCAGCTCCGGAAGTAATTGAATGGGTTTTAAATCAGATTGGAACCCATAAAGGGACAAGGAATCTGACATTCAAAACCCAATTGGGTACCACGATACAGGGTACGTTTAATATTAGCAACAGTGATGTTGTGTTAAAGCTAGGGGGCGGAGGGTGCACTTTTGCGACCTTTAAGAGACATTACCAGTCCAGCTATGACAGATCAGGTTCCCTACCCTACCTCATTATGAAAAATAAACAAAGGGGATCTATCTGCCTGATAAGAAATGGAACCATCCCTGTTGGCCCTTGCTACAGTACACAGCAGATTGATATCACTAATGACGCTTGGGCCATGATACAGGTAACAATCCAGTGCCCCAAAGCCACCGTCTCGGTTCGCCTCTCCGCCGCTTATGTAAGCGCGATGACTGCATATAATGGTTCCTATTTTATCTGTGGAAGCAATGCCTATCCATGGCTTCCCTGGAATTGGGCAGGATCGTGTTATTTGGCACATGTGCTGCCTTATATTCACCATTACACTGACTTACGGGACCACCCCGAGATACACCTGCTTAGGGCTAAGTGAGCCATTAGTAAGACAGAACGGTCCTTCATGATAGCCTACCCACTTTATGGGACAGCAAAGGCAGCTCAAGAACTTATACGGATAGCCTCGACCCCAGAGAGAATTGCGCATGAGACGAAGGACGGGTTCGAGGAGGTGAGCACGGCCGTCTCTGAGATATCAGCAGAGGTCGTAGCTATTCGGACTGTGGCGTTACAGAACCGATTGGCATTCGATTATGGGCTCGCCTCCCAGGGAGGAACATGTGGCATAGTTGGCTCGGAATACTGTACGTATATTCCCGATGCTTCGGAGAATATAACTCACTTAGCAGATCATATTAAACAGGTGGCGAAAACAATACAAGATGAGGGGAGCCATTATCACAATTATAACTCTCGGGGATGGTTGGGGCAATGGTTTGGGTCGTGGGGGCATACCTGATGCATGGATTGATTGTATTAATTGTAATTGTAATTGCTTGCTGTGTTTGTGTGGCATTATTGAACACCTGCTGTAAAATGGCAACTGCCCGAATTATGCCGGGTGCAAATGTGTAGGCAGAGGGGGCAGACCTCCTGACAAAGGAGCTGGGCCCATATGTTAGTAACCTTTGGTTCTGAATTGGTCATGGGGCCATGTGCGGACCACCTGGCACCCGACCAAAACTGCGGGGGGGTGGAGGGGGGGGGGGGAGTGGAGACAGGAATGGGTTAATGAATTCTAAAACTCAAAGTGTCAAAGTGAGCTCTGTGATTTTTGGAACAAAGAACAAAGAACAATACAGCACAGGAACAGGCCCTTCGGCCCTCCAAGCCCGCGCCGCTCCCTGGTCCCAACTAGACCATTCTTTTGTATCCCTCCATTCCCACTCCGTTCATGTGGCTATCAAGATAAGTCTTAAACGGTCCCAATGTGTCTGCCTCCACCACCTTGCCCGGCAGCGCATTCCAGGCCCCCACCACCCTCCGTGTAAAATACGTCCTTCTGATATCCGTGTTAAACCTTCCCCCACCCCCTCACCTTGAACCTATAACCCCTCGTGAATGTCACCACCGACCTGGGAAAAAGCTTCCCACCGTTCACCCTCTCTATGCCTTTCATAGAGATTGTGTGATAAAAACTGTGGAACTCATGTTTACGATCGGGTGTTTTCATGCTCATGTATCCAAGAACAGATAAGAGTAGCAGCTGTGGTATACAAGTGTATGTTGTTCCCGGCTAATCTGTTCCAGAATGTGGCTAACCCAGCCATTTTGTATTCTTGAATATGGACCGCTATGTAACAGTAGAAGCCTACATGTAGGACTTCTGTGATTGTATAATGATACATTCATATATATTCATCATAACCTGTACATTATATACGATATACATTATACAAGTACCTACGAACATATATAAATTGTTGTATGCCAGTTAACTTGTTTGTGCGAGACTGTAACCTTGTACATTAGTAAGATACCCCACCTGTGTTCAGAGAACAGCAGTCACGGCCTTGAGACAACCGTGAAGAAACCGCCAAGGCAGCAAGGTTCACACGATGGAAGACACGCCAAAGCCTGGGAACCTGTGAGGCCTGGTAAACTGCTGACAGGGGGGGGGGGGGGGCGGGGGAATAAATATATGTTTTTCACCTGTATTTGCTGAGAAGCCTGAGGCCATGTTATGCATTAGACTTCTCCCACAATTGTGCAAATAACCCTCTGTATTTTGACTGAAGAAGAGACTCAGAGGTATGTTTACCTACAACAATACAATTTTCCTCATTATCCCCATTTCCACTCCCTTCTCTCTAGTTCTCGAGATCCCAAAGCTGGGAAAACATCTGAGTGCATTCATCCTATCCATGCCTCGCACGAGCTTTTATACCCCAATAAGATCACATCTCAATCTACTATGCTCAAAAGAAAAAAGTCGTAACCTGTCCAATCTCTCCCTATAATACAGTCCTTTGTGCCTCTCCTTGCTGCTTTACTCAGAGCTACTTCCGCCACTTAAGGAGTGGGTTTTCCTTTCAACCTGACATCCCCTAATGCTGATAAATACCGAAATGACAAACAATTGAGGTGTGTATAGCCGGTGGTGGGGTCCTAAAGGGCTACCTACGCGGGAATAGCGGCTTCCCGAGTCCCAGCTGCTCTCATTACCTCGTGGCCTTTTCATTGATAACAAAACACCCTCGGAATGAAGAGCTACACGTTCTCCACCATGATGATAGAGGCATGTGTCGACCTCTTGGCAAAAGTTGCGGCCACTAAAATGTTCGCAAAGGCAATTTGCTTCCTGAAGACCGAGTAGGTGGTCCAACTCGCCCTTGAAAAGGCTCATGGTGGGCGGAGACATCTTGGAGATTGACCATTTAATGGCCACCGCGCACATTTAATGTGATGCAATGTTCCACCCTTTGTTACCAATGGGCTCATGCTCGCCCACAGTCATCCTCTTGGGGAGCTCCGTTCCGGGGTGGTGTCATTCGCACTCGGTCTGGGGAGGCCGACATTCGCCATATATACTCCAACAGGCTGCAGACATTAATCAGCCTGGCAAAGGAGGAATGACGAGCCGGGAGTTTTCATAATATCCAATGATGGAATCACGTACCACATCTTTTGGAAACAGCATGACGTGCTGTGCCATGTCTGCAAGGAGAGGCAAATACTGCCCGTTCTCCAAAGCAGCAGCTGCCATCCTGGCTGCTGTTGGGAAGTGGAAGAAACGCCGACACGTCTGGAATGTGAGGCAGAAGGCAAAAAGGTGTGATGCTACCGTCATACCCGGCACACCTGAGAAGCCGACCACTGGCTAGGGTAATAATAACACATGTCATCGCGATACAACATCAAATGCCGTGCCCCTGAACACCTCAGTATCATGTGCTAAGCCCAGCAATGCTCCTTGTCAACTCCGGGGGTCCGGCAGTGGTGAACCGCGCGGCCCCGGCGTAATGACGGTTCCCTGTCGGTGGTCTCAGTTAAAAGGGTTGAGAAACCAGCCCAGCGGTGATTGCAGCATCGGGAGTGGGGAAGGCAACGGGAGAAACCGGCAACACACCTGCTGTTACAACCTCCGGTCCACGATGCCCCGGGGCCTGATGAGAGCGGGACACCTGATGTCTCATTCCGCCCGGTGCAATTTTCCACCAGGGAGGTGTTCAGAAGACCTATTCTGATTCAAACTCCACCAATCCCCTTCCAGAATGCATCACCTCGCATTTATCTAAATTAAACTCCATCTGCCATTTGTCAGCCCACTGGCCCAATTCATCAAGATCCTGTAGCAATCCTAGATGACCTTCTTGTGTCCACTATGCCAAAAATCTTGGTGTCATCTGCACACTTATAATGTGTGCCTCCTAAATTCTCATCCAAATCACTAATGTAAGTGCCAAATAACCGTGGACTCACCACCTATCCCTTAGGCACAGGCCTCCAGTTTGAAAAACAATGCTCTACAAAAACGCTCTGTCTTCTTTCATGAAGCCAATTTTGTATCCATTTGACTACCTCTCTCTGAATCCCGCGAGATTTCACTTCATGCAACAACCTACCATGAGGTAACTTGCCGAAGGCCTTGCTAAACTCCATTTAGACAAAATCAACAGCACTGCCCTAATCCACCTTCTTGGTTACCCCTTCAAAAAAATCAAACAAATTTTTGAAATATGAATTTCCACTCATAAGGTTATGCTGACTGTTCCTAATCTGTCCTTGACTCTCTAAATGCCTGTACATCCCAGCTCTCAGAATACCTTCTGACAACTTACCCAGTTCAGATATTCGGCTCACCCGCCTCTAGCTATCAGGCTTTAATCTCCAATCCTTCCTTAAACACAGACACAGCATTTGCCTCCCTGTAATATTCAGGTACTTCACCTGTGACTCTCAATGTTTCAAATATCTTTCCACGGGTCCCGCAATTTCCTCCCTAGCCTCCCAGAACGTAATGGGATACAGTACATCAGGTCCGCGGATTTATCTACCTTGATGTGCTTTAAGATTTCGAGCACCTACTTATCTGTAATATGTACACTCCCCAAAACCTCACAACTTATTTCCCCAAATTCCCTAACCTGCATGCCAAATTAGCAGTAATTACTAATGACAAATATTCATGTATGATCTCACCCATCTCTTGTGGATCCGCACATAGATGACCTTTTTGACACTTAAGAGGCCCCATACTCCCACGGGTTACTATTTTGTCCATTATGTATTTGTAGAATCTCTTTAGACTCTCCTTTGCCTTGTCTGCCAAAGCAATCTTGCATCCCCTTTTTGCCCTCCTGGTTTCTCTCTAAACGTTACTCCTCAATGTTGTTTTTCATTGTTAAATGTAAATGTAATTCACTGATTATTGTAGATTTGCCATTCCTGTTGTTTGTTTTGCAATTTAACACTAGTTTCATTCTTTTTAATAACTTCCAATAGGCCTGACCACTTTTCCTCCCTGGGTTTCATCTATTTCCTCATATTTGCTCCAAATCGCGACAATTAATAATTTAAATCCAGCATTCCAGGTTTTCCTCTGCGATTCGGGATGTGCTCAGATTGAGCATCTGCGAGGTTCACAACTGTAGCCGTAAAGTACTGGCAAAACTAGTTCATCAATTGTGGGAATAGGAGCCCATAAAAAATTATGCAAACAAGAGAGAGTAACATCACAGCGATGGATATAGAAAGTGAGACTGCAGTCTGTGGCATGTAGCTGGTAGATTTCAAACGGGGCAGCCGAAGTTGATGTTGGACCAGTGAAAACCAGTGTCCTGAGACAGTCAGAGAGGAGAAAAGTGTGAGATTTGACATAGCAGCAGCAGGACACTGTGTGTTTATGTCACTGGGGTGCTCCTGATAGGTTAATGAGATTTTTAAACATTGAACATTAAGGTACAGGCATAACAACGAGCATAGAGTTAAATTAAACTTAAAACAAGATCATAAGTGAGCAATAGAATCATTTACACATATATAAATGCAGAAATAGATATAGACAGATAATTATTATTTAAAACATATATTCTCAAGTTTGAAATTTATTGTATGAATCATTTTTTCACTTTAGTCAAAGAATAATTATCACAAGGTGTAATGGCACCAAGGTAAAGGCATATAGTTCAGAGCCTAAACCCTGGGAACTTCAGTGTCCGCAAAACTCATCAGAAAGTTTCATATTGCAACTTCATGATTTGCTTCTTCATTGTCCAGACCTAGGATGGAATCTTGCCCAGGCGCGGGTCCACGTAGTCTGTATAGTTTCGCAATGATCCAGGAAGGACATTCACTTTGACCCTGATAATGAGCGTCGAGGGTGACCTGCCAAATGGGGAAGTGACTGTCGTGAAGTGATGGGAGTTCATATCCGGATTTAATGGACGAATAAGACCTTATTATGCTGGATGGTAAACTGGAATTGGCTGAAGTGCATGTCAGGGATTATTGTTGAGAAGTATATACTAAAGATGATTGTTGGAAGCTCATATAAGGCAGGAATGATCGATAAGAAAACTATTTTTGATCTGTTTTGAATTGTAAACATCAGATCAATTCAGGGTGGCCCGGCTGCACCATTTGAGAGCTGACTCGACCCTTTGATGATCACTTGGCAGCTGCTGGTTAAATAAAGTTAGGTCATTGTTTCAGGAACACTGGCTTCGTGAATGTTCTCTGGACTGAGATTTCATGAAAGTACTTGTCAACTCGGCTACCCCACCAATAGGCTATCAAGAGGATTTAAGGTCTCAGTTACAGAATCAAAAAACTTCAGGAAATGTTGATAACATTCTGTGAACTGTCTAAAGGTGGTTAGTGTTTTAAATGTTATACGGTTTACTTTTTTATTAAACTGTGACCTTTAATATATAACAGATTGTCATCGACTTTAGGAAGTGTAAGGGAGAACATGCCCCTGTCTACATCAACGGGGACGAAGTAGAAAGGGTCGCGAGCTTCAGGTTTTTAGATGCCCAGATCACCAACAACCTGTCCTGGTCGCCCCATGCCGACACTATAGTTAAGGAAGCCCACTCTACATTCTCAGAAGACGAAGGAAATTTGGCATATCAGCGACGCTCTCACAAACTTTGACAGATGTATCACAGAAAGCATCCTTTCTGCTTGTATCACAGCTTGGTGTGGCTCCTGCTCTGCCCAAGACCACAAGGAACTAAAATAGGTGGTGAATGTAGCCCAATCCATCACGCAAACAGTCTCCCATCCATTGACTCTGTCCACACTTCTTGTTGCCTCGGTAAAGTAGCCAGCATAATTAAGGAGCCCAAGCACCACCGACATTCTCTATTCCACCTTCTTCCAACGGGAAAAAAAATACAAAAATCTGACGTCATGTACTAATCGACTCAAGGACAGCTTCTTCCCTGCTGCCGTCGGACTTTTCAATGGACTTACCTTTCATTTAGCTGATGTTTCCCGACATCCTACCTATGACTGTAACTCTACACTCTGCACTCTCTCATTTCCTTCCCTATGACCGGTATATTATGTCTTGATAGCGCAAGAAACAATACTTTTTCAGTGTATGGTAATACATGTGAGTAATAAATCAAATCAAGTCATCATCAAAATTGTTTTCAAATATGTTTATTGCGATTTTAGATGACTTAATGTTTTATACAGCGTGGACACCTTTTGTGGCAGCTGAATCAAGTTTCCCTTTGGGATTATGATAACCTGCCATTTAGCAGCTGAATTCCCTGAAGGATGCAATTGTTTGTTTCGGGTGTGACAACCAATTCAAGTGTTCATCAGATTGTACATTCAATTTGATCACGGTGAACTGTGTGACAAGTACGAGGGGCAGAGAGCGGGTTTAATTTGAACAACAGTGACTCCATCCACCACCCCCCTCCCCCCAACCCGCAACACGTGCCCATTAAAGAAAACGGTTTTTCATTTCTGAATTCACCTTTTGTATGTGGTCGTGTGTTTTCCACAACCCATTAATTTGCAGTGATCTAATTCTATATGGAAATTCCCGCAGTAAAATCGGGACCAGGAAACATAAGAGGCTTTGATTATTTTCCATATTCAGCAAACACAACAAGAGTTTTGACAATTCGTGCTTTTTTTTGTATTGAAACAGAGATGGATAACGGAAATAAAGTGGTACAGAGCAAGACCACAACAACAAAAACGATAATGGTTATAGCTTTCTTGTGAGCCCAGAATCTAGAAATCAAAAACCCACTGATGTATGCCTTCATAACTCAGAAGGCTGAAGTTGATGGAGAGTGATGCTCTCTTTCAGACATAAATTCTGTAATTTGATGTATCTCTGTGGCAGCAAATTCTATGATAAATTCACAATTAATTGTAACATTGGACAGTGGAACAGATGCAGCTTTTATGAGATTATCTATCATTTTACGTTGGACCTGGTAACACGGCATTAATTTTCTTTTGGGGCAGTGAATTTAAAAGCAGTTGGATAGGCAATATACAGGTGAAGAATTCTGTGTTCCAATCGAGAAACGAAATTCTAAGTGGTAAAATGAAATAACAGGTTATCAGGATATGTAAAACTTTCTAAGCACACAGAGTTGAATAAATGTTCAGGTTATTGCTACAGCGTGCATGATTGTGTAAAGGGGAAAATACAGGGGGGGGGGGGGGCACACTTTAAAATGGCAATACAGCACACTCTAAAATGGCTGCCTGGCACATACAGGGTTAACTGGGAAAGAAGCCAGAAAAGCAGACACATGCTCCCGCTGTTCAGAAATCACGTCAAGCCAAAACCTAACAGACAAGCCACTTCCAAAGTACAGACAGTGACTCATAGCAAACAAACACCTCAGGAAGCCAAAGCCAAGGGTCAAACATCTTTTAAGATAAGGAAACCCCAAAACAAAGAGCTCAGATTAACGTTACAGGAACGTGGGAAATATGAATGCGAGGGAACCGATTAGCACCTGAACGAGACGAAACTAGCCATTGATAGATACAGACATAAGGAGATGTACCCATTCATAAAATGTTAAATGTCTATACCTGTTTGTACTTATGGAAACATGAGGAAATGTACCCATTCATAAAATGTTAAATGCTTGTACTCACTTAAACGATGTGACAATATTCGAATCACCGGTTTACCCATTGTGTAAGGGGTATAAAAATGAACTGCTCCCGACATACTAGTGAGAGAAGGTTTGCTACAGACATGTGCCTTGTCTCCACGGAGCTCCGTTTAATAAATCGTATTTTCTGAATCTCGAAGTCTGACGACAAGTGGATTTTTCCCACAACAATTGTTAAGGCACATGAGTATGTTTTCGCAATTAATTCCGGTATTGAGCTTGATATTATTGCCTGAGGTCCATGTTCCTGTTTGTTTTGATATCGTGCGTGATGATGATGCACATTGTCCTTTTACATCAGTTGTTCTCATATAACTGCCGAGGGAGATCTGCCTCAGTTGCTCGCTCATTCTGACTTATTGACTCAGTCGGTCAGTCGGCCTTGCTTGCTCCGTTAGCCTCATTCGCTTGGTCAGTCTTCATTTATCGTTTGGCCTGTCTGCCTTATTCAATCGGCCGGAAAGTCGGCCTCACTTGCTTGATCAGTCAGTCGGCCTCACACGGTATATTTATCTGTCTGAGCATTCAGCCTCACTCATTTTCAGCCATTCAGCCTCACTGGCTTGCTTGGTCATTTGTTTATTGGTTTATGAGTCACAAGTCACATTGACACTGCAATGAATTTACTGTGAAATTCCTCTCGTCGCCGCAGTTCGGCGCCAGTTCGGGTCAATGCACCTAACGAGCACGTCTCTCAGAATGTGAGAGGAAACAGGAGCACTCAGAGAAAACCAACACAGACACGAGGAAAATGTGCAATCTCCACACAGACTGTGACCCAAGCCAGGATTCGAACCCGGGTCTCTGCCTCTGTGGTGCAGCAGTGTTAACCACTTTGCCAGCGTGCCACCCAGTAAGCTTCACTCGGCCGTTTGGTCAGTCGGCCTCATTCCTCATTCAGTCTCCATTACTCGCTCAGTCATTCAGTCAGACTCACATGCTCGCTCAGAGAGTAGGAGTCGCTCGTCATTCAGTACCTTAATCACTTAGTCGGTCGGTCTGTCTCGTAGCTTCGATTGGTCAGTTGATGTGTCTACTTGGTCAATCAGCCTCGATCTGTCATTCTGGCTTACTCATTCCGTCAGTCAGCCTCGATCGCTCGGATGGTCAGTTGGTTTTGCTCGCACAGTCAATCAACCTCGTTCCATCAGTCAGTCAGCCTCGCTTGCGAAGTTAGTCGTCCTTTCTCACGCAGTGTGTCGCCATTGCTTGCTCGGTCAGTTGGCATTGCTCATTCATTCAATAACTTGGCCTTGCTTTGCTTGATCAGTCATTCAGTTAGCTTCGCTCAGTCGATTTGTCATTCAGACTCGCTCAGTTGGTTTCTGAGCATTGCTTGCTCGGTTAGTTAGAACATAGAACATAGAACAGTACAGTACAGAACAGGCCCTTCGGCCCACGATGTTGTGCCGACCTTCATCTGAAACCAAGATCAAGCTATCCCACTCCCTATCATCCTGGTGTGCTCCATGTGCCTATCCAATAACCGCTTAAATGTTCCTAAAGTGTCTGACTCCACTATCACTGCAGGCAGTCCATTCCACACCCGAACCACTCTCTGCGTAAAGAACCTACCTCTGATATCCTTCCTATATCTCCCACCACAAACCCTATAGTTATGCCCCCTTGTAATAGCTCCATCCACCCGAGGAAATAGTCTTTGAACATTCAATCTCTCTCCCCCCTTCATCATTTTATAAACCTCTATTAAGTCTCCCCTCAGCCTCCTCCGCTCCAAAGAGAACAGCCCTAGCTCCCTCAACCTTTTCACATAAGACGTACCCTCCAAACCAGGCAGCATACTGGTAAATCTCCTCTGCACTCTTTCCAGCGCTTCCACATCCTTCTTATAGTGAGGTGACCAGAACTGCACACAATATTCCAAATGTGGTCTCACCAATGTCCTGTACAGTTGCAGCATAACCCCACGGCTCTTAAACTCCAACCCCCTGTTAATAAAAGCTAACACACTATAGGCTTTCCTCACAGCTCTATCCACTTGAGTGGCAACATTTAGAGATCTGTGGATATGAACCCCAAGATCTCTCTGTTCCTCCACAGTCTTCAGAACCCTACCTTTGACCCTGTAATCCACATTTAAATTAGTCCTACCAGAATGAATCACCTCACATTTATCAGGGTTAAACTCCATTTGCCATTTTTCAGCCCATCTTTGCATCCTATCTATGTCTCTTTGCAGCCTACAACAGCCCTCCACCTCATCCACTACTCCACCAATCTTGGTGTCATCAGCAAATTTACTGACCCACCCTTCAGCCCCCTCCTCTAAGTCATGAATAAAAATCACAAAGAGCAGAGGACCAAGCACTGATCCCTGTGGCACTCCGCAAGCAACCTGCCTCCAGTCCGAAAATTTTCCATTCACCACCACCCTCTGTCTTCAGTCATTTAGCCAGTTACCTATCCAATCTGCCAACTTTCCCTCTATCCCACACCTCCTTACTTTCATCGTAAGCCGACAACGGGGGACCTTATCAAACGCCTTACTAAAATCCATGTATATGACATCAACTGCCCTACCTTCATCAACACACTTAGTTACTTCCTCAAAAAATTCAATCAAATTTGTGAGGCACGACTTGCCCTTCACGAATCCGTGCTGACTATCCCCGATTAATCCGCATCTTTCTAAATAGTCGTAAATCCCATCCCGAAGGACCTTTTCCATCAATTTACCAACCACCGAAGTGAGACTAACCGGTCTACAATTACCAGGGTCATTTCTATTCCCTTTCTTAAACAGAGGAACAACAGTCGCCATTCTCCAGTCCTCTGTCATCATCCACGTGGTAGTCATGATGTGGAGATGCCGGCGTTGGACTGGGGTAAGCACAGTAAGAAGTCTCACAACACCAGGTTAAAGTCCAACAGGTTTATTTGGTAGCAAATACCACAAGCTTTCGGAGCTTACTGCTCCTTCGTCAGATGGAGATGAGAGACCACTCCATCTGACGAAGGAGCAGCAAGCTCCGAAAGCTTATGGTATTTGCTACCAAATAAACCTGTTGGACTTTCACCTGGTGTTGTGAGACTTCTTACTGTGATCATCCCCGTGGACAGTGAAGACCCAAAGATCAAAGCCAATGGCTCTGCAATCTCATCCCTTGTCTCCCAAAGAATCCTGGGATACATTTCATCAGGCCCAGGGGACCTATCGACCCTCAGTTTATTCAAAACTGCCAGGACATCCTCCCTCCGAACATCTATTTCCTCCAGCCTATTAGCCTGTAACACCTTCTCTTCCTCAAAAACATGGCCCCTCTCCTTGGTGAACACTGAAGAAAAGTATTCATTCATCACCTCGCCTATCTCTACTCACTCCATACACAAGTTCCCACGACTGTCCTTGACCGGCCCTAACCTCACCCTGGTCATTCTTTTATTCCTCACATAAGAATAAAAAGCCTTGGGGTTTTCCTTCATCCGACCCGCCAAGGACTTCTCGTGTCCCCTCCTAGCTCTCCTAAGCCCTTTTTCAGCTCATTCCTTGCTAACTTGTAACCCTCAATCGGGCCATCTGAACCTTGTTTCCTCATCCCTACATAAGCTTCCCTCTTCCTTTTGACAAGACATTCCACCTCTTTCGTGAACCATGGTTCCCTCACTCGGCCATTTCCTCCCTGCCTGACAGGGACATACCTATCAAGGACACCAAGTATTTGTTCCTTGAAAAAGTTCCACTTTTCATTAGTTCCTTTCCCTGACAGTTTCTGATTCCAACTTATGCCCCCTAATTCTTGCCTAATCGCATCAGAATTACCTCTCCCCCAATTGTAAACCTTGCCCTGCCGTACGGCCCTATCCCTCTCCAGTACAATAACAAAAGACACCGAATTGTAGTCACTATCTCCAAAGTGCTGTCCCACAAACAAACCTAACACGTGGCCCGATTCATTTCCCAGTACCAAATCCAATGTGGCCTCACCTCTTGTCGGCCTATCCACATCTTGTGTCAGGAAACCCTCCTGCACACACTGCACAAAAACTGCCCCATCCGAACTAGTTGACCTACAAAGGTTCCAATCAATATTTGGAAAGTTAAAGTCCCCCATGACAACTACCCTGTGACCCCCACACGTATCCATAATCTGCTTAGCAATTTCTTCCTCCACAACTCTATTACTATTTGGGGGCCTATAGTAAACCCCTAACAACGTGACCGCTCCTTTCCTATTTCTTACCTCAGCCGATATTACCTCAGTGTGCAGATCCCCCTCGAAGTGCCTTTCCGCAGCCGTTAAACTATCCTAGAATAAGAATGCCACTCCTCCATCTCTTTTACCAGCTTCCCTACACTTACTGAAACATCTATACCCCGGAACGTCCAACAACCATTCCTGTCCTTGTTCTACCCACGTCTCCGTAATGGACACATCATCCTAGTCCCAAGTACCAATCCACGCCCCACGTTCATCTACCTTGTTGCGGTTGCTCCTTGCATTGAAGTAGACACACTTCAACCCACCTTCCTGTCTACCGGTACCCACCCTTGATGCCTTCCCCAATACCTCACCACCCTCACTGACTTCCGGACTACAACTCCTTTTCCCACTCCCCTGACAAATTAGTTTAAACCCCCCTGAAGAGTCGTATCAAATTTCCCTCCTAGGATATTGGTGCCCCTCTGGTTCAGGTGCACCCCGTCCTGTTTGTAGAGGTCCTACCTTCCCAGAATGTGTTCCAATTATCCACGTATCTGAGACCCTCCCTCCTACACCATCCCTGCAACCACATGTTTAACTGCACTCTCTCCCTGTTTCTCAACTCGCTATCACGTGTCACCGGCAATGTACCAGAAATGACCACATGTTTTGTCTTTGCTCTCAGCTTCCAGCCCAGCTCCAGAAATTCCTGTTTTAAATCCCCGTCCCTTCTCTTACCTATGTCGTTGGTACCAATGTGTACCACGACTTGTGACTGTTCCCCCTCCCCCTTCAGAATGTGGAAACATGGTCTGAGACGTCACGGACCTTGGCATCCGGTAGTCAACATACGTCCGTGAGTCTCTTTTGCTGCCACAGAACCTCCTATCTATCCCTGTAACGAGTCCCCAATAACCATTGCCCTCCCGCTCTGCCCCTTACCCTCCCGAGCTACATAGACGGACACAGTGCTGGAGATCCTCTCACTGCGGCTTACCACTAGTATGTCATCCTCCTCAACCGTATCCAAAGCGGAATATTTGTTGCTAAGGGGAACGACCACAGGTGATCCCTGCACGGACTGCTTCCTCCCAGCCCCTCTCACCGTCACCCATCTGTTTTCATTCCTCGGAGTAATTGTATTCCTAAAGCTTCTGTCTATGGCCACCTCTGCGTCCCTAATGATCCTAAGTTCATCCAACTCCAGCTCCACTTCCCTAACACGGTTTTGGAGGAACTGCAGATGGGTGCACTTCCCACAGATGTAATCAGCAGGGACACTGTCGTCGTCCCTCACCTCAAACATAGTGCAAGAGGAACATAGCACTGCCTGCACACCCATCCCCTCTAGATACCTTCCCAGTACCAGGGAGAAACAGCAAAAATGAATTAAACTCACCCCTGCTCGCCCTTTCTGCCTAAGCCCTGTGAGCCAAAGCCTCGTAGCTCACACTCTGCTTCCCACACACTCCTCTGCCCGCTCCCGACGCTGCCCGCTGTATACTGCAGCCTACCTTTTATACGTCACGCGCTTAAAAAACCCTTCCCAGACTCCATAGCAGCCCACTTCCGGTTTTCACTTTAAACTTAAGAAAAATACTACTCCAAAAGTAAAGGCCAAAAAAAACCACACTCTAGCTGACTAATTAAATAAATAATTAATTCTATCAATCTCTCACCAGCACTCCTGCCTCCAATCACTCCCTCTCAGCTTGCTCCAGTGGAACAATGAGGGGGAACCTCACAGGTAACTGACTTTTAAAGTTAAAATGAAAACCCTTCCCAGACTCCTTAGCAGCCCACTTCCGGTTTTCACTTTAAACTTCAGAAAAATACTACTACAAAAGTAATGGCCAAAAAAAAACACACACTAGCTGACTAATTAAATAGATAATTAATTCAATCAATCTCTCACCAGCACTCCTGCCTCCAATCACTCCCTCTCAGCTTGCTCCAGTGGAACAATGATAGTTAGTCAGCCTCACTCGCTCAGTTGATCAGTGAGCCTCACTCACTCAATCAGTTAGTCAGCCTCGGTCACTCGATCAGTCAGTCAGCCTCGCTCGCTCGATTAATAAGTTAGCCTCGCTCTCTCCATCAGTCAGTCAGCTTCGCTCAATCAATTGGTCAGTTGGCCTCGCTTGCTCGCACATCAGCCGGCCTCGCTCGCTCAATATTTCTGTTTTCCTCAATCGTTCAGTCCGTCATTCATTCAGACCATCTTGGTCAGTCAGCCTCGCTCGCTCGGTTAGTTGATGACTCGGGCTCACTCACTTGCTTGGTTACATAAGAACATAACAACATAAGAACGAGGAGCAGGAGTAGGCCATTTGGCCCATCGATCCTGCTCCGCCATTCACTAAGATTACGGCTGATCTTTTCGTGGACTCAGCTCCACTTACCGGCCCACTCACCATAACCCTTAATTCTTTTACTGTTCAGAAATTTATCTATACTTGCCTTAAAAACATTCAATGGGGTAGACTCAACTGCTTCACTGGACAGTGAATTCCACAGATTCACAACCCTTTGTGTGAGAAAGTTCCTCCTCAACTCAGTCTCAAATCTGCTTACCCCAGAATCAACTTAGTGAATCTCCTCTGCACCCCAACAAATGCTCGCATTTCCTTTCTCAAGTAAGGAGACCAAAACCTTTCACGGTATTCCAGGTCTGGCCTCACCAGCACCTTATACAGCTGCAGCATAATGGCACTTTTTTAAAGCTCCATCCTTCCAGCAATGAAGGACAACATTCCATTTACCTTCTTCATTACCTGCTGCACCTGCAAACCAACTCCTTGTGATTCTTGCATAAGAACACCCAGGTCTCTCTGCACAGCAGAATGCTGGAATTATTTACCATTTAAAAAATGTCCATTTTGCTGTTATTCCTACGAAAATGGAAGACCTCGCATTTACCAAAATTGTACTTCATCTTCCAGATCCTTGCCCACTCACTTAGACTATCTACATCCCTTTGCAGACTTTCAGCATCCTCTGCATACTTTGCTCTGCCACTCATCTTAGTGTCATCTGCAAATTCTGACAAATTCCACTTGGTCCCCAACTCCAATTCATCGAAGTAAATCGTAAACAATTGCAGTCCTAACACTGATCCCTGAGACATACCATTAGTCACTGATCATCAAGCAGAAAAGCACCCATTTACTGCCACTCTTTGCTTTCTGTTAGTTAACCAATCATCTGCCCAATCGAATACATTACCCGTAACACCTTGCATCTTTATCATATGTAGCAGTCTTTGGTGCGGCACATTGTCAAATGCCTCTTGAAATCCAGATACACCACATCCACAGGTTCCACATTGTCCACTGCATATGTCATATTCTCAAATAATTCCACCAAATTAGTCAAACATGACCTTCCCTTCATGAACCCATGCTGCATCTTACCAACGGGACAATTTAGAACAACAGAGAAAAACTACAGCACAAACAGGCCCTTCGGCCCACAAGTTGCACCGGTCATGTCCCTGCCTACCTAGGCTTATATATAGGTATACCTATAACCCTCAATCCTATTAAGTCCCATTTACTCATCCAGAAGTCTCTTAAAAGACCCTATCGAGTTTGCCTCCGCCACCACTGACGGCAGCCGATTCCACTCACCCACCACCCTCTGAGTGAAAAACGTACCCCTGACATCTCCTCTGTACCTACTCCCCAGCACCTTAAACCGGTGTCCTCTCGTAGCAACCATTTCAGCCCGGGCAAAAAGCCTCCGAGAATCCACCCAATCTATACCTCTCAACATCTTGTACACCTCTATCAGGTCACCTCTCATCCTTCGTCTCTCCAAGGAGAAAAGAGCGAGCTCCCTCAACCTATCCTCATAAGGCAATCCAGGCAACATCCTTGTAAATCTTCTCTGCACACTTTCAATAATTTCCACATCCCTCCTGCAATGAGGCGACCAGAACTGAGCACAGTGCTCTATGTGGGGTCTGACGAGGGTCTTATAAAGCGGCATCATTATCTCCCGACTCCTAAACTCAATCCCTCAATTGATGAAGGCCAGCACACCATGCGCCTTCTTAACCACCTCCTCTACCTGCGAGGCCGATTTAAGAGTCCGATGGGCCTGGACACCAAGGCCCTTCTGATCCTCCACACTGCTAAGAGTCTTACCCTTGATATTATACTCCTTCTTCCCATTTGACCTGCCAAAATGGACCGCTACACATTTATCTGGGTTGAAGTCCATCTGCCACTTCTCCGCCCAGTCTTGTATCCTATCTATGTCACGCTGCAGCTTCTGACATCCCTCCAAACTATCCACAACACTTCCAACCTTCGTGTCGTCGGCAAACTTACCAACCCATCCCTCCACTTCCTCATCGAAGTCATTTATGAAAATGACAAACAGCAAGGGTCCCAGAACAGATCCCTGGGGCACGCGACTGGTGAAAGACCTCCATTCAGAAAAAGACCCATCTACAACCACTCGCTGCCTTCTGCAGGCAAGCCAGTTCTGGATCCACAAGGCAACAGCCCCTTGGATTCCATGCCCTCTCACTTTCTCGAGAATCTTGCATGGGGGAACTCATCGAACACCTTGCTGAATTCCATGTAAACCACAACTACCGCTTTTCCTTCGTCAATGTGTTTAGTCACATTTTCAAAGAACTCCTGCAGGCTCGTAAGGCACGATTTGCCTTTGACAAAGCCGTGCTGACTACTGTTGAGCAGACTAAACTTCTCTAAATGTTCATAAATCCTGTCCCTCAGGATCTTCTTCATCAACTTACCAACCACTGAGGTAAGACTCACCGGTCGGTAATTTCCTGGGCTATCCCTATTCACTTTCTTGAATACAGGAACCACATCCGCAATCCTCCAATCCTGCGGAACCTCTCCCATCTCCATCGACGACGCAAAGATCATCGCCAGAGGCTCTGCAATCTCTTCCCTCGCCTCCCACAGTAACCTGGGGTACATCCCATCCGGTCCCGGCGACTTATCTATCTTGATGCTATCCAAAATTTCCAACACATCCTCTTTCTTAATGTCCACATACTCAATCTTTTCAGTCAACCACAATCCTGTAGTACAACTACCCAGGTATTTTTCCACCGTGAATACCGAGGTAAAATATTCATTAAGCACCTATGCTATTTCTTCCGGTTCTGCACAGACTTCCTCACCTTCACATTTTATACGTCCGATTCCTTCACATCTCATCCTTTTACTCTTCACATATTTATAGAACGCCTTAGGGTCCTCCTTAATCTTTCCTGCCAAGGCCTTCTCGTGACCCCTTCTGGCTCTCCTAATTTTTTTCTTAATCCCTTCCTACAAGCCGTATACTCATCTAGATCCCGATCATTGCCTGGCTCTCTGAACCTTTTGTATGCTTTCCTTTTCTTTTTGACGAGGTTCAGCGCAGCTTTCGCGCACCACGGTTCCCGTAACCTACCAAAACCTCCCTGTTGCATCGGAACGTTGTCATGCAGAACTCTAGACAAACATTCCTTGAAAATCTGCCACCTTACTTCGGTACTTTTCCTCGAGAATACCTTCTTCCAATTTACCCCTCTAATCTCCTGCCTGATGGCTTCATATTTCCCCTTACTCCAGATAAACGGTTTCCGAGCTTGACTGATCCTTTCTCTTTCCAATGCTAGCGTAAATGACATAGAGGTATGATCACTATCCCCAAGATGCTCCCCCACTGTGAGATCCGACACTTGTCCGGGCTCATTTTCCAGTACCAGATCGAGGACAGCCTCTCTTCTTGTAGGCTTATCCACATGCTGTGTCAGGAAACCCTCCTGAACACACCTAACAAATTCCTCCCCATCCAAACCCCTTCCCCTAGGGATATTCCAATCGATGTTTGGGAAATTAAAGTCTCCCATCATGACAACCCTGTTATTACTACATATCTCCAGGATCTGTTTCCCTATCTGTTCCTCAATATCCCTGTTACTATTGGGCGGCCTGTAGAAAACACCCAGCAAAGTTATGGACCCTTTCACGCACCGAACTTCCACCCACGGAGACTCCGTAGACAATCCCTCCACGGCTTCCAACTTCTCTACAGCTGTGGCACTATCCCTGATCAGCAGTGCCACTTCCTCCCCTCTAATGCCTCCCTCTCTGTCCTTTCTGAAACATCTGAAGCCCGGCACCTGAAGTATCCAGTCCTGTCCCTGTCCCCAAGTCTCCGTAATGGCCACCACATCACACTTCCAAGCATCGATCCACACTCTATGCTTATCCACTTTATTCACTACACTCCTATATCCAGATGCCTCGCTATTTCTTCCTTGATGATAGATTCAAGCATTTTCCCTACTACAAACGTTAAGGTAACCAGCTTATAGTTACATGCCTTTTGTCTACCTTCTTCTTTAAACAGTGGCGTCACATTTGCTGTTTTCCAGTCTGCAGGATCATCCCCAGAGTCCAGCGAATTTTGGTAAATTACCATTCGTGCATTTGCTATTTCTCACGCCATTTCCTTTTTACGCTGACATGCACTCCATCAGGACCAGGAGTCTTGTCTACCTTTAGCCCCATTTACTTGGCCAACACTACCTCTTTCACGATAGTGATAGTTTCTAGGCCCTCACTTGCCAAAGACTTCCTGTCATCAATTTTTGGCATGTTATTTGTGTCTTCCATTGTGAAGACCAACACAAAATACCTGTCCAATTCCACATCCATTTTCTCATTTCCAGTTATTACATCCCCCTTCTCATCCTGTAAAGAACCAAACTTTACTTTAGCTACTTTTTCTCATTTTACACATTTGTGGAAAGTTTTGCGACACGTTATTATATTCTGAGCTGGTTTACTCTCATAATCCATCTTACTTTTCTATATAGCTTTTTTCATGGCTTTCTGTTAGCCTTTAAAGAATTCCCGATCCACTAATTTCCCAATGATCTTTCCCACTTTGTATGCATTTTCTTTCAATTTGATGCCCTCCTTCATTTCCTGAGATACCCATGGCCGATTATCTCTTTTTCTACAGTCCTTCCTTACTGAGCACTATGAATGATTGTTTTGAAAGTCCTCAACTTTTCCTCAATTGTCCTACCATAAAGTTTTTGCTCCCAGTCTACCTTAGCCAACGCCTCTCTCATCCATTTGTAGTCACCGTTGTTTCAGCACAAGACACTGGTTTTGGATTTTTCCTTCTCACGCTCCATCTGTATTTTAAATTCAACCATACTGTGATCGCTGTTTCCGAGAGGATCCCTCACTGCAAGATCATTAATTATTCCAATCTCATTACACAGGGCCAGATCGATGACAGCCTGCTCCCCCGTAAGTTCAATTACATACTGTTCAAAGAAGCTATCGTGGATCCGTTCTATGAACTCCTCGTCAAGGCTGCCTTGGCCGACTTGGTTTGACCAATTGATATGTAGATTAAAATCCCCCATGATAATTGCTGTACCATTTTTACATGCATCAGTTATTTCTTTGTTTATTTCTCGCCCCACTATGATGTCATTATTTGGTGGCCTATAGGCTATGCTTATCAGTGACTTTTTCTTCTTACTATTTCTAGTTTCTACCCAAATGGATTCAACCTTTGTTTTCCATAGAACCTATATCATCTCTCACTACCGCCCTGATGTCATCCTTAAATATCAGAGCTACACCACCTCTCTTACTTTCCTGGCGGACCGTCCAAACAGTCTGATACCTCTGGACATTTAACTCCCAAACTTGACCATTCTGCAACCATGTCTCTGTAATGGCCACCACATCATACTCATTCACAGTGATTTGTGCCATCAACTCATTTAGCTTGTTTTGAATGCTGCGAGCATTCAGATAAAGTTCCCTTCTGCTAGTTTTTGTACCTTCATTTTGGATTCTAACACTTCCTAAGTTCTCCTGACTTTTAATTTTTTTCCTGACTTTTGGTGCAGTTGGCCTCACTTGCTCGGTACGTCAGTTGGCCTTGCTCAGCTTGTGGCTGGTGCTGCTGTACTGCACCTGCCTTTGCAAACCCATTTACCTCACATCCTAGGTACCGCCCCCCCCCCCGCCCCCCGCCACCCCAACTCCCCACCATGAACCACTATTCCTGATCGGAGGATTGGTATCCAATCTGTGTAAGGGATGAAGATGATGAACATGCTGACTGGCCAATGAAGTGGCAGAAGCACTGGGAGGCTGGTGAGGGGTTGTGACAATGGACAATTTGGCTGACCAATGCAAGTGAAGAAATGGCGAATGGCCCAGTTCTGTCCAGTCAGTGTCAAGAACCACAATGGTGGATCGGCGGAGTTATCAGAGCAGAGCTGACGGCGATGTTTCATCTGTCCAATCAGTATGAGGATGGTTGGTGTCATACAGTTTGAATGTCCAATAGCAAAATAGAGAGGCTGTGTGGGTGGGTTTTCCTCTCAGCGTTAAATGAAATGAGGAATTGTAGAGAAGGGAAATTTCAACACATTTTTCATCTGCTGTCTGAACTGAGTCTGTGTCACAGCGTAAATCGCAGTGTTTGTGCAGCAACTCAGGAGCCGCAGCATGAAGCCGAATTCCCTAAAGCAATAAGGAAGAAATGCAGTCTGAGACCCCAACCAAAATAGCCTATCAGAAGTCGTATAAACCAAAGTGATTGACCATAACAGAATGAAATTCGCTGATATTAAAGCAGTAAAATGATGGATTTCCTTCTACTCTCCATCTCAGGGTCTCTGGGATTCTCCCCACTGCTATGAGCTCGGAGTCTCCTGCGGGCTCTGCTGCTCACTAAAATATGTCTGATGGTGAAGACATTGAGCAGCAAAATCAGGACAAATGGAACACATGGATTCAGAATGTTGTGGAGGAACACAATTGCTCCCCAGGCCACAGATTCGTCAACATATCTTGTCGATCTACAAAACCAGGGTAGGTTCATCAGCCAATAATCACTGGTTAACACAAAATACCAGAAAATGTTCTTTAAAAAGCTGAGCACACTCACTGTTCCCAGAACCACAGCTGCCGTTTTCTCACTGCAATATTTACTTTGCAGCTTGGGACAGCAAATGGCCACAAATCGATCAAAGGTGAAAGTAACGGTGAACCAGACAGAACAGTCAGTGGCAGCATAAAGCAGGACGGCGTGGATATTGCACACGGGTATCGAGGTCAGGAATAGAAAATGTTCCGCATAAACAATGGGAATGTGTCTCAATATCAGGTCAAGAAAAATGACCATTAGATCCCCCAATGCCATCGCCACCAGGTATCGAGTGACGCATTTGGACAGACCACAGTTCCATCTCTTCAGCGTCAGAATTGTGAGCATGTTCACTAGAAGGCAAAGAAATAACAAGCAAAATCAGACAACAGGCTGGAGAAGAAATCATCAATTTCACTGATGTGGTGCTGACAAAGACGCACAAATACACACACACACACACACACACACACACACACACACACAGAGGCACACGCTCTTCTCGAGACACAGGAGCACAAACCCACACACAAACTGTCCTTGAGATTCAGGAATACACACCTTGATGCAAACTCTCCCAGCAGCGCAAGAACAGCGCCCCACCCCCCCCCCCCCCCCCACCCCACCGCCCGCGCCACACATAAACACACACGCGCAAACAAACACTGCCCCGCCTCACACACATGCACACACACACAAATACACGTCGAGTCACAGGATCACAAACACAACCCACAATCTCCTGGAGACACAAAAATACTAACACACACACACAACATCTTCTGCGGAGACAGGAACACATGCACACACACAAACAGACAAGCATTCCTGAAGACACAGGAACATAAACACACATGCACAAATTTTCCTCGAGGCAGAGGAACACAATTCCGAACACGAACACGCTCCAAGAGGCACAAGAACACATAGTCTCCTGCAGACACAGAAACACAAACACAAGCACACAAACATTCCTGGAGACACCGTAATGGAAACCCACACACAATATCTCCGAGACCCTCATCAACGGAAACCCCCACACAAACTCTCCGAGAGCCACAAGAACACACACCCACACAAATCTCTCCGTGAGACACAGGACACAAACAAACACAAATAAACTATTCTACAGACAGAGGAACACAAACACATGCACATAAATATTCATAGAGACACAGGGAGACAAACACGGATGCAAAACCTCCTCGAGGCAGATGAACACAAACCCACACATACAAACTCTCCTGGAGACAGTAGAACACAAGCACACATGTGAGGCGAAGGGCCAGTGGCATTATCGCTCGATTATTAAGCCCCAAACCCAGATATTGTTCTGGGGACCTGGGTTCGAATCCCGCCAGGGCAGATGGTGGAATTTGAATTCTGTAAAATAATCTGGAATTATGAGTCGACTGGTGATCATGAAAACATTGTCGATTGCAAGAAAAACCCATCTGGTTCACTAAGTCCTGTTATGCCGTCCTTACCTGGTCTAGCCTACATGTGACACCAGAGCCACATTAATGTGGTTGACTCTCAACTGCCTGTGAAACTGCCGAGCAAGCCACTCATTTGTAACGTTCGCTACGAAGTCTCCACAAAGAAATGAAACTGGATGGACGACCTGGCATCGACTGAGGCACTGGAAAAGCCAATGGTAAATCAAGCAGCCCTGTCGATCCTGGAACATCCCCCTTCCTACCATCTGGGGCTAGTGCCCAAATTTGGGAGAGCTGTCTCACAGACTAACCAAGCAACAGTCTGACGTAGTTATTCTCACAGAATCATAGCTTACAGGTAACACCTCAGATGCCACTGCTACCATCCCTCGATTTGTCCTGTCCCATTGGCAGGACAGACCGCGCAGAGGTGGCGGCACAGTGGTACACAGTTGCCCTGTGAGTCCTTAACATCGACTCTGGACCCCATTAATTCTCATGTCTTCACTGAAACAAAGGCAAGGAAACCTCTTTCTGGTTACCATGGGCCGTCCTCATTTGGCTCATGGATCAGTATTCCATCATGTTCAACAACATTTGGAGTTCGCACTGAGGGTAGCAAGGGCGCAGAATGTACTCTGGGTGGGGGAATTTCAATGTCCATCATCAAGTGTGGCAGCAGCACTCGTGATTGAGGTGTTCGGGTCCGAAAGTATATAACTGCTAGACTGGGTCTGCAGCAGATGGTGAAGGAACCAACAAGAGGAAATAACATGGAACATATAACATAGAACATAGAAAAGCTACAGCACAAACAGGCCCTTCGGCCCACAAGTTGCGCTGAACATGTCCTTACCTACTAGGCTTACCTATAACCCTCTATATTACTAAATTCCATGAACATATCCAAAGGTCTCTTAAAAGACCCGATCGAATCCGCCTCCACCACCACTACCGGCAGCCGATTCCACGCACCCGCCACCCTCATACTTGACGTCATCCTTCCCAGTCTGCTGGCTGCAGATGCATCTGTTCATGATGGAATCGGTAAGAGTGACAAACACACAGTCCTTGTGGAGACGAAGTCCCACCTTCACATTGAGAATAACCTCCACTGATTTGTGTGGCGCGATACGTGCTGAATGGGATAGAACTTGAACCGATATAGCAAATCAAGACTGTGCATCAATGAGGCGCTGCGGCCATCAACAGCAGTGGAATTGTACTCTAGCACAATCTGCAACATCATGGCCAGGCATATCCCCCACGGACCATTACCCTCAAGCCAGGGAATCAACCCTAGTTCAATGGAGAGTGTGGAACGGCATTCCAGGAGCAGCACCAGGCCGACCTAGAAATGAGTTGTCAACCTCGCGAAGCTACGAAACAGGACCACTTGCGTGCCAAATGGCAAAAAAGCAAGTGATAGACAGAGCTCGGCGATCCCACAACCAACGGATCAGATCTAAGGTCTGCAGTCCTTCCATATCCATTCGACGAGGAGATTCCACAGATACCCTCATCCTCAATTATGGAGGAACCCAGCACATCAGTGCAAAAGATAAGGCTGAAGTATTCGCAGTAATCTTCAGACAGACGTGTCGAGTAGATGAACCATCTCTGACTCCTCCAGTGTTCCCCAGCATCTCCGATGCCAGTTTCCAGCCAATTCGATCCACAGCACGTGATATCAAGAAACAGTTGAAGACACTGTGTACTGAAAAGGCAATGGGCCCTGACAACATTCTGGCAATAGCACTGAAGACTTGTGCGCCAGAACATGCCGCTCCCCTGGCCAAGCTCTTCCAATACAGTTACAACGCTGGCATTTACCCAACAATGTGGGAAATTGCCTAGGTATGTCCTGTACATAAAAAGCAGGACAAATCCAACTCGGCCAGTTACCGCCCAATGAGTCTACACTTGATCATCAGTAAAAGTAATGGAAGAGGTCATCGACAGTGCTATCCAGCGGCATCTGGTCAGCAGTAACCTGCTCAGTTCCGCCCAGTTTGGGTTCCGCCAGTTTCACTCAACTCCTGACCTCATTAGAGCCTTCGTTAAAACATGGAAAAAAGAGCTGAATTCCAGTGGTGAGGAGACAGTGATAGTCCGTGACATCAAGATCGACAGAGTGAGGCATCAAGGAGCCCTCGCGAAACTGGAACGAATGGGAATCAGAGGGCAAACTCCCAGGTTTGAGTCATATTGGATACATATGAAGATGGTTGTGGTTGTGGATGGTCAGTCATCTCAGTTCCAAGATATCTCTGCAGGAGTCCCTCATGTTAGTGCCCAAGGTCCAACAATCTTCAGCTAATTCATCAATGACCTTCCCTCCGTCATAAGGTCAAAAATGCGTCTGTTCCCCGGTGATTGCACAATGTTTAGCACCATTCGTGACTCCTCAGATACTGAAAGAGTGCATGTTCAAATGGAATATGATCTGGACAATATCCAGGCTTGGCTGACGAGTGGCAAATAACATTTGCGCCACAGAAATGCCAGGCAATGACCACCACCAATTAGAGACACTCAAACTACCGCCCTTCGAAATTCAGTGGTGGAACCATGACTGAATCCCTCACTGTCAACATCGTTGGGGTTACCATTGACCCGAAACTCAACTGGACTCACCACATAAATACAGTGGCTACAAGAGCAGGTCAGAAGCTAGGGGATACTGCGGCGAGTAATTCACCTCCTGACTCCCCAAAGTCTATCCACCATCTACAAGGCACAAGTCAGGAGTGTGATGGAAGACTGCACTTGCCTGGATAGATGCAGCTCAAACAGCACTCGAGAAGCTTGCTACCATCCAGGGCAAAGCAGCCTGCTTGTTTGACACCACATCTGCAAACATTCAATCCCTCCACCACCGACGCTCAGTCGCATCGACAAGATGCACTGCAGCAATTCACCAAAGATTCTTAGACATCACGTTGCAAACCCACGACCACTTCCATCTAGAAGGACAAGGGCGGCAGATACATGGGAATGCCACAAACTCCAAGTTCGCCTCCAAGCCACTCACCATCCTGACTTGGAAATATATCGCCGTTCCTTCGCAGTCGCTGGGTCAAAATACTGAAATTCACTGCTTAACAGCATTCTGCGACAACCCGCAGAATTTGGACTGCAGCGATTGAAAACGGCAGCTCACAATTACCTTCTCAAGGCAACTAGGGATGGGCAATAAATGCTGGCCAGCCAGTGATGCTCTTGTCACGCGAATGAATAAAAAAATGCACAAAATCTCCCAGAGACACATAGACACAAATACATGCACACAAACTCTGCTGGAGGCAGACGACAACACACCTACACACACAAACTATCCTAGAGTCAAAGGAGCACACACTCACATATCCATTTTTTCCTGGAGAAACAGGAACACAAACACACACACTCACATTCTCCGGAATCAAAGGAACACACAGAAAATCTCCGAGATACACAGCATTACAAAGTCACACAAACACAAACCGACAAATGCACAAAATGAAACACTCTCCCAGACAAATACACTGCCAGCGATTCTCCGAGCCTCTCCACGACATTAGCAGCACAGCTGGCTGAGAGACTCAATTGGAGGCTGTCTAGCGGGCTTCCCGCTGGGCGCTGTAACCTCCATGACTCTCCGGCAGCCGGATATCCAGCCCCATCAGCTCCACGCCAGAAATCGGCGTGGAGATGCATGAATTATTTAAATAGTGATGACCATATGCTTTAATACAAAAGCATGAGGTCACATACCAACCGACTCAAGAACAGCTTCTCCTCAGCTGCCGTCAGACTTTTGAGTGGACCTACCTTGCATTAAGTTGATCTTTCTCTGCACCCCAGCTATGACTGTGATACTGCATTCTTCACTTTCCCGTTTCCTTCTCTATGAACGGTATGCTCTGTCTCTATAGCGCGGAAGAAACATTACTTTTCACTGTATGCGAATACATTCTTCAATCATAAATCAAATCAAAATCAAAAAATGTAATTAGAGGGCTCGGGTCTGAAGTACCTGGGCCTGGGAACCTCTCCGCCAACCCGCCTCCCGTCCCCCCAGATAGGAGTATTTCACTTCACCAGGGTTCACAATTGCTCCCGCATTTGCACTGCGATCCAATTTGCCAGCAATCTTCCACTGGCAATGTGGGCCACGGCGCATGCGTCCATTTCGGCGCTGACAGATCAGCGCGTGCGCTCCGTTGCAGAGTTCTCGGACGGGAATAATCCCCACCCACTGATTTGTGCTGACAGACACGCTGGTGACCTATGCAGATTACAGAGTGTGAGAGCTCCTTTTTGAAACTCCTGCTGAAAGAATCAATGCAATTTAATCCCATTTTAATTTTAATCCAAATTCTACACTTGTAATTTTCTGGGAGAATCGCCCCCAATCATTTATACACACATAAATTGATGCAGGCATTCATACACAGAGAAACATAAACAAAAACGCAATCATGTAAAGACACACAGGCATAAACAATATTTTCTGAAGCAAATCCACAAATGTACACATTTGCACACAGAATCACGCAAACACACTCACACAAATACACAGACTCACAAACACACAAACAGACACATACAGAACGAAACCCACCCACCCACCCACCCACTCACGCAGACAAACAAATTTGCACCCACCGGCACTCACACACATACAATGAAAGCAAACCGTCACACAAAGCCATACAAACAGCCACAACCACACACAACCACACACACCCGCACATAGAACCAGACCCACACACATATACACACAGCCACAAACACACACACACACATACACACACACACACTGCTATAACATCCATGTCAGAAGCTCCAAACTGTTTTATGAGGTCCGCCTGGATCATAAATATTACAATTTGAATTTGGCTAGGGCAAGCATGAGATGTTAGATGTTTCACTTCATATATGACTCAACTGACCCACTCGGACCTTTGACCAAACACATTTTATTTAAAGTACTATTACCGTCTCACAGTAACTTCTACCAATTACACATAAGAGATAAACGCCCATGATACGTAGAAACATTAACAACCAGATGAGATGTTGAAAAACAAACAAACCAACCCCCATATAAACATACTCCAGTCAAAAGTTTAACACCTAAAAAAAGACTGTCCACGTAATGCTGGAACTTAGTCCTTTGTTTGGAGAGTTGAAACTCTGACTTCCCATCCTTGTAACCTCCAACAGTCCTCAAGATAGCGATAATGCCATTGCTGGACACTTTCTTTTCTCAGCAAAGCACTTCAAGAGACAGACACTCTAGTTGCTAGCCAGCAATCAACCAACAGTTGAAGTTTCAGTCCAGGAAGGCAAAAAGACCAGCTTTCAGCATGCCACATAGAAACAGAACTGTTCAGTCTGATGTCCAAGCGCCTTCTGAACCAAAAGTGCATCCAGCAGCCCGAAACTCAAAGTTAAATAGCTCCTGTTAACAGAACTGCCAATCATTCTTTCTGCGACAATTCAGGATCATAAGAATCCCAGGAAGAGCATGAGCCCCATGGTAAAAATAAACAAAACCCCATTTAAACCATAAAGGACTTTGAAGCAGAGAGATCTGAGTCTGCTTATAACTTCAAAAAACATGATTAAAAATGCAGTTCTCAAAGGCAAACTAACGTGACACCTCCCGCTTCAGAAATAAATGGACTATCAACATTCAAAGATGGTTTCATTTTTCAAAACCTTTCCGTTCCGCATTGCTACTATTCAGCAATAAACATATATGTCTTATATAAAATCAAAACCTGCAGAGATCACAGTACTAGACTCATTTCTGTCCTTGTTTTCCAATGTCGACACTTTATCAAATCACATATTTGACGAACTGATTGATCTACAAGACTCCTTCAGTTCTTTTTCCTACATTGATTCTAATCCAAATGCACTTTAGTTGTTACGATGATAAATTAGCTTTGGTAATATTCTCCAAGAACTGGGCAGGATCAGGAGGAGAACACGATCCGGGCCATTCAGAAACGTATTTTCATCTCTGTCCCCTTTCTTATTCATTGGCCGGAGCTCCTCCTCTGATCAGCAATTAGAACACTTTGTTTGACCTTGACCTTACATCATCAGGTTCTGCATATTCTTTGGCAAAGACACACAACAAATTGTCGTCCTTGCTGTCAGATCCCATTTTGACTGTGCTTTCAAAGATCACTACTGTGAGAACCATTTAAACTTACTCGAACGCGAACTCTATACAGTGCTGTTTCACTGGGTAGCCACGTCTCTGCTCAATATACAGAATCATTAAGCCAGCAGTTCATTTAAATGATGGCAAATCTTGGAAAACAGTCTTCTTTCACGTTGTTGTACCTTGTTCGGTTCAATTAGCCCTATGCTTCCACTCCTCAACCTCCTTTTTGAGATTACACATGACTGTTGATTCATCTACATTTCTCTTTGCATAGATTATGAGCTGTTTTTTTTATAGTGCTGCTATTTACATTCAGACAATTTGAACAACTGAGTAACATGTTCCAAAGCAGTCAGATTGGCGCGGGTCTGTCTGCACACCCGCTCAATACTTTGTTCACCTCATTGTGCATTACATTGTTCTCCACCTCCATCTCCACTAATTTAATGATTGATCGAGACTTTCGGCTGCTGAATCCTGGACCAAGTAAACATCAGCTTCTCCTTCTTAGCCTGTGCCAAATTTGTAAGGTAATGTTTGCCAGGGTATTGTTGAATTGGAAGAGCATTTTATAACACCTGTACCGTGTATAACCATACCGGTACTTCCCAAATTGTTCCCACAACCTTGTGCAAGTGCTATTAATAAATCTTTCACGTCATGTTTATTTCCTTTGGAAGATGACTCCGAATTTATCCCAATTTCTAATAAATGCTCATTATCCAAGATAATTTGAGGAATGTGAAATTCAGAATTATCTGAATTCCGTTCTTCACTCTGTGTTATAACCATCAAAATATCCGCCTTCTGCTCTCCCTCCAGATCAAAATCCCTTTATAAGCATATTCACATGATGCACTCTGAGTTTTCCTTCCAGCTGGAGTACTTATCAAATAATTCACCTCCCTCAATTTCCTTTCAATTTGATAAGGCAATGTGTTTCGAGGTTCACCGACTGCTGGTAGCAGTGCTTTATCCCCACATGCAAAACTAGGATTTTTGATTTCTTACCCACTTCCTCTTTCATCACACGCTGTGCCACTTTTAAATGTTGTCTAGACAATTCACCTGCCCTATTGAACCTTTCCCAAAAATGTGACATATTATCAAAAAATGTCGCCTCAGAGCGCTGACTCTCCAATTCTTCCTGAATCAATTTCAGTGGTTGCCTTATCTCATGGCCAAATATCAATTCAAATGGACTGAATTTGGCTGACTCACTAATTGCATCCATAATTGCAAAGAATACAAATAAAATTCCTTTATCACAATTCTCTGGATAATCTTGGCAATTAGCACTCAATATTGTCTTTAAAGTTTGATGCCACCACTCAAATACTCACTGCGATTCTGGAAGGTATGATGTTGCTGTTAATTGTTTTAGTCCCACCCTATGCATCACCTCCATGAATAACTACAATCCTTTTAGCTCGAATGCTGTGTAATGGAATGGCCTCTGGAAACCTAGTAGACACATGCATTACAGTTAGTAGATATTGTTTCCTATGTTATGTTTCATGGAGGAGTCATACGCAATCAAATACACCCCTTGTAAATATCTCCGCAAATGCTGGAATGGGTATTAAGGGTGCAGGTTTTATCACCACTTGCGCTTTCCCTGTCACGTGATATGTGTGACATGACGGGCAAAATTTAACCATATCTGTAAGCAGTCCAGGCCTTTAAAATGTTTTGCTACTTAAGCTGGAGTTTTCATTACTCCCAAATGACCACCTGTGCTTTACATACCACCCACAACATCTTTTTATAACGCACTAGTAATACCACTTGATGCACTTCTGCCTGCTTTTCATCTGCTTAATATGTAAAAGTCTCCATTTCCTCTTCAAGACGTCATTTTTAAGATCATAACACGGTGGTATAGTGGTCAGCACTGCTGCCTTACAGTTCTATGGATCGACGTTCGAGTCCCGGCTTGGGTCACTGTCTGTGCAGAGTTTGCACGTTCTCCCCGTGTCTGCGTGGGTTTCCTCCGGGCGCTTTGGTTTCCTCCCACAGTCTGACAAACGTGCTGGTCAGGTGCATTGACCTGAAAAGGCGCCGGAATGTGGCCACGGTGGGAATTTCACAGCAATTTCATTGCAGTGTTAATGTAAGCCGATTTCTGACTAATAAATGAACTTACAAAAAAGCTTTAAATTTAAGACATTCTGGAATACACTAGGATTCCTCTTCCATGTGTACTTCCCAATAATATTATTATAATTCTATATCTTTGTGTTGCAACATAGAAACATAGAAAATAGCTGCAGAAGTCGGCCATTCTGCCCTTCGAGCCTGCACCACCATTCAATTCGATCATTCACTTTCAGTATCCTCCTCCCGCTCCTCTCCATGCTCTTTGATCCCTTTTGCCACAAGGGCCACGTCCAGCTCCCTCTTGAACATGTCTGACGAACTGACCCCAACTGATTTCTGTGTTCGAGAATCCCAAAGGTTCACAACGCTGAGTCAAAAAAGTTCTTCATATCAATCGTTGTTCTTCGACTGTGACGCAATTTCTGGACTTCCCTAACATTGGTAACATTCTTCCCGCATCGAGGCCTGTCCAGCCCCATCAGGATTTTTTTTGTTTCTGGGATCTCCTCTGATTTTTCTAAATGCCAGTGAGAACAAGCCGAGATGATCCAGCATCTCTTCATATGCCAGGCGTGCCATTCCGGGACTCAGTCTGGTGAACCTTCCCTGCATTCGCTCACTCGCAAGAATGTTCTTCCTCAGATTAGGAGGCCGAAACCGCACACAAAACTTAAGGTGTGGCCTCACCAGGGTCCTGTATATCTAGAAAGACATCCCTACTCCTATACTTAAAGCCTATTTCTGAGAACAAAGAGCAAAGGAAATTACAGCACAGGAACAGGCGCTTCGGCCCTCCAAGCCTGCACCGACCATGCTGCCCGAATAAGCTAAAACCCCCTACGTTTCCGGGACCATCTTCCTATATTCCCAATTTATTCATGTATTTGTCCAGTCGCACTTTAAAACTCACTGTCGAATCTGCTTCCACTATCTCCCCCGGCTGCGAGTTCCAGACACCCACCACCCTCTGTGTAAAAAACTGCCTCGTACATCTCCTTTAAACCTTGCCCCTCCACCTTAAACCTATGCCCCCTAGTAACTGGCTCTTCCACCCTGGGAAAAAGCTTCTGACTATCCATTCTGTCCATGCCCCTCAAAATCTTGTAGACTTCTTTCAGGTCGCCCCTCAACCTTCGTCTTTCCAGTGAGAACAAACCAACTTTCCCCAACCTCTCCTCATAGCTAATGCCGTCCATGCCAGGAACATCCTGGTAAATCGGTCTGTGCCCTCTCCATACCTCAACATCCTTCTGGAAGTGTGGCGACCATAATTGAACACGATATTCCAAGTGCAGACGAACGAAGGTTTTAAAAGCTGCAACAAGACTTGCCAATTTTTAAACTCAATGCCCCTGCCGGTGAAGGCAAGCATGCCACGTGCCTTCTTAACAACCTTCTCCACCTGTGTTCCCACATTCAGTGACCTGTGTACCTGTACACCCAGATCCCTCTGCCTATCAATACTCTTAAGGGTTCTGCCATTTACTAAATATTTCCTATCTATATTTGACATTCCAAAATGCATCACCTCACATTTGTCCGGCTTAAACCCCATCTGTCATCTCTCCACCCAAGCCTCCAACCGATCTATATCCTGCTGTATCCTCTGATGGTCCTCATCGCTGTCCACAAATCCACCAACATTTGTGTGATCCGCAAACTTATTAATCAAACCAGTAACATGTTCCTTGAAATCATTTATATATATTACGAACAGCAAAGGTCCCAGCACTGATCCCAAAGGAACACCACTTGTCACAGCCCTGCATTCAGAAACAGACCCTTCCACTACTACGCTCTTTCTCCTCTGACCAAGCCACTCCTGTATCCACCTTGCCAGCTCACCTCCGATTCCATGCGACTTCACCTTCTGCACCAGTGTGCCATGTGCGACCTTGTCAAAGGACTTACTGAAGTCCATGTAGACAAAATCCACTGCCTTACGCTCAACAATCATCTTCATTACTTCCTCGAAAAGCTCCATCTTGTTACTGAGACATGACCTCCCCTTCACAAAACCATGTTTCCTCTCACTTATACGTCCACTTATTTCCAAGTGGGAGTAAATCCTGTCTCGAAGAATCCTCTCCACTAATTTCACTACCACTGACGTAAGGCCCACCGGCCTGTAATTACTTAGATTATTCTTGCTACCCTTCTTAAACAAAGGAAAGCCATTGACTATTCTCAAACCCTCTGGGACATCCCCTGTACCCAGTGAGGATACAAATATTTCACTCAAGATTCCAGCAGTATCCTCCATTGCCTCTCTCAGTATTCTGGTTCACATCCCAGCAGGCCCTGGGGACTTGTCTACGTTGGTGTTTCTCAAGACTTCCAACACCTCCTCCTTTTTGATCTCAACATGACTCCAGCTATTTGCACACTGTTTCCTCGATTCATCATCCACTAAATCCTTCTCTTTGGTGAATACTATTTAATACCTCGCCCACTCCTCTGGCTCCATGCCTGAAAGCCAGCATGCCATTGGTCTTCCTCAGCTCCTGCTGTACCAGCATGCCAACCTTCAGCGACTATTCTACTATGACACCCAGGCAACGTTGCACTTCCCCTTTCACCAAACTGCCATCATTCTGATTGTAGTCTTCCTTCCTGCATTTGCCACCAAAGTTGCAACTCTGCCAAGATTCCCAAACTGAAAATATCCCCCTCATCCTCCATCTGTTCTTTTTCTTTTCCAACTATCCTGTCAACAATCGTTTCTGATCATTGAACTTTAGCTTTCTTATCTTATCTGGTGAACAGCCAGTGGCCGTGGTACACATTGGTACTAACGACGTAGGTAGGGAGATTGTCAAGGCCCTGCAGCAACAGTTTAGGGTGTTAGGTAGAACGTTAAAAAGCAGGACCTCCAGGATTGTTATCTCAGGATTGCGCGCTGTGCCACGTGCCAGTGAGGCTAGAAGTCGGAAGGCAGTGCAGCTCAACACGTGGCTAAAGAGCTGGTGAAGGAGGGAGGGTTTCGGATATCTGGACCTTTGGGATCTATTCCGGTGCAGGAGGGAAATGTACAAGAAGGACGGGTTGCATCTAAACTGGAAGGGCATAAATATTATGGCTGGGAGGTTTGCTAGTGTCACACGGGAGGATTTAAACTAGTTTGGCAGAGGTGTGGGAACCAAAGCAAAGGTGAATTAACTTAAAGGGAACCGGAGAGTAGGGCCAGTAAGACTCAGAGAAAGAGCAGCCAGGTTTGGTTGCTAATCAATGAGGGTCTGGTAGTCTGAAGTGCATTTGTTTCAATGCAATAGCGCAAGAGGTATGGCAGATGAACTTCGAGCTTGGATTACTACTTGGAACTATGATGTTGTTGTTGTTACAGAGACGTGGTTAAGGGAAGGACAGGATTGGCAACATAACGTTCCAGAATACAGATGATTCAGGCTGGATAGAGGGGGATATAAAAGGGGTGGGGGTGTTGCACTACTGGTTAAATTGTACAGTGGGAGGACACCTCGGATGGCTCATACAGCGGGGCAATATGTGTAGAGCTCATGAATAGGCAGCGTATAGGCACAATGTTTGGGGTCTACTCTTGGCCGTCCAACAACCAGCGGGAGAAAGAGGAATAGATATGTAAGCAATTTTTCGCATGGTTTAAAATAATAGGGTTGTTGTGGTGGGAGATTTCAAATTCCTCTATATTGACTGGGACTCACAGTGTTAGGAGCGTTGATGGGGCAGATATTGTAAGGAGAATCCAGGAGGGCTTCTTGAAGATAGTCCAACTAGGACCTGATATTGGGGAATGAGCCCGGCCAGGTGGTCGACGTTTCAGTAGGAGAGCAGTTCAGGAGCAGTGAGCGCAATTCAGTAAGCTACAAGATACTTATGGACAAAAATAAGTGTCCTCCTGAATTGAAGGTTCTAAATTGGGGAAGGCTAATTACAACAATATTAGGCAGGAACTGAAGAAGGGAGATTGGGGGAAAACCGTCATCTGGCATATGGGAGGCTTTCAAGTGTAAGTTGATAGGAATTCAGGACCAGCACATTCCTGCAATGATGAAGTGTAAATATGGGAAGCTTTGGGAACCTTGGATAACGAGATATACTGTGAGCCTAGTCACAGAGGAAAAAAAACATTTGTCAAGGCTTGGAGGGTGGGAACACACGAAGCAAGTGTGGAATACAGGGAAAGTAGGAAACAAGGAGTAAGGAGGGCTAAAACGGGTCACAATAAGTAATTGGCTCGCAGGATTAAGGAAAATCTCAAGGCTTTAATGCATATATAAAGAACAAGAGGGTAGCCAGAGAGATTCTTGGCCCACTCAATGACAGGGCAGAGAATCTATGCGTGAAGCCAGTGAAAATGGGCAGGGTATTAAATGAATACTCTGCGTCAGTATTCACCAAAGAAAAGGACTTGGTGGATGATTAGTGTGGGTAAGGGTGTGTAGATAGTTTGAGTCATGTTGAGATCAAAAAGGAGGACCTATTGGGGTTCTTGATAAACATTAATGTCGACAAGTTCCCAGGGCCTGATGTGATATACCCCAGAATACTGAGAGAGGCAAGGGAGGAAATTGCTGGGGCCTTGAGAGAAATTGTTCTCTCCTCACTCTCGACAGGGGAGGTCCCAGATGATTGGAGAATAGCCAATGCTCTTCCTTTGTTTAAGAAGGGTAGCAAGAATAATCCAGGTTATTACAAGTCGGTGAGCCTTACGTCAGTGGGAGTGAAATTATTGGAGAGGATTGTTCGAGACAGGATTTACTCCCACTTGGAAATAAGTGGACGTATTAGCGAGAGGCAACATGGTTTTGCGAAGGGGAGGTCGTGTCTCACGAACGTGGTCGAGTTTTTTGAGGAAGTGACAAAGATGATTGATGATGTAGGGCAGTGGATATTGTCCACATGAATTTCAGTAAGGCCTTTGAAAAGGTGCCTAATGCAGACTGGTACAGAAGGAGAAGTGGCAAGGGATCAGAGGTGAGATGGATACTGCACTGGCTCTGTCATAGAAGACAGAGGGTAGAGCTGGAAGGGTATGTTTCTGAATGGAGGGCTGCGATAAATGGCGTTCCTCAGGCATCAGTGCTGGGAAAATTGCTATTTGTAATAAAAATAAATCATTTGGAGGAAAATGTATCTGGTTTGATGAGTAAGTTTGCAGATGACACAAAGGTTGGTGGATTTGTGGATATTGATGAGGACCGTCAGAACATACAACAGGAGAGAGATCGTCTGGCGACTTGGGTGGAGAGATGGCAGATGGGGTTTAATCTGGAGAAATGTGAGGTAATGCTTTTTGGAAGGTCCAAAACAGATAGGAAATATACAATAAATGGCAGAAACCTTAAGAATATTGATCGACATTTAAAGTGGCAATGCCGTGGAGAAGGTACAAAAGAAGCGATATGGCATTCTTGCCTTCATTGGCTGGGGCATTGAGTTTAAAAATTGGCGAGCCATGTTGCAGCCTTTTTCAACCTTAGCTGGAGCACACTTGAAATGTGGGGTCTGATTTTTCTATTTTCAGTCGAAGTGCTGATTCTGGGCACAATTCAGACCCGACTTGGAAATCTGCTTTCAGGCGCTCCCATTAGCAATTAGCCTGAAAAAAGTCGCGCTGTGGGCGGGGCTTAGCGCGCCCGACACAATCAGATCTCTGAACAGTGCATGCGCATTTAGAAAATAAATTGAAAAAGCGCACCTGTGCCACATCGCTGCTAGGACGGAGAAAGTGGAGAAAGCGGCCCCTGAGCGAAAACCGGGAGTGATGGCCCCACAGGCATCACGTCCCCCTGATCAACCGTCTACCTCCACCGAAGCCCCCCCTACCCAGACCGACCGTGACCCACTACCCCCTCCCCCCCCCACCGATGGCCCGTAGACTGGCAGCGGACCCTCCCCTGACCACCCCACCAGAGAGGTAATGCTCTGGCCCCACTCCCGCTCCAGGGAAAGAGGCAGATCTCATCAGCCTCCCTCCTCCCCCCACCAGAGAATGATCCGGCCTCACTCCCCCTCCCACCCACCAGGGAATGATCTGGCCTCACTCCTCCCCGCCCCCCCACCCCACCCACCGCCCCCCCCCCCCCCCCCCCCGCCGCCAGAAAATGATCTGGCCACTCACCCCTTCCCCCCACCCCTAGAGGTACATCTGACTTGCCTCCTCCTCCCTCCGCCCCCCAGAGAATGATCTGGCCTCACTGCCACCCCTCCCCCCAGAGAATGACCTGGCCTCACTCCCCCTTCCCTCCCCCCTCCCGAGAATGATCTGGCCTCACTCCCCACACCTCCCCCCCCCCCCGCCCCCCCCCCCCACCGAGAATGATCTGGCTTCACTCCCTTCCCCCATCCAGAGGTACATCTGAACGGCCTCCTCCTCCCAACCCACCCCCCTCCCCGCCCCAAAGAATGATCTGGCCTCACTCCCCCCATCTCCCCCCCTCCCCCCACAAAGAATGATCTGGATTCACTCCCTTCCCCCACCCCCAGTTGTGAATCTGACCCGCCTCCCCCTCCCTCCCTCCCCCGCCCCTCCCCCCCAGAGAATTATCTGGCCTCACTCCCTTCCCCGCCCCCCAGAGGTACATCTGACCCGCCTCCTCCTCCCTCCCCCGCCTCACGAAAGAATGAACTGGCCCGCCTTCCCCTCCCCGCCCCACCCACCCCTCAACCAGACAACGATCTGAGTCAGAGAGCCGTTGGAAGCTCTCAACTCACTTCTTCAGTTGCTGGAGCGCCCGAATCAGACTTTTATTCAGCATGTCCATTTCGGCGCGATTCCGCATTGATGAACGGGGTGGTAAATAGGGAAATGCGGATACAGTTGGGCGGGCAGTTCATTAATTCAGTTGAAATGCATGCAAATGCATTTGAATCGTCGTTGCGCCCGTTTGGGGCGTGAATCGGTTCACGGCCATTCCCGGGTGTGGGTAAAGTGGCCATCTGCGCGGACGCAGGCACGGATCACGTTAGTGGCCTCACACCAGAATTTACCACGATTTCCCGCCCGAAAACGGGCACTACACAATTGTAAAATTGGGCCCATCGTGTTCAATTCCGGTCGCCACACTACCAAAGGATTTGGAGGCTTTGGCGGGGGTACAGAGGAGATGTTGCCTGGCATGGAGTGCATTAACTATGAGGAGAGGTTGGATAAACTTGGTTTGTTCTCACTGGAAAGACGGGGGGCGGGGGGGGGTTGCGGTGGGGGTTGGGGGGGGGAGGGTCGGTGGGGGGACGACCTGATAGAAGTCTACAAGATTATGAGAGGCCTGGACAGAGTGGATAGTCAGAAGCTTTTTCCCAGGGTGGAAGAGTCAATTGCGAGGGGGCATCGGATCGAAGTCCGAGGAGAAAGGTTGAAAGGAGGTGGATGAGTCAAGTTTTTTATGCACAAAGTGTGGTGGATACCTGGAACACGCTGTCTTGGGAAATAATGGAAGCAGATGCAATAGTGACTTTTGTGGGGCGTCGGGAGAAATACATGAACAGGACGGGAATAAGAACAAAGAACAAAGAACAATACAGCACAGGAACAGGCCCTTCGGCCCTCCAAGCCCGTGCCGTTCCCTGGTCCAACCAAGACCATTCTTTTGTATCCCTCCATTCCCACTCCGTTCATATGGCTGTCGAGATAAGTCTTAAACGTTCCCAGTGTGTCCGCCTCCACCACCTTGCCTGGCAGCGCATTCCAGGCCCCCACCTCCATCTGTGTAAAATATGTCCTTCTGATATCTGTGTTAAACCTCCCCCTTCACTTTGAACCTATGACCCCTCGTGAACGTCACCACCGACCTGGGGAAAAACTTTCCACCGTTCATCCTGTTAGCGCGAGTGAACAGATACCACACCACTCGCACCCAGAGCCAAGATTGATAGCAGCACAGTTTATTATAGTGTTTTACGTCGACGGAGGTACAATCAGGACACAGACAAGACAGTCCCGAAAAGTACTCTGCTTGCCTGCCAAAACGGAGTACAGTTATAGTAACGATCTGTTTTGATATGTAAATGGTTTGTGAGTGGTTTCCTGATATAATCATCCTGTTTCAATAGGTTTGTGGGTGTGGAGTTTGATGTGTAAATGGTTTTCTTTTATAGTTATCCCGTTAATGGGTTTTCTGGTCTAGAGTTTTAATATGTAAAGTTTGGTTTAAGAGTGTGATAATTGCTTTATGTCTCTGAATTCCTTTGGACAATGGGTGTTTGATGGGATGTCAGGAAGTTTTCCAGGTCTCATGGTATTTTCTGAATAGCATATTGATGCGAGTTCCTGAGTCTTTGTCAACCTGGTTTCTGTGTTTAAAAGATGCCTGCTTGCCTTACTCACACCTTTCTGGCTGAATGCTGTCCTGTTTTGCTTCATTTATCGAGTTATAGTTTAAGAAATATTCTAATCCTAATACCCACAAAATTTATGCCCGCCTACAGTCCCCCCTGTCGGTCAAAAGTGAATTTTTGTTGTTTATTTCCTTTTCACTTTTCTAACCGATCTTTCTCCCCTTTATTATATTTTGTGTCCGGTGCTTCCTGCCTCCGTACGCTGCAGTCGTACAGTTTAGGGAAGTCCCGGAGTTTGTCAAATCATGTGTAGGCGGGAGTAATCATCCCGCTTGGTTACCTGCCCCATCATACCAATTGTTCTAACTAAGTTCTTATGTGCTTTCATTCTCTTCCGCTGGCGGTAGGTGTAACATGTAGCCAATCCCCAGGAAAGGGCTAAGATGAGTTGGATGACCACCAGTGTGTGCGATGTAATTCGGACCCAGGGGTGGATGTTTACATTTAGACCCCAGTCCCACACCTTCTGTACCCATGTTTGACTTCGTAACGCCGTCTCGGTATCTTGTTCCAAGGTTTTGATGTGTGACTGTAACCGGTGGTATAATCGGACGGAGTGTCCTACTTTAAGTCGGAGCTCCCTTAGGACTTCGGTCAGGTGTGGGATGGGGGCTTGCTCGGGTTCTTGGTAGTCTCTTAGGTTGTCTTTTAGGGGGTCTGTGGCATTAAAGGCTATGGTCTGCCTATTTCGGATATTGGTGATGTGAGCTTGACCTATAGTGACTGGCTTGCGAGGGGTAAAACAGAAGTTAGGGTCGGGGATTGGGCATGTTAATCCGTTATATGTGAATGATGTACGTGTGGTAGCTACACAGTATCTACCCCGCCCCCCGTATCCTGCCCGGGCGAAATGTGGGTCTACGGGTATAATCTCTAAGGTGCAGTCCTGTGTTCGGTTAAACCCACATTCTGCTGCCTCTCCTTGTCTCAGTGGGTGAGGACAGATGGTGACCTCTCCCCTCTGCTTGCACCCTGCGAGAGAAACACTGGACATTATGCCATGTTTGGAGATGGCCATGTTTTCGGTTATGTGGTAGCGGAGGGAAGCATTGCCCCTAACAACACCAATATTTTCAATTCGGAAGATGGGGAATGGTCCAGCGTCCTGTGTGACCGTTGGAATTAGCAGAACCATTCCTATCCCGGTGCCCTCACTAACCTCGCAGTCGGGGATTACTGGATATACTCGTGTCATCCCCTTCAGGGTCCGGTCATCCAGCACCCCCTTCTGATCTGCGAGTTGCGCTAGTTGGGCGCTGTCGATCCAATCGGGCACTTCCCCCCTGTGTACCTGGTCCAAATTGTGTCGTATTTGTGCCACCATCCACTGACCATATGCATGGCATAACTGTCCCTGTTGTACCCGGGCAGTGTCTTCCCTTTCCCTGTCTATGAGGCGATTGATAGTTCGGGCATGTGCTTCTAACACTGCAATCCCATCTAGTTGGATATGGGCGCCCGCTTCCCCTAAGAATGCTTGTTCCGCCTGCTGGTCTAATGACCGCTGTAATATGTTTTTCATTACCCCTTTCAGCTGTTCAATTTTACTGTTGAGGCCCTGGATGTCAATGGAGTTAATCATTGTGTCTCCTGTATTCAGCCCTGTGAGCATATCATTGATAATACCCCGTTTGCTTCGGTATGTGTTGGTGTTTATGTTTCCCCTGTAGTGTGTGGCCCCCCATTGCGTCAATGGCCCGTTTTATGGTCTCTCTCTCTAACATCTGATACAAGTTCTGTACCCGTTCTGAGCAATGCCTGGGTACCTGGATTCCTGAAATGTCGATCAGGACAGGTACCACCTCATGTTTTACGTTGTCGTACACAATTTCCCCCTCGTTCCACAACACCAGTCCTCCCTCCGGTCCCCTGCTTTGCAAGGGACAGGGTAAGATTTCGGGCCTTGTGGTCGTGGGGGCCCGCGTTGGAAGCGGTGCAAAACATACATACAATGAGACTGCGGGAGCCTCAACAGGTCCGTAATAGCCGCAAATGTCCATGTTTGAATTCAAAGTGTCCTGTGGTCGGGCCTCTTGTGGGTTGTCGGGGAGGGCGCAGAGAGTCCCAAAAACGCACTGGTCTCTGTTCTGGAGGTCCCGCTGTTGAATGCATGTTCGGAGTCCTTCTAAAGTGCAAGTGAAGCAGATCTCGTTGATACCCGGGTAAACTTGTAGCCATGCGTCAAGATAAGTTCTACTGTTCATAGGGTCCGGTCCAGCTGGCACACAGAGTGCCTCGGATGTGTTGAAGGCTACCCCGTGGAATCGCGGGTAGATGGGGTGTTCTTCGGGTGCCACACTCGTCAGGAAGGTCGCCGCGAGGATCATCCTCCAAGTGGTCCACATGGTTCTGGAGAGGGGTTGGGGGAGGATATATAAAACCTGGTGGCCGCCAGTCGTTAGGTTCATATTAGGTGATGAACTTGTCTTACTTATCTTATTCTTATTTCTATCTACATATATACATTCATGCCTCGGTTGGCATATAGTTCCTTTAGTGTTGGAAAATAAAGGTTGTTATTTCGATTTCCGCTGTAAGGACAAAGATGGTTAAGGGCCAATACGTGGAGTGGACGGAGCATCCTCTGTCCTTTCAGTCAGTCTGCTCTGTCCTCTTTCCCCGTGGTGATAGGATTTTAATTGCGACCAATGTTTCCATCGGCCTTTTCCTTTCACATCGACACACGCACATGTATCGCTGGTAAGGATAACCTCGTGGGGTCCCATCCATTTCGGTGCAAACCCGGGTCGGTCTGGGGCAATCCGAATCAAAACCCTATCCCCTACTCGAGGGAGGGTGGGGGTATGACTGACATTTTCCTTTTTAGCCTGGTCTCTAATGGCTTGCTGGTCCCTGGCTGTGTGGTGCAGGTCTCGGAGTTGTGAATCTAAGTGTTGCACATATCGTTTGAGCTTGTCCCGGAGGGGTGTCATTTCTTCCCCTCCCACGGCGATGTTTTCGGGGAGTCGCATTGCTCTCCCGGTCATTAGTTCGAACGGGGTGAGCCCTATGGTTCGACCTGGGGTGGCCCGTAGGCGCATCAGGATACAGGGAAGGACATCTACCCACCCCTGACCTGTTTCTGCGATAGTTTTTGCTATCGTGTTCTTGAGGGTGCGATTCATTCTCTTTACCATTCCAGCACTCTGGGGGTGGTATGGTATATGGAACCGCTGTCGGATCCCTAAGGTTTTACATGCGTGTTTCATTACCTTGCCTGTGAAGTGTGTCCCCCCGCTGCGGTAATGAATCCGCGCCTATTCCATGCTATCATATAGTCGTGAACCACCCCGAACGCATATTGACTGTCCGTGTATATGTTTACCCTTTTGTCCCTTCCTGCGCTAAGGGCCTTTGTTAATGCTATAAGCTCGGCCACTTGAGCAGAGGTCTCCCCCCTTTTACCAATCGCTGGATAGGTTCTGCTATGGATGCAAACTGATCGATGAAATTCCGACAGTAATTAAAGAGTCCCATTACCCTACGCACCCCCCTAACTGTGTTCGGACGGGTCATGTTGGCAATTGCTGTTTTTCGGTCCGTGGGAAGGGTTTTCTTTCTCTGACTTATGTAATGCCCCAGATATCGGACCTCTGGTTTTGCGAGTTGTGCTTTGGTTGGGTTAACCTTAAATCCTGCTGTTTGTAAGCCCCGCAGGATTACTGACAGGGCTCCCAAATGCCCCGTCGGGTTAGTGGAGGCGATCAAGATGTCATCCACATATTGGAGAAAAGCGCTCTCATAGGGGGATAAGTTACAATTTTCGAGGGCTTTGCTCATAACCCGGTGGAATATGTCGGGGCTATTGTGGAATCCCTGGGGGAGACGGGTCCAGGTGTACTGTCTACCTCCACAGGTGAAGGCAAACTTCTCCTGGGAGTCTGGGTGGAGTGGAATTGACCAGAATCCGTTTGCTATGTCTAGCACGGAGAAGATACAATATTCAGGTCGCAGTCCGTTAAATATAGTGGCCGGGCTCGCAACGATAGGGTGTTCCTTTGGGGTGACCTTATTCAGGGCGGTATAGTCGATGGTTAGTCGGTAGTTCCCGTCTGGCTTACGGACGGGCCACATCGGGGAATTTGTGTGGGACACGGTGGGTCTCAGGATGCCCCGTTTAACCAAAGCCTGGACGATTGTTTCGGTTGCCTGTAACGCCTCGGGTTTTATGGGATATTGTTTATGAGGGGCATGGGCTGGTCCTTGTATTTGTAAAGGAAGGATTGTGACGAGACCGCAGTCTTGCTTGCCTGTAGCCCAGACCCGGGGTAGTGCTTGACATAAGAGTCCCACTAGTCCCTCCTTCTTCCAGTCTCGGGCCGTCGGAGCCGGAGCCCCCATGCCTATGGCTGTTACGTTCTTATTAGGGACCCAGTATCCTTGGATCCCGCTCTTGTGTTCTTTCCTTGCCGTCCACAGCAGGCGCTTATTGAAAGCGTCCACCACTGCTCCTAACTCTCCCAGGAGGTCTATTCCCAAAATTGTCCCTTCTTCATTTGGGCCCACCCAGAAGTGTACGGGGAGTATGATCCCCTCTACCTCAAATAACACTGCTTCGCTCTGATATGCTATAGTCCTATCCCCCCCTATTCCTACTACTACTATGGAACGGTGGGTGGTGGGTAGTGCCATGTTGGTGAGGGATATCGAAGCCCCCGTATCTATTAATATTTTGCATCGCCGGCCCCCTAACGATGCATTCACCCAGATACGGGGGTCCGTTCCCGGGGCGGGGGCCGATGCCACTCATGCAAATTTTTGTGCCGCCAAGGTTTGTATAATGTCCAGCAGCTGCTGGTGGCTGAGGTGCGCTGGGTCCGAAACCACCTCATTCTCCCTTATATCTGGGGCGCTTGCCGGGGTTTTCTCCAGTCTCTTCGGGGGCGCTCTCTCTCTCCTTGGGATCCTTCTGTCTTTGCAGGTAGATTCGGTGTGTCCGATTCTGCCGCACTTATTACATGTATTAGGAGGGTGCGGGATCATAGCTCGGCATTCCCTTTTGAAATGGCCTAATTCCCCGCACCTGTAGCAATTTCCTCCTTCAGTTCCTACCGCTGATATCCCTACTCTGGCGCCCTGTGTTTTCCTTTGCTGGTTGTCTACAGTGACAGCCCAGTTTTCTAATTCATTGAAGGTGTTAAAGTTTACCAATCCTGTCTTTAGGATAGCTTGGTGTGCTGGGCTCAGCCCATCCCTATATAACCGGAGGAATGCCGGGTTCTGTCTATCTGCATCTGGCATTCCTCCGTGGGCTACAAAGGCATCGAATTTTCGTCGCCCGTATTCCTGAGCCCCTTCCTCCTTTTTCTGCGTTACTCCTACTATTACACTCCAACTCACGGGGACCTCCCCCATGGTCAGGATGATATCGTTTTTAAAGCCTGTCAGAGCCTGTTCCTGCTCCCGGCGGCTCCCGTCTAGGTCTGCACACCAAGTCCCATTCTGGTGTTCTGCCCGGAGCCGAGCCCAGTGATTCTCGGGCATCTTGGCTCTTACTAACCCTGCTATATCTCGGTTGTGTAAGTTGTGGCACAGTTGCATCCCTTTCATCTTTTGCCAAAAAATTACGTTACTGTGCCTGGGCTGCAGGGTTGGGAGCTTTTCTAGTAATTTCATAGTGTCCCCTGGCGAGAGTGACACATAAGTCATTTTAATTTGGGCCTGCCTTCCTCGCCCGTCTCTCCCTTGTCCCCCTGGGATACATTCGATCTTAAGAGGTGCTGCTTTGGCGTTTGGGGGATCGGTGGTTACCGGGGGACTCCCCCCTGTTTTAATCATGCTTTTAATTAGGTTCTTGTTTTTATCTGCTAGATAGCGGGTGAGGGACCCTTCCGGCCCCCATTCAAAAATGGTGTCAATGCTATCCATGTCGAATCTCTTAGCTAAGATCAGTGGTGTACTAATCCTGGTTTGGTGCTTCCCACAGATACTTGTGTAGGTATCCCTGGGGTTCCTGGTTTGGTGTTTCCACTGTCAGTACCTTTAAACCTTCAGCAGTAACACGCAGAGCCCGTCCTGCATGTAACGGGGAGATCACCGCTCACAGAGACAGGGGGGGCTCTGACCACGACTGCAGGGGCCGGGGGCCACTCTTTCCTGACCAAATCCTACCGCTAAATCAATCCACAGAGGCTCGCCGTTTCCCTATCTCCCCGGGAATCACCCTGACCTGGGTGCGGACAAGCGTGGGATTGACCGCAGGTAGGAGTTCCCCCGGCGTGTAGCCGTTCTTTCGCGCTACCAGAGGTCTCCTGCTTGTAGTGCCCGAAGCACTCACAGAGGCTCCAGACTTAGTAGCGCCCGGACATGTAGCAGACTCCTCGCGGATCTGTTTCCAGTGGCCCAGACTTTCGCGCCTGCAGAGGTCCTACCCGACTTGCAGCGCCCGGACTTAAACCGAACTTCGTGAGTCCGCGTTCATTGGCCCTAACCCTGGACGTCCTCCCGGCCTCCCGGCCACTTAATCCTTGTCTTCCCTAGGTACCTTTTGGGTCAGCTAATGTCTGGTCGGGTCCGCTGTCAGGGATACACGGAATGCAACAGTACACAATCAATTACAATTCGCGACCCCGCTCACCCGCCCAAAGAAGAACCTACCCCGCTGTGCAGCTCTCGATCGGGCTCTGTTCACAAGTTCAGATCGCGGCAGCCGTGGAACACCGCTGGCACTGGGAATTCCCGCGGACTTTAAATGAGTAAAGATACTCACCCAGTGTTTGAGAGGCGATGTTCCAGCGGCGGTCACGATCCCGGACGAGCCCCCAATTGTTAGCGCGAGTGAACAGATACCACACCACTCGCACCCAGAGCCAAGATTGATAGCAGCACAGTTTATTATAGTGTTTTACGTCGACGGAGGTACAATCAGGACACAGACAAGACAGTCCCGAAAAGTACTCTGCTTGCCTGCCAAAACGGAGTACAGTTATAGTAACGATCTGTTTTGATATGTAAATGGTTTGTGAGTGGTTTCCTGATATAATCATCCTGTTTCAATAGGTTTGTGGGTGTGGAGTTTGATGTGTAAATGGTTTTCTTTTATAGTTATCCCGTTAATGGGTTTTCTGGTCTAGAGTTTTAATATGTAAAGTTTGGTTTAAGAGTGTGATAATTGCTTTATGTCTCTGAATTCCTTTGGACAATGGGTGTTTGATGGGATGTCAGGAAGTTTTCCAGGTCTCATGGTATTTTCTGAATAGCATATTGATGCGAGTTCCTGAGTCTTTGTCAACCTGGTTTCTGTGTTTAAAAGATGCCTGCTTGCCTTACTCACACCTTTCTGGCTGAATGCTGTCCTGTTTTGCTTCATTTATCGAGTTATAGTTTAAGAAATATTCTAATCCTAATACCCACAAAATTTATGCCCGCCTACAATCCTATCTATGCCTTTCATAATTTTATACACCTCTATTAAGTCTCCCCTCATTCTTCGTCTTTCCAGGGAGAACAACCCCAGTTTACCCAATCTCTCCTCATAACTAAGCCCCTCCATACCAGGCAACATCCTGGTAAACCTCCTCTGTAATCTCTCCAAAGCCTCCACGTCCTTCTGGTAGTGTGGCGACCAGAACTGGACGCAGTATTCCAAATGCGGCCGAACCAACGTTCTATACATCTGCAACATCAGACCCCAACTTTTATACTCGATGCCCCGTCCGATAAAGGCAAGCATGCCATATGCCTTCTTCACCACCTTCTCCACATGTGATGTCACCTTCACGGATCTGTGGACTTGCACACCCAGGTCCCTCTGCGTATCTACACCCTTCAAGGTTCTGCCATTTATCGGAGAGCATCTCCCTACATTATTTCTACCAAAATGCATCACTTCGCATTGATCAGGATTGAACTCCATCTGCCATTTCTTTGCCCAAATTTCCAGCCTATCTATATCCTTCTGTAGCTTCTGACAATGCTCCTCACTATCTGCAAGTCCTGCCAATTTTGTGTCATCCGCAAACTTACTGATCACCCCAGTTACACCTTCTTCCAAATCGTTTATATAAATCACAAACAGCAGAGGTCCCAATACAGAGCCCTGCGGAACACCACTAGTCACAGGCCTCCAGCCGGAAAAAGACCCCTCCACTACCACCCTCTGTCTTCTGTGATCAAGCCAGTTCTCCACCCATCTAGCCACCTCCCCCTTTATCCCATGAGATCCAACATTTTTCACCAGCCTACCATGAGGGACTTTGTCAAATGCTTTACTAAAGTCCATATAGACGACATCCACGGCCCTTCCCTCGTCAACCATTCTGGTCACTTCTTCAAAAAACTCCACCAGGTTAGTGAGGCATGACCTCCCTCTCACAAAACCATGCTGACTATCGTCAATGAGTTTATTTCTTTCTAAATGCGCATACATCCTATCTCGAAGAATCTTCTCCAACAACTTCCCCACCACGGACGTCAAGCTCACCGACCTATAATTACCCGGGTTATCCTTCCTACCCTTCTTAAATAACGGGACCACATTTGCTATCCTCCAATCCTCTGGGACCTAACCTGCGTCCAATGACGAGACAAAGATTTGCGTCAGAGGCCCAGCGATTTCATCTCTCGTCTCCCTGAGCAGCCTTGGATAGATTCCATCAGGCCCTGGGTATTTGTCAGTCTTTATATTCTCCAACAAACCTAACACTTCCTCCCTTGTAATGGAGATTTTCTCCAACGGTTCAACACTCCCCTCCGAGACACTACCAGTCAACACATCCCTCTCCTTTGTGAATACCGACGCGAAGTATTCATTTAGGATCTCCCCTACTTCTTTGGGCTCCAAGCATAATTCCCCACTATTGTCCCTGAGAGGTCCGATTTTTTCCCTGACAACCCTTTTGTTCCTAACGTATGAATAAAATGCCTTGGGATTCTCCTTAATCCTGTCTGCCAAGGACATTTCGTGACCCTTTTTGCCCTTCTAATTCCCCGTTTGAGTTCTTTCCTACTTTCTTTGTACTCCTCCAGAGCTCCCTCCGTTTTTAGCTGCCTGGACCTAACATACGCCTCTCTTTTCTTTTTGACCAGTCCCTCAATATCCCTGGTTATCCAGGGTTCTCGAATCCTACTCTTCCTATCCTTCTTTTGTACAGGCACATGCCTGTCCTGTAGCCCTAACACCTGTTCCTTAAAAGACTCCCACATGCCAGATGTGGATTTACCCTCAAACAGCCTCTCCCAATCAAGAGCTGCCAATTTCTGCCTAATCCCACTAAAGTTAGCCTTCCCCCAATCCAACACCTTACCCTTGGGACACCACTCATCCTTTTCCATCACTATCCTAAAGCTAACAGAATTGTGGTCACTATTTGCCACATGTTCCCCTACCGAAACGTTGAAGTCCTGACCGGGCTCATTCCCCAGTACTTGGTCCAGTATAGCCACCTCTCTAGTCGGGCTATCTACATATTGTTCCAAAGAACCTTCCTGTACGCATTTTACAAATTCCTCCCCATTCAGAGTCCCAGCTCTCAGCGATTTCCAGTCTATACCAGGGAAATTGAAGTCTCCCACTACAACAACCCTATTTTTCCTGCACCTATCCAGTATCTCCTGACGTTTCCGTTCTTCCACTTCCCTTGGGCAGTTGGGGGGCCTGTAGTACACCCCCAACACAGTGACTGCGCCCTTCTTCTTTCTAAGCTACACCCAGAGTGACTCGTTACACGACCGCTCTGAATTGTCCACCCTCTGCACCGCTGTAATATGCTCTCCAACTAATACCGCTACTCCCCCACGTCTTTTGGCCCCTCCTCTGTCTCGCCTAAAACACTTGTACCCCGGAATATTGAGCTGCCAGTCCTGTCCCTCTTTCAACCAAGTCTCCGTCACCGCAACCACATCCAAATTCCTCGTGAGCATTAAGGCCCTATGTTCGCCTTTCTTACCTGCTCCGCTCCTTGCAGTGAAGTATAAGCACTCCAGACCTCCAGGCCCAGTGAGGTCATCCTCCCCCAGAGTGCTCTTCTTCTTTGCCAGCCTTGTCCCAGCCCCAAGCTCGTCCCCAGCCTCTACACTTGTCGACCTAATATTTTGATCCCCACCCCCCCTGCCATACTAGTTTAAACCCCCCCGAACTGCACTAGCAAAACTGCCAGCCAGGATATTCGTGCCCTTCCAACTTCGTTGTGACCCGTCCTTCTTGTACAGGTGCCATCCTCTCCGGAAAACTTCCCATTGATCTAGGAAAATGAAGCCCTCCCTCCTGGACCAGTCCTTTAGCCAAGCATTCCATTGTACTAACTCCCTATTCTTAGCCTCACTGGCACGAGGCATTGGGAGCAGCCCAGAGATGGCCACCCTGGAGGCCCTACATTTTAGCCTATTTCCCAACTCCCTGAATTGCTCTCGTAGGATCCCCCTGCTCTTCCTATTTCCGTCATTTGCACCAATGTATAGAATGACATCCGTTTCTTTATCTTTCCCTTTTAAGATGCCTCCTATCCGCTAGCATCCATAACCCCAGCACCAGGTAGGCAGACTACCATCCTGGAGTCCCGTTCGCACCCACAGAATCGCCTGTCCATGCCTCTAACCGACACAGCCCCCACCACTATTTCTGTCCTAACCCCTCTCTTTCCTTTCCGGGCCACAGAGCCTGACTCTGTGCCAGTGACCAAGTCACTGTGGCTTACCCGTGGAGAGTCATCCTCCTCCACACTATCCAAAACAATATACTTGTTTTGGTTTGGGACAACCACAGGTGACCCCTCCACTAATTGCTCACTCCCCTCCCCTCTCTCACCTGTCGCCGAGCCCTTCCTATTATGAGAGACAGCCACTGGAGTACTCTCTGGTACATTACCCTTCTGACCTTTACTCCTCCTAACTGTGACCCACGTGTCTTCCTCCCGATGCCCCGGTGTAACTAGTTCCCTAGAACTCATGTCAATTATTCTCTCATTCTCCCTGACTAGACCAAGGTCAGCAATCTGCAGCTCCAGTTCCGTGACTCGGTCCCTCAGGAGCTGCAGTTCCACACACCTGGTGCAAATATGAACCTCCAGGAGGCTAGGTGTTTCCAAGAACTCCCACATCCCACACCGGAAGCACCGAACTGGCCTATCACTCATAGTAACCCTTATCCTATATAGGTTTGGATAAAAATAACTTACCTTGCCTCGCCCTGTCCCCGAAGCCCCGTGAGCCAAAGCCCTTACAGCTCACACTCTGCTTCCCACACACTCCACTGCCCGCTCCCGACGCTGCCCGCTGTATACTGCAGCCTATCCTTTATACTTCGCGCGCTTAAAACACCCTTCCCAGACTCCTTAGCAGCCCACTTCCAGTTTTCACTTTAAATTTAAGAAAAATACGACTACAAAAGTAAAGGCCAAAAAAAACCACACACTAACAGACTAATTAAATAAATAATTAAATCAATCAATCTCTCACCAGCACTCCTGCCTCCAATCACCCCCTCTCTGCTTGCTCCAGTGGAACAATGAGGGGGAACCTCCCAGGTAACTGACTTTTAAAGTTAAAATAACAACCCTTCCCAGACTACTTAGCAGCCCACTTCCAGTTTTCACTTTAATCTTAAGAAAAATACTACTACAAAAGTAAAGTAAAAGTAAAGGAATCGAGGGATATGGTCCCTGGAAGGGTAGGGAGTTTTAGTTCAGTCGGACAACTTGGTCGGTTCAGGCGTGCAGAGCCAAAGGGCCTGTTCCGCTGCTGTAATTGTCCTTGTTCTTTGATCTTTCTTCAATTGTCATTTCTGAAGTTTATCGAGCATTTTTACCCCTATGCTCTTCCACATGTGTTCTTCTTGCATCGGAAAGTAAATGTTTAAAATCCCGCGCATGAATCACTTCTCTCAGAGCTTCATACGTCTTGGCTATTTTCAAAGCCCTTATCCACTTGTCAAAATTATTCGGTTTGATCCTTTCAAATTCTATGTACGTATGACAACGTTCTTCCTTAAATTTCGAACCCATTGTCTGTAGATTTCTACAGCTCAGATGCACCCACGATGGCTTTTTGCATCATAATTCCCAGATACCTCTTCTGATAGTGACGCAAACACCTCACTTGCTGTACTTACAAACTTATTTTTCTTCTTTATCCTTCTAATCAAACCTTGACAACGCTTGCACATATTTAAATTGATCCCCACTTGGCCTTTGGCTTAGATGACTCGCTCTTCCTCAACGCCTGCATCACTAGTCCCAAACTATACATTTCCCTTTACCTCCGCCATTTTAATTGACGTTCACTTCTTATTTCCGGTTCCCGAATTTGATATGCTCTCTCTTTTTCCGCTTTTTTTCCCCTTTCTTTTGGCGCCGTGTGAGTGGCACGGTGGCACAGTGACTAGCACTGATGCCTCACAGCATCAGGGACCCAAGTTCGATTCCCGATTTGGATCAGTCTGTGTGGAGTTTGCACATTCTTCCTGTGTTTGCTTGGGTTTCCACCGGGTGCTCTGGTATCCTCCCACAGACCAAAGATGTGCAGGTTAGGTCAGTTGGCCATGCTAAATTATCCCTCATACCCAAACAGGGTATGGAGAGTAGGGGATTTTCACAGGAACTTCATTGTAGTGTCAATGTAAGTCTGCTTGTGACTAATAAATAAACTTGACTTTAAGTTTTAGGGCTATCCTTTCATTTACTTTTTCCTCAGCCTGCAATTTAAGCTGCACTATCTCTTCTTCTATCTCGACTTCAAACTGTTTCAATTCTTTTGCTTGTTGTTCTTCCATTTCTCTGTCTTTTCCTGCTGCAATTGCATCCTTTTACTTGGCTTTGGTGATCTCTCTCATTCCTTGCTTCGAATTCGAGTTGCTTCATTTCAAATTGACTTCTAGCCACTAACAAAGATTCTGACTGTGTTTCTGGCATTTTAAATGCTGCGCTATCGCCACAATTATCTGTTACCCTTCCTTGCGCCGTCAGGTGATATCAACTGCAACATTTTTGCCTATTCCAAAATCTTCATTTTCGTCACCTCTTGCAAACGACGCTCATTGATTTCTTCCACCCTGAGAACTCCTTAGCCTCCGAATAAACCTTTATTTCACAAGTTATTCCTATTTCAACCTGAATAGAAGCTCGGAAATGAAGACACAAATATGCTCACCACTCACTGTCTTTGAGTCCAAAAATCTTAAAGAAATCAAGGAAGATACATTTTAATCCCGGATATGCCCCCTGTTCTTATAATCTATGTCAGAAACTCCAATGCATTTTATGATTTCAGCCGAGACCATATGTTTTGCACTTTGAAATTTGCTCGGGTAAGCATGAGATGTTTCTCTTCAGGCATGATGCAAGTGGCCCTCTAAGGAGCTTATAGAAAACACATTTTATTTGAGAATAGTTAACACATAGAAAGCAAATTAGCAATAACTTGTATCAATGACAAATAACGAAACACCAACCACGATTTGTAGAAACCTGAACAACTAAATGGATACTTCAACTTCAACAAGCCCCATAAACAGACACTCTATTTGGGTTAGCACAGGAAGCACTTATTCTCACGTTTTGTTATTGAATTCTGCAGCTGATTCAAAGCACACACAGGCATGCGTGAAGTCAGAACAACTTCCCAAAATACCAGGGACAGGGATCCAGAACACTGCATCCAGCCCGAGATCCACACCCTTCTTACTAATCAGCAATCACACTGACACCAAGCATATTGGGTGAAAAAAAAAAGAACTATCCCACCTGGTCTGTCAATCAATCTTCCTATCGCACTTCAAACGGTCATAAACTCCTAAAAAGACATATTTCTAAAAAATAAATGAAAGTTGGATATAGGGAACAGATGGTGAGGTACATTTCAGGCAAGGGAGAGATCAGCCATGATGTGATTGAATAGCAGAGCAGGTTCGAAAGTTTAAATTTGCTTCCTTCTGCTCCTAATTTCTCTGAAGTGGTACAAATCATTTGGCTTCAGAAAAACTGAAATATCCTGTGCCCTTTCGGATAAAGATACATAAGAACATAAGAACATAAGACCTAGGAGCAGGAGTAGGTCTTCTGGCCCCTCAACCCTGCTCCGCCATTCAATAAAATCATAGCTGATCTTTTTGTGGACTCAGCTCCACTTACCCGCCCGCTCAACATAACCCTTAATTCCTTAACTGTTCAAAAATGTATCTATCCTTGCCTTAAAAACATTCAATGAGGTAGCCTCAACTGCTTCACTGGGCAGGGAATTCCACAGATTCACAATCCTTTGTGTGAAGAAGTTCCTCCTCAAATCAGTCCTAAATCGGCTTCCCCTTATTTTGAGGCTATGTCACCTAGTTCTAGTTTCACCCGCCAGTGGAAACAACTTAGCCGCTTCTGTCTTATGTATTCCCTTCATAATCTTATATGTTTCTATCAGATCTCCCCTCATTCTTCTGAATTCCAAAGAGTATAGCCCCAGTCTACTCAGTCTCTCCTCAAAAGCCAACCCTCTCAACTCCGCAATCAACCAAGTGAATCTCCTCTGCACCCCCTCCATTGCCAGTATATCCTTTCTCAAGTAAGGAGACCAGAACTGTAGACAGTACTCCGGGTGTGGCCTCACCAGCACCTTATACAGATGCAACATAATCTTGCTGTTTTTAAACTCCATCCCTCAAGCAATTAAGCACAAAATTTCATTCGCCTTCTTACTTACTTGCTGCATCTGCAAACCAACTCCTTGAGATTCCTGCACAAGGACACACAGGTCCCTCTGCACAGCAGCATGCTGCAATTTTTTTACCATTTAAATAATAGCCCATTTTGCAATTTTTCCTACCAGTCAACCAGTCCTGCCAGTCAACTTTGAGTAAATCAAGTCTTGAGAAAAAAAACAAGATTGTCTCACATTCTCAATGCAGTCGGTCAACCGAAGAATAGAATGAGCCTGATTTTGTAACAGCATTAATTTATCTGGAGTCCACACATAATTATTTTCCGATCTGCATTTTGTCCTCTCACGATGGGTGAACTCCCCTCGCTGAAAGCCAATTTAATTATCTCATTTTGAGCATACTTTCAATCTCCTTTTGAAACTCCGCTAATTTTCGAGTGTGAAATCGATAAGGATGCTGGTTAATTGGAACAGCATTTCCTTCATCTACATCAGGTATAACAATTCAAGCAAGTGTTACTTATTCCCATTTACCTGTCCATGTGATATCAATCAATCTTCCAGGTCATTTCGATTTTCAACTAGAAGGTAACTCAATCATTTATCCCAATTTCTGAGAACATCCTCGTCATCGGTTTCAATTTGAGAAATGGCAAATTCAGTGTCGTGTATACCCGGTTCTTCACTCTGAGCTATCACCACAAAAACATCCTTCTTCTGCTTTCCTCATCTATCCAAATACATTTTAAGCATTTACACATGACACAGTCTGCGACCTTTCCTTCTATTTGGCGTTCTTATCAAATAATTCACCTTACTCAGTTTACTTTCTATTTGATAAAGCCAATAAACCTTGCTTTTAAAAGATTCACCTGGCACTGCTGGCAATACGAAGATGTTATCCCCACTAGCATAACGACAGAATTTTGATTCTTATCCGATTTCTCTTTCATCTAATGCTGTGCCTGTTTTAAATGTTACCTGGCCAATTCATCTGCAGTATTCAACATTTCCCTCAAATTTGACACATCATGTTGCCTGGATTGAGTGGCATGCCTTATGAGGATAGGCTGCGGGAGCTCGGTCTTTTCTCCTTGGAGAGACGTAGGATGAGAGGAGACCTAATAGAGGTATATAAGATGTTGAGAGGCATAGATCGGGTGAACTCTCAGAGGCTTTTTCCCAGGGTGGAAATGGCTGCTACGAGAGGACACACGTTCAAGGTGCTGGGGGGTAGGCACAGGGGAAATGTTAGGGGGAAGTTTTTCACACAGAGAGTGGTGGGCGAGCGGAATCGGCTGCCGTCAGTGGTGGTGGAGGCAAACTCAATCGGGTCTTTTAAGAAACTCCTGGATGAGACCATGGGACTTAATAGGATGGAGGGTTATAGATAGGCCTAAATGGGAGGGATAAGTTCGGCACAACCTTTGGGGCCGAAGGGCCTGTTTTGTGCTGTAGTTTTCTATGTTTCAATTTTTCCATCATCCAATAATGAATTCTCAGAACACTGACTCACCAGTTACTCCTCAGCCATTTTAAGTGGCCCTCTTACCTCATGATCAAAAGTCAATTAAAGTGGTCTGAATTAGTTTCACTCATTAGGAGCATTCCTAATGGCAAAGAAAACAAATAGAATTCCTTTATCCGAATCCTCTGGATAATCTTCACAAAAATACCTTAAAATTGACTTTAAATTTTCATGCCACCGATCTAACGCTTCCTGTGATTCTGGATGGTCCACAGTCGATTTACACTGCTTCACTCCCAAGCTAACCATAACCTCCTTGATTAACTCTGTGATATGGTATAACTAATAATGGCATGATGGGAAAAGTGGCCCTTCCTCGAGGTGATACGAACAAAAAACCACAGAGCAAAGCAGCTGCTAAACCATTTGATCCTCGCCCAAACTAGTAAGCTTAAACTAAGGCTGACTCTGCTTATCTTAGGTAAGTGAAGTAATAAAACAATATAAGGCCAACTGGCCTGATCTCAGGGTGTTTTGACAAGTGCCCGAGAACTACGTACATAAAACAAGGCCAACTGGTCTGATCTCAGGGTGTTTTGAGAAATGCTTTAGAACTACGTACATAAACAAGATAAGGTCGGAGGTGAGGGAGTCACCGAACCATTTTGTTCCTTCAATGGACAATATAATGTTATTATTGATAAGACCGAGGGGCTCGGAAGTCACGCTGAGATGCCACTTGTATTGACGTTGCTACTAATTGTTTTATTGCTCATTTTCCCGCGTAAGCCTTTGTGACAAAACCTGATGCTGATTGTGTATAAATTGTGGCCTGTTTCTGAGGCTAGGCGCGGACTTGGTGGAGGAATTAGCAGCTGTACCAACTGCTCTCTGACCTCAAGTCTGAGCCATCCTCTGCATGCACAGCTTCGTTATTAAATGCTTGTTATTTTGACGAGAACGAATTTGTCGAGTCTGTCTTTTACAAGTAATTATCAGGAAAAAAGTTACACTTCAACAACTCTGGTGTAAAAAAATTACTTTTGACCTGATTGTATTGATATGGGTAATCCAGAACTCATATATAAAAGTCAGCAATTCCTCTGCACTCCTTTTAGCGGTAATATTGCTTAATGAAATGGCCTCTGGAATACTATGACACTTTTCCATTCAAATCAAAAGACAGTGATTCCCGCTTCTCGTTTTAGTGAGGGGTCCTACATAAATAGTAAAGACCATGCAAAAGGTTCCTCAAATACTGGAATGGTTATTCAGGGTTTTAGCGGTGCTGGAGCTTTCCCTGTTGTTGGTGGGTACGTCAGGTGACCAATACTGTCAGGAAATTTCAATGAAAGATTCATGAAGCCAATGCCTCTGAAGCAAAGGCATATCTTTATTTAGCCAGCAGCTACTCGGAGGTGACCCGAGAATCGAGTGAGCTTTGAAATGGACCAATCTCATCACTTTGATTAGATCTGAAGTTTACAATTCAAAACGGATAAATTATAGTTTTTCTATCAATCATTACCACGTTAACCTAGTTTAAAATCATCTTCTTTGATATGCACAGACCAATGCACAGTCCTTGTCATTGACCTCAGCAAATTGCATTTTACCATTCCGCATAATGTTATCTCATTTGTCCATTAAAACCAGACAAGAACTCCCATCGTGGCTGAAGTTACTTCCCCGTTGCCAGGTTACCCTAAACACTCTCGATAAGTGTCAAAGTGTACATTCCCACCAGATCATTGCCAAACTGGATAGACACGTGATCACGCATCAGGACACGTGTTCCTTCCAGAGCCTATTCATGAAGATGTAACATGTGTTCCCGCACAAGATACTTTATGATATGATTCTTGCTTACGATCGGCTTCCCAAACTTTTGGCTCTGACTGTTTTGTTCCACTTGGGCTATCTGCTCCCTTTCCTTTTTTCTTATCGAAATTCAAGCAGATCCACTTCATTTTCTTGCTAACATTCAAACTGTTTCAATGATGTTGCTTGCTGTTACTCCCTTTCTTTTATTTCGAATTCAAACTGCTTTAATTCTTCTACATGATCCAGCTTTTTCATTTGTCGTTGAACTCCAGCCATTTCGAATGATTCTGAATGTATGTTTGGCAATTTTAGATGCCGTGTAATTGCCACAATTATCTCCCCTTTTCCTTACACTGTTAGCGAATGTCAACTGCAACTCTTTTGCCAATTCCAAAAGTTTTGTTTCAGTCACCTTTTGCAAAACAATCTGCATGAATTCTTCCACTCCCAGGAATTTCTTAGCCTCTGAAAGAGCCATTTTTTCACAAGTCATCCCTATTTAAACCTGAATACAGCATCTGAAATGATACCACACATGTGCGCACCACTCACTGCCTTGAAGTCCCCTAATCAAAAATATATATAGGAATATAGATTTCAATCTTTCAAAGAGCAGCCAAATGTTCTAATCCAGATCAGAAACTCCAGAGTGCAAGAAGATTAATGATAGCACCAAGAAAAATAGGGTGGTAATAGACGGAGACTTTAACTTTCCCAACATTGAATTGGCAGGCCATTGTATTAGGGGCTTGGATGGAGAACGAATTTGCAAGTGTATTCAGGATGAATTTCTCATTCAGTATGTGGAAGGCCCGACTGGAGAGGGGCCAAACTTGTCCTTTTCGTGGGAAATAAAGGAGGGCAGTTGACAGAATTGTTAATGAGCAATCACTTTTGGACCAGTGACCAGAATTCCATTATATTTAAGGGCTGACCCAAAAGTGGAAATTCTAATTTGGGGCAAGGCCAATTTTGATGGTATTAGACAGGAAATTTCAGAAGTTGCTTGGGGGAGCCTGTTGGCAGGCAAAGGGACATCTGGTAAAAGGGAGGCTTTCAAAGGTGTGTTAACATGGGTTCATGGTAAGCATATTACTTTTAGAGTGAAGGGCAAGGCTGGTAGAAGTAGGCAATCCTAGATGACTCGGGATATTGAGGCCATGGTGAAGAAGAAGAAGGACGCATTTGACTTGGATCAATTGGGATCCCTTGAAGGAATAGGCGGTGTTGGAGTATAGTTAGCAGAGAAATCAGGAGGGCAAAAAGGGGACACGAGATTGCTTAAGCATATCAAGAAAATGAGAACTCAAAGAGCTTCTACTAATACATAAAGGGCAAAAGTGTAACAAGCGAGAGAGTAGGGACTCATAAGGGTCCACAAGAGATGGTTGAGATCCTACATCAACATTTCCAATTAATGAAACATATTTATTCGTCACAAGTAAGGCTTACATAACACTGCGAATGAAGTTACTGTGAAATTCTCGTAGTCGCCACTGTCCGGCGCCTGTTCGGGTCAATGGACCTAGACAGCACGTCTTTTAGAATGTGGGACGAAACCGGAGCACCTGTAGGAAACCCACGCAGACAAGCGGAGAACGTGCAAACTCCACACAGACAGTGACCTAAGCAGGGAATCAAAGCTGGATCCCTGGCACTGTGAAGCAGCGGTGCTAATCACTGTGCTACCGTGCCGTCAGTATTTGCTGCTGAGAAAGCGGGAGATGTGGTTTTCATGGGCTTCAGAAAGGCGTTCGACAAGGTCCCCCATGCAAGACTTCTCGAGAAAGTGAGAGGGCATGGGATCCAAGGGGCTGTTGCCTTGTGGATCCAGAACTGGCTTGCCTGCAGATGGCAGAGAGTGGTTGTAGGTGGGTATTTTTCTGAATGGAGGTCGGGAACCAGTGGAATGCCCCAGGGATCTGTTCTGGGACCCTTGCTGTTTGTCATTTTCATAAATGAGCTTGATGAGGAAGTGGAGGGATGGGTTGGTAAGTTTGCCGACGACACGAAGGATGGTGGTGTTGTGGATAGTTTGGAGGGATGTCAGAAGCTGCAGCGTGACATAGATAGGATGCAAGACTGGAAGACTGGGCGGAGAAGTGGCAGATGGACTTCAACCCGGATAAATGTGTAGTGGTCCATTTTGGCATGTCAAATGGGATGAAGGAGTACAATATAAAGGGAAAGACTCTTAGTACGGTAGGGGATCAGAAAGACCTTGGGTTCCGGGTCCATAGGACTCTTAAATCGGCCTCGCAGGTACACGAGGTGGTTAAGCAGGCGTTTGGTGTGCTGGCCTTCATCAATCGAGGGATTGGGTTTAGGAGTCGGGAGATAATGATGCAGCTTTTTAAGACCCTCGTCAGACCCCACTTAGAGTATTGTGCTCAGTTCTGGTCGCCTCATTACAGGAGGGATGTGGAAATGATTGAAAGTGTGCAGAGAAGATTTACAAGGATGTTGCCTGCATTGCCTTATGAGGATAGGTTGAGGGAGCTCGGTCTTTCCTCCTTGGAGAGACGAAGGATGAGAGGTGACCTGATAGAGGTGGACAAGATGTGAAAGGTATAGATCGGGTGGATTCTCGGAGGCTTTTTCCCAGGGCTGAAATGATTGCGACGAGAGAAAACAGGTTTAAGGTGCTGGGGAGTAGGTACAGAGGAGATGTCAGGGGTACGTTTTTCACTCAGAGGGTGGTGGGTGAATGGAATCGGCTGCCGTCACTGGTGATAGAGGCAAACTCGATCGGGTCTTTTAAGACACTTCTGGATGAGTATATGGGACTTAATAGGATTGAGGGTTATAGGTAAGCCGATATGTAAGCAGAGGTGGGTCGGGACACGACCGGCGCAACTTGTGGGCTAAAGGGCCTGTTTGTGCTGTAGTTTTTCTATGTTCTATGTTCTGAAGCAATGGATTCAGTAAACTTGGGGAAATAAATAGTGATGTCTTGAGAAGAGTACATATTACAGAGAAGGAGGTGCTGGAATCTTAAAACGCATAGAGTAGGGGAGAGCTCAGACCAAAGGTTTGAGATGTGTTTACATTAATGCCAGGAGAATAGTGAATAAAGGGGATGAGCTGAGAGCGTGGATCGATGCCTGGAAGTGTGATGTGGTGGCCATTACGGAGACTTGGATGTCTCAGGGACCGGACCGGATACTACAGGTGGCAACAGTAACAGGATTGATGATGGAGAGGATATGGGGTCAGATTTCAGCTCAGGGTAAATTAGTTAACAGAGGTTTCAATCATTGTGAACTAACCTTAGGTACAGGATGGCGTCAGTAAATAGGGAAAAGAGATTGGGAGAACCATTGAAGTCAATGCCATGTTCCCATAACTCAAGTGACAAAGACAGTCATACATTGAAAGATAGTTTACAAACATAATTGCTGATTTAGAGGTTTACCCGATACGACAATGGGAGAAATTTAGATAATCTGAGCCATCAAATACACAGAAACAGTTTTCGCTGTTTTGTCGGGTTCATTAATGGACATAGAGACACAACAGCAACGGTAACAACAGTAGCAGTGCAGAACAAATGAGAAGATCAGTAATAAAGTCAAATAGGGTTTATAGAAGTAAGTACTGGACTTGACACTTACCAGGGACACCAATCATAGCCAGAATGGGATAGTAAAATCCTTTAACAATGTAGAGTACAACTTCAATCCGGTTTAATAATGATAGCCGATAAAAATCCATCACATGTGATGTAATAAATAGCATGGGTGAAAGTGCCAGGAGTATAAAAACAAATAGGCGGTGGGAGTGGCGGGGGTGGTGGGGGTGGAATGTTCCGATGCATTGTTCCCAGATTCTGATCCATTGTTAAAACGTTCCAGTTCATTGTTCTCAGATTCTGCTCTCTCCTCCCACTGTCTCTGCAACTGATGATCTCTGTTAGTGTCGGGGTTGACGCTCCCCTGACTCGATGGAATAAGACACTGAAACGGAATCCATGATTAATAGAAGAAGGAAAACCTCCAGTGACACTGCCCAGATCCATGGAGACTGATATTAATCACAGTCACTGAACAAACAGCTTCAATTCACCCCATTCAATCCACCACTTTTTATGTCACAAAATACAACAGTCACCCGGTCTGCATGAGATGACAAGGGTCAGGGAGGGATGGAAAGACGGAAATAACAGAGGGTCCGACCATAAACTTTCAATCTTCATTGGATATTGGAGTGGGCCCTGAATTATCATGGCTGTGGGTTTTAGATGAGGATACCATTCGTCAGGATTGATAGAGACTGCTGAAATCTCCGCTGTTTTTAACGCATTCAGTCCAGCACCCAACTTTATTTTAAATAAGCAGAAACAAAGCCAAAAGGAATTTTGCCTGAGAAGAATGAAAAAAGGCTTTGATGTGAACTTGGGCACAAGCAAATGTAAACACTCAGTAGATGTAACCAGCCGTTTTTTTTTCTGAATCTATTCAGTCATGACTGGTTCTACAACATCCCATATTGCTTTAAGTGGAAACCCACTTATCCGACCCTCAGTGACACTTACTGGATTTTTTTGGGAACAAGGAATATCCATAGTTACCTATTGGATGGAAAGGATCATGTATCCTTGGATATGTAGTCCCATATATATATCAGTCTTATCGGCTTTCGTTTGGGAGAGATCGACGTGTCCTTGTGAGAATACACAAATTCGTTGGTACAATGATGCCCCCGTTTGCATATGAAAGAATGTTCACTGACATTGAAGCTGTTAAGTCGGTTTTGAATCAGGTTGCCAATGACACTGCTGCAGCTCACATTGAGTGAAGTGATGAAATGGTTGCAATGCGGACTGTTGTGCTATAGAATTGAAAGACACGAGTCTTCATTTTGGTGGCTAAGTGTGGAGCGTGTGCTTTGATTGGAATGAAGTGTTGCACGTACATACCTGACACTTCAGAGAAGAGAACGAATTTGGTCACACGCAGGTCGAAAAACGTAAACGACAAACATAACTTTCCTTGTGAAACTGGGCAACTGGCTGGATGGGTTATTTGGTGTCACACATTATGCAAGGTCTAGTGTTTTTCTTCATTACTATCTTAATGTTCATTGTGATTTTACAATGTTTTAAATGCTGCTGTTGTTTAGCAGCAAATCCATAGTGGGTGCAGCAGCAGAGGCGTCGATCCTGGTGGACAAGGAACTGTCCGTATTACCAAGCGCTCCTCCAGCATATGCGAATATGTATTGTCTGACATCTACCTAAAGGACGACATGAGATAATATTGTTTTTTTCTTGGGATTTTTAGTATTAGTGAGGATTATGTTTTAAATGCAGTTATATAAAACTTATATAACATTAGCAGTGACTATCAAATTTAAGAAGGAAGACACCATGAACTAATCACCTCTTACATTTTAGGCTATTTTATTTACTGGCCTGGTATTGGGCTCGCCAATGGTCAGAAAGGGGGATGGATGTGGGGCACTCCTCATAGGCTCACACGATTTTTAAACATTAGACCAGTGATTCCCAAAGGGCGTGGCGCACCACACTGGTGCGGCGAGAGAGGATAGCAAGTATGGCGGGAAGATTCAAGGACAATCAAAGAAACATTTAAACATAGATAGATATTTTTCCAAACTGAGAGCAAGTGCATCAAGTGATGCTGAAGACGATCCGAGTCCACGTTGTGATCCAGAATCGCCGTTCGAACAGAGTGCTGAAGAAGAGTCGTTTAATTCTACACCAGTAGCAGGCCCAAGCAAACCTCCAAAAAATAAAGTTTGTCGACAATATATGGATAGCTATCTGAGTCTCGGTTTCACATGAACTGGCGATGAAAAAGCACCTTGGCGTATTTGTTTGATCTGTGGTGAGAAGCTTTCCAATTCCAATATGGTCTCAAGCAAGATGAAAATACATGTTTGTCAAAACATGGAAATCTGGCAAACAAGGATAGAACATAGAACAGAGAACAGTACCGCACAGAACAGGCCCTTCGGCCACGATGTTGTGCCGAGCTTTGTCTGAAACCCAGATCAAGCTATTTCCTCCCTATCACCCCGAAGTACTCCATGTGCCTATCCAATAGCTTCTGAAATGTTCCTAAAGTTTCTGACTCCACTATCCCTGCAGGCAGTCCATTCCACACCCCAACCACTCTCTGCGTAAAGAACCTCCCTCGGACATCCTTCCTATATCTCCCACCATGAACCCTATAGTTATGCCCCCTAGTTACCGCTCCATTCACCCGAGGAAATAGTCAATATTTTGAAAGGCTTTTGGAACAGCAGAAATGCCAACGATCATATTTCGAAAAACGAAAGACAGTCTCAGATAAGATGCAGATTGTATCTTAACTAGTGGCTGAATTGATTGCTCAACAGACAAAACCACATACAATAGCTGAAAAATTGATTCAGCCTGCCTGCAGCTTGATTGTGAAAACTTTGTTTGGTGATGATGCTGAGCGAGAAGTTATGGACATTCCTTATTCTGATAATACAATTCGCAGAAGAATAGTTGATATATCAGCTAATATTGAGGAGTGTGTTTCCGAAAGTATGAAGAATTCTAAATTCTCCATTCAATTTGATGAATCGACCGACATTAGTGGAAAAACACAGTTGCTTGCCTTTATCAGACTCATTCACAATGGCGAAATAATCACACAGTTTCTATTTTGCAAAGAACTTGAAAAACATACCAGAGGATAAGATATTTTCGAAACCTTGTCTGAGTGTTTGGAAAAAGTTGAGATTTAATGGGAATCTTGTATTGGAATTTGTACAGATGGAGCACCATGTATGACATGGAATGTGAGAGGCTTGGCAGCACTCATCAAACAGAACAATCCAGTTGTAATATCAACTCACTGTTTTTTACACAGAGAGGCATTAATCACCAAGACCCTTGTAGTTGATTTGAAGTTGGTTCTAGATCAGACTGTGTGCATTGTGAACTTCATCAAAGCAAAACCACTAATGGCGCGGTTATTTATTCAACTCTGCAAAGGCGTGCAATCAAAACATCAATGCCTAATTCTGCATTCGGAGGTTCGCTGGATGTCCAGCGGAAAAGTTTAAAATCAGATGTTGGAACTGAAGAACGAATTAAGAGAATTTTGGGAACAAGAATGAGCTGAAAAAGGGGCTGAGGAGAGCTAGGAGAGGACATGAGAAGTCCTTGGCGGGTCGGATCATGGAATACCCCAAGGTTTTTTACTCTTATGTGAGGAATAAAAGAATGACCAGGGTGAGGTTAGGGCCGGTCAAGGACAGTCGTGGGAACTTGCGTATGGAGTCAGTAGAGATAGGCGAGATGATGAATGAATACTTTTCTTCAGTGTTCACCAAGGAGAGGGGCCATGTTTTTGAGGAAGAGAAGGTGTTAAAGGCTAATAGGCTGGAGGAAATAGTTGTTTGGAGGGAGGATGTACTGGCAGTTTTGAATAAACGGAAGGTCGATGAGTCCCCTGGGCCTGATGAAATATATCCTAGGATTCTTTGGGAGGCAAGGGATGAGATTGCAGAGCCTTTGGCTTTGATCTTTGGTCCTCACTGTCCACGGGGATGGTGCCAGAGGACTGGAGAATGGTGAATGTTGTTCCTCTGTTTAAGAAAGGGAACAGAAATGACCCTGGTAATTATAGACCGGTTAGTCTTACTTCGGTGGTTGGTAAATTGATGGAAAAGGTCCTTAGGGATGGGATTTACGACCATTTAGAAAGATGCAGATTAATCCGGGATAGTCAGCACGGATTGCTGAAGGGCAAGTCGTGCCTCACAAATTTGATTGAATTTTTTGAGGAGGTCACTAAGTGTGTTGATGAAGGTAGGGCAGTTGATGTCATATACATGGATTTTAGTAAGGCGTTTGAAAAGGTCCCCCATGGTCGGCTTATGAGGAAAGTAAGGAGGTGTGGGATAGAGGGAAAGTTGGCCGATTGGATTGGTAACTGGCTATCTGCTCGAAGACAGAGGGTGGTGGTGGATGGAAAATTTTCGGACTGGAGGCGGGTTGCTAGCGGAGTGCCACAGGGATCAGTGCTTGGTCCTCTGCTCTTTGTGATTTTTATTAATGACTTAGAGGAGGGGGCTGAAGGGTGGATCAGTAAATTTACTGATGACACCAAGATTGGTGGAGTAGTGGATGAGGTGGAGGGCTGTTGTAGGCTGCAAAGAGACATAGATAGGATGCAAAGATGGGCTGAAAAATGGCAAATGGAGTTTAACCCTGATAAATCTGAGGTGATTCATTTTGGTGGAACTAATTTAAATGTGGATTACAGTCTCAAAGGTAGAGTTCTGAAGACTCTGGAGGAACAGAGAGATCTTGGGTCCATATCCACAGATCTCTAAAGGTTGCCACTCAAGTGGATAGAGCTGTGAAGAAGGCCTATAGTGTGTTAGCTTTTATTAACAGGGGTTGGAGTTTAAGAGCCGTGGGGTTATGCTGCAACTGTACAGGACCTTGGTGAGACCACATTTGGAATATTGTGTGCAGTTCTGGTCACCTCACTATAAGAAGGATGTGGAAGCGCTGGAAAGAGTGCAGAGGAGATTTACCAGGATGCTGCCTGGTTTGGAGGGTAGGTCTTATGGGGAAACGTTGAGGGAGCTAGGGCTGTTCTCTCTGGAGCGGAGGAGGCTGAGGGGAGACTTAATAGAGGTTTATAAAATGATGAAGGGGAAAGATAGAGTGAACGTTCAAAGACTATTTCCGAGGGTGAATGGAGCGGTACCGAGGGGGCATAACTATAGGATTCATGTTGGGAGATATAGGAAGGATATCAGAGGTAGGTTCTTTACGCAGAGAGTGGTTGGGGTGTGGAGTGGACTGCCTGCAGTGATCGTGGAGTCAGACACTTTAGGATCATTTAAGCGGTTATTGGATAGGCACATGGAGCACACCAGGATGGTGGGGAGTGGGATAGCTTGATCTTGGTTTCAGATAATGCTCGGCACAACATCGTGAGCCGAAGGGCCTGTTCTGTGCTGTTCTGTTCTATGTTCTGTGTCCTATGTTCTAGGTAGGGAACCCAATGCACCACCAACTGGATGACAATGACTGGTGTGCAAAGCTGGCATATTTGGCCTATATATTTTCCCAGTTGAATGTGTGCAATGCTAGGATGCAAGGCCGCGGTGACAATATCCTCACAACTACAGACAAACTAACTGCATTAAAAAAAAAACTTCAGCTCTGGCTCGGAAGAGCGATGCAACATAACCTCCAAATGTTCCCACTGGTAAAAAAGATTTAAAACAAGCAATGAATTGTACAGCCTCATACAGGAACATCTTGCAACACTGGTAGAAAAGATTGATCATTACGTCCCATCGTTGTCTACAGAATAATTCGACTCGGTTAGAGACACCTTTGCGAATTCCAGCTCTTCAGGTCTGACATTGGATGAGGCGGAGGAAATGCCCTGCATTTCGAGAGATCGCACCTTGAAAATGAAACACGGGAGTATGCCATTGGACTCATTTTGGATATACAACCAGAAACAATATCCACGCATCTCTTCAAGAGCATTAGCTATTCTTCACGACATATTGTTGTGAACAGGGATTATCAGTTCTGACAAATATCAAAGACCAGGAAAGAGAAAGGCTTATTTGTTTTGATGAGCAGATGAGAGATCGTTTGTCTCAAATTAGACCTAATATAAATGAGATTACCCGACAAAAACAAGCTCACACCTCTCATTGAGTTTGTATGCTTACTTAAGGTTACATATGTAAGAGGCTCGACTATAAGTACATTTTGGGAATGAATCATGTTTTTATGTAGCTGCATTGTCTTACACACTCTGGAAGTCCCATGATCATATTATAAAGTAGTTATGTTCTATGTTATGAATCAAGCACTGCGAGGAGTTGTTTTTTTAAAAATGTTTTTCTTATCAATAAAAAATTCGGTGTTGCGTGAGCAAATTTTCATTCCGAACGTGTGGCCCAGTGAAAAAATGTTTGGGAACCACTGGCTTACATTAACACTGCAATGAATGCACTGTGAAAATACCCTAGTTACCACACTCCGGCGCCTGTTCGGGTATACTGAGGGAGAATTGAGCATAGCCAATGCACCTAACAATAACGTCTTTCAGACCGGAGGATCAAACCACAGCACCCGGAGGAAACCCACTCAGACATGGGGGGAACGTGCAGACACCGCACAGACAGTGACCAAATCCAGGAGTCAAACCCGTGTCCCTGGCGCTGTGAGACAGCGGTGCTAACCACGTTGCCACTATGCCACCTCGACTTAAGAACAATTGGAAACTTCCACTTGGCAGAGGCGGGAAAAAGCAGCACGTCGACAGAGCAAATGACAACAAATTGTAGCATCGCTGAAAATTGCATTTGGAGCAAGTAGCTTGATGGATAGACTTACCAGGTACCCCAACAATCGCAAAGAATGAATAGAACACGTACTGAATAATGAAAAGTGCATATTCGAACCGATGTTTTAATAATGACACATCCTAATATGTAGAAACATACCAAATGTAAGACGAGAAACACTTGCCGTTTGAACAAACAAAGATCTAAGAACAAAACAGCACAGGAAACAGGCCCTTCGGCCCTCCAAGACTGTGCCGTTCCTTTGTCCAACTAGACCAATCGTTTGTATCCCTCCATTCCTCGGCTGCTCATGTGACTATCCACGTAAGTCTTTGGCGATGTCAGGGTGGCTGCCTCCACCACCCTACTCGGCAGCGCATTCCAGGCCCCCACCACCCTCTGTGTAAAAAACAACCCTCTAATATCTGAGTTATACTTCGCCCCTCTCACCTTGAGCCCGTGACCCCTCGTGACCGTCACTTCCGATCTGGGAAAATGCTTCCATCGTTCACCCTATTTATCCCCTTCATAATCTTGTACACCTCTGTTACATTTCCCCTCATTCTCCGTCTTTCCAGGGAGAACAAGCCCAGTTTACCCAATCTCTCATCATAGCAAAGAACCTCCATACCAGGCAACATCCTTGTATACCTTCTCTGCACTCTCTCTAACGCCTCCACGTATTTCTGGTAGTGCGGCGACCAGATCCGGATGCAGAACTCCAAATGTGGCCTAACCAGCGTTCTATACAGCTGCATCATCAGACTCCAGCTTTTACACTCTATACCCCGTCCTATAAAGGCAAGCATACCATATGCCTTCTTCACCACCTTCTCCACCTGTGTTGCCACCTTCAAGGATTTGTGGCTTGCACACCTTGGTCCCTCTGTCTTTCTATATTCTTGGTTACTCTGCCATTTATTGTATAACTCCTCCCTTCATTATTTCTTCCAAAATGCATCACCTCGCATTCATCCGGATTAAATTCTATCTGCCACCTCTCCGCCCAATTTTCCAGCCTATCTATATCCTGCTGTATTGCCCGACAATGCTCATCGCTATCCGCAAGTCCAGCCATCTTCGTGTCATCCGCAAATTTGCTGATAACACCAGTTACACCTTCTTCCAAATCATTTATATATCTCACAAATAGCAGAGGTCCCAGTACAGAGCCCTGCGGAACACCACTGGTCACAGACCTCCAGCCGGAAAAAGACCCTTCGACTGCTACACTCTGTCTCCTATGGCCAAGCCAGTTCTCCACCCATCATGCCACTTCTCCTTGTATCCCATGAGCCTTAACCTTCTTAACCAACCTGCAATGTGGGACTTTGTCAGATGCCTTACTGAAATCCAAATGGACGACATGCACGGCCCTTCCTTCGTCAACCGTTTTTGTCACTTCCTCAGAAAATTCCACCAAATTTGTAAGGCACGACCTCCCTCTTACAAAACCATGCTGTCTGTCACTAATGAGATTGTTCCGTTCTAAGTGCACATACATCCTGTCTCTAAGAATCCTCTTCAACAACTTCCCTACCATGGATGTCAAACTCACTGACCTATAATTTACCGGGTATCCGTGCTACCCTCCTTAAACAACGGGACCACATTCGCTATCCTCCAATCCTCAGGGACCTCACCTGTGTCCAAAGAAGCGACAAAGATTTCCATCAGAGGCCCAGCAATTTCATCTTTCGTCTCCCTGAGCAGTCGAGGATAGATGTCATCAGGTCCTGGGGCTTTGTCAGTTTTAATGTTCCCTAAAAAACCTAACACTTCCTCCCTTGTAATGGAGATTTTCTCTAAAATGTCAACACCTCCCTCCGAGACAATCCCGATTAACACGTCCCTCTCCTTCGTGAACACCAATGTAAAGTATTCATTTAGGATCTCCCCTATTCCCTTGGGTTCTAAGCATAATTCTCCTCCTTTTTCCCTAAGAGGTCCGATTTTCTCCCTGACAACTCTTTTGTTTCGAAAGTATGAATAGAATGCCTTAGGATCCTCCTTAATCCTGCCTGCCAAGAACATCTCGTGACCTCTTTTTGCCCTTCTAACTCCCCGTTTGAGTTCTTTCCTACTCTCTCTGTATTTCTCCAGAGCTCCATCTGTTTTCAGTTGCCTGGACGCCTCCCTTTTCATTTTACTCAGATCCTCAATTTCCCTGGTTATCCATGGCTCTCGAATCCTACCTTTCCTATCTTTCCTTTTCAAAGGCAGATGTCTATCCTGCAGACTTATCAATTGTTCCTTCAAAGACTCCCACATGCCAGACGTGGACTTACCCTCGAACATCCTCTCCCAATCAACGTCCACCAATTCCTGCCTAATCCGGCTATAGTTAGCCTTCCCCCAATTTAGCACCCTGCCCGTAGGACAGCACTCACCCTTGTCCATTACTATCCGAAAGTTAGCAGAGTTGTGCTCACTATTTGCCACATGTTCCCCGCATGCTCCATCAACCATCTGTATCATTTAGAAATCACAGCTGTCCTCGGCACTATTCATGACTCTGTCAAGCTTTTTGACGTCTGCAAACTTCCTAAGCGTGTCCCCACGTTCATGTCCACATCGTTAATATGTAACACAAACAGTGAGGGGTCGCAAAACCGAGCACTGTGGAACAGCACTGGAAACATATTTTCAGTTGCAATGGCATCGAACGAACATTACCCTTCGTTTCCTGTCTTTAAGCCAACTTTTTATCCAATTTGCCACATTACACTGCATCCCATTGGTTTTTACTCCTTTGACCAATCTGCCATGTTGGACCTTGTGAAACGCCTTGCTAAATTCCATGTACACAACATCCACTGCACTATCTTCATCAATGCTTCTTGTCACGTCCTCAAAGATTTCAATCAAATTCGTGAGGCATGATCTTCATTGAACAAATGCTCGTTGACCATCCGTGAGAAGTCCGTGCTTTTCTACATGAAAGTTAATCCGATCTCTCAGGATTGGTTCTCATAATTTGCCCACCACTAATGTAAGACGCACTGGCCTATAGCTGTTTGGCATTTCCCTCGACGCCTTTTTAACAATGGAACTAAGTTTGCTATTCTGCAGCCCTCAGTTACCTCCTCGGTATCCAGTGAGGATTGGACAATCAATCTCAAATTAGTCAGTGGGGTGTTGTTCCGGCTGCGGAAGATGGACTGGATTTTCTGTGAGGTCGCCTAGTTGTAGGCGAATGCACTGAGCTGTAGGTGAGGCGGTGAGTGTATTCATCAGCTAAGAACGGCAGTTGTGTTGCTCTACCCTGGATGGAGGGGGTAATCTTGTGGCAGAGGGGAATCGTTTTGTCCCATGGATCTCTGAGAGGCTAGGAGACAGGTCACATGTTGAGTCTGGGGATGGGGTGTAGAGTGGGGCCCATGGGGAATGTTAGTCATTTCGGTGGTTAGGGGAGTTGCCGGGAGGTTGGGTGTTCACGGGGATGGTCAGTGGAAGGCTTGATTGGGAGGTGCTCTGGTGTGGTGTTGTCAGGTGGTGAATAAAGTGGTTGTTAGATTTTCAATGGATTTATTATTTGGCAGAGCTCAGTCAGATTGACTGTCGGGTAGGCAGTGGGGCATTCAGGTATTTGGAGTGTGGTCAGTGGGGGTGGTTTGCAATGGGACGTTCAGGTGGTCGGAAGAATCAGTGGAGAGAGATAGTGCTCAGTGGTGAATGGTGATCACTGGCATTTAGTCACCAGTGAGTTGACCTGGGCTAATTAAGTTTGTAGTCGTGAGGAAAGGGGGGAGGAGAGGTTAAACGAGGGGCTAATAAGAGCTCGCTTGGGAGCCTCTGGGTAGCCAGGAGTGGACTAGTGGAGGTCATAAGGAGGTCAAACTCAGAAGTGCTCTGCAAATCAGGCATTTATACTTGGGATCCCGTGGAAGGTTGGATGTGAGGCAGTTGACACAGGGCGAAGGAAACTGATGCTCTGTGGGCTTGGCCAGAGGGGATCAAGGGGGCAGTCAAGACGTTCAGAGGTCAAATGTGGAATTCCATCGATCATCATGGTGCTAAGACATGGTGCCGTGGGTTGCCAGTGGTTAGTAATATAGTGAGCGTGGGTTGTTCGAGAGGACAGTCGACGGTTCATCTGTGGTAAGTGCAGCTGGTCAGCGGACTGGGACGTTATTCGCTCCTGGCAGGTGGTCTGTGAATGGGATGATCACCAAGTTCTCGACAGATATCTCAGTATTATAGTTAGTTCGAAGTTTGAAGTGGTTTTAATTATTCCAAATTCCTCTCGGTGACGATTATTTTCAGACACTGAACCATTGGAAGGTTGTAATTTGCTTCACAGTATCTGATGGTTCCCATTACAGGGCAATGGCCCAATGTGACACAACATCCCGGGCAATCGGCACACAAGCGTTACCTGGGGAATTCTGCCGTGTGGCCAGTGCTGTCCCCCGGCATCTTTTGTGGAGATTCCAAGGTAGGATGCCTCAGGGTCCCGAAGGTATGAGCCCAAACTGAATGAACATAACTTAAAACATTGGTTCTGCTTTATGCAGGAATAATGTGTTGAATATTGGACCCACACTGAAGAAAGTACATAACTGGTTCGGAGAGGTGAAGAGAATTCTGATACAAATGGTATCAAAGATGAGGATCTTCAGTTACATGGCAAGGTATAGCAAAATGGAGAAGAGAGACTGAGGAATGTTTGAAGATATGTTTAAAGTACTGAGCAGTTTAGAGAAAGTATGGAGAAACTGCAACTATTGTTGGAAGAATTGAAAATCTTTGTGCTCAATTTCACCGGTATCTTCCAAAGAGAGCAAATATATTTGAAGGAAACAGGGTGTCAAGGAAGGCGGGATAGTTGGAAGAGAAAGATTGGTCCTCCACTGCCCGGCACAGATTCGCTGACGTTCTTCAGTGCTGTTAACCATTCAATAGGTCTATTGAACCATTCTGTAAAAAGACACAAAGGCTCATGTTTTCTTTGTTAGATCACTGTGATGGTTGTTAGCATATTCTCGGTTCCAGCCTTCTGATGTGGCTCTTGATTCTGGTTCCAGAAATTCCTGATTAATGGTTGGAGTGGTTTCAGCAGTTTATTGAACACACCCTGGGTAAGGATCAATTGCATATCATAGTCATAAATAAGACCTTCAGCCTGATCAGGGCAATCGCTGTACTCTTATTTAGAGTTGGATCTGAATGAAACGGTATATAATTTTAATTGAATTATTCTGATTAATCACTGATCAATTTTGACAAAGGTTTTCATTTTGTTGCCTGTTGATAGTGATTACATTTCCCCAGGCTCTTTTTGACCCACAGAGAAACAGTCTACACTTATTTGTTGTGATGTGTTTTTCTCATTTTATTACCAAGTGTGTAACGTCTTTATTATTGGACGATAAACATTCAAAGAGAGCAACGTTCAAAGAGCATTTTTGGTTTACTGGGTTCAGACATCAGAGGACAGGAAACACTGAGCTCTTCCGTTGAAATATCTTTGCTTTCAATCGCTAGATTTTCACACTCTATTTTGCCACAATTCTATCCGAGTAAATGCAATATATTATTATTGTTAATCCAATAATCTCGGTACCCAGGCTTCGATCATATTCTACCGCCCTGAACTTGTGCATTTTCCGGCATAGTTTATTTTCCCAGCAACAGTAGAGTGATGAGGATAATATCCTCGAGGTGGTCTCTCGTTGGTTATCCACTGGTTTCTTTGTTTACGGCCTTTACAGCCTGTTTACAGCTGTGATAAGAAATATAGCAACTAATTAGACTCAATGTTTGGTAATTGGCTCTGTCTGATGCGTTCATTTATTCAAATGGAATCACTCAATGTCTATCACATCAGAGAACAGATCCATCAAAGGGAGTGGTGGAGTCGTCGCAAGGGAGTTGGTGGGAGCCCTAAAAATTGAACTTATTGGCAATGCCGTGCAACACTGAGTAAAGGAACTCCGGCCAGTTATAGGGACATATTTGGGGTACCCCACATTTAGGATGCCACCACCCCCACACTCCAGGTCAGAGCTGACTTGCTCAGACGCAGGAGGTTATGATGAAACTTCATGAAACATCGGTTCGTTTTCAAGCAGGAGTATTGCCTCAAATAAAGGACACACACTTAAGAGAAGAAGTAACAGCTTCACAGAGGATGAAGATGAAAATGAAGAAAATCATACCAGGCATGAAGGGACACAGTTGCATCATGACGGTCGGCACATGTAGAAGAGGAGTTGACAGAAGATTCCATGTGCAGAGTAAGTTATCATTAGTGGGAGGATTGAGAAGATTTTGATCCCAGTTCATCGTGTTCTAACAGAAACGAAGAAGAATTGAACGAAAGGATGAGGGGCGACAGACATAAACGCTGGATAGAGGGACTGTTTGGATTGTTCTGACAGAGAGCTAAGACAGACACACTGACCCCGTTCGGCATTCTAAGCTATAAATGTGTAGAATTATTGCACCAAACGTCGAGATGGCTCAGATTATATATTTTAAAACATTATAATGGTGATCAGGGTATACTACTTCTGACCTTGTGCAGCCGCTCCGGATCCTGGTTCCAGAGAGTATGGATAAATTACTGTGGTTGATTCAACACACTCTGGGTAAGGATCAGATACACACCAGAGTCACAAACACGACCTTCAGCCTGATCAGCACAATCCCTCACCGCACCCTTCTCTTTTGAGAGTTGGGTCTGCATTACACAGTATCATTTTACTGAACTGTTTAAACAAATCATTCATCAATTTATACCAAGTCACTCAGTCTGTTTGCCTGCTAACAGAGAGTACCATCCCCAGGGTACTTCAGACCCAGTCCAAAGATGTGCCTTAGGTTGATTGGCCATGCTAAAATTGCCCCTTAGTGTCCTGAGATGCGTAGGTCAGAGGGATTAGCGGGTAAATATGTAGGAACATGGGGGTGGCGCCTGGGTGGGATTGTGGTCGGTGCAGAATCGATGGGCCGAATGGGCTCCTTCTGCACTGTAGGGTTTCTATGATTTCTATGATTTCTATGAAAGGCCGTCTGCAGTTGTTAGATTTTATTACCCACTGCATAACTATGCCTTACTGAACTGCAAAATTCAGAGAGAACGAGATTCAAAGAACATTCATCGTTTTTTTTTTTGCCCTTATTTTTGTAGAAGTATTTTTCTTAATTTTAAACTGAAAAGCGGAAGTGGGCTGCTCAGGAGTCTGGGAAGGGTTTTTTAAGCACGCGAAGTATAAAAGGTAGGCTGCAGTATACAGCGGGCAGCGTCGGGAGCAGGGACCAGAATGAGCAGGGAGCAGAGTGCGAGCTATAAGGGCTTTGGCTCACAGGGCTTCGGGGGACAGGGCGAGCAGGGGTGAGTTTTTTTCATTCTTATTTACTTTTCTCTGTGTAACTTGGTATAAAGAGGCAAATATGAGTCTGAAGACAGTGTGTTGTTCCCAGTGCAGGATGTGGGAGGTCCTGGAGGCACCTGGCCTCCTGGACATCCACATCTGTGAGGGATGTGTCGAGCTGCGGTTCCTGAGGGGCCGTGTTAAGGAGCTGGAAATGCAGCTCGAGGATCTCAGGCTGTTAAGGGAGAATGAGGAGGTGATAGACAAGAGCTATCATCAGGTGGTCACACCAGGGCCACGGGTGGAGGCCAAGTGGGTGACGGCCAGGAAGGGTGAAGTTCGGGTGATTGAGAGCACCCCAGTGGATGTGCCCCTACACAACAAGTACTCCTGCCTGAGTACTGCTGGGACGGACAGCCGGTCTGAGGGAAGCAGCAGTGGCCGTGTCTCCGGAGTGGAGTCCGGCCCTGTAACTCAGAGGGCTAAGGAAAAGAGGAGGAAGGCAGTTTTAATCGGGGACTCGACAGTAAGGGCCATACGCCTTCTGAACCACCTCTTGCACCTGCGGGGCCGATTTTAGAGTCCTATGGACCCGGACCCCAAGGTCCTTCTCATCCTCTACAGTACTAAGAGCCTTTCCCTTTATATTGTGCTCCTTCATCCCATTTGACCTGCCAAAATGGACCACTACGCATTTATCTGGGTTGAAGTCCATCTGCCACTTCTCCGTCCAGTCTTGCATCCTATCTATGTCCCTCTGTAACTTCTGACATCCCTCCAGACTATCCACAACCCCACCAACCTTCGTGTCGTCGGGAAACTTACCAACCCATCCCTCCACTTCCTCATCCAGGTCATTTACGAAAATGACAAACAGCAAGGGTCCCAGAACAGATCCCTGGGGCACACCACTGGTGACTGACCTCCATTTAGAAAAAGACCCATCTATACCCACTCTCTGCCTCCTTTGGGCAAGCCAGTTCTGGATCCACAGGGCAGCAGCCCCTTGAATCCCATGCCCTCTCACTGTTTCTAGAAGGCTCGCATGGGGGATCTTATCGAACGCCTTGCTAAAATCCATATAAACCACATCTACCGCTTTCCCTTCGTCAATGTGTTAAGTCACATTTTCAAAGAACTCCACCAGGCTCGTAAGGCACGATCTGCCTTTGACAAAGCCATGCTGAGTATTCTTGAGCATACAAACCTCTCTAAATGTTCATCAATCTTGTCCCTCAGGATCTTCTCCTTCAGCTTACCAACCACTGAGGTTATACTCACCGCTCGGTAATTTCCTGGGCTATCCCTGTTCCCCTTCTTGAAAATGGGGACCACAACCGCAGTCCTCCAATTCTCCGGCACCTCTCCCGTCTCCATCGACGACGCAAAGATCATCGCTCGAGGCTCTGCAATCTCTTCCCTCCCCTCCCACAGTAACCTTGAGGAAAAAGGTAACAGCTTTAAAGAGGGTGAATAAATGATTGATGAATATTATACTAGGGTGGAAGGACCTCAATTACATCGATAGGATCTGGAGAGGAAGAAGGGAGACTGAAAGAATTTTGCAAGTGATCTTCAAAGCAACGAACAATTTGAACATTAACTACAGAGATTCTTTTACCATTGTTGGAAGGATTCTGCAGATTTTTAATCCAATTTCACAAATGTCTTCAAACAGAAACGAATAAATATTGAAGGAAAGGAGGCAGGGCCACAGGGAAAAGGCATGGTCGTAGTTTTGGTTGGATTGTTCTTACAGAAAGCTGGTATAAACCGCTGAACTCCTTCAGCGACATCAGTTTTAAAGGCATCTGTTGAATAACTTCAGTAAAGTCGATATGGCTTAGGTGCTCTATGTTCAATATTGTCGTGATGGTTAAGATATTCCGGGGTCTTCCCTTGTGCAAATGCTACCGTTCGTGCTTCCTGATAAATTGGTGTAAGGAGTTGAACCCTTTATTCAACAGACCCTGGATTAAGATCAGTTGCACACCAGAGTCATAAACACGACCTTCAGCCTGATCAGTACAATCCCTCACCATGTTTTTCTCTCATTTAGTGCTGTGTCTGAATCACACACATCCTCATTTATATTAATTTATTCCGAAAATTCTCTGAGCGAGTTGAACAAAATCATTCATGTTGTGTGCCTGTTTACAGTGACTGCCCTCCGCGGATCTTTCAGACCCACAGAAAAACTGTCTGAAGTTGTTAGATTTGGTGTTTTCCTCATTTTATAACCCAGTGTATAATGTCGTTATTCTTTGACTATAAATGTTGAGGGAGAGCAAGGTGAAAAGAACATTGTCCCTTGTTTGGGTACGTACAGCAGAAGATAGGAAACACTGAGCTCCCCTGTTGAAAAAATAACATTTGTTTCAATCAGAGGATTTTTCATTCTATTTTGCTTCAATTTTATCTCAGCAAACGTAATGTATTTGCATCTTTGCTCCATTAATTTCGGTATCCAGGCATCTATGATATTATCCAGTTTATACAGCTTTGAATGTGTACAGTTTCCTTCATAGCTTACTTTCCATGATTGGAATGTCGTGGAGATGGTCTCTGTTAAGTTACATGCGATAATTCTGTTTACAATCTTCACTCTAAAAAGCAATGTGACTCATACTTAACTTCAATATTTTGTTATTAATCTTGTCTGCTGCTTACACTTTCTGGAATGAAATTACACAATGTCCATCCCACCAGAGGACAGATCGACCAGAGGTGGTGACAGAGACTTGGAAGGGATCAATCAAGATTGAACATCCCAGGAAATTAACCTGTAGTGTTGACTGAGAACCTCCAGCCCAGGTGAGGACACCTTTGGAGGACTCCGTAGTTTGGGTTCCCCTAAGTACAGACGTTGCTTTCTCAACCACAGGAATTCATAATCCCTCCAAACCTTACTTTCTCATAATGAGTTCTTTATCAATTACACACAAGGCCATTTTCAATTGATTTACTGAGTCAACCCTCTGATCATTTTAGGCCAAGGCATGAATGACGTCGGGGCAGGATTGGCACTGCTTTCCTTGGAGGGATGCTTGTTAGAGTGGTTGGAATGGCTTCAAATCAATTTGCCAGAGGGATGGGAGTCTATGTGACTATTCCAAGCTGGTGTAATCAAGAAAAAAAAGAAACTATAGCAAGGTGAATAAGAATGTTGATTGGCAGTGAAATCAAGCACCAGAGCCACATAGGGCACAGTAAAAATTTTAGGAATGGGACAAGAAACATTAAAAGGGCTTATCTTCAGATTTTATACCTGACTGCTCAGGGCATCCAAAATAAAATAGAAAAATAGTTGTGCTAATAGATGCCAATGGCTAATGCTATATTTTGTAATACAGAGCAATGGCTGCTGGGTTACCAAGAATGGGAAATAAGCATTGAGGAGTATTCGGTGTTTAAGAAGGGCCGACAGAAAGGAAGAGATAGTGGAGTTTCATTGTTGATTGAGTAAGTTATTGATATGTTCTTGAGGAAATATATTAGCACAGATGGAGGAATATAGATTGGGTAGATAGGAAAATACTTTTCACCTCAGAAGAGGGTTCAATAAAAAGGGAGGAAATATTTTACGTTAGGAAAAGGACATTCAGAGCCGTTTTGAGAAAAACGTTTTCACTCAGAGGGTGATGTTAATCTGGAAACTCACTGCTTGAAAGGGTGGTAAAGGCCAGCGAACTCTCACAGCATTTTGGCATCTGCACGAGCAGTTGCAACGCCATGGCAGAGGCGGCTACAAGCTAAGTGCTTGAAAATGGAATGAGATTAAATAGGTGCTTGATGGCCGGCAGCGACAAATTGGGCACAAGGGCTTCTTTTTATGTTGTAGAGCAACATGATTCTATTACTTAATAACCCGATCTCCAACCTTCTGCCCCGTTTAGCAAAGTCTTTTAATCAGCACTTCACAGGCAGTCAGCTGCTGACTCGCCGTAACAAAAAGACTGTTGCTCCCATCTGCTCGACAATGGAATCATAATGCGGTGCTACCTACAGTAAAACATTGCAAATCTAGGCCCGCGGAATGGCGCCGCTGTCTGGGTTTTACGATCTTAAATACATAAATCTCAAGGGCAAGGATCTCAGTTTTTAACTGCGGTTTGGCCACCTAAGTGTACATGTACTCCAGGAAGACGTCATCATTGAGCATGCTCCACAGTGACTCCGGACACAATTCCAGCTCCGGGTAGTTACAGCGCGAAACTCTTCAGGCAAGTGGACACACTGTGGGCACTGGAAATGTCCATGCGTTCCCACATCACAGATCAACATTCCACGTGGCCAAACTGTCGAGTTATGGCTGATCCTTAACATAACCCCATCACTTGTACATCATCTAGTTTAGATCATAATGAGAGTTGCACAAATACCTAACAGTTCCTCCTTAACCAGGCCGTCGCTCATCTGTCTGAGGAATAGTCAAAAATGAATGGAGCACCTCTGGTGTCCCTTCACCCAATTCTCTCGCTCAACAAATGCGAATCTAAGCAATGCAAAGCTGCTCACCAAAATTGACCAAAGCAACACTCAAAAACAGATCATTTTAGGCCCTCTGATTCAAACTTCTAAACCTATCTTCAGCCAGCTATCGACCTAATTTAAATAACCTGTTTGAAAACTAGACTGCCCTCCTTCTTACCACCTGAGAAACACAATTCTATTCATGATTGAAATGAACATGAAATTAAATTCAGAAAGAGAATGTACCTTGACTGTTGAATAAATCCCTCCAGTTTGAATACAGCACATTGTCAGGTTATAGATATTAATGGCAATCGTAAATTCCAATGCAACCGCAACAGATCCGTTTTCACCCACTCCAAGTTTTACTTCTCACAGTTTTTTATCCGATTTAAAGGAGCTTATCATTTTATATTCAGTCTCATCTTATTCCATTGATAGGACCATGACCGTCGCCAAAATTATCCTGATCAACAATTTATTGAATTGTCTTTCATTATTTAACTGAATTAGAATGCAAATTTTCAGCGTATGACCAGCAGCAGGGAACAGAGAGAAAGAACAGGGATGGGGAATGGCCTGCTCGTGGTTCGAGCTGGAAACAGGAGCACGCCATTCTGCCATTCGAGCCTGACCCGCCATGCCTTTTCATTATGGCTGATCATCGAATTTAATATACTGATTCCTCCCATCCCCCCATATCCCTTGAATAGATGGAGGATCAAAGGAGTGAGGATGTGGAAAGAGATATAGAGAAAGGGAGAGAGAGATTGGGGTAGTAAAGGTAATGTTATCTTGGGGAGACGCTGAAACACTTTGTAACGTTTATTGCAACATTGGTGATTGCTTTGAATGGAGATCAGTGTGATTTTAGGCGCTGTTTTATATGCAGTCAAAGAACAAAGAAAGAACGAAGAAAATTACGGCACAGGAACAGGCCCTTCGGCCCTCCTAGACTGCACCGACCATGCTGCCTGACTTAACTAAAACCCCCTACGCTTCTGGGGAATATATCTATCTATTCCCATCTCATTCATGTACTTGTCAAGACGCCCCTTAAAAGTCACTACCGTATCCGCTTCCACTACCTGCCCCAGCAACGAGTTCCAGGCACCCACCATTCTCTGTGTAAAAAATATGCCTCGTACATCTCTTTTAAATCTTGCACCGCACACCTTAAACCTATGCCCCCTAGTAATTGACTCTTCCACCCTGGGAAAAAGCTTCTGACTATCCAGCTTGTCCATGCCTCTCATAATCTTGTTGACTTCTATCAGGTCTACTCTCAACCTCCGTCGCTCCAGTGAGAGCAAACCAAGTTTCTCCAACATCTCCTCATAGCTAATGCCCTTCACAGCAGGCAACATCCTGGTAAATCTTTTCTGTACCCTCTTCAAAGCCTCCACATCCTTTTGGCAGTGTGGCGACCAGAATTGAACACTGTATTCCAAGTGCGGCCTCACTAAGGTTCTATAAAGCGTCAACATGACTTGCCAATTTTTATACTCAATACCCCGGCCGATGAAGGTAAACATGCCGTATGCCTTCTTGACGACAGTCGTAGCCAAATGGTTAGGACAATGGACTAGAAATCCATTGAGGTTTCCCTGCCAATGTTTGAATCCTGCCGACTCCGTATTTCTCATTTCTCAAGGTTCGGTTTCAAGTTTCACCACCTTCCTTTTAAACGAATCTTACTTGACACAGAATTATATCACCCCCCCCACCCCGCACCCTCCCCCGCCCCCCCTCCCCCATTTCAACAGCAGCAATTGTTATTCTTATTTAAGAAATTTCTGCTATTGATACAGGAAAAACCACCAAGTAATTGACAGTTTATTTACTGACTCTGTCTGCTTTTGTGTAATCGAAATAGACATTATGTCTCATGATATTTGTGTTGGCCCGTGCTTCTGTGTTCACTTGAATGTGTTTGTGTGTGAGTTTGTGCTGAGCCTGACTGTTTTGCTTTTATCTATTTCTCCTATTGTTTCGAGTATGTTCTGTGCCCGTAATATGCTCGTATTCAAAGAAAGAGAGAGAGAAAATTATTTACTGCCTGCTCAACCTGTGAGCTTACTTTCAGCGACTAATGCACGAGGACACTATCTGAGTATTCAGTTCTCTCAATTTACATCAATTAACATAAACATCTGCCTTACTATTATTGTTACTGAAGTGGAAAACCTCAAATTCATGAACTTTATACTGCACCTGCCCACACACTTTGCCTGTTCAAATCACGCTGAAGCATATATTTTTTATTTGTGTGACATGGGTATCGTTGGCTGGACAGCATTTATTGCCCATCCCTAGTTGCATATGATTGGGCAGTTGAGGGCCAACCACATCACTGTGGCTTTGGAGTCACATGTAGGCCAGACCAGGTAAGGAGGGCAGATTTCCTGCCCTGAAGGATAATTGTGAACCAGATGGGTTTTTACGACGATCAGAAATGTTTTCATGGTCATCAGTAGATTCTTAATTCCTAATATTTTTTATCGACTCCAAATTCCACCATCTGGCGTGGCAGGATTCGAACGCGGGTCCCCAGAACATTCGCTGAGTTTCTGGAGTAGTAGTCTACTGATTATGCCACGTTTTCAACAACTTCCCTTTCTCTGTGTCCTCCTCACAGCTCACATTGCCCCAACCTTTTTTCATTTGCAAAATTGGACATAAGGCATTCAGTTCCCGCTTCCAAATCATTAATAATTAGTGAGAACAGTTGGGGTCCGAGCACAGATCACTGTGGTATCCCACTAGTCACTGCCTGCCAATTGGGAAAAAAACCATGGATGGCAACTCATTGTTTCCCACCTGCTAAGCAGCTTTCCAACCATTTCAAGACACTACCTGTAATCTCATCTGCTTTACCTTTACATAATAATCTGCTATGTGTGACCATGTCGAAAGCCTTCTGAAAGTCTAAATAATTAACTTCCACCGTTTCTCCTTGTTCAAGGCGACTGGTTACATCCTCAACGAATTCCAATAGTTTTGTCAAGAATGATTGATTATAAATGCATGCTGACTGAGTCTGATTATACCACTGATTTCCAAATGCTGAACTATGACATCCTTGATAGTGGTTACGAGCAACTTCTCCAGTACTGACGTTAGGCTCACTGGTCTCACGTTCCCTCTTTTCTCTCTCTATCTCCCTTTTTCAATAGCAGGTTTACATTAGCCACTCTGCAATCTGTAGGAACCCGTTCAGAGTGCAAACATTTTTTTTAAAATAACCACCAATGGATCCCTTAGATACTCTTGAGATGAAGATTATCAGGCTGTGGAGATTTCTTCATCTTCAATCCCATCAATATCCCCCAAACCATTTCTCTACGAAGACTGGTTTCCTTCAGCTCCTCACTAAAACTTGTCTTCTCTCAGAGTTCCTGCTACATTATTCATGTCATCCTTTGTGAAGACAGAAGAACAGTACGAATTTAGTTCCTCAGCCATTACTTTATTCCTCATTGTGAATTTTCCTGTTTCTGACCTTAAGGGGGCTATATTCGTTTTGTAAATCTTTTACATTCGTATCTATCAAATTTTTTAAGGCCAGTTTTGATGGTCCCACTCGCTTCCTTTCAAACTATGTTTCCCCCTTCTGAATCACACGCCTTTGCTGAAATTTAAACTGCTCCAAATCTTCAGTGACCATTGGCGTGCCGCAGGGATCGGTGCTGGGGCCTCAATTGTTTACCATTTACATAGATGATCTGGAGGAGGGGACTGAATCTAGGGTATTCAAGTTTGCTGATGACACGAAGGTGAGTGGGAAAGCGAATTGCGTGGAGGACGCGGAAAGTCTGCAGAGAGATTTGGATAGGCTGAGCGAGTGGGCGAGGATCTGGCAGATGGAATATAACGTTAGCAAATGTGAGGTTATCCACTTTGGAAGAAATAATAGTAAATTGGAATATTATTTAAATTGAGAAAAATTACATTGTGCGACTGTGCAGAGGGACCTGGGGGTCCGTGTGCACGAATCGCAAAAACTCAGTCTGCAGGTGCAGCAGGTGATCAAGAAGGCGAATGGAATGTTGGCCTTTATCGCGAGTGGGATAGAATATAAAAGCAGGGAGGTCTTACTGCAACTGTACAAGGCACTGGTGAGGCCGCAACTGGAGTACTGTGTGCAGCTTTGGTCCCCTTATTTGCGAAAGGATATATTGGCCTTGGAGGGAGTGCAGAGAAGGTTCACCAGTTTGATACCGGAGATGAGGGGTGTGGCTTATGAGGGGAGATTAAACAGATTGGGTCTGTACACGTTGGAGTTTACAAGGGTGAGGGGTGATCTTATAGAGACATATAAAATAATGAAGGGGCTGGATAGGGCAGAGGTGGAGAGATTCCTTCCACTTAGAACGGAAACCAGAACTAGAGGGCACAGCCTCAAAATAAGGGGGGGGGGGCGGTTCAGAACAGAGTTGAGGGGGAACTTCTTCTCTCAGAGGGTAGTGAATCTCTGGAATTCTCTGCCCATTGAAGTGCTGGAGGCTTCCTCGTTGTATATGTTTAAATCACGGGTAGATAGTTTTCTGATCGATAAGGGAATTAGGGGATATGGGGAGCAGGCGGGTAAGTGGAACTGATTTGCTTCAGATCAACCATGATCTTGTTGAATGGCGGGGCAGGCTCGAAGGGCCAGATGGCCTACTCCTGCTCCTATTTCTTATGTTCTTATGTTCAGGTCTTTCTTCTTGCTTGTATGATTCTTTGATTCTAATACTATCTCTTATTTCCTTTGTAAGCCATGGTTTGGCTACAATTCCCTTACGACTGTTGCGCCAAACGGAATTCAATCACATCTGCAGCTGACAAAATTTCAAGGATTTTGCAGTTTCAAGGAGTTTGGCATTGATGTTTCCAGACAGAAACTTATCTGGAGAGAAACACTCCCAGGAAGTTGACGCCTCGGACTTTAAAATTGACGCCAACTAATTTTAATTTTTATTCCTTTTTTGATGTGATCCATCGTTAGAAAAACTTCCTACTTATTGGACGCCCCATCCCGCACCCTCGCTGTGTGTGTGAGGTTGAGCACAACTTCCTTCTGCACCGCACAGTTCTGAGTTTGATAGAGATTAGCCTTCCGAGGTAATGATGAATAGTGTTTGCTGTGTGCTCCTTACAGCGTTCCAGTCTGTTATGAAGTTCCATATATAAGGATACAAATGTGATGCTTGATAAATGTAAATGCTGAAAATAAATATTGAAACTTACAGAAGAATTCATATAGCATTGTCTCTTTAAAACGCATGTGCGTTTGTTCTCGGATTTTTAAATGAAGAAAGCAAACTGCGGAAGTCAATTTTGCAACATTGTGTTAAAAGGCCTGGCAGCCAACGTTTTCGAATAGCAAAACAGGCAGTTGAATTGGACCAATTACATTAACGCCTGCACTCAAAGACACAGTACCAATTGAATTCGAGTTTGAGTGTTGTTGACAGCCTCAAGCCACTCAAATTCCAGGAATACTGTGAGGTAATTCTAGGTATTTAAACCTGGCCTGCGGGAAGTAAAGGTCAGAGCAATCTTGCCACCTCATTGGTCAGAAGGAGAGAGAGGCGAGTCTCTCAGGTAAAATCCTACAGTTTAATGTATGCCTTCATAAAACTTACCATTCACAATCGAAAAATAGATGAACTCGAAAAATGTTTCAGACCTGAACAGCAAAGACGTTCAGAATTCCAGCAAATGGTTGATTGCATATATATCTTTTTGAAAATGAGGGAATTGATAAGCCTTTGCTTCATTCATGACCCTTGTCTTATTCGGACAGCATTCTTTTGGGGAGTTTATTCAGTTTGCTATTTGCTTTTATAAGGTTGTCACCAGTTTTTCCAATAAAGAGCGGATAAATGTTCAACATAGAGAGTGTCCAGTCCTCCATTTATTTACCTAACCTAATAACTGTATTGAGACCTCTGCTGTTTGTGATTTATATAAACGATCTGGAAGAAGGTGTAACTGGGGTGATCAGTAAGTTTGCGGATGACACGAAAATGGCTGGACTTGCAGATAGTGAGGAACATTGTCAGAGGCTACAGAAGGGTATAGATAGGCAGGAAATTTGGGCTTAGAAATGGCAGATCGACTTCAATCCAGATAAATGCGAATTTTGGTAGAACGAACGGAGGGGGAGCAATACGATAAATGGCAGAACCATGAAGGTTGTAGGTACGCAGAGGGACCTGGGTGTGCAAGTCCACAGATCCTTGAAGGTGACGTCACAGGTGGAGAAGGTAGTGAATAAGGCATATGGCATGCTTGCCTTCATAAGACGGGGCATAGAGTATGAAAGTTGTGGTCTGATGTTGTAGTTGTATAGAACGTTGGTTCGGCCGCATTTGGAATACTGCGTCCAGTTCTGGTCGCCACACTACCAGAAGGACGTGGAGGCTTTAGAGAGAGTGCAGAGGAAGTTACCAGGATGTTGACTGGTATAGGGGGGGCTTAGTTATGAGGAGAGATTGGGTAACCTGGGGTTGTTCTCACTGGAAAGACGGAGGATGAGGGGTGACCTAATAGAGGTATATAAAATTATGAAAGGCATAGATAGGGTGAACGGTGGGAAGCTTTTTCCCAGGTCGGTGGTTACGTTCACGAGGGGTCATAGGTTCAAGGGGAGAGGGGGGGGGGGAGGTTTAACATGGATATCAGGAGGGCGTATTTTACACAGAGGGTGGTGCGGGCCTGGAATGCGCTGCAGGGCAAGGTGGTGGAGGCGGACACACTGGGAACGTTTACGAAGTATCTAGATAGCCACACGAACGGTGTGGGAATGGACGGATACAAAAGAATGGTCTAGTTTGGACCAGGGAGCGGCGCGGGCTTGGAGGGCCGAAGGGCCTGTTCCTGTGCTGTATTGTTCTTTGTTCTTTGTTCTAACTTCAAACTCCCTCACACACACTTGCTTAAGATTAAGAGGAGTGTTATATCCCTTTGGGGGATTTCGAAATTGCCCAGAGGGAAACATCACCTCCGCCACAACAAATCCCAACCCCCACCGCCCCCCCCCCCCTCCCCGCCAGGCTGATTTTCGCCTGTCCCCAGAGATAGTTATTCCGACCACAGGTGATTTGTCTGCATCCAGACGATTATAGATTGACGAACGCCATCCGACATCAAGCACCGCTGATCAAGAGTCTTTCCCACTCTTAGCGCCACACTCTGACCTGCAAGAAATAAAAATCCAGGTCGACATTCAGCCTGTTTAGCCGCATTGTGAAAGAAGCTTCATTGGCCATCAAGTCCTGTGGTGGGACGAGAACCCAGGGTTTTTAATGGACAGAGGATGTCTCCCTCAGGTCCGCAACATAATGTAAACTATGAGATAGAAATGGCAGAAAGGAGATTCTGGGGATCCACAAACAGAAAGGTACAGGCTCAGTATTAAAAATCAGTGATGTATACTTTATGGCAACGATTAGATAAAGAGCAATGTGATTTGACGGGATAGGTCCTACTAAGGACAGGTCCTAAAATGGCAAAATGAGGTGTCGCAGGATGATGGTGTAGTCAATCGTCTGCACGATAGAGACAGACAAGGAGAACAGGCTAGGATACTTAGCTGGAACAAAACGTAAAAATAGCCTCAAAATTCAAATTAATACATTTCTCACCGGGGCAGGGGAGTATTTAGTTTAATTTTACCTTCATTATGTTAAAGGAAACAACAAATTTCTTTCACTGATGTTATTTACTGGAATGAATATGGTAAACCAAACACTCAGACGACATCTTTACAACGGGTAACATTTTACAAGTTCCGTGAAAATTAGTAACAAATATGACAATGTAAATATTTTCCAAATATCGCATTGAATTTATAGAGCGAGAAGTAAGGAAATGCTAATCATTAAGCACTGCCAATGAATGCAGCAAGGAATATAGACTTGGAACTTTATTTTTATTTTGTTAATGAACAGAAATGGAGGATAGTTGGTGATAGTTAATCAGAAATTTGAAAGTCAGTTGACGAGATTATTGGGTTTAATCATGGTGTTACCTATGATTTTGCTAATCCCGTTCAATAATATTTATGTTCAAGAATCTTCATTTGCTAATTCATTTGGAAGATAATCAAATTTACCGAATCGTATGTCTATCTGTGAATGAACACGTGTGAAGCATAGACGGAATTGGCAGCATTCTGTCACTGCTGAGGGATATTCAATGGAGCAGATTTCCCAATCTGGCATCAAATGTTTGTATAAAGGAAAGCTTGTTCCTGTAGCAGGATGACCAGCGACAGTTCAACCTATCCCGTCAAATCACATTGCTCTTTATCTCATCGTTGCCATAAAGTATACATCACTGATTTTTAATACTGAGCCTGTACCTTTCTGTTTGTGGATGCCCAGAATCTCCTTTCTGCCATTTCTATCTCATAGTTTACATTATGTTGCGGACCTGAGGGAGACATTCTCTGTCCATTAAAAACCCTGGGTTCTCGTCCCACCACAGGACTTGATGGCCATTAAAATGCAGCTTGTCGGAGGGAAATGGTGAGATTGAAGATGTCTACCATTGAGAAGAGGATTAATAACCAGAGTGATGTAGGCATTGTTTAATTGTTAGACATGCCTGTTAGAAGTAATCACCCAACCGCTAATTGACAGTCCACGTGGACAATTGTATACCTCTCATAGATTTTAAACAAATTTAACATATGATCAGCTGAAATTACTCTGCATTTCAAATGTTATATTATGTGCTTTCTATCTCGTTCATTGCTGTCGACAGCAAACTTAATGTTGAACTAATTATAGCAACCAATGGATTTAAAACACGCATTTAAAATATTTAGGGCCTCTGCTGATTGGATGTGTTAAAATGAGGAGATGATTTTGGTCTGGTTGAATCATGTCAATGAGTTTGGGAGTTTTGCCTTCACTGAGGCCCCCCCCCCCCCCCCCCCCCCCCGCCGGCACCCACGCCACTTTTCACTAATTTCCAAATCAGAGTGAAAGGATATTTGACCGCACTGATCAGCAGGTTTCGGAACTTTCCCTGGGTAATCGTATAAATGGCTGTGTTGGTGCAGGAGTTCAGAAGCTGAAGCATAATTCCAGCCTCTTGGAAAGCGCGCAAAGTGTTAAGATTAAATCTGAGATAGAAGGCTGCTCTTATTCTGTAATGTATGAAATATATAACTGTTGTCACCCAGAGCAGGATAAAACTACTGGATATTGCAAATAGTAACACAATTGATCTCCTTCGCTTCGTCAGCTCAGAATCCTTTTCATTCAAATCATTGTTATGCTGTCGGAGGCTCATTCTGCCGCGATTTGCTATTAAAATGTGTTTGACCGTGACAATGTTAAATAATAAAATCAGAAAGAATGGAATGACTGGAGTTAACAGCTGTTCAATCCAAGAAAATGCTACCCAATTGTCTGAATGATAAAAATTTTGTCGCAGCTTGCATCCCCACTGCAACCACCTGATATAAGGAGAATACAGGAAGGGCCAGGGGATGTTCTTTAAACAGAACAGCCAGCTCACAATGCTGATAATCACAGCAGCAGTTTTCTCGGTGCAGTATTTTCTTTTCAGTTTCTGACAGCAAATGGCCACAAGGCGATCAAAGGTAAAATACACTGTCAACCAAACAGAAATGTCGATGGAAGCCGGGGACATGTAGAGAATGAATCTGCACACGGGAGTGTAGAGCAGGAACCTGTCATGCCAATACATTGCAGCAATGTGATGGAAGATTACATTACAGACAATAACCAGGAGATCCGCTGTCGCCATAGCCACCAGGTAACGGGTGATGCATTTGGAGAGGTGGCAATTTTTGTAAGACAGAATGACAAATATTACAATGTTCACTGTGAGAAATAAATAAAATAATATATTAATATAACCAACCGGTGATTATGCTGATAGAACATGATAAATGGTCAAGCTAAATAAAAATGGGATCTACTGGAAATGCCATCATTTCGAATCCATAAAATATAATCCCGGCACGGTGAAAGGAGGCCATTTGACCCATCAAGCCTGCATGGAGCACAATCCCTCCCAGGCCTGTGATGACTTTAGCCAGGTTAATGAGGTTGGCTTGCTGGAGCATGAAATACCTGCTGAGTCCGAATTGATGGCCCAATCAGGGAGCCTCATTGTCCCTCTTTAAGGCAGGTGTGTCAGTCTCTCAGCCTCCCATAGCAGAAAGCTACCAGGCAGGAGGCTCTAAGCATATATTTTAGTTTGTAAATAAAGAAGCCCGGTGATGGGACTTCGCCTCCATGGAGTTATTTCAGTGGTGACGAGGCAAAAGCAGTGACCTGAAGGAACTTGCTGAACCACTGCACGTATTGAGGGTAAGCCATTGTTGGGAAAGCATGCCACAGTTTGGGAAGTTGGATTCTTTTGACCCCGCAGTGGAGCACTGGGCACAATATGTGGAAATGAAGAAGTATTTCTTCAGCGAAAAGGACATAGCCTCAGACGAGAAGCAAAGGATTATCCTACTGAGTGCCTGTGGACCAGCAGCTTTTCCAATAATATGCAGTTTACCTTCCCTGGAGGCACCGGACACAAATTCCTTCCAAGTGTTGTCAGACTTAGTTCAAGAATATTACGACTTTAAGCCACAGTTGACCCTGCGAAGCTACCTGTTTTACTCCACATTTCGAGATACGGGGGTGTCAAACACCAGTTTCCTGACAAGGCTAAGATGTCTGGTGGAGCCTTCGAATTCGGGGGGGAGCACTAAATGAGATGCTCCAAGACTGATTGGTGCGGAATCAATGATATGACTATACAGAAACGCCTGTTGGTGGAGGCCCAGCTGGACTGTTAACAAGCATTACAGCTGGCTTTGTCATTAGACAAACCGATTTTGTAAAAAACAATTACGAAAATGGTCATATTAGAAAATGGAGGTTGACACAGGCGCAACCATATTCGTCGTGGGGAAACAGATTTTAACAAGTGTGCCTTTGTCGCGATTTCAAACAGACCGGAATTACAGCTGGCTTCGTCGTTAGAAAAAGCGGCGAGCAGAGCACATGAGGTCAATGGCATCCCGATGGAAGTAGAGGCCAACAAAAGGGAGACTGGATTAGGGAACTACAACTCTTGCGCAGGCATCTACATAGTGGCCCCCCGGAAGGATTCGGAAACGAGGGAGCCCAGCCCACCTATAGAACCGCACCGAGACAGAGTCAGGTTAAGCCCAGAGCGACAGCAGTTCCTGTAGAGCCCCGCCCGACAGGACATTGCTATGGGTGCCAGTGTCAGGAAACGCAGAAGAAAAGCAAGTTTCCGAAACCAACATGGCCGAAAAGAAAACAGAGGCCGAGGGACTGGAGAATGTGCAACCTGGAAGCTCCGCCTACCTCTGACGAGGAACAGATACTGTGCGTAGTGATGACAAAAACAGAGCCCAACAAATTGTCAGTGAGACTGAACGTACGTCAAATTTTAATGAATGTCGAAACAGGCGCAGTCATGGGGAAACAGTGTTCAACAAGACACGCCCTGGATTCCAACCCTCAGCCCTGACAAACGGTTTGGCAACGCTGTGGACCTATACAGGGTGAAAGTGATGGGTGCAAACCATGTGCCAGTTTCTTCCGGGAAACAATTATTTAGGCTATCATTAATGGTAGTGGCAAGGTTTGGGACCGAGGTTATTAGGGCGAAATTGGCTAAAAGAGATCCAGCTAGATTGGACAAATATCCTCTCGCTGGAAAATAGTCGTCTGAAGGAGGCCCTGAGCAAATATTCACAGGTTTTTCGGGAAGGCCCAGGGACAATCAAAGGAGTCAAGGGAAAATTGCACATCCACCCAGAAGCAGTCCCAACGTTTTTCAAAGCCCGACTAGTACCATTTGAGTTAAGGGAAAAGGTCGATGCGGAAATCAAAAGATTTCAGCACAAAGGAATAATAAAACCGGTCCAGTTCGAGGAACGGGCGGCACCGCGGTTACTACCTCAAACTTGATGGCTAGGTGTGCCTTTTTGGTGATTTCAAACAGACAATAAATCGTTACTCTCAGCTCGACAAACACCCAATCTCCAAGATTGAGGATCTGTACGGAGAGGTGGCAGGAGGACTCCTTATTCAGAAAACTGCACATGAGCCACGCATACCTGCAACCACGGTCGGACGAGGTTTCGCAAAGATTCGCCACAATAAATACACTGAAAGGCCTCTTCCACTGTAAGGGATTACCTTTCAGGGTATTGTCAGCTTTTGCCATTCCAGAGGACCATGGAGAGCATCCTACAGAGGTTGCCAAAGGTTGTCATTTACTTACACGATATCCTCATTACGTTGAGAAACTGCACACTTCTTTTGCCCTCTTTTTAGGTCAAACCAAATCAACAAACTCAGATTAAGTCAGGACAAAGTAAAAGGGGCAGCTCCCCAAAAAGGAGGGGGAACAGCCCAAAACAGAAATCAAAGTACAAAGGAAACTTAAAAACATCAAATTAAAATGTGATTATTAGGGTCGATAACGCACCCAAACTGCTGCGGTGCCCAGCGGGCGCGGAAGGCCTCAACCGCGCCCGTGGACACCGCATGCTCCCTCTCCAGGATCACCTGGTCACGAACGTAGCCGCGGTAGAGGGGCAGACAGTCAAGATGGACGGCCCCCTCGATCGCCCGCTGCCTGGACAGTTAAATGGCGCGTTTCGCTGGGCGCAGGAGCAGCTTCACGAGGAGGTCGCCATCCCGACCCTCCGCTCTCCGCACCGGGTGTCCATAGATCAGGAGCGTGGGACCGAAGTGCAAACAAAACATCAATAAAAGGTTCTTTAGGAAAACAAAAAGGGAGTGCAGCCTAAGACACACAACATAGACATGGTCCACGGACTCCACAAGCCCACAGAAAGGGCAGTCTTCGGAGCCCGTGAACCAGTGAGTCCTACGGTTGTGCGGCACTGCTGCATGCATCACCCTCCACCCCAGGTCCCCGACGTAATTGGGGGAGATCCCTCCGCAGAGGGACCTCCAGCTGGGACCCCCGCCGCCCGGCGGCAACAAGGCCCGCCAACGTGTATCCGGGTGGCAGGCGAGGGCGCGGTAGTGGAAGGTGTGCAGCAGCAGCCCGCACAGGAAACGCCTCCGCGCGGTAGAAAAAGGCACGGAGGACATTTCCGCGAGGCGGCTCAGGCTGTGGGGCACGACACCCAGGGAGGGGGGTTGAGGTTTTGGGCCAATGTGGAATTCCATCCGAACAGGGGAACGCTCGGCCGGGATGCACACTTCTTTTGCAGCCCACAGAATTCCAGATTTATTAGTTTCCCATAATGGTTCAGTGTTCACCAGCCTCGAGTACACAAAATTTTAAAAATCAAATGGGATTCAGCGCATCAAGACGGCACCTTACCACCCAGTGTCAAATGGGCAAGCGGAGAGAGCAGTCTCGACGTTAAAAGTCGGGTTGAAAAAACAGCTAACGGCCTCATTAGAGACTGAACTCTCAGGCTGGTCATTTGGCTATGGGGCAACTGCACACGCCGCGATGGGAACCGCGTTAGTGGAGCTACTGATGGGCAGACGACCCCGCATCAGAATGAGTCTGTTTTTGCCAAACCTGGGAAGGAACGTGGAAAGACACCAGGAAGCCCAATGCATCGTCGCCAAGAGAGGCACTTTGAAGTGGAGGAGAGAGTTTGGGTCAGAAATTATGCAAATGGATCCGCCTGGGTAACCGGAACTGTCAAGTCCGGAACAGCACCCGTATCCTACCGAGTACGTGTGGGCGAGGCAGTGTAAGGAAACAACTGGAACAGGCCCGGGCCCCAGGCTGTACACCCGTTCCGGCGCCAAGTCTGCCCTGCAACCCCAGGGATGAGCAGAGTCCCCCTTGACGAGCCAGTACCGTCTCTCCAGCACCCTTGATGGGGACCTCAGAGTCCGAAATGGACACACGGGACGCAGCTGCAGCGGTTCCCTGACCACCAGAAGTTGACGAGGAACCAGCGCTCTGGCGTTTTCTGCGGAAGAGACGAGCGCCAAACCTTTACACTCCACCGACATCAGTGGCGGAGTTCCAGTCTCCTGATCCAGCGCTCAAGCAGAGGAAAATACCCCCGTGGAAAGCTAACCGAGTGGTTTCCTCGGGCGTTGGCGGGGAGGACTGTGATGACTTCAGCCAGGCGAATGAGGTTGACATGCAAGAGTATGAACGACCTGATGGTCCAATCAAGGAGCTTCATGCTGCCTGTTTAAATCAGGTGTGTCAGCCTTTCATCCTGCCAAGAAGCTCCCGGGAGTGCCAGCTCTGTATATATATTATAGTTTATAAATAAAGAGACTTGGTGACTGGATTTCGCCTCCGTGGATTTATTTCAAGGCCCTATCCCCATAACATCACATATTAGCCTGCTAATCCCCTTGACGTTAAGGGGCAATTTTAGCATGACTAATAAAACTAACCCATATACCGTTGCAATGTGGGAGGAAACCGGAGCAGCCGGAGGAAAGCCACGTAGACACGGGGAATGTGCAAATTCCTCACAGACAGGGATTCGAGGCTGGAATAGAACGCGGGTCACTGGCGCTGTGAGACAGCAGTGCTAGCCATGTGTCATTAGCTGTTCCATTAACTGAAATCCCCACCCCGACGTTCGGTATTACTTTCCTCATGATCAGGTGCATGGTGTTGGGGTACGTTGCGGTGTCTCAACTTGCAGCTGTAATACTGCCTTTAAACCTTTAGATGGTGATCTTTAGCTATTCCAGATTGATTATTTGAAACTGAGACGAAAGGCAAGCAAGAGATGAGAGAATGTTCAGTATCAATAGTCTGAAGGATCAGAAAATACCAATAATAAATAAAACACCAGGGAACAAGACAACAATGCCAGAAGCAGCAGGGAAGAAGACAACAAGATAAACGGCTTGGGAAATAAGTTAAAAGGAGCAGAACGAAAACAGTGCATTACATTAAAAGGACAGAATATCATTTAAAATGAAGCTGGGAGGAGATTTAAAAATGTGAAGAGGGAGGAAAAGATTTTGTTGCAAAATTTGGAAACAAAAATATTCAGATGAAAACTTCATGATCAAAATGCCGAAGTATAAGAACGGAGATCACATCAAAACTATAACGCAGCAGGCGAGATAACAATAGAAGGTCCAAAGACGCATTTAGAAATAATCGACAAGGATAAGTTATTCTTGGCTCGATGGTCAATTGCACACGGTAAATAACAACGCTACGTTTCACTCTGAATTGGTGTCCAATGTGATACATTCAGTCCGTACAGAAAATAAAATCAGAAACAATTTCTAAGGTTAAATACATCAAAGTAGCTTACCAGGTACTCCGACTGCTGCGAGTATCGGATAGTATACAGCCGCTGTGTTTGTTATAGACGTCCAACGCATTTTCTGTGTGTTAAGGAAGCGTGCTGGTATGGGAGAAGATGTATCCTGCTGGACACTGGGACTGTAAAGAGAAATCCGGGTTTATTTATATCGAAATAGATGGTTAGTGATGTTAAATATACGCATCCCCAATGATATTACTTACAGGTTGTTTAACAAACAAGCTGCTGACGGCAGGTGTACTCTCACTGCAAACCTCATTAAGGATTGTACCAAAACAGATAAACCTTTTGGGATCAGTGTAGATGATGACTCAGTGTTAACTATACAATGTTGCTCATTTCAAAACCTATCCTTTCAGCATTTTGCAGACTGGACCTTTGCAGTCCTTATTTTTCTTAAAGATTCCTCATCTCCATTTATTTCACTTTTCCAAATTTTCTTTCTCCTTTCCTTCTCGATCCTTTCTTCGCAATTAATTTTATCTATTTGTTTTCTCCCATTCGTATCAAATAAATGTTTCCTCCCCGTGTCCTCAATTTACCTCCACTCTTTGTATTCTTACCATTTGTCTGTCGGATTCCCAACATCCCTTACCTGCTCTACACAGTAACATAGCAAGTCGAAGCAGGAGTGGGCCAGGTGGCCCCTCGAGCATGCTCCGCCATTCATTTTGATCATGGCTGATCACAAAATACAAGATTATTTTCCTGTCTTCTCCCCATATCCCGTGATTCCTTGAGCCCCAAAAGCAATATCTAACTTATTCTTCAAATCAAATGTTTTGGCCTCAACTATATTCTGTGGCAATGAATTGCATACATTCATACCCTCTGGGTGAAGAAACCTCTCCTCACTTCAGTCCTAAAGGTTAACTCTTATACTCAAGCTATGATCCCATGCTGTAGACTCCCCGACCCTCAGGAAACTTCTTCCTGAGTCTATCCTGTTAGAATTTTATGAGATTCTATGAGATCCCCTCTCACTCTTCGAAACTCCAATGAATCTAAATATAAACGACTTAGTCTGTCCTCATATTACAGACCTGTAATCCCAGGAATCAGCCTGGTAAATCTTCACTGTGCAGAAGGACAAACGTCTTCAGAGAAGGGCGGCACCAATGCACAGATTACTCCATGTGTGGCCTTGCCAATGTTCCATAAAATTTGCAGTAAAACAACCCGATCCATGCACTCAAATAATCTCGCTATGAAAACCAACATAGAATTTGCCTTCTTTGCTGCCTGCTGTGCCTGCGCGCTTATTTTCACCAGCTGATGCAAGAGGAATCCAAGGTCTCACTGAGTATCCAGCACTCTCAATTTACACCCATTCGAACCATAATCTGCCTTTTTTTAATTGCTCCTCATGTGGATAACCTCACACTTATACACATTGTATACAATTGCCATCCATATACCCACACACTCAGCCTGTCTAAATCACGTTGAAGCATCTCAGCTCCGCCTTGCTCTCTCCAATATAGTTGCGAAGACAGGTCCTGAAGATGCCTCAAAGAACTAAAAGAGGGATATAGACAGGTTAAGTGAGCGGGTAAATACTTGGCTGTTGGAATTTAATGCAGGAACATGCGATGTTGTACACTTTGGTTTGAAGAATTGAGGTGTTGAATATTATTTAAATGGAGAAGCCTGCAGGTAACTGCAACATTGAGAGATCTCGGTGCCGCATGAATTACTCACAAAAAGCTAGCATGTAAGGTCAACAGGTAACTGAAGTCTGACCTTGATTTCACAGGGAATAGATCATAAAAATAGGCAACTCTTCCGAAAACTATTCTAGACACTAGTTAGAGCACACCTGGAATACTGGTTCTGGCTGCTGACAGTGAATGAAATTAAGTGTTCAGTAGAGCAAGGCCATAAAGAGAGCGATAAACACATCTTCGAATTGATATCACTGCTTCTGTCTCAGGACGAGCCTGGGTTATTGATTTATCATAGAATCCCTACAGTACAGAAGAAGGCCATTTTGCGCATCGATCCCACCCAGTCCGAATTCCCGCAATAGCACACATTTACTCTTCTAACCTCCTGACTTTAAGGTGAATTTGGCATGGCCAATCAACATAACCCGCACAGCTTTGGACTGTGGGAGGAAACCGGAGAACCCGAAGGAAATCCATGCAGACACGGGGAGAATGTGCAAACTCCACACAGAAAGTGACCCGAGCCGGAATTTAACCTGAGACCCTGGCGCTGTGAGGCAGCAGTGCTACCCATTGTGCCACCGTGCCGCCCCGCAAGGGCCATTCGGCAAATCGCGTCTCTGCTGGTAAACCTAAATATTCTAATCTCATTCTCCAGCACTTGTTCCACAGCCTTATACCTACTGATTTTTCAAGTGTACATCTGAATACTTCTGAAATGCTATGGGTTTCTCTGTCAGCAAATATACATTCCGGCAGTGAGTTCCAGACTCCCACCACACTTTTGGTTAAAGCGTTTTCCTATCATTGCCTCTAAACGTCCAGTCCCTTACCTGAACTCTTTGCCCCCCCAGACACTTATCGCTCCAAATTCGGATACGTTTCCACCTCGGTACCCCATATATGTCGGTCATAATTTCATATATCTCAGTGATGTCTCCCCGGGTCTCCTCTACTCGAGATAAATGACCCCAGTCTCTCCAATCTATCTTCACAACTGAAAATCTTCAGCTCAACAGACTGCTGAAACTCCTCTTCTCCGTTTCCAGTGCTATTACATGCCTCCTAAAATGTGGATTCCAGACCTGTTTGCAATACTTAGCTGTTGCCTAACCAGCGTTTTGTACAGTTCCAGTTTTAAACTAGATATCTCGGCTCATAAATGTTCTACTACCTTAAGGGACGAGTGTACATGCACAACAACGTCCCGCTGATCTTCGGTTCTTCACAGCATCTTACGGTACATCATGCATAGCTTTCCCTTGTTTCTCCTGTCCATGTGCATCACATCACAATTATCTGGATTGAATAACATTTGGCGCTCATCGATTTATCTGACCTGCCCGTGAATACCCTGCTGTAATGTAAGGGCTATCCTCTTTACTGTTCACCACCTCAGCAATTTTCATATCATCCAATAACTTGCTGATCAATCCTCCTCCATTCAAATTTAAATCATTTAGATCAGCCACAGACAGAAAAGGCCCTAATATCGACAACTGCGGAACGTCATGGGACAAAGGTTCCAAACAGAAAAAAAATCAAATCCAGCAGTTCGTTCTGCTTCCTCCCACTCAGCCAATTCGAGATCCAATTTGTCAAATTTACTTGAAGGTACGTGCTCTTAACTTTGCTGTGTGTCTCCCATGTGGGACTTTTTCAAAAGCTTTACTGAGGTTATCGCTCTTCCTACCTTTAACAAAACTATACAGTCTCTTCTGGATGAATCCATAACTCAACAAATGCAGATTCATTCTGCCTCTCAGAATTCACTCCAATAATTTCCCTACCAGTGAGTTTCGACTGACTTTTTTATTGTGCCTGGGTAGCATCCATGTAGTTCAGTGAAAATGTTGGCCCAGTGAACCTTGTTTTAAGCGGTACAGTGGGGTGGAACATTTTACTCTGTTAAACCTGACATGAGTATGGAGGAAGAAACACGATCTTGGAAACATTGGAGTAGTCAGGAGATGAAAATTACACAGATAGCATTTTTGGAACTGGGCAAGCAGTATTTTTTTCTGAATGAATTCCCAGTTTAATTAAATGGTTTTCTTCCGACAATAATGAGTCGTGAGAGTTCCGCTGACTGCAGTCAATTCAAATACTCCAAATATTTTGATGAGATTTCATACCTATAATCTCTGTTGACTCTCATAAAACCATCGTATTAAATTGTTGTGCATTCATATCCAAACTTCAATGGAATCAATTTCTATCAATAAAGCCACCACTTCCCTCGCTTCGCCAAATGCAAATTTTGATTATCTTTCCTAAATCTTGTTACACCTTCCACACTTTTTGGAAAGCATACAGATCCTCTGAGGACTTTCCAGAAAATGGACTCTCGTAATGTATCCCTTGGTATTAGTGAAATATCGTTATATTAATCGCAAATTGTACTGTGCACGATTGGACATAATGCTGTTATGTGAGTGTCCCTTTAATAAAGTATTTCTTAAATCATGCAGCTTACAGCTTCATCGATGTCATGGGAGTGGGGGGCTGTAGCAGTCAGGTGATAGGGCTTTCAGTTTCATTTGTGGCAGTCAGGTGATAGTTTGTTTTCCTTTGGGCGTTTAGTTTCGTTTTGGGCAATGTGTTTCTGGAAGCAGTTTAGCAGCAAGCTATTAAACAGTCTCTCTCTGTGTTCTTCTCTTTGTTTGGTTCTGCCTTAAAGAAGCTGTGTTTTGGGAAATAAATTCGACAACAATCTCTTCTGAGTTATTCACAGGGGAGATTCAGCATTTGACCCAGAAGGCGGGATTTCTGTGACAAGCGGGCATTAACCTCTGCCATTTTGCGTTTATTTGTTAGGGTTTTGTGTATTGGCTTTGGTTGGAATACATTAGAGATATTCCTTAAGAGTTATGCATTATTGTGTTTGTTGTTGTTCTTGTTGGTAAATGTTAAAGGTTCTTGCTAATTGTCTTACTATACATGTCAACAATATTCTTAATTGAACTTTGTTGTTGATAAAAGCCCACAGTGGGTCAGTTGAAGCACAACTGAAGTGAAATCTCTGATGCTCATCGTAGCCGAATTCAACTTAAAACGTTACAGGTCAGGCGAGCTTTAAAGAGCACTTTGACGTATCCAACCTGACTTGTAACAATACTTAAAGAGCTGAATTACAAGTGATGTACAAGTACTTCTCTTTACGTTAGTGTTATTGTTCCCTATATAGATATCAACTTTTTCTCCGAAACACAACTTTAATTTTGCACAATTCGATTTATGTTCCGTATTTTCAGCCTGATGAACAAATTTATCACTCAGTTCTGTTGCATATTAAATAATATCTGACCTCTGCACGTCCGTCTATGTACCCCCGGACTGTGTTACCATCTTGCTCATTGATCCTCACATTTACATATAACTGATATAGGCATCCATTAGTACTGACACTTAGTGGCGAGCGCTTCACAGTTATTTCAAAATGAGTAAGAACGATTTGGAAATGCATTGTGACAATGTTTTTTTTTCTCTCCAGGTTGTCACTTCATTTGTGTGGCCGACATTTCCAAGATTGAGTAATCCATTAAATCTACTTTCAAATACCAAAACGAAAAATTGTTGCAACCATCATCAGGAATACTCCGCATCAAATCCTAATAGAGCATTAAACTACGGAGGAAACATACAAACATAGAAAACATGCGCAGGAGTAGGCTATTCGGCCCGTCGAGCCGACACCGCCATTCTCTTTGGTCATGGTTGATCCGCACTTTCAACATCCCACTCCCACTTTGCTCGTAATTGATAAGGGACACTCCAAATTGGAAGGGGGCACTCCTAATTGACAGGGGGTACTCCTAATTGACAGGGCCACTCGTCATGGACAGTGGGCACTCCTCATTGACAGGGGGCACTCCTCATTGACAGGGGGCACTTCTCATTGACGGCTGGGCACTCCTCATTGACGGTGGGGGACTCCTCATTGACAAGCGGAACTCCTCATTGACTGCGGCCTCCTAATTGACAGGGGCACTCCTAATTGACATGGGGCACTGCTGATTGTCAGGGGGCCCTCCCAATTGACATGGGGCACTCCTACTTGACAGGGGGCACTCCTAATTGAAAGGGAGGTACTCCTAATTGACAAGTGGGGCTCTCCGCATTGACAAGTGGAACCCCTCATTGACAGGGGCTTCCTCTTTGGCAGGGGGCACTCCTAATTGACAGGGGGAACTCCTCTTTGGCAGGGGGCACTCTAAATTGACTGGGGTAACTCCTAGGTGACGGGGGCCACTCCTCCTTGACAGGGGGCACTCTGCATTGCTGGTGGGGCCCTCCTCATGGATTTTGGGGTACTCCTCATTGACGTTGGGGCACACTTGATTGGCGGGGGGGGGGGGGGACAAGCCCTCATTGACGTGGGGGGAATCGTCATAGATGGAGGGGGGGCCCTACTCATTCACAGGGTGGCATTCGTCATTGACGGTGGGGCAATCCTCATTGATAGGGTGAAGTCCTCATTGACAGGCGGCACACCTCACTGACAGGGGGCACTCCTCATTGACAGGGGGCACTCCAATGGACAGGGGTTACTCGAATTGACAGGGGGCACTCCAATTGGCAGGGGGCACTCCAATTGACAGGGGGCACTCCAATCGACATGGGGAACTCCTAATTGACAGTGGCTACGCCTCATTTGCAGCGGGCACTACGAATTGGCAGGGGGTACTACTAATTGCCAGGCCGCACGGCTAATTGATAGGGGGTACTCCAATTTGATAGGGGGCACACCAAATTGACAGGGGGAACTCCAATTTGACAGGGGGCACTCCGAATTGGCAGCGTCACTCCGAATTGGCAGGAGGCACTCCAAAATGACAAGGAGCACTCCTAATTGACAGGGGGCACTCCTAATTGACAGTGGGAGCTCCTAATGGACAGGCGGCACTCGTAATTGCAAGGGGGTACTCTTAATCGACATGGGGCACTCCTCATTGACAGGGTGCACTCCTCATTGACAGGGTCACTCCGCATTGATGGTTGTGCTCTCCTCATGGATGGTGCGGCACTCGTCATTGATGGGGGGCACTCCTCATTGACATGGGGTGAATCATCATTGATGGGGCGGGCACTACTCGTTCACCGAGGGGGGGGGCACTCCTCATTGACGGTGGCGCATTCCTCATTGACAGGGTGACATCTTCATTGACAGGGGGCTCTCCGAATTGACAGGGGTCACTCCTAATTTACTGGGGCCACTCCTATATGAAAGGGGGCACTCCTAATTGACAGGGGAGATTCGTCATTGACGGGGGCAATCCTAATTGACAGCGGTCACTTCTCATTGTCAGGGGGCACTCCGCATTGACAGGGGGCACTCCAATTGACGGGGGGGGGGGGCGTGGGCGGGGGGAATCCAATTGACAGGGGCACACCAATCCACACAGGGCACTCCAATTGACAGGGTGCACTCCAATTGACATGGGGGACTCCTAATTGACAGGGGGGCACTCCTAACTTACAGTGGGAGCTCCTAACTGGCAAGCGGCACTCCTAATTGCAAGGCGGTACTCTTAATCGACAGGGGGCACTCCTCATTGATAGTGGCACTCCGCATTGATGGTGGGGCTCTCCTCATGGATGGTGCGGCACTTCTCATTGACCGTGGGGCACTCCTCATTTGCGGGGGGGCACTCCTCATTGACATGGGGTGAATCATCATTGATGGGGCGGGCACTACTCATTCACGGCGGGGGGACGGGGAGGGGAAGGAGGGGCACTCCTCATTAACGGTGGCGCACTCCTCATTGACAGGGTGAAGTCTTCATTGACAAGGGACTCTCCGAATTTACTGGGGCCACTCCTAATTTATATGGGGCACTGTACATTGACGGTGGGATACCCCTTATTGACGGTGGGGCATTCCTCATTGACGGTGGGGCACTCCTCAATGACGGGGGGGGGGCACTCCTCATTGACGGGGGTGGGGGCATTCCTCATTGACAAGGGGAATTCCACATTGCCAGGGCCCGTCCAATTGGCATGGGGGCACTCCTAATTGACAGGGGGTCACTCCTAATTGACAGGGATCACTCACAGGTGACGGGGGCACTCCTCATTGACAGGGGGCACTCCCCATTGACGGTGGGGGCACTCGTCATTGACGGGGGGGGGGGGGGTGCACTCTTCATTGACGGTGGGGCACTCCTCATTGACGGGGGGGGGGGCACTCTTCATTGACACGGGGAACTCCTCATTGACAGGAGGCTGTCCTGATTGAAAGGGGGCACTCCTCATTCACATGGGACACTCCTCACTGACAGGGGGCACTCATCATTGACAGGGGGCAATCGTCATTGACAAGGGGCAATCCTCATTGACAGGAGAAACTCCTCATTGAAACGGGGAACTCCTCATTGACAGGGGGCTGTCCTCATTGAAAGGGGGCACTCCTCATTCACATGGGACACTCCTCACTGACAGGGGGCACTCATCATTGACAGGGGGCAATCCTCATTTACAAGGGGCACTCTTAATTGAAAGGGGGCACTCCTCATTGACGGTGGGGCACTCCTCATTGACGGGGGGCACTCCTCATTGACGGAGGGGGAAACGTCATAGACGGGGGTGGGCACTACTTATTCACAGGGTGGCACTCCTCATTGACGGTGGGGCAATCCTCATTGACAGGGTGAAGTCCTCATTGACAGGGCGCTCTCCTAATTGACACGGCGCAATCCTAATTGACAGAGGGCAGACCTAATTGACAGGGGGCACTCCTAATTGACAGGTGGCACATTTCATTGACAGGGGGTACGCATCATTGACAGGCGGCACTCCTCATTGACAGGGGACACTCCAATATACAGGGGCACTCCAATTGACAGGGGACACTCCAGTTGACAGGGGGCACTCCAATCGACAGGGGGCACTCCAATTGACAGAGTGTACTCCGATTGACATGGGGTCTTCTAATTGACAGGGGCCACTCCGAATTGGCAGCAGGCACTACGAATTGTCAGGGGGCACTACTAATTGCCAAGGGGCACTGCTAATTGACAAGGTGTAATCCAATTTGACAGGGGGCACACCAATTTGACAGGGGGAACTCCAAATTGACAGGGGGCACTCCTAACTAACAGTGGGAGCTCCTATCTGACAAGCGGCACTCCTAATTGCAAGGGGGTACTCTTAAATGACAGGGGGCACGTCTAATTGACAAGGGGTACTCCTAATCGACAGGGGGCACTCTTCATTGCCAGGGTGCACTCTTCATTGACAGGGGTCACCCCTCATTGACAAGGGCACTCCGTATTGATGGTGGGGCTCTCCTCATGGATGGTGCGGCACTCCACATTGACAGTGGGGCGCGCCTCATTGACGGGGGGGGGGCACTCCCCATTGACGTCGGGCAACCCTCATTGACGGGGCGGGGCCACTACCCATTCACGTGGGGGGGGGGGCACTCCTCATTGACGGTGGGGCACTCGTCATTGACAGGGTGAAGTCTTCATTGACAGAGGGCTTTCCTAATTGACAGGGGTGACTCCTAATTGATAGGTGCCACTCCTAATTGACAGGGGGAGCTCCTAATTGACAAGGCGCTATCTTAATTGACAGGGGGCAGACCTAATTGACAGTGCACACTCCTCATTGACAGGGAGGCACTCCTCATTGACAGTGGGCACTCCCCATTTACGGTGCGGCATTTCTCATTGATTAGGGGTCACTCCTCATTGACGGTGGGACACTCGTCATTAACGGGGGTGTCCTATTTGACAGTGGGCACTCGTAATTGACAGGGGGAGCTCCTAACTGACAAGGGGTACTCCTATATGAAAAGGGGCACTCGTAATTGGAAGGGGAGACTCCTAATTGGCAGGGGGCAATCCTTATTGACAGTGGGCACTCCTGATTGACAGGGGGCACTCCTCATTGACAGTGGGCCCTCCTCATTGACAGGGGGCCCTCTAATTGACAGGGGGCACTCCAATTGACAGGGGACACCCCAATCGACACGGGGCACTCCAATTAACAGAGTGCACTCCAATTGACATGGGGGACTACTAATTGAGAGGGGGCACTCCTAATTGGCAGGGGGCACTCCTCATTGACAGGGTGCACTCCTAATTGACAGGGGGCACTCCGAATTGACTGGGGGCACTCCTAATTTATATGGGGCAATCCTCATTGATGGTGGGGTACTCCTCATTGACAGGGGGAATTCCTCATTGACAGAGGCCGCCCAAAAGACAGGGGGCGCTGCTAATTGACAGGGGGGACTCGTAATTGACACGGGGCACTCCTAATTGACATGAGGACCTGGTAATTGACATGGGGAGCTCGTAATTGATAAGGGGCACTCCTAATTGACAGGGCCACTCCTCATTGTCAGCGGGCACTCCTCATTGACAGGGGCCTCCTAATTGACAGGGGGACTCCAATTGACATCAGGGACTCCTAATTGACAGGGGACACTCATTATTGGCAGGGGGCACTCATCATGGGCATGGGGCACTCCTAATTGACAGGGGGCACTCATATGTGGCAGGGGGCAGTCCTAATTGACTGGGGGCAGTCCTAATTGACAGGGGGCACTTCAAATTGACAGGGGGCACTCCAAATTGACTGGGGACACTCCAAATTGACAGTGCGTACTAACAATTGACAGGGGGCACTCCATATTGACAGGGGGCACTCCAAATTGTCAGGGGTCACTTCTAATTGGAAGAGGGAAATCCAAAATGACAGGGGGCACTACTATTTGACAGGGGGCCCTCTAACGGACAGGGGGAGCTCCTAACTGACCAGGGGCACTCCGATTTGAGAGGGGGCACTCCTCATTGTCAGGGGACTCTCCTCATTGATAGCGGGCACTGCTCATTGACAGGGGTCACTCCTCATTGACAGGGGGCACTCCTAATTGACCGTGGCCTTTCCTCATTGACAGGGGGGCACTCCTCATTGTCAGGGGGGGCACTACTTATTGACAGGGGTCACTCCTAGGTGACAGGGGCTACTCCTCATTGACAGGGGGCACTCCCGATTGACGGTGGGGGCTCTCCTCATTGACGGGGTGGCATTCTTCATTGACGGTGGGGCACTCCTCATTGACGGGGGAGGGGGGGGGGCGGGAGCGCTCCTCATTTAACACGGGGAACTCCTCATTGACAGGGGGTTGTCTTCATTGAAAGGGGGCACTCCCCATTCACATGGGGGACTCTTTATTGATAGTGGACACTCTTTATTGACAGTGGGCACTCCTTATTGACAGGGGGCACTCCTAATTGACAGGCGGCGCTTCTTATTGACAGGGGGCACTCCAATAGACAGAGGACACTCCAATTGACAGGAGGCACTCCAATTGACAGCGGGCTCTCCAATTGACAGGGGGCAGTCCAATTGACAGGGTGCACTCCTAATTGACATGGGGAGCTTGTAATTGAGAAGGGGCTCTCCTAATTGAAAGGGAGAACTCCAAATTGACAGGGGGCACTCCTCATTGACAGGCGGCACTCCTCATTGACAGGGGGCACTCCTCATTGACAGGCGGCACTCCTCATTGACAGGGGACACTCCTCACTGACGGTGGGGCTCTCCTCATTGATGAGTGGGCTCTCCTGATTGACAAGGGAACTCCTCATTGACAGGTGCCTCCTAATTGACAGGGGGCACTCCTAATTGACAGGGGCACTCCTAATTGATAGGGTGCACTCCAAATTGACTTGAGGCACTGCTAATTGACAGCAGGCGCTCCTTATTGACAGTGGGCACTCCTTATTTATAGGGGGCACTCCAAATTGACAGGGGGCACTCCTAATTGGCTGGGGGCACTCCGAAATGACAGGGGGCACTCCTATCTGACAGGGGGCACTCCTAACTGACAGGGGGAGCTCCTAACTGACAAGAGGCACTCCTCATTGACGGTGGGGCGCTCATCATCGATGGTGGGGCACTCTTTATTGACAGGGGACACTTCTAATTGACAGGGGGCACTCCAATTGACAGGGGGCACTCCGATTGACAGGGGGCTCTCGAATTGACAGGGGGCACTCCTCATTGGCGGGGGCACTCCTAATCGTCAGGGAGCACTCGTAATTGGCAGGGGGCAGTCCTAATTGACAGGGGGCACACCACATTGATGGTGGGGCACTCCTCATTGACGGTGGGGCACTCCTCATTGACGGGGGGGGGCACTCCTCATTTACGTGGGGGGGGATCATCATAGACGGGGGGGGGGGGGCACTACTCATTGACAGGGTGAAGACTTCATAGACAAGCGGCTCTCCTAATTAACAGGGGGCACTCCAATTGACAGGGGGCACTGCAAATGACGGGGCACTCGTAATTCGCAGGGGGCACTCCTAACTGACAGGGGGAGCTCCTAACTGACAAGAGGCACTCCTCATTGACGGTGGGGCGCTCATCATTAATGGTGGGGCACTCTTTATTGGCAGGGGTCACTTCTAATTGACAGGGGGCACTCTAATTGACAGGGGGCACTCCAATTGACATGGGGGACTCCTAATTGAAAGGGGACACCCCTAATTGACAGGGGGCACTCCAATTAACAGGGGGCACCCCAATTGACAGGGGGCATTCCAATTGACAGGGGGGACTCCAATTGACATGGGGGACTCCTAATTGAAAGTGGACACTCCTAATTGACAGGGGGCACTCCTCATTGACGGGCGGCACTCATTGACAGGGCGCACACCTCATTGACGGTGGGGCACTCCTCATTGATGGGGGGGCTCTCCTCATTGACAGGCACCTCCTAATTGACAGGGGCACTTCTAATTGGCAGGGGGTACTCCTAATTGTCGGGGGACACGACCCATTGATAGGGGCACTCCTAATAGACTGGATGCACTCCAAATTGACAGGAGCCACTGCTAATTGACAGCAGGCGCTCCTTATTGACAGTGGGCACTCCTTATTGACAGTGGGCACTCCAATTGACAGGGGGCACTCCAATTGAGAGGTGGCACTCCATTCGGCAGGGGGCACTCCAATTGACAGGGTGCACTCCAATTGACATAGTGGACTCCTAATTTACAGGGGCCACTCCTAATTGGCAGCGGGCACTCCTATTTGCCGGGGGCACCGCTAATTGACAGGGGGAACTCCAATTTGTCAGGGGGCACACCAAATTGACAGGGGGAACTCCAAATTGACAGAGTGCACTCCTAATTGACAGGGGGAGTTCCTAACTGACAAGCAGCACTCCGAATTGAAAGGGGGCACTCTTAATTGACAGGGGGCACTGCTAATTGTCAGGGGGCACTCCTAATTGACAGGGGGCACTCCTCATTGAAAGGGGGTACTCCTCATTGACAGGGTGCACTCCTAATTGACATGGGGCACTCCTATTTGACTGGGGGCACTCCTTATTTCTATGGGGCACTCCTCATTGACGTTGGGGTACTCATTGACGGCGGAGCATTCCTCATTAACGGTGGGGCACTCCTCATTGACGGCGGGCGGCAGTCCTCATTGACAAGGGAAATTCCTCATTGTCAGTGACCTCCCAATTGACAGGGGGCACTCCTAATTGATATGGGGCACTGCTAATTGTCAGGGGGCACTCCTTATTGACAGTGGGCACTCCTTCTGTACGGGGCCACTCCAAATTGACAAGGGGAGCTCCTAATTTACAAGGCTCACTCCTAATTGAAAGGGGGCATTCCTAATTGACAGGGGGCACTCCTAATTGACAGGGGGCACTCCTCGTTGACAGCGGGTACTCCTCATTGACCGGGGGGACCCCTCATTGACAGCAGGCACTCCTCATTTGCAGGGGGCACTCCTCATTGACGGTGGGGCACTCGTCATTGACGGTGGGGCACTCCTAATTGACGGGGGGGCACTCCTAACGTTCGGGGTACACTACCCATTGACAGAGGCACTCCTAATTGACAGGGGGCACTGCTCATTCACATGGGCACTCCAAATTGACATGGGGCGTGGCTAATTGACATGGGGCACTCCTAATTGACAGCAGGCACTCCGTATTGACAGTGTGCACTCCTTATTGACAGCTGTCACTCCTTATGGACAGGGGGAACTCCTTATTCACAAGGGGAATTTCTATTGACGGGCGGCACTCCAATTGACAGGGAGCACTCCAATTGACAGGGGGGACTCCGATTTGACAGGGAGCACTCTTCATTGACAGGGGGGACTCCGATTTGACAGGGAGCACTCTTCATTGGCAGGGGACACTCGTAATTGGCAGGGGGCAGTCCTAATTGACAGGGGGCACGACTAATTTACAGGGGGTACTCCAAATTGACAGGGGGCACTCCAAATTGAAAGGGAGAATTCCACTTTGACAGGGGGAACTGCAAATTGGCAGGGGGCACTCCGAATTGGCAGGGCTCACTCCGAATTGGCAGGGGGCACTCCCCATTGACAGGGGGCACTCCCCATTGAAAGGGGGCACTCCTCATTGACAGGGGGCACTCCTATTTGACTGGGGGCACTCCTTATTTATATGGGGCACTCCTCATTGACGGCGGGGTACTCCTCATTGACGGTGGGGCATTCCTCATTGACGGTGGGGCACTCCTCAATGACTGGGGGGGTGGCACTCATTATTGACAAGGGGAATTCCTCATTGGCAGGGGCCTCCAAATTGACAGAGGGCACTCCAATTGACAGGGGCCACTCCAATTGACAGGGGGCACTCCAATTGACAGTGTGCACTCCAATTGACATGGGGGACTCCTAATTTACAGTGGGCACTGCTAATTGGCAGCGGGTACTCCTAATTGCCGGGGCACAGCTAATTGACAAGGGGAACTCCAATGTGTCAGGGGGCACACCAAATTGACAGGGGGAACTCCAAATTGACAGGGGGCATTCCTAATTCGCAGCGTCACTCCAAATTGGCAGGGGGCACTCCAAAATGACAGGGGGCACTCCTAATTGACAGGGGGAGTTCCTAACTGACAAGCAGCACTCCTAATTGAAAGCGGGCACTCTTAATTGACAGGGGGCACTGCTAATTGTCAAGGGGCACTCCTATTTGACAGGGGGCACTCTTCATTGAAAGGGGGCACTCCTCATTGACAGGGGGCACTCCTCATTGACAGGGGGCTCACCTAATTGACAGGGGGCACTTCTATTTGACTGGGGGCACTCCTTATTTATATGGGGCACTCCTCATTGACGGTGGGGTACTCATTGACGGCAGGGCATTCCTCATTGACGGTGGGGCACTCCTCATTGACAAGGGGAATTCCTCATTGTCAGGGGCCTCCCAATTGACAGGGGGCACTCCTAAATGATATGGAGCAATGCTAATTGTCAGGGGGCACTCCTTATTGACAGTGGGCACTCCTTCTATACGGGGCCACTCCAAATTGATAAGGGGAGCTCCTAATTTACAAGGCGCACTCCTAATTGAAAGGGGGCACTCCTAATTGACAGGGGGCACTCCTAATTGACAGGGGACACTCCTCGTTGACAGCGGCCTCTCCTCATTGACAGGGGGAACTCCCCATTGACAGCAGGCACTCTTCATTGGCAGGGGGCACTCCTCATTGACAGGGGGCACTCCTCATTGACAGGGGGCAATCGTCATTGACGGTGGGGCGCTCGTCATTGACGGTGGGGCACTCCTAACTAACAGGGGGCACTCCTCATTCACATGGGCACTCCAACGTGACATGCGGCTTGGCTAATTGACATGGGACACTCCTAATTGACAGCAGGTACTCCTTATTGACAGTGTGCACTCCTTATTGACAGGTGGCACTCCTTATGGACAAGGGACACTCCTTATTGTCAAGGGGAACTTCTATTGACAGGTTGCACTCCAATTGACAGGGGGCACTCCAATTGAGAGGGAGCACTCCAATTGACAGTGGGCACTCCAATTGACAGGGAGCACTCCAACTGACAGGGGGCACTCCAATTGACAGTGGGCACTCCAATTGACAGGGAGCACTCCAACTGACAGGGGGAACTCCAATTGACATGGGGGTTTCCTAATTGACAGGAGGCACTCCTCATTGGCAGGGGTCACTCGCAATTGGCAGTGGGCAGCCCTAATTGACAGGGGGCACGGCTAATTGACACGGAGTATTCGAAATTGACAGGGAGAACTCCACATTGACAGGGGGAACTTCAAATTGACAGGGGGCACTCCTCATTGAAAGCAGGCACTCCTCATTGACAGGGGGCACTCCTGTTTGACTGGGGGCACTCCTTATTTATATGGGGCACTCCTCATTAACGTGGGGCACTCCACATTGACAGGGGGGGTGGGACTCCTCATTGACCAGGGGAATTCCTCATTGTCAGGGGCCTCCCAATTGACAGTGGGCACTCCTTCTTGACGGGGCCACTCTAAATTGACAGGGTGAGCTCCTAATTTACAAAGGGCACTCCTAATTGAAAGAGGGCACTCCTAATTGAAAGGGGGCACACCTAATTGACAGGGGGCACTCCTCGTTGACAGCGGACACTCCTCATTGACAGGGGACACTCCTCATTGACAGCAGGCACTCCTCATTGACAGGGGGCACTCCTCATTGAGAGGGGGCACTTCGAACTGTCGGGGGAGCTCCTAATTGACAACGGGCACTCCTAATTGACAGGGGTCACTCCTTATTGACAGGTGGCACACCTAATTAATAGGGGGCTGTCTTCATTGACAGGGGGCACTCCTCATTGACAGGGGTCACTCCTCATTGACAGGGGGCACTCCTCATAGACAGTGGGCACTCCTCATTGACAGGGGGCACTCCTCATTGACAGGGGGCACTCCTCATAGACAGTGGGGACTCCTCATTGACAGAGGGCACTCCTCATTGATAGGGGGCACTCCGCATTTCTAGGGGGCACTCCTCATTGACAGGGGCCTCCTAATTGACAGGGGGCACTCCTAATTGCGAGGGAGCACTCCTAATTGACAGTGGACACTCCCCATTGTCAGGGGGGCACCCTTAACTCACAGGGGGGCATCCGAATTGACAGGGGTCACTCCGAGGTGACAGGGGTCCCTCCTCATTGACGGTGGTTCACTCCTCATTGACGGTAGGGCACTCCTCATTGACGGGAGGGGGGCACTCCGAATTGACAGGGGGCACTCCACATTGACAAGGGGTACTCCTCATTGACAGGGGCCTCCAAATTGACAGGGGGCACTCCTAATTAACAGGGGCACTCCTAATTGTCGGGGGATACTACTCAATGACAGGGGGCACTCCTCATTGATAGGGGGAACTCCTCATTTGCATGGGCGACTCTTAATTGACATGGGGCACTCCTGATTGATTTGGGGCATTCCTCATTGACAGGGGGCACTCCTTATTGACAGGGGCACTCCTAATTGACAGGGGGCACTCCTTATTGACAGGAGGCACTCCTAATTGACAGTTGGCACTCCTAATTCACAAGTGGCAGTCTTCCTTCACAGGGGGCCCTCCTCATTGACAGGGGGCAAACCTCATTGACAAGGGGTACTCCCAATTGGCAGGGGTCATTCCTAATTGGCAGGGGTCACTCTTAAATGGTAGGGTCACTCCTAATTGACAGAGGGCACTCCGAACTATCGGGGTGCTCCAAATTGACAAGGGGCACTCCTAATTGAAAGGGAGTACTCCTAATTGACAGGGGCACTCCATATTCACAGGGGGCACTCCAATTGACAGGGAGCACTCCAATTAACAGGGGGCACTGCTAATTGACAGGGGGCACTCCTCATTACCAGGGGGCTCACCTCATTGACAAGTGCACTCTTCATTGACAGGGACACTCCTCATTGATAGGGGGCACTGCCAATTGACATGGGAGGACTCGTAATTGACAGGGGTCACCGCTAGGTGACAGGGGGCACTTATAATTGACAAGGGGCACTCCTAATTGACATGGCGCATTCCTCATTGACAGGGGGCATTTCTCATTCACAGAGGGTACTCCTGATTGACAAGGGGCACTCGTAATTCACAGGAGGGACACCTAATTGACACGGGACGCTACTCATTGATGGGGGGAACTATTAATTGAAAGGGGTGACTCGTAATTGACAGGGGGTACTCCAGATTGTGAGGGGGCACTCCGAACTGACAGGGGGAGCTCCTAATTGAAAAGGGGCACTCCTCATTGAAAGGGGGCACTCCTAATTGGCAGAGGTCATTCCTAATTGGCAGAGGTCACTCCCAATGGGTAGAGGGCACTCCTGGTTGACAGGGGCACTACAGACTGACGGGGGGGGGGGGGATCCTAATTGACAAGGGACACTCCTGATTGACTGGGGGTACTTCCAGTTGACAGGGGTCACTCCTTATTGACAGGTGGCTCTCTTAATTGACAGGGGGCTTTCTTCATTGACAGGGGGCCCTCCTCATTGACAGGGATCACTCCTTATTGAGAGGTGGCCCTCCTCATTGACAGGGGGCAATACCCATTGACAGGGGGCGTCCCTCATTGACAGGGGGCAATCCACATTGACAGGGGGCACTCCTGATTGACAGGGGTCACTCCTAATTGGCAGGGGTCACTCCTAATCGATAGGGGGCACTCCTAATTGACAGGGGGCATTCCTAATTAAAAGGGGGTACTCCGAATTCACAGAGGGCACTCCAAATTCTCGGCGGACACTACTCATTGACAGGGGCACTCCTAATTAACAGGGGGCGCTCCTAATTGATTGGGCGCACTCCTCATTGACATGGGGCGCTCCTAATTGACAGGGGTCACTCCTTATTGACAGGTGGCACTCCTAATTGACAGGTGGCACACCGAATTGACAGGTCGCACTCCGAATGGACAAGGGGCTGTCTTCATTGACAGGGGGCACTGCTCATTGATAGGGGTCAATCCTCATTGACGGGGTTCGTCCCTCATTGACAGGGTGCACTGCTGATTGTCAGGGGTCACTCCTAATTGACAGAGGTCACTCCTAATTGGAAGGGGGCACTCCTAATTTACATGGGGCACTCCGAACTGTCGGGGGAGCTCCTAATTGACAAGGGGCACTCCTAATTGAAATGGGGTACTCCGATTTCACAGAGGGCACTGCAAATTCTCGGAGGACACTACTCATTGACAGGGGCACTCGTAATTAACAGGGGGCGCTCCTAATTGATAGGGCGCACTCCTCATTGACACGGGACACTCCTAATTGACGTGGGGCAGTCCTACGTGACAGGGAGCACTCCTAATTGACAGTAAATACTCCTCATTGTCAGGGGGGCACCCTTAACTGACATGGGGCATCCTAATTGACAAGGGTCACTCCTAGGTGACAGGGGTCCCTCCTCATTGAGAGGGGGCACTCCTCTTTGACGGTGGGTCACTCCTCATTGACAGTGGTGCACTCCTCATTGACGGGAGGGGGGCACTCCGAATAGACAGGGGGCACTCCTCATTGACAAGGGGAACTCCTCATTGACAGGGGCCTCCAAATTCACAGGGGGCACTCCAGATTAACAGGGGCACTCCTAATTGTCGGGGGACACTACTCAATGATAGGGGGCACTCCTCATTGACAGGGGGAACTCCTCATTAGCATGGGGGACTCTTAATTGACATGGGGCACTCCTAATTGATTTGGGGCATTCCTCATTGACAGGGGACACTCCTTATTGACAGTGGCACTCCTTATTGATAGGGGGCACTCCTTATTGACAGGAGGCACTCCTCATTGACATTGGGCACGGATTTCTGACAGGGGCTTTTCTAATTGACTGGGGGCACTCCAATTTTCAGGGAGCACTGCAATTGACAGGGGGCACTCTTAATTGACAGGTGGCACTCCAATTAACAGGGGGCACTCTTAATTGACAGGTGGCAATCCAATTAACAGGGGGCACTCTTAATTGACAGAGTGCAGTCCAATGTCCAGGGGGGCTCCAATTGACATGGGAGGCTCCTAATTGACAGGGGGCAATCCTAATTGGCAGGTGGCACTCCTAATTGGCAGCGAGCACTCCTAATTTGCTGGGGGCACTCCTAATTGACACGGTCACTACTAATTGACACGGGGCACTCCAGATTGTCAGCGGGCACTTCACATTGACAGGGGGAACTCCAAATTGACAGGGCGGCACTCCTAACTGACAGGGGAAGCTCCTAATTGAAAAGGGACACTCCCAATTGAAAGGGGGCACTCCTTATTGACGTGAGAGACTCATTATTGACAGGCGGAAATCCTGATTGACAGGGGGTACTCGTCATTGACAGGGGGCACTCCTCATTGACAGGGGGCACTCCTCATTGATAGGGGGCACTATTCATTGACAGGGGGCTCTCCTCATTGACAGGGGGGCACTCCTCATTGACAGGGGTTACTCCAACTTGACAGGGGACACTTCAGATTGACAGGGGGCACTCCTCATTGATGGTGCGGCACTCCTCATTGACGGGAGGCACTCCTCATGGACGCTGGTGCCCTCCTCATTGACTGGGGTGGGGGGGGGCGGGGAGGGGCACTCCTCATTGACAAGGGGAACTGCAATTCACCGGGGCCTCCTAATTGACAGGGGACACTCCTAATTCTCGGGGGACACTGCTCATTGACCGGGGGCACTCCTCATTGACAGGGGCACACGTCATTGAAATGGGGCACTCCTAATTGACATGGGGCACTCCGAATTGACAGGAGACAATCCTTATTGACAGTTGGCACTCCCTATCGACAGGGGGCATTCCTTATTGACAGGGGGCAGTCTTTATTGACAGGGGGCACTTCGAATTGACAGGGGGCACTCCAGTAGACATGGGGCACTCCTCATTGACAGGGGGCACACCTAATTGAAAGGGATCACTCCTAATTGACCGGGGTCACTCCTAATTGACAGGGGGAGCTGCTATTTGACAAGGGACACACCTAATTGAAAGGGGGCACTCCTAACAGGAAGGCGAAAGTCCTAATTGACAGGGAGCATTCCTAATCGACAGTGGGCACTCCTCATGGACAGTGGGCATTCCGCATTGACAGTGGGCACTCCTCATTGACAGGGGGCCCTCCTCATTGACAAGTGGAATTCCTCATTGACTGGGTCCTCCAAATTGACAGGGGGCACTCATTGAAAGGGGGCACTCCTCATCAGCATGGGGCACTCGTTATTGAAAGGGGGCCCTCCTTATTGACGGGAGGGCCCTCCTCATTGACAAGGGGACCTCCTCATTGACAGGAGGCTCCTAATTGACAGGGGGCACTCCTAATTGACAGGGGGCACTCCTCATTGACAGGAGGCATTGCTAATTGACAGTGGGCCAATCCTCATCGACAGGGAGCACTCCTCATCGACAGGGAGCACTCCTCATTGACAGGGGGCACGCATTTTTGACAGGGGGCTCTACTAATTGACTGGGGGCACTCCAATTAACAGGGGGCACTCTTAATTGACAGAGTGCACTCCAATTTCCAGGGGGGACTCCAATTGACATGGGAGACTCCTAATTGACAGGGGGCAATCCTAATTGGCAGGGGGCACTCCTAATCGGCGGCGAGCACTCCTAACTGGCAGGGGGCACTCCAGATTGTCAGGGGGCGCTCCAAATTGTCAGGGTGCACTCCAAATTGAAAAGGGCACTCCTAATTGAAAGGGGGCACTCCCAATTGGCAGGGGTCATTTCGAATTGGCAGGGGTCACTCCTAATGGGTAGAGGGCACTCCTAGTTGACTACTAACTGACAGGGGGAGATCCTAATTGACAAGGGACACTCCTGATTGATTGGGGGTACTCCTAATTGACATGTGGCACTCCTAATTGTCAGGGGTCACTCCTTATTGACAGGTGGCACTCTTAATTGACAAGGGGCTGTCTTCATTGACAGGGGGCACTCCTCATTGACAGGGGGCAATCCTCATTGACAGGGGACGTCCCTCATTGACAGGGGACAATCCTCATTGTCAGGGTGCACTCCTGATTGTCAGGGGTCACTCCTAATTGGCAGGGGTCACTCCTATTTGGTAGGGGGCACTCCTAATTGACAGAGGGCACTCCGAACAGTCGGGGGAGCTCCTAACTGACAAGGGGCACTCCTAATTGAAAGGGGGCACTCCGATTTCACAGAGGGCACTCCAAATTCTGGGCGGACACTACTCATTGACAGGGGCGCTCCTAATTAACAGGGGGCGCTCCTAATTGATAGGGCGCACTCCTCATTGACATGGGGCGCTCCTAATTGACTTGGGGCACTCCTATGTGCCATGGGGCACTCCTAATTGACAGGAGGCAATCCTTATTGACATGGGGCACTCCTAATTGACAAGGGGCCGTCTTCATTGACAGGGGACACTCCACATTGACAGGGTGCAATCCTCATTGACAGGGGGCAATCCTCATTGACAGGGTGCACTCCTGATTGACAGGGGTCACTCCTGATTGGCAGGAATCACTCCTAATTGGTAGGGGGCACTCCTAATTGACAGGGCGCACTCCGAACTGTCGGGGGAGATCCAAATTGACAAGGGGGACTCCTAATTGATAGGGCGCACTCCTCACTGACATGGGGCACTCCAAATTGTCGTGGGGAACTCGTACGTGACATGGGGCACTCCAAATTGACCGGGCTCACTCCAAATTGACATGGGGCTGTCTTCAGTGACAGGGTGCACTCCTCATTGACAGGGTGCGTCCCTCATTGACAGCGTCAATCCTGATTGACAGGGTGCACACCTGATGATCAGGGGTCACTCCTATTTGGCAGGGGTCACTCCTAATTGATAGGGGACACTCCAAATTGACAGTGGGCACTCCTTATTGACATGGGGCACTCGTTATTGACAGGGGGCACTCCTTATTGACAGGGGGCACTTCTAATTAACAGGTGACACTCCAATTGACAGGGGGCAATCCAATTGACAGGGGGCACTCGAATGACAGGGGGCACTTGAATTGACAGGGGGCACTCGAATTGACAGAGGACACTCCAATTTACAGGGGGCCTTCCAATTGACAAGGGCCACTCCTAATTGACAGTGGAAGCACCTAATGGACAGGGGGCACTCCTAACTGAAAGGGGCACTCCTAATTGACAAGGGGAACTCCTCATTGACAGGGGCCTGCTCATTGATAGGGGGCAGTCCAAATTGACACGGGATGCTACTCATTGATGGGGGGGCACTACTAATTGACAGGGGTCACTGCTAATTGACAGGAGCCACTCCTAATTTACAGGGGAGACTCCTAATTGACAGGGGGCAATCGTAATCTAAAAGGGGTACACCTCATGGACAGTGGGCACTCCTTATTGACAGGGGGCACTCACAATTGACATGGGGGGACTCCTAATTGACACGGGACACTACTCATTGATGGGGGGCACTCCTCATTGACAGGGGTCACTGCTAATTGACAGGAGCCACTTCTAATTGACTGGGGAGACTCCTAATTGACAGGGGGAAAACCATGGCCATTCGACCAGACCCGTAATCAGATTTCCCGGGTTTCGGTACCATTTGTTGTAGGTAAAAATACCTCTGAGTCTATTCGTCGGTCAAAATACAATGGTTTATCTGCACAATTGTGGAAGACCGTCCGAAGCCTAACATGGCCTCGGACCTCTCAGCAAATACAGGTTAAAAAGATACATTTATAGCCCCCCACCCCCCCCCCCCCCCCCCCCCCCCCCCCCCCCCCCCCCCTCACGTCCGCAGTTTCCCAGGCCTCACAGGTTCCCAGGCTCTGGCTTGTCTTCCATCGTGTGAATCTTGCTGCCTTTGTGGCTTCTTCACGGATTTCTCCACGCCATGACTGTTGTTCTCTGAACACAGGTGGGGTGTCTTACTAACGTACAAGGTTACAGTCTCACACAAACAAGTTAACCGGCATACAACAATTTATATATGTTCGTAGGTACTTGTATAATATATATCGGTACAGGTTAGATGAATATATATGAATGTATCATTATACAATCACAGAAGGCCTACATGTAGGCTTCTAATGTTACATAGAACATAGAACAGTACAGCACAGAACAGGCCCTTCGGCCCACGATGTTGTGCCGAGCTTTATCTGAAACCAAGGTCAAGCTATCCCACTCCCCATCATCCTGGTGTGCTCCATGTGCCTATCCAATAACCTCTTAAATGTCCCTAAAGTGTCTGACTCCACTATCACTGCAGGCAGTCCATTCCACACCCCAACCACTCTCTGCGTTACACAGCGGTAGATATTAAACAATACAAAATGGCTGGGTTAGCCACATTCCGGAACAGATTTGCCGGGAACAACATGCACTTGTACACCACAGCTGCTCCTCTTATCTGTTCTTGGATACATGAGCATGAAAACACCCTGACGTAAACATGAGTTCCACAGTGTTTCTCACACAATCTCTAAATATCACAGAGTTCACTTTGAGTATTAGAATTCATTAACCCATTCCCGTCTTCACAATTGTTTCCATTATTTTCTGTGTGAGAAGATATGTTATTCTTGCTGCAATGGACTTCTTTGTTTCACAAAATGAGGTGACACATTGTCAATCCATGCATTTATAAGCCAGGTGATACCTCTGGGAGATTGTGATTTCAGCATTGCTCATTTTCTTAAAACAATAATCAACCAGATGACGATGACAAAATCCAAACAATATTCAGCTGCTTCATTGGAGATTCGCAATACCATACATCTGAGTGGTTGCTATTGATTGCACAACGTTCAAATGCATTTGCTCTTCCTTACATATATTCGTCATCCATGTCCGAAATGCAGCAAGACCTGGGTACTCTCCAGTATTTGGCTGAAACATAGCATCTGCCATACGTGTGACACAAGTATCAGGCAATAAACATGTCAACCATTGAGTTTATAACCCATTATATGAAATGACATGGCCATCGAGGATTTCCCTAGTATCAAATTAGTCACAATTTACCAACGATTGAATTGACCATTGGTACTGCAAGGATGGGAGGAACATGCTGCTTCACCCGGCCCACTACTCTACACTAAACTAGTATGGCAGGGGGGTGGGGATCAAAATATTAGGTCTACAAGTGGAGAGGATGGGGACGAGCTTGGGGCAGGGACAAGGCTGGTAAAGAAGAAGAGCACTCTGGGGGAGGATGACCTCACTGGGCCTGGAGGTCTGGAGTGTTTATACTTCAATGCAAGGAGCGTAGCAGGTAGGACAGACGAACTTAGGGCCTTAATGCTCACGAGGAATTTGGATGTGTTTGCGGTGACAGAGACTTGGTTGAAAGAGGGACAGGACTGGCAGCTGAATATTCTGGGGTACAAGTGTTTTAGGCGAGACAGAGGAGGGGCCAAAGGAGGTGCGGGAGTAGCAGTATTAGTTGGAGAGCATATTACAGCGGTGCAGAGGGAGGACAATTCAGAGGGGTCGTGTAACGAGTCACTCTGGGTGGAGCTTAGAAACAGGAAGGGCGCAGTCACTCTGTTGGGGGTATACTCCAGGCCCCCCCAACAGCCCAAGGGAAGTGGAAGAACGGATATGTCAGGAGATACTAGATAGGTGCAGGAAAAATAGGGTTGTTGTAGTGGGAGACTTCAATTTCCCTCGTATAGGCTGGAAATCGCTGAGAGCTGGGACTCTGAATGAGGGGGAAATTGTAAAATGCGTACAGGAGGGTTCTTTGGAACAATATGTAGATAGCCCGACTAGAGAGGGGGCTATACTGGACTTAGTACTGGGGAATGAGCCCGGTCAGGTCTTCAAAGTTTCGGTAGGGGAACATGTAGCAAATAGTGACCACAATTCTGTTAGCTTTAGGATAGTGATGGAAAAGGATGAGTGGTGTCCCAAGGGTAAGGTGTTGGATTGGGGGAAGGCTAACGTTAGAGGAATTCGGCAGAAATTGGCAGCTCTTGATTGGGAGAGGTTGTTTGAGGGTAAATCCACATCTGGCATGTGGGAGTCTTTTAAGGAACAGTTGTGAGGCCTGCAGGACAGGCATGTGCCTGTAAAAAGAAGGATAGGAACGGTAGGATTCGAGAACCATGGATAACCAGGGAAATTGAGGGACTGTTCAAAAAGAAAAGAGAGGCGTATGTTAGGTCCAGGCAGCGAAAAGCGGAGGGAGCTCTGGAGGAGTACAAAGAAAGTAGGAAAGAACTCAAACAGGGAATTAGAAGGGCAAAAAGGGGTCACGAAATGTCCTTGGCAGACAGGATTAAGGAGAATCCCAAGGCATTTTATTCATACGTTCGGAACAAAAGGGTTGTCAGGGAAAAAAATCAGACCTCTCAGGGACAAAAGTGGGGAACTATGCTTGGGGCCCAAAGAACTCGGGGAGATCCTAAATGAATACTTTGTGTCGGTATTCACAAAAGAGAGGGATGTGTTGACTGGCACTGTCTCGGAGGGGAGTTTTGAACCGTTGGTGAAAATCTCCATTACAAGGTTAGGTTTGTTAGAGAATATAAAGACTGACAAATCCCCATGGCCTGATGGAATCTATCCAAGGCTGCTCAGGGAGACGAGAGATGAAATCGCTGGGCCTCTGACGCAAATCTTTGTCTCGTCACTGGACGCAGGTGAGGTCCCAGAGGATTGGAGGATAGCTAATGTGGTCCCGTTGTTTAAGAAGGGTAGGAAGGATAACCCGGGTAATTATAGGCCGGTGACCTTGACGTCCGTGGTGGGGAGGTTGTTGGAGAAGATTCTTAGAGATAGGATGTATGCGCATTTAGAAAGGAATAAACTCATTAACGATAGTCAGCATGGTTTTGTGAGAGGGAGATCATGCCTCACTAACATGGTGGAGTTTTTTGAAGAAGTGACCAGAATGGTTGACGAGGGAAGGGCCGTGGATATCATCTATATGTACTTTAGTAAAGCGTTTGACAAAGTCCCTCATGGTAGGCTGGTGAAAAAGGTTACATCTCATGGGATAAAGGGGGAGGTGGCTAGATGGGTGGACAACTGGCTTGGTCACAGAGGACAGAGGGTGGTAGTGGAAGGGTCTTTTTCCGGCTGGAGGCCTGTGACTAGTGGTGTTCCGCAGGGCTCTGTGTTGTGACCTCTGCTGTTTGTGATTTATTTAAACGATCTGGAAGAAGGTGTAACTGGGGTGATCAGTAAGTTTGCGAATGACACAAAATTGGCAGGACTTGCAGATAGTGAGGAGCATTGTCAGAAGCTACGGAAGGATATAGATAGGCTGGAAATTTGGGCAAAGAAATGGCAGATGGAGTTCAATCCTCATCAATGCGAAATGATGCATGTTGGTAGAAATAATATTGGTAGGAGCTATACGATAAATGGCAGAACCATAAAGGGTGTAGATACGCAGAGGGACCTCGGTGTGCAAGTCCACAGATCCTTGAAGGTGACGTCACAGGTGGAGAAGGTGGTGAAGAAGGCATATGGCTTGTTTGCCTTTATAGGACGGGGCATCGAGGATAAAAGTTGGGGTCTGATGTTGCAGATGTATAGAACGTTGGTTCGGCCGCATTTGGAATACTGTTTCCAGTTCTGGTCGCCACACTACCAGAAGGGCGTGGAGGCGTTGGAGAGAGTACTGAGGAGGTTTACCAGGATGTTGCCTGGTATGGAGGGGCTTAGTTATGAGGAGAGATTGGTTAAACTGGGGTTGCTCTCCCTGCAAAGACGGAGGATGAGGGGAGACTTAATAGAAGTGTGTAAAATTATGAAAGGCATAGATAGGGTGAACGGTGAGAAGCTTTTCCCCAGGTCGGTGGTGACGTTCACGAGGGGTCATAGGTTCAAGGTGAAGAGGGGGAGGTTTAACACAGATATCAGAAGGACATATTTTACACAGAGGTTGGTGGGGGCCTGGAATGCGCTGCCAGGCAAGGTGGTGGAGGCGGACACACTGGGAACGTTTAAGACTTATCTAGATAGCCATATGAACGGAGTGGATACAAAAGAATGGTCTAGTTTGGACCAGGGAGCGGCACGAGCTTGGAGGGCCGAAGGGCCTGTTCCTGTGCTGTATTGTTGTTTGTTCTTTGTACTCCTCAGGTCGCTTCATTAATAAACATTTTGATTCCATCACCACAAATATCAATTATCTATCTTTGTCGCTATTACGCAGATTAGAAGAGATGGTTACCTGGCTTCGGACATGAGAAAAACTAATTACTTTCACATCAAACTGGTTTTGTTGAATCCGAAGACAGCACTTGCAAACATACATCATAAAATTAAAATGTGTATGATCTATTCCAGCGAGGTTCCCTTTGCCATACTCAAACATACAAAATGGTGAATTGTGCTAATGTTTCAATGTCACTGGGCCAATGGAAGCGGATGACGATGGACTCCTGGAAATAGCTTTCATTCTCTTCATTCATATTTGCCTTGCTTTTCAGCCTCATTGGAGTGGCTTTTGCAGCTCCTGACGCCAGAACAGAGACCATGCTGTTACAAATTAAATTAATCTCTGGTTGTGTACTGGATCTGAAACATGAAAAGGTTGTGTTTTCTTCACAGGGATAGTTGCTCCTTCCCTTTTCAAAGAATTAACAAAGCTGCATTATTAATAACGTTTTGCATATTCGATTTTCCACATGAAAACAATGAAATACCGTCACCCACAGTCCACGAGGAGCAAAAGGTTCCCAGCTTCTTCAAAATTGTTTGCTTGCACTTTTATTATAAAATGCTGATCTTTCAAAGAATAGCTCGAATTCTTTAAGATGCAGTCCCATTTAAAGCGTGATTAATTTCAGAATTAACCTAGCCCTTGCAGATGAACCAATTATCTGACTAAAGTGTTAGTTACAGCACAAATACTGTGGCGAAATGAGTGCTCAGTGTCATGAATCATCCAGCCAGTAGCTCATCTCCTGATTGAAACATTTAGAAGTCAGGCGCCAGGAGTGTGAATGCATATTCTCCAATAGACTTGATGACAGCAGCTCCAAAAATACTCAAGATGATGAATACTATCCAAGACAAATGTACCCGTTGATCGGCACCCCCTAAACGAAGTTTCTCTTCATTCAACGCCAACATTTATTGATAGCAGTGCATACTATCTGCCAGGTGTGCCTTAGCGTGTTGCCTTGTGCAAGAGGTTCCAGCACCAGAACGACAAGGGCAAATCACCCCATGGACAACACCATCTGGACATTCGCCTGCAAGACTCACAGCGTATGATTTCGAAATATATTACCATTCCTTCACTGCTCCTGGGTCAAATTCCTGGAACATGCTTCCTGACAGAAATCTGAATGTACGTACATTACAGGATTTTTAAAAAAACATATTCATTCGAGGGACATGAGTGTCACTGGCTGGCTAGGAGTTTTTGCTCATCCCTAGTTTTCCAAGACTGGTTGAGAGTCAACCACATTTCATCTGAGCAAGAATTCACCTGCCGACCATCCCCACAAACGGATGTACTGATGGGTAAAATGGCATACTCGCCAGTAACGACCATGGCATACACATGGATAACAGACACAGGAACGGAGGGAATGCGTTTCTTGCAGGCAGTATTAACAAAACAGGGAAGGGTGACAAGGAGTATTCTGCGTCCATCTCACTCTGCGATGACAATGTTGTTCTTAATAATGATTGGAGTGATGGTTCTTTTGGAGAATGTGCACAGAGCCATTCCCTGGCACCACTGGTGGTTCATCACTATCGGGAGTTACAGAGAGCAGTGGTACATCAATATTGGTAGATTATAGCAATAGATCTGGGTGTTAATGGCCACAGCTCTGAATCCCAGCTGGGGTGTTGCCGAACTGCTGTCAGGGCCGATCATGTCATCCAGGGCCTGCAGAATGAACAGCCAATAATCTTGAGTCACACTAATAGCAATGACATAGTTAGAACGTGGAATCTTCTGATGCAGTCAGAATATCCGGAGCTGGTTGCGAATTTGGAATAAAGGAAGTGTAGTGTCGTAATATTCGCATTAGTCACACAAACGCACTCAAGTAAGAGATAGGAGGATGACTCCAATACTGTCTGTAACTACTGCAGGAGCGGGGGATATGGATCCTTAGGACGTTCGGATAGGCTCTGGTGAGCATGTGACCTGTGCAGTCTGTACGCTTTGCACCAAAGTAGAGCAGGAACCAACGAATGGTTGTGGCCATTTGATAATGTTTTGGGAAATTAGGTGGAGTTTAAAATGCGTTCCGCTGGTGGGAGAATGTAAATAGTAACATAGGTGCATACCACCACGTACAATAATCAAAAAGGGATATACAGAATTGCATAGTTAATTCTAAAATGATAGCTGTGGTCAGATCAGGCAGGAAATAATAATCTCAGTCAATCTTCGTGCATTCCTACCAGGGAGTACAGGCTGTGGTTAATAAGATTGTTGTTTTACAGTGCGGAATGCCAAGCACATATGTGCCGTTGTCAATATATCAAATATTTGGCTCAATGAATACCATCATTGGATGTTAAATATTCCGAGATAACATGTGCCCAGAGCAGTTTGGAAAGGAAGAAATGGATGTGGCTGTGATAGTGCTTAAGGAGAACGTTATGGTGACAGAGGATGTTCCAGAAGCATGAATGAGAACATCTATTTGGCTACACTGAAGGAACAAAGGAGATGTGATTACATTACTTGTTGCAGTCTCCACGCCAGCAAGATGAGGGAAGGATGTCGAGAAGCAAATTTCTGTGGAAAGTCCACAGATTTGCAATACAGTATAGATTGCTTTGATGGTGACCTGAATTACTATAGACCTGGATCTAGGAAATGAAGCGAACTAATACCAATAAGTTTCAGAAGAAAATGATTGACACAGGACCTACAGAAGCGGTCATTGAAGCCGTTACAGCTTCTCATTCGGAAAACATTGAGATTCACCTGGCTGTGTAAACCATTATTCAGGAAAAAAATAATACTTAACCAATTTACTAGTGTTCTTTGAAGAACTAACGTGTTGTGTATTCAGGGAAAGCGATGGATGCACTGTCCATACATTTCAAGAAAGAATTTGTTCAGTTTCCATGACGCAAGTAAAAGGCTTATGTTTAAGGAGACAATGCATTGGCATAGAAGACGATTGGCTAAAAGGAGGCAGAGCGATGGGTAAATGCATCGTTCCCCGGAAGTCAGGGTGCAAAGAGCTCTGCGTCACGTAACTCAATGTTTGCACAGCAGACCATTAGACAATAAGACCATAAGTCATAGGAACAGAATTAGGCCTCTCGGCCCGTCGAGTCCGCACTGTCATTTATTCATGCTGATATTTTCATCATCCCTATCCTCCTGCCTTTTCCCCATAACCCCAGATCCTCCTATTAATCAAGAACATTTCTATCTCTGTCTTAAAGACACTCCATGAACTGGCCTCCACAGCCTTCTGTGGCAAAGAGTTCCACAGATTCACCATTCTCTGGCTGAAGAAATTCCTCCTCATCTCTGTTTTAAAGGATCGTCCCTTTAGCCTCAGGCTGTACCCTCCCATTCTAGTTTTTCCGACTCGGGGAAAATCCTCTCCACGTTCTCTCTATACAGACCTTGCAGTATCCTATAAGTTTCATTAAGATCCCCCCTCATCCTTCTGAACTCCAACGGGTACAGAGCCAGAGTCATCATACGACAAGTTCTTCATTCCATGGATCATTCTTGTGAAGCCCCTCTGGACCCTTTCCAAAGCAAGCACATCCTTCCGTAGATATGGGGCCCAAAACTGTTCACAATACTCCAAATAGGGTCTGACCAGAGCCTTTTACAGCCTCAGTTCATCTCCGCTGTTGCATTCCAGCCTCCTCGACATGAATTCTAACATTGCATTTGCCTTCCTAACTGCCGACTGAACCTGCACGTTAACCTCAATAGATTATTGAACAACGACTCACAAGTCCCTTTGTGTTTCTGATTTCCTAAGCATATCCCCATTTAGAAAATAATCTATGCCTCCATTCCTCCTTCCAAAGTGCGGTACCTCACACCTTTCCACATTTTATTCCATTTGCCACTTATTTGTCCACTCTCCTCGCCTGTCCAAGTCCTTCTGCAGCATCCCCTGCTTCCTCAACGCTATTTTTGCCTCTCTTTTACCTTTTATATATTGAAAGAAAACTCTTCCTATCTTCTTCTATGTCACGCGCTGGCTTACAGTCATATTGCATCTTCCCCCTCCTTATTGATTTTTTAGATGTCCTCTGCTCGCTTTTAATGTCTTCCCAATCCTTTGGGTTCCCGCTAATGCGTCGCCACTTGACTTCCCTCATGAGCCATGAATGCCCCCCCCCCTCCCCCCACCGCCCCCCCCCCCCCCCCCCCCCCCTTGGCATGTTTCCTCCTCCTTGGGATGAATTTATGTTGTGCCTCCCGAATAACAGCCAAAAACGCCTGCCATTGCTTTTCCACTGTCTTTCCTGCTAGGTTCCCTTTCCAATCAATTCTGTCTATCTCTTCTCTCATGTCTTTGCTGTTACCTTTATTTTGTTGTAATACCATTGCATCTGATTCCAGCTTCTCCCTCTCAGACAGCAGGGCAAATTCTATCATATAGTGATCCTGCAACCGAAGGGTTCCTTGACCTTAAGTTCCCAAATTAAATCTGCCTCCTTCCACATCACCAAATCCAGAATCGCCTGTTCCTCTGTCACAAGATGCTCAAAAAAATAAAATCTCTTTGACATCGCACAAATTCCTTTTCTTGGATCCAGTACCTACCTGATTTTCCCAGTCTACCTGCATATTGAAGTTCACCATGATTATTGTAATATTGCCTTTTGTGGAGCCTTTTCTATCTCCTGATTAATTTTCTGCCCTACATGCTGACTACTGTTCGGGGGCCTGTACATAACTCCCATCAGGGTCTTTTTTACCTTTGCAATTCCTGAACTCCACCCACAGAAATTATATGCCTTCTGATCCTCTACCACTTCATGCTATCGACTTAACTTCATTCCTGACTAAGAATGCAAACCCACACCCTTTGCCCATCTGCCTGTCCTTTCAATAGGGCACATATCCTTGGATATTTAGATCCCCTTGCATCCACGTCTCTGTGATGCCCACAATATTGTACCGGTCAATTTCAATGTGCTCAATAAGCTCATTTACCTTGTTCCGTATACTGCACGCATTTAGGTACAACACCCTCACTCCTGCACTGACCAGCTCCCTTCTCATACTTGTCATCTTTTTTGCTCTGCCTGAGGTTAGATTCCAGCCACCTTCTATATTATCTGTTCTATTACGTGGTCTGGAATCTTTACTAACCTCTCCTGAGCCCTCGGCTCCTTTATATAGTTGAAAGTCCTCATCATTAACCTGCACTTCTGTACTCTCCTTTGACTTTGACTTTTCTAATTCTTCGCACAACTGAACCCTCCACCCCCACCATATAGTTTAAAGCCCTATCTACAGCCCTCGTTATAAATTTCACCAGGACTCTGGTCCTAGCATGATTCAGATGAAGACCCTCCCATCGGAACTGGTCCCCTCTTCCCCAATACTGGTGACAATGTCCCATTATTCCAAATCCATTCCTCCCTCACCAATCTTCGAGCCACGCATTTACCTCGTTAATCTTATTGACCCTCTGCCAATTAGCATGTTGCTCAGGTAGTAATCCGGAGATTATTACATTAGTGGTTCTGCTTTTAAATTTAGCTCCCAGCTCTTCATCCTCCCTCAGCAGAACCTTAGTTCCTGTTCTACCTATGTCATTGGTATTTACGTGGACCACGTCAATTGGATCTTTACCCTCCCATTGCAAATTCCTCTGCAGCCCATTTGAGATATCCCGAACCCGAGCACCGGGCAGGCTCCTTCTGGATTCTCGATCCTGATCGCAGGGAACAGTGTGAATGCCCCTAACGATACGATCCCCAATTACGACTGCATTTTTTTCCTCTCCCCACTTGAACGGATCCCTGTACAACGATGCAGTGGTCAGTTTGCTCAGCCTCCCTGCAGTAACCATTCCCGTCCACACAGGGAGCAAGAATCTAAAACCTGTTGGACAAGTTCAGGGACTGAGGCTCCTGCAACCCTACCTCCTGGATCCCTTTACTTGCCTCACTCGCAGCCACACCCTCCTGACCTTGACCACTGGCCGAATTCAAGTATTTCATCGAAGGGGTGTGACTGCGTCCTGGGACACAGTGTCCAGATATTCTCCCACCTCCCTGATGTGATGCAGCGTCTGAAGCTCGAATCCAGCTCATGCAGTCTGAGTCGGCGTTCCTCAAGCAACCAATACTTACTACAGACGTGGTCACTGGGAACCACGGTGGTCCTCCCGCTCCCACATCATGCATGAACAACACGTCACTTGACCCTCCATCTGTAATTTATTTAATTAATTTTAATTGGCTGTCAGTTTCAGAGAATCAAGAATAACACTTATTCACCAATCAGCACTCTCCCTTGTGGAATCTGCTGTCTGTTTCACCTAACTCCCTGTTTCCACCCAACTCCACAAGCACTCTCACACAGCCAGGCAGCACTCACAGTGCTATTTACAAAAAAATTAAAGTAATTTGCATAAAGTGACCAATGTTTTTTAAATTTGCCGATGGCATAATTATATGTAGATGAAACAAGTAGGCGGTCAAAGGGAAAATCTACGCTCAATAAATGAATAAAGCAGATTGTGGAAATGATTATGATGTGGGAAAAATAGAAATTATGCATTCTGTCCGGAATTATGAAAGGTCAACTAATCTAATTGATGACATATTGCAGCGATCTGGAGTACAGAAGGCCCTAGGGGACCACGTGCATGAATTGTAAAAGGGAAATATGTAGACTCATAAGTTACTCAGGAAAGTGGATAGAATGCTAACATTAATTGTGAATGAAATTGGCTATAAACAAAATTTCTAATAGAAGCAATGGATCCAGGAGAAACCAAATCATGCAGGAAGTTATCTTAACATTTTATCGGCGGTGGGCTTTGATGGACAGCCCAAAATGTATTGCCAATCCTTTATATCCATTGGAATGTGGTAATGAGGTCGATCCGTTACAGTCCCTGTAGTATAGGGACACCAGCAGTCCTCTGAGGGTGGCTATTACCGTACTTGGTCCTGCTACAGTGAGGTGATGGCAATGCATTTCCAAGTGAAGATGGTGAGCGAAATCTTAGGGAACTTATGGCGTTCCCAGTTACTCACTGCCGTTTTCGTGGGATTGGAAGGTGCCGTCTCGGAATTTTTGGGAGCTCCTGTAGTGCATCCTATAGATTGTCACATTGCTGCCACTGTTCATTGCTGGTGGCAGGATTGATTGCTCGTGGAAGGGGTAGCAGTATAATGGGCTGCTGCTAACGGGATGGACAACATCAGTCCACTCATCCAGCCACCCGGCCATCCATCCATCAATACATGCATCCATCCACCCATTCCTCCCTCTCTCTCTCGCTCTATCTCTCCCTCCCTCTCTCGCTCTACATCAGTCTGTCTGTCTGTCTGTCTGTCTGTCTGTCTGTCTGTCTGTCTGTCTGTCTATCTATCTATCTATCTATCTATCTATCTATCTATCTATCTATCTATCTATCTATCTATCTGTCTATCTATCTATCTATCTATCTATCTATCTATCTATCTATCTATCTATCTATCTATCTATCTGACCGGCTGTCTGTCTGTCTCTTTACCTATCTATCTGTCTATCTATCTATCTATCTATCTATCTATCTATCTATCTATCTATCTATCTATCTATCTATCTATCTATCTATCTATCTATCTATCTATCTATCTATCTATCTATCTATATATCTATCTATCTATCTATCTATCTATCTATCTATCTATCTATCTGTCTGTCTGTCTGTCTGTCTGTCAAACTAACTATCCATCTATCTATCTAGCTTTCTTTCTATCCATCTATCTATCTTTCTATCGATCTATCTGCCTCGCTGTCTAATTGCCCTCACTTTCTCCAGTTGATATCCGCCTCTCTCATTGAGTTCGCTTGTCGTAATCCACTCTATCCTCTCCGCCTCGATCTCTATTGATTTATCTTATATGTTCTCTCACTCTATCTTTTTCGTGATTGATATCTGCTTTTCCCTACCTCGCTCTCCGTTTTCATCCCTCGGTACCGCATTGTGTCCCTCCATCTATCGAGGAGATTCAAAAATTCTAGTTTGAATATGTGAGGAGTTAACTACTTACCTCTGAAATGCAACTAGTCTCTGTCCAGTCGCCATCCTGTCTGACATTGTGCCACCAGTACGAGGAACAGGTAATCCTGGGATAGGAGTGAGCCGCTCTTTTCTGATCCGTGGGACAATACAAGGACGTTCATCTCACAATTCGATATTTGGTTACATGTGTTGAAATATTGGTGTTTACTGGCCTGAAATCATATTAAAAACAAAGATCAGCGCATTGCATTTGTCACCAGAAAAGAGAATGTGCAGACTTCTTCACATTCATGTAACTGATCGACTTTGTTAATATCAGTATTTGGTTCCCATTCACCAAGTTCACTTGAGATAACGCTGATCAAACATTTATGTAAGTCGGCAGCCAATGTTTTCTAATCACACCTGCACAGCTGTTAGAGAGGCAGTTTAAACATTCTGACTGGACAGCACTGAATTAATTGTTTTACAATTGCAATCGGGATGCTAAATGGAAGATCACTTGCTATAGCTTTTTTTCCCCCAATGCATCTGCTCTCTCTGCCAATGTAGGAAATGAAGATCATGGCTTTACAACATTCTGTTGAAGTGCCTTGGGTGCTTACGTCATTAAACCCAAACTGCGACAGTGGGTAATTTCTCTCCATCTTTCAGCTTCTGTCAAGAGGCTTCTTGGCAATCTTAGCAAATGTTAACTGCTCCCTGCGCCAATCACTCCTCACTGCAAAACCCTGTGCTTCAACCTCTGGTGTGGCAGTTTGAAAATATCCAGCTCACAGCCCATACAATCACCAAATCCGTCAGAACAAAACTCACATACATGATATGTTGGATAATGTGTATGTTCCACAGATATGAATCGGAATTGCCAGTTATATTGTAGTGACGGATGTCATATCTCTCCGTGCCTGTGTGTTTGTGCGCTGTTGTTTTGTGATATTGTATGTATGATAAATTTTTTATTAAACTGCCCCACCAATCATTCCCACGTCCAGTCGAGTCCCGTGTTAGATGAAGCGTAACTTCACTCGGAATGTTTGCATTAAATGTCAGATAGGGAGTAAACATCAATCAGTATAGCTGCATCAAAACCAAACTGGCTCAGCACAACAGGGAATTACAACGAGTATAAACGTGTATCTATTTTTTTAAATCTTTCAACCCTCCCAGGTTGGGTAAACCACTATTAGAAAGATATTAGCTCTCCCTGGAACACAACGCATCACGTTTCAGTCAACAACCTTCAGTCAACAACCTTCAACCTTTTGCACGTTCGATTTTTTCTGCTCTTTTTACCAATGAGTCGCTCAATTAACTGAAACGGATATTTCACTGCATCCTTCAACTTTCCCCTGAACAAAGAACAAAGAACAAAGAACAGTACAGCACAGGAAACAGGCCCTTCGACCCTCCAAGCCTGTGCCGCTCCTTGGTCCAACTAGACCAATCGTTTGTATCCCTCCATTCCCAGGCTGCTCATGTGACTATCCAGGTAAGTCTTAAACGATGGCAGCGTGCCCGCCTCCACCACCCTACTTGGCAGCGCATTCCAGGCCCCCACCACCCTCTGTGTAAAAAACGTCCCTCTGATGTCTGAGTTATACTTCGCCCTCTCAGCTTGAGCCCGTGACCCCTCGTGATCGTCACCTCCGACCTGGGAAAAAGCTTCCCACTGTTCACCCTATCTAAACCCTTCATAATCTTGTATACCTCTATTAGATCTCCCCTCATTCTCCGTCTTTCCAAGGAGAACAACTCCAGTCTACCCAATCTCTCCTCATAGCTAAGACCCTCCATACCAGGCAACATCCTGGTAAACCTTCTCTGCACTCTCTCCAATGCCTCCACGTCCTTCTGGTAGTGCGGCGACCAGAACTGGACGCAGTACTCCAAATGCGGCCTAACCAGCGTTCTATACAGCTGCATCATCAGACTCCAGCTTTTATACTCTATACCCCGTCCTATAAAGGCAAGCATATGCCTTCTTCACCACCTTCTCCACCTGTGTTGCCACCTTCAAGGATTTGTGGACTTGCACACCTAGGTCCCTCTGTGTTTCTATACTCCTGATGACTCTGCCATTTATTGTATAACTCCTCCCGACATTATTTCTTCCAAAATGCATCACTTCGCATTTATCCGGATTAAATTCCATCTGCCACCTCTCCGCCCAATTTTCCAGCCTATCTATATCCTGCTGTATTGCCCGACAATGCTCTTCGCTATCCGCAATTCCAGCCATCTTCGTGTCATCCGCAAACTTGCTGATTACACCAGTTACACCTTCTTCCAAATCATTTATATATATCACAAATAGCAGAGGTCCCAGTACAGAGCCCTGCGGAATGCCACTGGTCACAGACCTCCAGCCAGAAAAAGACCCTTCGACCACTACCCTCTGTCTCCTATGGCCAAGCCAGTTCTCCACCCATCTAGCCACTTCTCCTTGTATCCCATGAGCCTTAACCTTCTTAACCAACCTGCCATGTGGGACTTTGTCAAATGCCTTACTGAAATCCATATAGACGACATCCACGGCCCTTCCTTCATCAACCGTTTTTGTCACTTCCTCAAAAAACTCCACCAAATTTGTAAGGCACGACCTCCCTCTTACAAAACCATGCTTTCTGTCACTAATGAGATTGTTCCGTTCTAAATGCACATACAACCTGTCTCTAAGAATCCTCTCAAACAACTTCCCTACCACGGACGTCAAGCTCACCGGCCTATAATTTCCTGGGTTATCCCTGCTACCCTTCTTAAACAATGGGACCACATTCGCTATCCTCCAATCCTCAGGGTCCTCACCCGTGTCCAAAGAAGCGACAAAGATTTCCGTCAGAGGCCCAGCAATTTCACCTCTCGTCTCCCTGAGCAGTCGAGGATAGATGCCATCAGGCCCTGGGGCTTTGTCAGTTTTAATGTTCCCTAAAAAACCTAACACTTCCTCTCTTGTAATGGAGATTTTCTCTAACGGGTCAACACCTCCCTCCGAGACACTCCCGGTTAACACGCCCCTCTCTTTCGTGAACATTGAACGACTCACCTCATAAATAAATGTAGTTGTGCAGCAACGGAAATTGAACAAAATATCGCGCGTCTATTGAAATATATGCTTAGTATCATTAATCTACACTATCCCTGATCGGCAGTGCCACTCCCGCCGCGCCGCACCCCCTCCCCTCTTTTGCCTCCCTCTCTGTCCTTTCTGAAACATCTGAAACACGGCACCTAAAGCATCCAGTCCTGTCCCTGTCCCCAAGTCTCCGTAATGGCCACCACATCACACTTCCAAGCAACGATCCTGTTGTAGGGAAAAATCCCTTGTACCAGTGCATTCAAGGAGGTCGAGTCTCAAGGCAAGGTTCAAAGTGTTTTTCTTTATTGTACAATTACTGTGATCCCAGGGGGACCCGCGTAGCCAGCTCAGAGACAGTGGCTTGGCCACGTTGATCTCAATAGTTACACATTCGCTCTGGATATTTATAGGAATCCAAATTCGAGCGGGAACATTTGCTCATATATTTTACAATACCTAAAAAGTGGCGGGATTCTTTAATTGCTGCCCTGAAGATTTGGCGGGCAGTTTCGATTCGAACAGATTAACACGAAGAATATGTATCCTATCCGGTCAGGAAGTTCCCTGGTAGACTTTGTCAATTTGCATCTGTATGGTATGTGTCCGTGTTAATGGGACTGTCTTTTCTTGCCCAGGTGTTTTAATGTGTTTCCCATTATCCTCTCGATGTGTCCCCTTATCTAAATCGACCTCCGATGTTTGTGTCTGTATTCTATGCTTGCGAGATTAGATGTTAATGTCATTTTGTCCTGCTGTGTGTAGGGGGATTTAATCTAATCTTTTATTCTTTTTATCCTGGTTTCTTAAGTTTCTTTGCCTGCCTTGGCCATTTATTCCCATAATATTATATTTACAGTACAATTGTGCCATATATCCCACTGCCAGGTCGTGACTCGCAGATATCCCGGTCTTCTGGCCAAGGGCCGTTTTAAAATGCAGCTTCGTGCTGTTGCTGGGCAGAATAAGGATCTTCTGTCAAATTCGAATTAAAGGTCTCTCAGTTGTGCAGAGGGGGATTTAAACGGATGTCCATTCGGGTGTTCCCCTCTGCATTGTGGGCACGTTATGAATGGTGCCAATCAGTCCAATAAATGAATATGTTTAATGAGGTGAATATTGATGAGATAGAAATAAAAATATGGCTTTGGAAAATGGCCTACTTCAGTCCCTCCTCTCGTCCAGGGGGTCCCATTCATGGCTGACCCCCCATGAACGATCTTCAGAGGTACAGTGACCTGTACAGATGTCGTCCTTGCCGTTGTTCCTCTTCCTCTATGGTGTGGTTAAATTCTTGCATCTGGATACTGGCAGTGGGTAGCATTCTTGATGCAATATTTGCAGATATCATTTTAATACAGGTTAGGCCCAGGCAGAGTGTGAACAGGATGGCTACTACTAAAATTAATCCCTTCATAATGTATGCTCCCCAAACTGTGTTAAACAGCCACCCTAACCACCCATCAGTCCCTGTAAATCCCTGTTTAAAGCTATCCAATTGCTTTTGTATCCCGGACATGGCTGCTGTTATGTTTAATGTCTCGTCGTGAACATATGTGATGCATTTTCCTCTGATGATGGTGCATACCCCTCCTTGTCTGGCTAGCTGATAGTCTACTGCATATCTCGTTTGCTGTGTGTATAGTCTGAGTTCTGCGAGTTCTTGGTCAATTGCACCCAGTGCTTGTAGGGTGCTGTTTCCTAAGATGGTAAGTCCACATATGAAGAAATTCCTATTACTGGCACTGAGCGCCCCTGCGGCGCCCCCTAGGGATAGTGTCCCCAGAAATCCAAACCCCAAAGAAGATCCTAATGTGACAGGGGCCTGCCAGTCGGCACAGAATTCTGCGCTGATGGCCCTGGTCACTATGCGTTCTGGACATGCCCTTCGCTTGGGCACGGAACCGTGAGAGGTCTGATTGTCCCTACGGAAAAGAACCTTGGAGGCCTGTCTGTGGCCGTCATGTATACATTTTTGAATAAAAACATATAACCTTCTTTAACCCGATAACATGCATTACCCCGGGGTCGTCTGACCACATGGTCCCATGTTGTGGAACCTTCCCTCCCCCGGGACTGTCCACTTGATTGTACCCCTTGGTGAGAATCAAATGTGTATGTCCCCGAGGCTGAGCTTACGTGGGTGCCGTTGCACTTGCCACACATAAGCTGCCTACCCGCGGTGACTGCATTGCATTTTTGTTGCTTGCAGTCACAAGTGAAGTGTCCTTCCCAGACCCAGTACTCCTGGAGAGGACAATGTGCCTCAGCGCATGAATCATTTTTAGGGACAAAGGCATGCACGCACCCCCATCCCTCTCCCTTAAATCATTGTGGGTAGTTCCCATGTGTCTCCTCCCCTTGGGGTCCCATCCCCCCTAGAATTCCCGGCTCAGTGAGCTCCTCACACCTTCCTTGTATCCCTTGTTTAAAGTACCCAATATGTTCCTTGCAGGGTGCCCCCGATGTGTCAATAGTGAATAACTATTGTGGGAGCCACCCTGGTGTTGCGAAGAATAGAGAGTTTACTGATCACGCTGAAGGGTAACAAGCGGTCCTATTCCCATAGATCTGGATGTGTGTTTTCAGGAATAGGTTTTCTTCCATGATTGGTGGTTCTGCTCCCCTAACCCCCATGTGTTGGAGCGTATTTACAATGGTCATGGTTATTTTCAAATATGTCCCTATTCCCATACCGTTTTTTTTTACAACAGTATTTTTACAGTTATAGTTTATACAGAAAATAAACAGGCAATTAAATTAAAATTAGTTTGTTCCGACGTCTAGATAGTAGATCTGGTCCTGGTGCCTGTGGAATTTGAACGAACGAAAACGGTATCTTTAGTTCATTTGTCTTCATACAGCTTTAATTGGGTCCAATGTTTCCAGACCCCCTGTCCCCTTATATCGATACAGGCACAGGTATCTCCGCTAATAATGACCTCGTAAGGTCCGTGCCATCTTGGGGCAAATCCTGGTTTTGCAGGAAGCACTTTTGTTAAGACGGCTCCCGGCTTTTGGGACCTCTGGTAATATTTCTGAGTCCTCCTCTGTATCGACCTGTGCCTGATTAAAAATTACGGACCGGCGCATCCCCTTCAATTGGGTGCTAAGGTCTCGGATGTATTGACGGATCTTATCCTTTATCGGACCCACATCTGTCCAGACTGTAATAATGTTTTCGGGTAAGTGCATTGCTCGCCCGGTCATCAGCTCGTATGGAGTCAAGCCGGTAGTTTGATTTGTGGTCGCCCTAAGCCTCATCAGAACTGCAGGTCCAATTTCTACCTGAGGATTGCATTGCTTTTGCCATGGTTATTTTTAGAGTCCGATTCATCCTCTCCACCATCCCGGAACTTTGTGGGTGATAGGGGATGTGAAATTTCTGTTTTCTTCCTAATAGTTGGCAAATGGTTTTCATAACCTTTCCTGTGAAATGTGTTCCCTGGTCCGAATCAACTTGAATTGGTATCCCCCATCGGGGAATGACTTCTGCTGCCAAAATCCTGGCTACCGTTAGGGCTGTACAATTGGTTGTGGGGAATGCTTCTACCCACCTGGTGAATTGATCTACTATTACCAGGCAGTATGTTTTCCGTGAGAGGGGGGCAATGGTCCTATGAAGTCCATTTGTATCTATTCCCAGGGTCCCTTTGGACTGGGTTGGTGTCCCATCTTTACCTTTATGGGCTTCCCGCGGTTGTGCTGTGCACATATAGTGCATCTGCGGCAGTATGCGGCCACATCCCGTCCCAATCCTTTCCACCACCACTCTCTCCCCAGGCTCTGTATCATTGCATCCCTGCCTGTATGGGGAAGTCCGTGGTGTAGTTCCAGTAATGGGTTCTGGATACATCCTGGTGCCAATACCCGGTTATCTTTTCTCCACACCCCGTCAGTCCCTTTAACTGCGCCCAGCTCCTCCCATCTATCTCATTCTTGTTGGGGAATGTCCCCATGTAATTTCTGTATGTCAATTTCTTCCGGTTCTACCACTATCGCTGCAAGGGGCAGGCTTTTAATGTCGCTGTTTTCTAGTGCTTGCTGTGCCGCTGTGTCTGCAGCTTGATTCCCTTTGAAATGAATCCACCCCGGGGTGTCCCTTCCGGGTTCCCGCTGGTGGGCTTTTATTTTAATTACTGTGGCCTCTGTAGGCTGTTCACTAGCTGCTAGCAGCGCCCTTATCTGCTGTTGGTGTTTAATGGGGGTACGTCCTGTAGTAATGAACCCCCTTCTCCCCCATGCGGACATGTAATCATGGACCACACCAAACGCGTATTGGCTGTCTGTATACACATTTACTGTTTTCCCTGCTGCTAATCTTAAGGCTTGGATGAGGGCAACTAATTCTGCGACCTGAGCGGACTGACCCCCGTCGATCCGTCCTGATTCTAGTGTTTCCAGGTTCTGGTCTACTACTGCCCACCCTGTCTTTGGTGATCCGGATACATATTTGCGGTACCCATCCACACAGAAGGTCTTATCTGCTGTTGGAAGGGGTTCGTCTCTAATCTTTCCTTCCTTGCCATCTTCGTCAATTTCTCCACAGCTGTGCACTTCCCCAATATCCAAAATCCCTTCCGCGGGGTTTTCTCCCGTGTCCCTAATGATGGTGACTGACTTGTTAGGTGGTAGGAGTGTGGCCTCCCATCTTGCCCTCCTTATATTCGAGACTGTTTTGAGTTTTCCCGTGTTTAGCGTTTCTCCCAATATATGTTTTGTGTGTAGCACGATAGCTCCTGTCATGACAATGGGCTCACTTATCCTCACAGCCCATGCTGCACAATCTAGGGCGGCTAAGCACCTGGGCATCCCGGTGACTACTGGTCCCTCAGCCGTTGACTAATACACTACGGGTCTCTTTCTATCTCCATGAGTCTGTGCCACTACGGCAGAATAGAAGCCGTCCTGGTTATCACAGAAGATGTGGAACTTCTTGCTTCCATCCGGCAGTCCCAGCCCTGGGGCTGAAATTAACCGAGCTTTCAACTCTGCATATGCTGTCTCTTGCTCTTGTCCCCACTCTATACTTTCCAAGGCTGGCTTTCCTCCCTTCACTAGTCTCTGAATTGGCTCCGCGATTCTTGCGAAGTCAGGGATAAAACTCCTACTGTAGTTGAATAGGCCTAAAACTTTTCGGACCCCTCTTACTGTAACTGGTAGCGGCATTTCTTTAATCGCGGTTTTGCGATCTGCGGGCATTTCTTTAATTCCCTGGGAAATTAGGTGTCCTAAGTACAGGACCTGGGGTTTTGCAATTTGTGCCTTATGTGGGCTGACATTCAGCCCGGCTTTTGCCAATCCTTCTAGTACTGTATACAGGGCTGCCTTGTGCCCTTCTTCTGTTTTGGACGCTATTAACACATCGTCCACATACTGGAGGACCGTATTGTCCTCATGCAATTTCACCCTACTCAGGATATCGCTCATTGTTCTGTGAAATATGGCAGGACTGTTGTGAAATCCCTGTGGGAAGCGAGTCCATGTATACTGTTTCTCTTCCACATTGAAGGCGAATTTGTTTTGGGATTCTGTGTCCAGTGGAAGGGACCAGAACCCATTTGCGATATCTAGCACCGTGAAAATGTTGTGGTCTTGTGCCAATCCGTTTAAAATAGTCGAGGGGTTTGCCACAATGGGGTGTAATTTAGGTGTTACCTTGTTCAACCCTGTGTAACCCATGGTGAGCCGGTAGCTCCCGTCAGGTTTTATAACTGGCCATGTGGGGGAATTGGTGGTACTGGTGGTTTCCCTGAGGATTCCCTTTTCTATTAAACCCTTGACTATTTCTACCACTGACCCTTGCGCTTCTCTCTTGATAGGGTATTGTCGGTGGGGCTTGTGTTCCGGTCCTGGGACTTTTATCGGTTCTGTGTCGATTAGTCCGGTATCTAATTTCGTCCCAGCCCAGGCTTCGGGAATGGAAGCGCAGATGGCTTCGAACCCTTCTTTTTCCTGATCCCAATCTCGGGCCACAATGGTGGCTACCCCAACCGTCCCCAGGTGGCTAGCTAATGTCCCTATTCCGGTCTTCCTACCGTCAGGTTGTGGCCAAATTAGTTTCCCTTTCCCACAATCTATCAGCACCTGGTATTCCCTCATTAAATCGTTCCCCATGATTGTGCCCTCATTATTCTGACATACGTAAAATTGCATTGGAATATACTTGTGGTTGATTTCTACTAGTGTGGTCTCGCTAAGATAGGCGGGTATTCTCTCTCCCGCTACCCCGGTTATGTGTATTCTTTTGTTGGTCAGTGGCAGGGGTAGGTTTGTAATTGATATGGCTGCTCCCGTATCTACTAACATGTGGCATTCCCTACCCCCTACCAAGGCTTCTACATATATTCTCTCCCCCTCTTCCCTGTTTTGGATGGGAGCTACGGGTTGTGAGATTTCGACCAGTGTTGGTCGATGAGTGGACACCGGCTTCTGTCGGGATTCACTGTCTTCTGTGGGCGAGGGTACACTAATCCTCTCCTGTCTCCCATATCCCTGGTTTGGGGTCTCTTCTAGTCACCCTAGTGGATTCCGGGAATGTGGTGCCCCCGGGGTTGGTCTATAGTTGTCTTGGGGTCTCCCATGTTTCCCCCAACACGTTGCCTCGGTGTGCCCTGCTCTGTGGCAGCGGGGCCCGCCGTTCTCGGGTTTCCCTTTGAATGGTGCTCCCCTGCAGAATCTAGCCGTATGCCCTGGCTGGCCACATGTGTAGCAGCTGAGCCCGGTTCTCCCCTTATCTCCGTTATGGGGGGTTCCAGTTCTCTCTCGTCTGGGCTTTGTCTGGGCAACCTTCCCTTCTTTTATCCCGCTAGCCCAGTCGACTAGCTCGTCATAGTCTTGGGATGCTATCACCCCCATCTTAAGGATTTCTTGGTGTACCTCTGATAGCCCGCCCTTGAATGCCTGGATAAAAGCCCTGTCTCTCCTATCCACATTGTCCTGTCCTGAAGACTGCCTATATACCTGGAATAATCTCTCTCCAAATTCCGATGCACTTTCCCCGTGTCGTTGTTTAGTATTTGTGATCCTGCTCCAATTAGTGGGGGAGTTCCCTAAGGCCCGTTGGATTTTGGTCTTAAATAATGTGAAGGGTGCCTGCTAGTCGTCTATCTCAGCCGTTGTAGGAACGGCATATGTCCACCTTCCTCCATTATAGTCCTGTGCTGCTTGGGTCGCTGGCCCTCCTGCCATCAACCTCCATTTATCCGCTGGACAGGCTGCCCTGACCAGCTGGTGTATGTCCCTTAAATGTAACTGGTGCCCAACCCAGAGTGAATCTAATTCGCCCCACAATCCCAGGTTTGCGCTTCTGGGTGTTAACTTCCCCAGGGATGCCATAATCTGCTGCCTTTTCCCTGGGTTAAAAGGCTTATCGGTTGCTCTTGGTTGTGCTAACGTCCCTCCTCTGGTGACTGGCGCTAGATTATAATTTTTTATGTCCCCTTCTGATACTGGAGCGGTTGCATGTTTCTGCAGTGACTCGTATGAGGGCCGACGGTCCGTTTCCTCTGATCTCTGCGTTATCTCCGCAGTGTGGTTTCTGTATTCTAATTCCCTTACTCTCTCCTGCAATACCTTAATTTGTTCTGTCTCTTGGTGTCTCTCCTCCATGGAGGCATTTACCTTCTCAATTCGTCCAGCTAACTGGGTCACCAACATTACTCCCATTACTTTTCTTTTGTCCCGTTTAACTCCGTCTACCCACTTTCTCTGATCTTCCAAAGTTTGTGATGCGTTCCACCCGTTCCGTTTCATCTATGCAACAATCGCTTCTCTGGCTAACAGATACTTAAAAATGAGAACAACTGCAGTTTCTCCCTCAATAACGTGGTCTGCCATTTTTCTGTCTAGCAGTCCTGCAACCCCCGTATGCTGGTTCCAACAGTAAAAGTGCCCCAACTCTCTCTCTCTTATCTCCTTGTCACTGATACTGCTCCAGCACCGTCTGTATTGCTGTAGGGTCTCGTAGTGGGGTCCCAGTGGGTCTCTGCCCCTGTGCTCCCCCAACTATTCTTGACACCTCACGCTTGGTCTATTTTGTGTTGCCTTATTGGGATGTGTGCTGGTCTTTAGTGGGTTTGTCGGCCCCTGCCCCAGCTCCTTTAAGTGCAACGCCTCCCGCTTGGCCACCACCTCCACTAGCAAGGTTGATCCGTTACCCCAAAAAGGGAGTTTCAGCTCCCTGGTACCCTGCTATGGACTGTGGTGTTCCCTACAGACGAACAAGGTTATCAAACTCCGCCCGGGTCCCGAGTCGATTCTCCGTCGTCGTTTCTCTTGGTCAGGATGGATCGGGTGCCCTCTTCCTCAACACTTACATATATGTATCTGTTATCAAAGCCCCTGTTATAATTAGTAACTGTATCGACTCTGAGGTTGTTCGTCCCTTCAGAGTCTGTGTTGTTACCCGATTTAAACTGTCCGTGCCTTGTCCCCTGAGTGCCTGTGCCTCTTAGCGCCCGCTTCAAACCCCAACCTTAGCGTGGGAGATTTCTCCTCTTAACGTCCAGTTTAGGGTAGGGCACCTTGAGTCAAGCACTCCTTTGTCCTATTGCCTTGGCACAGACAGCCGTTTCGTTTTCAATCCTGGCTTAGTTACACCAATTAGCCTTAGAATAAAAGGGAGTCACTTTAGAACAGAGATGAGGAGAAATTTCTTCAGCCAGAGAGTGGTGGGTCTGTGGAATTCATTGCCACAGAGGGCTGTGGAGGCCGAGACGTTGAGCGTCTTCAAGACAGAAATTGATAAATTCTTGATTTCTCGAGGAATTAAGGGCTATGGGGAGAGAGCGGGTAAATGGAGTTGAAATCAACCATGATTGAATGGTGGAGTGGACTCGATGGGCCGAATGGCCTTACTTCCGCTCCTATGTCTTATGGTCTTAATTCTGCATGCGGTTCTTTTCTTTATATTAGTCTTAATTCCTTATTCCCGTTATCAAATAGCCCAAAACCTGTTATCTTTACCTCTGGTCCTCTATTTCTATTAAAGTTACTTACCTTCTTCCACGCGGTCGTTCTGACCTAGACCTCTTTAGTGCAGTATTCTGTTTCAATTAAAAAAACTTAGGCAAGATTATACAGTTCTACAAGACAATATTTAAAATGGGCAAGCCCTAACCCTTAAACGTACCTCACTTTGAACGGAGACGTGTACTCGCCCTTGACTGCTCTGGATTTTTATCAGATTCGTTTAAATTTGATCCCGGCTTCCAGACCGTGGCCACCAGTCAGAAGTCAGATATCAAATCCTGCCGACTACGCCATTTGTTGTAGGGAAAAATCCCTTGTACCAGTGCATTCAAGGAGGTCGAGTCTCAAGGCAAGGTTCAAAGTGTTTTTCTTTATTGTACAATTACTGTGATCCCAGGGAGACCGCGTAGCCAGCTTAGAAACAGTGGCTTGGCCACGTTGATCTCAATAGTTACACATTCGCTCTGGATATTTATAGGAATCCAAATTCGACCGGGCACAATTGCTCATACATTTTACAATACCGAAAACGTGGCGGGATTCTTTAATTGCTGCCCTGAAGATTTGGCGGGCAGTTTCGATTCGAAAAGATTAACACGAAGAATATGTATCCTATCCGGTCAGGAAGTTCCCTGGTAGACTTTGTCAATTTGCATCTGTATGGTGTGTGTCCGTGTTAATGGGACTGTCTTTTCTTGCCCCGGTGTTTTAATGTGTTTCCCATTATCCTCTCGATGTGTCCCCTTATCTAAATTGACCTCCGATGTTTGTGTCTGTATTCTATGCTTGCGAGATTAGATGTTAATGTCATTTTGTCCTGCTGTGTGTAGGGGGATTTAATCTAATCTCTTATTCTTTTTATCCTGGTTTATTAAGTTTCTTTGCCTGCCTTGGCCATTTTATTCCCATAATATTATATTTACAGTACAGTTGTGCCATATATCCCACTGCCAGGTCTTGACTCGCAGATATCCCGATCTTCTGGCCAAGGGCCGTTTTAAAATGCAGCTTCGTGCTGTTGCTGGGCAGAATAATGATCTTCTGTCAAATTCGAATTAAAGGTCTCTCAGCTGTGCAGAGGGGGATTTAAACGAATGTCCATTCGGGTGTTCCCCTCTGCATTGTGGGCACGTTATGAATGGTGTCAATCAGTTCAATAAATGAATATGTTTAATGAGGTGAATATTGATGAGATAGAAATAAAAATATGGCTTTGGAAAATGGCCTACTTCAATCCACACTCTATGCTCATCAGCTTTATTCACTGCACTCCTGGCGTTAAAATAGACGCATCTCAAACATTTGGTCTGAGGTCTCCCCTTCTTTATCACCCGTCAATTCTCCCTCTTACAATGTGTACAATCTTTCTCTATTTCCGGGCTGACCTCCTCACTCTCAGTCACCTCACCATGATTCCTTCCCCCCAATCTTTGTAGTTCAAGTCTCCTCAGTAGCCTTAGCCAACCTTCCTGCCAGGATATTGGTCCCCCTGGGATTCAAGTGCCACCCGTCTTTTCTGTACACATCACACCTCCCCCTAAAGGGGTCCCAATGATCCAGGAACCTGAATCCCTGCCCCCCTGCTCCAGTCCCTTAGCCACGCATTCATCCTCCACCTCACTCCATTACTGCTCTCACTTTCCCGTGGCACAGGCAGCAATGCTGAGATTACTACCTTTGCGTTCCTTGGTCCCAACTGTCTACCTAACTCCCTATATTCTCTTTTCATTACCCCTTCCCTCGTCTTACCTATGTCAGCGTATTGTGGGTAGTGTCAACATTTATGGGGAATCCCCAAGCAACATCTCCGTATTTGGAGGGTTTAAAAAGGGCTTACCTTGGTGGTTCAGCTTCATTGTTCCCAGGAGCAGGCTGAGGGTAAGAGAGTGGGTTTTCTGACTTCAATTAATTATTTATTTTTCCAGTTAATTTTGGGTTTAAAATCGGAGGTTTTTTTCAAAACCGGAAGTCGGGCCAGGAGAGGCCAGGGGAAGTTTTTGGAGGGTTTAAAAGCGCACCAAAGTACACAGCGGGCAGCATCGTAGCGGGCAGCAGAGTGAGTGGGAAGTTGAGTGAGCTGTCAGGGCTTTGGCTCACAGGGCTTGGACGAGCAGGGGTGAGTTTTTGTTTCCTTACACTCTGATTAACTTTTCACTCTCTTACTTGACATAAAGTGTCCAGTATGAGTGTGAAACCAGTGTGTTGTTCCCAGTGTAGGATGTGGGCGGTCCTGGAGGCATCTGGCCTCCCGGACATCCACATCTGTGAGGGGTGTGTCGAACTGCGGTTCCTGACGGACCGTGTTAGGGAGCTGGAACTGCAGCTCGAGGATCTTAGGCAGATGAGGGAGAATGAGGAGGTGAGAGACAAGAGCTATCATCAGGTGGTCACACCAGGGCCACGGGAGGAGGCCAAGTGGGTGACGGCCAGGAAGGGTAAGGCTAGGGTGGTTGAGAGCACCCCAGTGGATTTGCCCCTGCACAACAAGTACTCCTGCTTGAGTACTGCTGGGGGGGACAGCCCGCCTGGGGGAAGCAGCAGTGGCCGTGTCTCCGCAGTGGAGTCCAGCCCTGTAACTCAGAGGGCTAAGGAAAAGAGGAGGAAGACGGTATTAATAGGGGACTCGATGGTGAAGGGGACAGACAGGCGTTTCTGCGGTGGTAGGCGGGATTCTCGCATGGTGGTCTGCCTCCCTGGGGCCGGGATCCAGGATGTCGCTAGTCGCGTCCCGGAAATCCTGAGGTGGGAGGGAGAGGAGCCTGAGGTAGCGGTACATATTGGTACCGCTGATGTGGGTAGGAAGGGAGAAGGGGTCATGAAAAGGGAGTACAGGGAATTAGGGAGACAGCTGAGAAAGAGTAAAGCAAAGGTAGTAATCCCAGGATTACTGCCTGTGCCACGGGAAGGTGAGGGCAGGAATGGAGTGAGGTGGAAGTTGAATGTGTGGCTGAGGGACTGGTGCAGGGGGCAGGGATTCAGGTTCCTGGACCATTGGGACCTCTTTAGGGGCAGGGCTGATCTGTATACAAAAAACGGGTGGAACTTGAATCACACGGGGACCAATATCCTGGCCGGTAGATTGGCTAAGGCTACTGGGGAGAATTTAAACTAGATAGGTTGGGGGGAGGGGAGCTAGAAGAGTTGACTCGGATCAAGGAACTAATTGATGGGGGGGAGGATGCAGGGGTAAGGGGAATTACAAAATTAATGGTAGAGGAGAGGGTGCAAGTGAATGAAGGCGGTAATTTAGATAAGGGAGTAGAGTGAGAGGGTGTTCGCGACTCATCAAAGCGGGTCCAGATAAAAGCTGGAATAAGGACACTTTGCCTGAATGCACGAAGCATTCGGAACAAGGTAAATGAGTTGATGGTGCAAATCAGCACAAGTGGGTACGATCTAGTGGCCATTACAGAAACGTGGCTGAAAGGTGACCAGGACTGGGAGATGAATATCCAGGGGTATCAGGCGTTTAGGAAGAATAGACAGGAAGGAAAAGGTGGTGGGGTCGCGCCATTAATAAGAGATAATATCAGGGTAGTACTGAGGGATGACATAGGGTCTGAGGAACAAAGCGTGGAATCATTATGGGTAGAGATGAGGAATAGTAGAGGGAGAAAGACACTAGTAGGTGTGGTATATAGGCCCCCAAATAATAATGTTGAGGTAGGGAGGGCTATAAACAAGCAGATAAGGGATGCGTGTAAAAACGGAACGGCAATAATCATGGGGGACTTCAACATGCACATTGACTGGCAGACTCAAGTCGGTAAGGGTGGAATGGAGGAAGAGTTCTTAGAATGCTGTCGGGATAGTTTCTTTGAACAGCATGTTACGGAACCGACGAGGGAACGAGCTATTTTGGATCTGGTATTGTGTAACGAGGTAGGTAGAATTAAGGATCTTATTGTGAAGGACCCTCTTGTGTCTAGTGACCACAATATGGTCGAATTTCTGATTCAGATGGAAGAGGAGAAAGTTTGGTCCCAAACCAGTGTCCTCTGTTTGAACAGAGGGAAATATGATAGGATGAGGGATGACTTGGCGAAGGTAGACTGGGAGAGCAGGCTGGCTGGTAGGATAGCTGAGGAACAGTGGAGGATTTTTAAGGAGATCCTTTTCAGTTCTCAGCAAAAATATATTCCAGCAAAAAACAAGGATTGTAAGAAAAGGGAGAACCAGCCGTGGATAACGAAGGAAATAAAGGAGAGTATTAAAATAAAAACAGCTGCGTACAGAGTGGCCAAAAATAGTGGAGAAACAAGTGATTGGGAAAAATTTAAAAAACAACAAAGAGAGACTAAGAAAGCGATAAAGAAAGGAAGGATAGACTATGAAGCTAGGCTAGCAATTAATATAAAAAATGATTGTAAAAGTTTTTATAAATATATAAAAAGGAATAGAGTGGCTAGAGTGAATGTTGGACCCTTGGAGGACGAGAGGGGGGAGTTAATAGTGGGAAATGAGGATATGGCTGAGTCTTTAAATAAGTTTTTTGTGTCGGTCTTCACGGTGGAGGACACAAATAGTTTGCCAAATATTAACGATAGAGGGTTGGCAGCAGGAGAAATACTTAATACAATTAATGTTACCAGAGAGGCAGTGCTGGGTAGACTAATGCGACTGAAGGTGGACAAATCCCCGGGTCCGGATGTAATGCATCCCAGGGTATTGAAAGAAATGTCAGAGGCAATAGTGGATGCGTTAGTGATTATTTAACAAAACTCGTTGCATTCTGGGGTAGTGCCGGTTGATTGGAAAACGGCTAATGTTACGCCGCTGTTTAAAAAAGGAAGGAGACAAAAGGTGGGTAACTATAGGCCGGTCAGCTTAACGTCTGTAGTAGGGAAAATGCTGGAATCCATTATTAAAGAGGAGATAGCAGGGCATCTGGATAGAAATGGTTCGATCAATCAGACGCAGCATGGATTCATGAGGGGAAAGTCGTGCTTGACGAACATGTTGGATTTTTATGAAGATGTGACTAGGGCGGTTGATGGAGGAGAACCGGTGGATGCGGTGTTTTTGGATTTCCAAAAGGCGTTTGATAAGGTGCCCCATAAAAGGCTGCTGAAGAAGATTAGGGCACACGGAGTTGGGGGTAGTGTGTTAAAGTGTATTGGGGACTGGCTATCCGACAGGAAGCAAAGAGTCGGAATAAATGGGTGTTTTTCCGGTTGGAGGAAGGTAACTAGTGGCGTGCCGCAGGGATCGGTACTCGGGCCGCAACTGTTTACCATTTATATAGATGATCTGGAGGAGGGGACGGAGTGTAGGGTAACGAAGTTTGCCGACGACACAAAGATAAGTGGAAAAGTGAATCGTGTGGAGGACGGAGAAGATCTGCAGAGAGATTTGGACAGGCTGAGTGAGTGGGCGAGGATATGGCAAATGGAGTATAACGTTGAGAAATGCGAGGTTACACACTTTGGAGGAAATAATAACAAATGGGATTACTATCTCAATGGAAACAAATTAAAACATGCTACCGTGCAAAGGGACCTGGGGGTCCTTGTGCATGAGACGCAAAAGCCCAGTCTGCAGGTACAACAGGTGATCAAGAAGGCAAATGGGATGTTGGCCTATATTGCGAAGGGGATAGAATATAAAAGCAGGGATGTCTTGATGCACCTGTACAGGGCATTGGTGAGGCCGCAGCTGGAATACTGTGTGCAGTATTGGTCCCCTTATATGAGGAAGGATATATTGGCATTGGAGGGAGTGCAGAGAAGGTTCACCAGGTTGATACCGGAGATGAGGGGTTTGGATTATGAGGAGAGGCTGAGGAGATTGGGTTTGTACTCGTTGGAGTTTAGAAGGATGAGGGGGGATCTTATGGAGACTTATAAGATAATGCGGGGGCTGGATAGGGTGGAGGCGGAGAGATTCTTTCCACTTAGTAAGGAAGTTAAAACTAGAGGACACAGCCTCAAAATAAAGGGGGGTCGGTTTAAGACAGAGTTGAGGAGGAACTTCTTCTCCCAGAGGGTGGTGAATCTCTGGAATTCTCTGCCCACTGAGCTGGTGGAGGCGACCTCGCTGAATATGTTTAAAGCGCGGATGGATGGATTCCTGATCGGTAAGGGAATTAAGGGTTATGGGGATCAGGCGGGTAAGTGGTACTGATCCACGTCAGATCAGCCATGATCTTATTGAATGGCGGGGCAGGCTCGAGGGGCTAGATGGCCTACTCCTGCTCCTATTTCTTATGTTCTTATGTATGTAAAGGCTGATGGTTATGCTGATACGGCCTGCGTGGGATTGTGGTCGGTGCAGACGCGATGGGCCGAGTGGCCTCATTCTGCACTGTCGACATCTATGATTCTATGATAAATGACATTGTAGAGGAGATTATAAGTTTTTGCAGCGAATTCTTGCATGTGTGCAATGGCGTTTAGTGTCTCTGGGGACTGTGTCAGTATTAAGACTGTATTCCTGGGAAATTGCGTCAGAATTTATAAGGTGATCAGGAAGGTGGATTCGGCATTTTCACAGAAGCTGCGAGAGGTTGTCGTATTGTCACTGGGATGACACTCCAAAAACTGCTGGGCAACTGTCTAGGAACAGGGCTGCAATTCCACCATGGCAGATCATGAAATATCATTTCAATTCAAAACAGATTGCGTTTTTTTAACAGATCTGGCGCACTAACATACATAGAACATAGAACATAGAACATTACAGCGCAGTACAGGCCCTTCGGCCCTCGATGTTGGGCCGACCTGTGAAACCAATCTAAAGCCCATCTAACCTACACTATTCCAAAATCGTCCATATGTTTATCCAATGACCATTTAAATGCTCTTAATGTTGGTGAGTTTAAGGACAAAAAACAATCTGCTATCCTTACGCATGATGGCGAAACGTCACTCCAGCTGCAAAGCAATACTCTCCGAAATGGTCTCTAAGTTGCTCCAGCAACCGGCCTGCAGCTGCCAGTGAGCAGAACTGATGCATGGCTTCAATCTTTAGAAGTGAAAGTGGGGAAAGTTTTGCGTGTCACGCCAGAAACAGGGTTAAATTCCACTTTGTGGAGGTCAGAATGCATTCGCAAGTATGGGCTGGAAGTCGAGGTGTGTGTGTTTTTTTAAAAATTGTGCATCGGCTGTCGATTCCACCTGGAGCACATGGTGCAGGAGTTGCAATCAGCAGGAAGGACATGAGGCACACCTTCAAATTAACCAAAGCAAATTTGTGTGTAGAAAGTCGGTTGTCCATCACTGGGGAGGATAATTGCCATCTAGCATTCACACTTCTAGGCAGTTCACTGAAATGCCCACTCACGTGCACATTTTTTGCAAACAAAATTTTATCGCATAACCACCACAACTGGACCAGTTGTTCAAACGGTCAGATCAACGAATTAATTCATAATCAGAAATCCAAAAGGGATCAGCGCTGAAACACTGCAAATGATTGGGAGTGGAAGCACATTTCCGGGTGACCCGCACCTTGTCGCGTTCAGGCTACAGTTCTCCAAAAGGGATGACAAGGAAAAATCAGTGCAAATAAATAAAAAAATAATAAATGACAACAACTTGAGGCACTGGACCATCTCTAAAATTCTTGTTTTCTATCCCGTCCAAATATATTGTAAGGACACACTCACTGAATCACAGAGCTGCATTTTGATTCTGGATTCCTCAATTTTCATTTATCTCAGGAGTTTATTCACTCCTCTTTTCAAAATTAATGTTTACCTAGAAAATTCCTGACACGAAACAAAATGCAATAATTTCTCCTTGCAGACGCTGATTCACAAGCAGAACCTTAGTTGAATTAATCTCCCTCAGTTACCACAGTTCAACAGATATATATCCAATGTCAAAATGATTCGTGACTGAGAACATCCATACCCCAAATTTTCTTAAATTAAGTGCTTAATGGTTTGCAAACACAATTAATTACAATATGGTTTTTCGAATGACTGCAGATGTCTGTGTCCACTGGCTTTACACGAAAGGTTTTTTTTAATGCAGTGGATTGCAAACTATGAAAAGCAAAAATTGGCCTGGTGAAGCAAATTGATAACTTGAATTTGGTTTTTATTTCGAAGCCAAACAGTAATACACATCAGTTTGTTGTTTCAAGCTGCATCGAGTCCGTTTAAGTTGACGCCTGAATATTCTTTTGCAAAGAATATCAAGTGCTCCATTTGCCGGGCTGCAGCTGGCAGTGGTCTGAACAGCTGCCCGATTTCAGTCTTTACACGTGAACACATGGGAGGATTTTGAGTTGATTAAGCATAATTTCTGATATCAAGCATATTCACACACACAGATGCTCACAAGCAAAAGAAGCTCAAAACAGAAGCAACCATTCTCGACCAGTTACATACACTTAGTCAGTTTCCAGCTATGCCTGACACATGCAACTCTCCCTCTCTCACTAATCCAGCCTTCCACCTCTCTCACACGCACACATTCCTACCTCTCTTCTTTTTAAGCACACACCCACAATCTCAGCTATCTCGATCCCTCCCATCTGAAATCTCCCTAAATTTCTCTCTCACACACACACACACACACAAACACGCACACACACACACACACACACACACACACACACATTCTCTGTTGCTCACACACACTCATATATACTCACCCATGAGTCTTTCTCACATACGCACAAACTCTCACAATCAGAATTCTTACTCAACCGCCCACCCCCATTCTCTCTCTCACCCACACGCGCCCTTCTCTCTCCCATACACGCTCGCACATCTCGGTCTTCCAAACCCACAGTACTGGGCAGACCTTAATCTCTCCCCCTCTCTTTTCCCTTTCTATTCCTCTCTCCCACTCTCTCTCATCCACCCACTCAACTCGCTCTGCCGTTCACACTCACATTTCTCTCTCCCAACAACACTCTAATGTATCCATTCCACTCACATTCGCGCCTTACCCTCCCACTTCCCACTTGGGTCTGCAAACCCCTCCTCTTTCTCATGTTGCCTACAACCTGTATCTGTCTGCCGCACAACCATTCTCCTTCCTCTCCCTCCTTCCCATCACTATCCCAGCTCTCGTCTCTCACCCACACGATCAAACTCTCCTCTCTCTCACCCAAGCCCCCATCTCTACCTCTCCTACCTACACAACCGACTTTCAACTCCCTCTCCCATATTCTGATTTCACCCTCTCACCCAGCATCCCATCAATCCTGCTATCTCTCCCTCGACCATGGACTCCCAGTACCTTTCGAGCAGCAGTGGACTCATGTACCCCAGGCCTTGGACTCCTGGCCTTGGGCACGCAAACCCGATGATTGCAAGACTATGTTCTCTGAACTGCTTCATTTTAAGAAGGTACTTCCACACTTTACATCTTGGGATAAGCTTATCGGGGAACATCATTCGGAAAATGTAGTACCGATGCTATTTCCCGTCATGCAGCCGTTGGCGTATTTATTTCAATGGGTTCTTCAAAAAAATAAAATTGAGGATCTGATTAATTTGTGCAGGGAATTTGCGAGAACGTATCTGGAACACTACAAGATTGGGCTCGTTCTCTGTCGAAACATTTCAATGAAAAGGAAGGAGTCCACAGAAAGACTAGTTGAGTTGATACCTGGAATGGACGAGTTCTGTTATGAGGAGCAGCTGAGAAGCAACACCTCTCTCTGCTGCAGTTGAAAGAGTAACAAGATCAGCCAGGATCCTAATGGGTAAGCATGGATATGATGTTTCCAGCTGAAGCAGCTGTTTAGAGAAGCTAAGATCGACAATGCATTTTACATTTAGAAGGAAAATTACAGAATATTTGTTCTTCTCATGATGCATCGGATGTCCATGGAACTAATGGGAACGACATGAATTCCCCGTCTCTCTCTCCCGTTTTCTCTCACCTCTCTCTCCTCTCTCTCATCCTCTCTCTCTCCCTCAACTCCTTCGCCCCTCCTCTCTCCTCTCATCCCTCCACCTCTCTCTTTCCCTCTTGCTCACTCTCAGCAATATAAACAAACATCTGCAGTCATAACAGAAGGCCCCGGGGGTATTAGGGGGTGAGGGAAATGGGTCAAATATAATCTCCCAACGATTGAACTGCCAAGGGAAGATTCAACAAACATTCATGAACTAATTTCTGGAAACTTCCTGGCGCCGTGGAACTGCTTAAGCCATTCTCAGAACATTTTGGCATTCTCAAATGAGTCCTATAGCCAGGATGAAGAAACAGCTGGCGTGTATAGGGTGTGTGTGTGTATGTGTGGGAGCATTGTTTTCGGGCGTTGGGGGAGGTGTAACATCATTGGAATCATTGGTGCAATTTGATCATAATATGTGATATTGGGACTAGCATAATTTACCTACAATCTCCAAGAAAGAAGGTATAAAACATAATATTTGGTGGGCCTTGCTTGCAAGCTGTCAAACCGCTGCCTTGCATTCCAGGCGTTAGGAGGTACAGAGGGACAAATGAAGGAACTGACTGTCATTCGAAAAGTCGAAGACAGAGATAGCTGGCACGATCATTTTGTGCAGCGGAATTTCGTGTGGTTCACTTCTTCATTCTTTATGACAATTTTCTTTGCATTTTCGTCGCCTTAGCTTAATGTTGAGAATCATTGATCGATAATAGCAGCGTGCCTGTTCTCAAAGGAGATTCATAAATATTGATTATTTTGATTTAAATGTGTTTTTTTTAAATTTGCGGCCTTTCAAAGCTGTGCTTCATCATAAATATTGCAAACTTAATGAATTAATTTTAAATGAATTGCAAACAGTCTGTGACAACTGCTGGCTGGGGACGGTCATATCCTAGTTACTGGTGCATCCTGACCCAACATCTGAAAATAATGAGAGCATCATCGCACCTTCGAGCTCATCATGCCCACCACCCTCCCCCCCCCCCACCCTCCACCACACCCCCCCCCGCCCCCACAGGCTCTGTAACATTGGTGAGTGTTCCATAGCTCCATCAATTTAATAACGTGACAATTCCTCCCCACCCTGTGAATGTAATGACACATCCCGCTCAACACATTCATTCTATTAGTGAAAGCACCCCATCTTTCTTTCGATAATAACTGTTATACAAACTCAGCCACACGGTGTTATGGGTCTTCTGTTATTCCGTGAGAGCCCCAGAGCTCTGTGGCCAACACATTTATTACCATCCTGGGATTAAACGGAGTCGGTAATCTCTGGGACAATTTCCAATACACACATGCACATACAGCCAAACAGACACATCGACACGCACATGCATACGTGTGTGCATCGCATTTCTATCATGGCAAACGTCCGCCTGTTTCACTATATTGACTATTGCCCCACATCGTGAGATTACTGGTAACTGCTCAGCTCTTGAAGCATGGTCATATTCTCCATTCCGTATACCATCAAAATATACCTCCAGCCTCTGTAATCTGGTAGAAAGTTCGCAAAATTATTACCATAGTGACAGCACCGTATAATGTGTTACGAGAGTGATAGACGATTCGTTTTGTACCACAATCGACAGTTAAGTTTCATGCATGCAGTTTCTATCAGTCCCACGGTTTGATACCACAGAATTGTCGTCCCAATCCATTATTTTGGTGGCGGGCTTTGGTCCTGTAACAAATGTGACAGGTGCTCCAATTCATTAGTGTAATGGCAGATATTGTCTCTATTACCATAGTGACATTCTCCAAACTCTATTATCATGTTGAGATCACGCAAAATCTGTGCACATGGTGAAACACGTTCACAAGCTGTGACAAGAGTGGAAGACCTCATGCGCTGTGTGAATAACAACAATCCCTCAACGCTGTTTCAATGATTAAAGTGCCATGGATTGCACACCCCGACAACCGCAATACTACAGTGACAGCCCCCTGCCGTGTAACCATAGCAACAATATCCCCATTATCCAGCCAAATTGGCAACATCCTGCTTCGCTAACAATTTTGAAAGGCCCCGAACTTGTAAACGTATTCACAGTGACACCATTCCTTTAATTTAGCTACAATGACAGCCCCAAGACTCAATTGCCATCGGGACAATCACCTGACAACATTAGAATACTGACAGCCTCTGTTGTGACACGGTATTAACAGTCACCCGAACCCATTAAAAATACCGAAAGGCCCCTGTTCTGTAACAATGTTTAAGAGCATAAGAACAAATGATCGAGGAGCAGGAGTAGGCCATCTGGCCCCTCGAGTCTGCTCTGCCATTCAATAAGATCATGGCTGATCGTTTTGTGGACTCAGCTCCACTTACCCGCCCGCTCACCATAACTCTTAATTCCTTTACTGTTCAAAAATATATCTATCCTTGCCTTAAAAACACTCAATGAGGTAGCGTCAACTGCTTCACTGGGCAGGGAATTCCACAGATTCACAACCCTTTGTGTGCAGAAATTCCTCCTCAACTCTGTCCTAAATCAGCTTCCCCTTATTTTGAGGCTATGCCCCCGAGTTCTAGTTTCACCCGCCAGTGGAACAACTTCCCTGCTTCTATCTTACCTATTCCCTTCATAATCTTATATGTTTCTATAAGATCTCCCCTCATTCTTCTGAATTCCAATGAGTATAGCCCCAGTCTACTCAGTCTCTCCTCATAAGCCATACGCTCTCAACTCCGGAATCAAGCTAGTGAATCTCCTCTGCACCCCCTCCAGTGCCAGTATATCATTTCCCAAGTAAGGAGACCAAAACTGTACACGGCACTCCAGGTGTCACCACACCAGCACCTTGTACAGCGACAACATAATCTCGCTGTTTCTAAACTACATCCCTCTAGCAATGAAAAACAAAATTCAATTTGCCTTCATAATTACCTGCTGCACCTGCAAACCAACTCCTTGAGATTCCTGCACAAGGACACCCAGGTCCCTCTGCACAGCAGCATGCTGCAATATTTTACAATTTAATAATAGTCCATTTTGCGGTTATTCCTACCAAAATGGATGACCTCACATTTACCAACATAGTACTCCATCTTCCAGACTTTTGCCCACTCACTTAGATCATCTACATACCTTTGCAGACTTTCAGCGTCCTCTGCATACTTTGCTCCTCCACCCATCTGAGTGCCATCTTACTGTATCCTATCTCTATTACTGCCGTGACAGACGCCTGGCACAGTAATCATTGCGAGGTCAGGCTACCTTCTTATAAGAGTGACAGTTCCCTTCACGAAAATGACAGCAACAGTCCTTTCACCGTTGTAAAATAGTGAGAAGCTCCTGCTCTACAGCCAAGTTGAGAGTCCCTCGACACTCTAAATTAGCTGACAACAGCCAACATTTGAATGAATAGTGATATTTGCTCGTTGAATTATCAGAATAATAACACACGTGATCCATTCACATGGACACAGTTCACTCCCCTGCAACCCCCACCCCCACGTCCACCCCTCCCCCCGTCCCCTCTCCGCCCCCGCCAAATGTTTGCACTGGCGTTGCGAAATGAAATAAGAACATTCTGAACACTCTCTGATTGAGTTCTTCTCATTGAATTAATTGACTAACTTGAATTAGTGGATATTGAAGCACCTTTCGAAACTGTTCTCTGAATTTAGTCTGAGTCACAGCATAAATACAAGTGTTTGTACAGCAACTCAGTTGCTGCAACATGAAACCCAATTCCTGAACAAACCAGTGGAGATAGATAGCTTCAAACCCCAAGTAATACATTCGCGTCCAGATCGAAAACACCATCAAAACTGACCATAACAAAATGAAATTGGCTGAAATAACAAGAAGTAAGGTGATGGATTTTTTTCGACTTGCCATCTCTGGATCTCTCGAACTGTCCCCACCGCTCAGAGCTTGGAGTCTCCTGCGCGCTCTGCTTGTCACTAAAATGTGCCTGACCGTGAAAGCATTGAGCAACAAAATCAGAATAAAAGGCAGGCACGGATTTATAATGGTATGAAGGAACTCGATTGCTACCCACGCTGGAGATTCCAGAACATCGAATAAGTAGTCACAAAACCAAGGGTCGTTGGCAAGCTGATATCCACCATTTAACATAAAATACCAAAACATGTTTAGCAAACAACTCAGTACAGTTACTGTTCCCAAAACAACAGCCGCCATTTCTATTGTACAATATTTAATTTTGAACTTCGAGAAACAAATGGCCACAAAACGATCACAGCTGAAAGTGACGGTGAACCAGACAGAGCAGTCAGTTGCAGCATGGAGCAGGACAGCGTGGATATTACACACGGGGATGGATTTCAGGAAAAGCAAATGTTCTACAAAAACAATTGGAATGTGTCTCAATATCACATCGAGAACAACGACCAGTAAATCCGCCAATGCCATTGCTACCAGGTAACGAGTGGTGCACTTGGATAGGCCACATTCATCACGTGTCAGGATATATATTGTTATTGTGTTAACTGTGGGGGAAGAAAAAACCTTTGAATGTTACATCGAGTTGACATTACATGAAGGGTGAGAAATTTGTGAGCATGAGAGACAATCTCATTGTCTCTTGAACGCAAACAGATCTGATAAATTTCAGGCTTTTCCTCTAAGTTGCAGTCAAAACTCTTCAGAAAAACCTCACTGCTTGTGTCCCTTCAGCATGGTTGTATTTTCGTTGGGCAGGGGTTCCTAATTTTTGAGTTTCCTTCTTACCTCCAGCTGTTCAATCACAATGTCGTTTTCTTTTTCGAAGGAATTAGCAGTCACAGAGCTCATTGACAGAATATGACAGGAAGAGTGTTCTTCCCAGTATAAACATCGTCTCTGTCCTGTGAGCACACTTTCAGATTTCCCATCTCCACATATTAACATTGCAACTGATGCACAGCTTAACGATCTTCGGTGCACATCCACCCCACAAAAAATGTTCCACGGGCATAAATCTGCATAGAAGGAATTGCCATAAAGGGTGCCGGGGTTGATGGTAGGAATGAGTGGTGAATTGCCAGAGTGCGATTGCAATCACAATTACACACAACATGCACACTCACGGTGTATGTACATTGCTGGAAAGAACAGGAAAGGACAATGACAGGTCCCCTAGTATGAAATTACTCTCCGTCTTTCTCTGTCACACACACATGCACACACACACGCATTCACACACACACGCACAGACCCACTAGACAGTGTGTGTTTATTTTTTGCCCTGGAGCTAGTAACGTTTAATGAGTAAGCGACCGTTAGGGTAAGATAATTTTTGCTTGTTAGGCCATGTTTGCTGTGTGCTGTATGTGCAGTACCACCGGAAATTCTTTTTGCATTTGGATACAGATGTAACATTTGAATGGATTGAGGGTTACAAGAGGGGAAGAGCTGCACTTTTCATCAGCCTTTTAATTTGCTGAGGGGAAAATTAACGGTTTTGCTGATGATAGAACTGGTTTAAATTTTAAATGGCTGGCCAATTTGAGATTACTGGGTTTGTTTAAAAAAGGAGGTAGAGAAAAGGTGGGTAAATATAGGCTGGCTAGCTTAACTTTTGGAGTAGGGAAAGTGCTTGAATCCATCATCAGGGAAGAAATGGCGAGATATCTGGATATAAATTGTCCCATTGGGAAGACGCAGCATGGGTTCATGAAGGGCAGATCAGGTTTGACTAACTTGGTGGAATTATTGGTGAAAATTACGTGCACAGTGGACACCTATGGATGTGGTGTACCTGGATTTCCAGAAGACATTTGACAAGGTGCCCATTCAAAGGCTGCAAAGGGACATAAATAGTCTTATTGAGTGGGCAAGGGTCTGTCAGATAGTATACAATGTTGGTAAATGTGAGGACATCCATTTTGGAAAATAAAGCGAAATGGACTATGATTTAAATGTTGAAAAATTGCAGCATGCGGCTGTGCAGAAAAACCTGGGTGCCCTTGTGCATGAATCACAAAAAGTTAATTTGCAGGTGCAGCAGGTACTTAAGAAAGCAAATTGAATTGTGTCCTTCATTGCCAGAGGGATGGAGTTTATAAACACCGAGATTACGTTGCAGCTGAATAACATGCTGGTGAGGCCACACCTAGGGGACAGTGTGCAGTTTTGGTCTCCTTACCTCAAAAAGGACATACAGGCACGGGAGGGGGGAACAGAGGAGATTCTCTTCGTTGATTCCGGAGTTGACAGTCCAGACTGAGTAGACTGGGGCTATGCTCATTGGAATTCAAGATGAATGAGGAGAGATCTTAGAGAAACATATAAGAATATGAAGAGAATAGATAAGGTAGAAGCAGGGAAGTTGTTTCCACTGGCAGGTGAAATAAATAATTGGCCTCAAACCAAGGGGGAGCAGATTTAGGAACGAGCTGAGGAGGAACATCTTCACACAACGAGTTGTGACTCTGTGGAATTCCCTGCCCAGTGAAGCAGTTAAGGCTATCTCATTGAATGTTTTTTAAGGCAAGGACAGAGACATTTTTGAACATTAAATAAATTAAGGGTTATGGTGAATGGGCGGGTAAGTGGAGCTGAGTCCACGAAAAGATCTGCCACGATCTTATTGAATGATGGAGCAGGCTCGAGGGGCCAGATCGCCTAGTCCTGCTCCTCGTTCTTATGTTCTTATGCTCTTATTATGCTATTAGATCCTGGCAATAGTATTGAAGGACGGACTGATAACAGTGACTTCAGTCTTGCGAATGGCAGGTGCATCGAATATTTGTTTTTGGAATCTGGGATATCTGACCAGCTAAATTGTGTAAATTTATCGAGAAGAACTACAGCAGAGACAGACAGAATTTCTGAGTCCTACTCACTGAAGGAAGAAGGACATGTTACACCAAGTGTTGAGAATACATGTGGTTTTATGGAATTTCGAAATAGAGGCAAAGAGTACGAAATATCAGCAAGTAAATATGAACCTGTATAAAGACTAGTTGCCTTAAATGTCCACCTGATGTATTGTGCACGAAATGGACAACACGCTTCAGAATGCAATGAAATCCTTTTTACAGGTATAGAAAAAATAATTAGAATTGATCCAGCAAAGATGAATCACACAGTTATGCACATAAAACACATGTTCAGGGTATGAAGTGTTTAAATAAAGTGAATAGAGATAAACATTTTCGAATGCCTGAGCAGTCAAAATTAAATGACACAAGTGCACCGTAATTGTTACAAGAATCAGAGGATACATGACGTGAACAATTACTGCAAGCAAATGATGCTGGTTGGCAATACACTGTTTTATTAGACACCAATATGAAAATGTAGTTGATACATATGCGATTCAGAAACTGCACATGTATGGAGAGAGAGAAAGAGACTGGGAATAATAAGATTGTTCAACAGAACGAACGGAGACACAAAGGGCAGAAGAAGATCCTGTCAAACTTTCCCGTTTCCCAAATCTTCAAACTCTGTTTGACATGTTGACACATAATGTCGTTTTTTTAACGAAAGTTGAGGTGCATGGGTTTCCAAGTGTAAGACTGGCTTGGAAATTGGATGAGCGACAGATAGCAGGCAACAGTGAACAACTGTTGAGCTCCAATTTGGAAGTGAGCACTGCATGTGAATTACCACCGTTTGGGCAACTGCACAACAGCAGGGGGCGCATCCTGGATCCGAAGGCTTTCTGGTTTATTCATGCTGCAAAGATTGAGGTTGGGCGAAGTACGTGCAGGATATCAGCTCTAACGGTGTCCATCAGTGCTTGTGCATCCAATGTAAAAAGCGCATCATTGAACATCTGTACTCCAGCTGTGAGAATGGCAATTCCATTCAACGCTATCCTCCTGTTGCTGCACGCATCCTGACAACACTCGTCTGGACTAAGGTTGGGTGACACTGAACAACTTTACTGCTGGATCTGCCCATTACCATGAAACAATCAATTCCAATGATTAGGAAACAATGAGGAAAATTAGATGCTGACAATATTGTGGAATTAACAAACCACATTGTCTGATGCAGCTCCAAATCATGGCTATCACTTTTTTTTCCTCGAGGAGAAAAAAGCACAGAAAGTCAGAGAGATACAGCAGAAAACATGCCGAATCCTTGTCTTCGTGCTATTGAGCCTGTGAAGGAGAGGGCAAAGTAAGAACATAAGAACATAAGAAATAGGAGCAGGAGTAGGCCATCTAGCCCCTCGAGCCTGCCCCGCCATTCAATAAGATCATGGCTGATCTGACGTGGATCAGTACCACTTACCCGCCTGATCCCCATAACCCTTAATTCCCTTACCGATCAGGAATCCATCCATCCGCGCTTTAAACATATTCAGCGAGGTAGCCTCCACCAGCTCAGTGGGCAGAGAATTCCAGAGATTCACCACCCTCTGGGAGAAGAAGTTCCTCCTCAACTCTGTCTTAAACCGACCCCCCTTTATTTTGAGGCTGTGTCCTCTAGTTTTAACTTCCTTACTAAGTGGAAAGAATCTCTCCGCCTCCACCCTATCCAGCCCCCGCATTATCTTATAAGTCTCCATAAGATCCCCCCTCATCCTTCTAAACTCCAACGAGTACAAACCCAATCTCCTCAGCCCCTCCTCATAATCCAAACCCCTCATCTCCGGTATCAACCTGGTGAACCTTCTCTGCACTCCCTCCAATGCCAATATATCCTTCCTCATATAAGGGGACCAATACTGCACACAGTATTCCAGCTGCGGCCTCACCAATGCCCTGTACAGGTGCATCAAGACATCCCTGCTTTTATATTCTATCCCCCTCGCAATATAGGCCAACATCCCATTTGCCTTCTTGATCACCTGTTGTACCTGCAGACTGGGCTTTTGCGTCTCATGCACAAGGACCCCCAGGTCCCTTTGCACGGTAGCATGTTTTAATTTGTTTCCATTGAGATAGTAATCCCATTTGTTATTATTTCCTCCAAAGTGCATAACCTCGCATTTCTCAACGTTATACTCCATTTGCCATATCCTCGCCCACTCACTCAGCCTGTCCAAATCTCTCTGCAGATCTTCTCCGTCCTCCACACGATTCACTTTTCCACTTATCTTTGTGTCGTCTGCAAACTTCGTTACCCTACAGTCCGTCCCCTCCTCCAGATCATCTATATAAATGGTAAACAGTTGCGGCCCGAGTACCGATCCCTGCGGCACGCCACTAGTTACCTTCCTCCAACCGGAAAAACACCCATTTATTCAGACTCTTTGCTTCCTGTCGGATAGCCAGTCCCCAATACACTTTAACACACTACCCCCAACTCCATGTGCCCTAATCTTCTTCAGCAGCCTTTTATGGGGCACCTTATCAAACGCCTTTTGGAAATCCAGAAACACCGCATCCAAAGGTTCTCCTCCATCAACCGCCTTAGTCACATCTTCATAAAAATCCAACATGTTCGTCAAGCACGACTTTCCCCTCATGAATCCATGCTGCGTCTGATTGATCGAACCATTTCTATCCAGATGCCCTGCTATCTCCTTTTTAATAATGGATTCCAGCATTTTCCCTAATACAGAACTTACGCTGACCGGCCTATAGTTACCCGCCTTTTGTCTCCTTCCTTTTTTAAACAGCGGCGTAACATTAGCCGTTTTCCAATCAACCGGCACTACCCCAGAATGCAACGAGTTTAGATAAATAATCACTAACGCATCCACTATTACCTCTGACATTTCTTTCAATACCCTGGGATGCATTCCATTTGGACCCGGGGACTTGTCCACCTTCAGTCCCATTAGTCTACCCAGCACTGCCTCTCTGGTAACATTAATTGTATTAAGTATTTCTCCTGCTGCCAACCCTCTATCGTTAATATTTGGCAAACTATTTGTGTCCTCCACCGTGAAGACCGACACAAAAAACGTATTTAAAGACTCAGCCATATCCTCATTTCCCACTATTAACTCCCCCCTCTCGTCCTCCAAGGGTCCAACATTCACTCTAGCCACTCTATTCCTTTTTATATATTTATAAAAACTTTTACTATCATTTTTTATATTAATTGCTTGCCCAGCTTCATAGTCTATCCTTCCTTTCTTTATCGCTTTCTTAGTCTCTCTTTGTTGTTTCTTAAATTTTTCCCAATCATTCGTTTCTCCACTATTTTTGGCCACTCTGTACGAAGGCAGTTTGCTATATACAGAACATGTAAGGGACAGCGAGATCACTTCCCAGTTGAACATAACCGCGGTACTGATAGTTATGAGGGTGCTGACATGGACTGTCCGGGGCTGGCTTCCAGGCTGCAGTTTGAGAATGGCTGCTGTGACGGAAATGACAAGCATAAAGTGGCAAGTGTTTGATGAGATGGATATTAGAACTGTGGTGTACCTGATTGTTCGGTGATTGAAGAGGAAGGTGGATGGGATGTTGGGTGGATGACATGCTGGTGGTTGAGGGTATATGGACCTTTGTGTGTTAGATGAGAGTCGTGTTAAGGAGGACAGTTGCATCAGCTGGTAGCTGGGTGAGGTGGCATGCGGTTCAAATGGTAGTTGGATTTGCAGGTAGATTGGCGAGGTGATAAGTGGGGAAGGTGCCAAGTGGATGCCGTTGTGGGTGAATGTTTTGGCGAGCCCCTGCGTTGGTAAAAAAGCATGTCGTCAAGTTTTCGTCGATGATGTTTTAAATGGATGAGACGTTAAGAGGCTGAGATATAATGTGGGCGATTTTTTTTAACAGATTATGTTTTTCGGTAGAAGTGGTGGTTTCGGGAAGTTCTATTCATTGGTTGCGGTGGTAGGTGGATTAATTGGCAAGTGGTTGAGATATGAGGTGCTTGACATCATAGCTGGATGGTTTAAATGAGGTGGCAGGTGCCTTTAACTGAATGCTTTGGTCCGTGAGGAGGTGGTATTTGTTTACTTGATAGGAAAATGAGTTGATTTCTGGATGTGACGAAGCTGAGTGAGTATTAAATTGTTTGAGGTGATCAGAGGGAGAACTGGTCTGGTTATATGGTGCAAAATACTTAAGGTTGTATTTGGATGAGAAAGTGGCTGAGAGAGTTGCTAATGTGTGGGAGTGCCATGTGCGATTTTTGATAGCTGGTGCGTTGGTCGGTATGTGAGATAGCGGCGGATGGCTGATTTTGTGTGTGGGTGATTTCAAATGTGGCTGAGGTGACTAGGCGATGAGCGAGGAATTGTATGAATTTGTATGTGGACGAGATCGTTATTGAATGAGGTGAAGAGGGACCAGGTGCTTGTCGGGAGGTTTGGTAATGTTGTGCGGCAGTAGCTGATTGATTTGGAAAGTGTACAATGCTGAGTGGTAGTTGGGGCAGGTGGAATAGTGCTGATATAGTAGTGCATCAAGATGCAGTTGCACACGGTGGTAGTTTGATGAGTTAGTGCACAGGTGATATGGCAGGTTTGCTTGTTTGTAGATGGAACGTGAGATAGGTTTGGTGAACTTATAAGTGGATGCGATTAAAAGCCAATGGTGACGGTGGATGGGAAAGATTTATTTCGGTGAGTTGGAAGATATCTAGTTGCCAGATGTCTGAGTTCGTCTGTGTGCGTGTGCGCGTGTGTGACGTGGGTGAGATGCTGGGTGGAGGCACTTGCATGTGATTAATGTGTTAGAATGCATCGTGACGGAATGCTAACTGCAGAGAGTGGAAATCTGGACTGTTCTCAAATGTGGGAGTTCCTGTGAGTAAATCTTAATACTTTGCCTTCTTAAAGTCTTACACAAATTGTTGGTAATTGAAGAGTGGACTTTTAATTATCGTTTACTTATCTAATCTGGTCTTGTGCCTCGATTTTCTTTCCATGGCATTTGTGTTTCATTCTTCTATGTTACATTTTTGTCCATGCCCTCGAAATTCCCCTGTGTCCGGCACTTCGCAACTCAGTCTCACTCTCCCTTCTCCGAATTCAAATGGATTTTCTGTCCAGATCGTGGCTTTATTGAATTTCATTCGCCAGTTTGTCATATTTGCAGGACGATTCAATAAGATGGCAATGCGTCATCACATATTCCAGCAGCTATTGTGCACTGACTTGCCCTTCCGTTCAATTACCATATTCAAAAATCTTCAGCAAATGGGTGTAATTTTGTAAATACTTCGTTGCTATTGCTGTATCACTGAATACGGTTATTGAATTTATGCTTTTCTCAATGATGTTATTGCGGGGATAATAACATGTATCCATTGCAAATATGAATTCCGCACATGTGGCTTCACCTCTGTCGAGCACAGAGTAAGCAACATGTCACCAAGGCAATTACCCATGTGGGGATTCTGACTTTCCCCTGCCTGGCACGACCTAGGTGAACAGGTGCGCATCTCTTACACAACTGGAGGCACGCTTCAGTAACATTGCTGCCGAAACTTTTCTCTAAATGCTCTGGCAGAGGTAATTTCTGACCATGTGTTCTTTTTGGGTGTACTGAATTCACCATTACAGACACTTTCCTAAAATCTCACATCTCAAGAATTCATGCCACTGCCTTTAACGTTTAACTTGGCTTCGAATACTCAGTTATCCGACAGGCATAAATTGAACTGTCTGTTCCGTCTTGTTCCTCGTACTGGCAGCGAAATATTGCCATAACACGCGTGTTGACTAAACAAATGAATGGAAAAAAAACACAGAACTAGGAATCCTGCGACAATTAACTGGCCTCCCGATTCCCTAAATCCGAATGTCAAATGCCATATATCTGTACAAGGTTGGATCAGGTACAAAGATTGTTGCGTTGACAATTCGCTAATTCAGTCCCTGAGTAGCAGATCTTGCTAAACGGTGTGCAATCATTAACGACATCACCACTTATGAACTCATTAGAGTTTTGGCATCTTTTGTGAAATTTGCCTGACATGGCAAACATTCTACACTAAAAGGAAGAGGCACCTTTTCCGGAACAGTCACAAACTTCGGCCAGCAGACTGAAATACTAGGCGTGGCATGCTGAAATTTTGGGATTGCCCGGGCGTTTTATCGTTTCTATCGATTCCTCAGGGCAGCCCCTTGTGGAGTCAGGACCAATCATCATTCAAATCTCTTCCAGCCACTCAAAAAAATGTCCGGTCATATTTACGAAACGCATATTAATCATTCATTTGTGTAATGCAGCCATCACTAGCTAGTCAAACATGTATCTCCCATTCCTTGTAAATGGTGACATTGAGCAGAGGTTTTGAACCACTGCAGTTGCTGAGGAGTGTATACACCCAGAGTCGTTGGGAGGATATATATCCACTGAGGGACGATTAAATATTTCCAGGCCAGCTTGCTGTATCGTTGGGGTATCTTTCATGTGGTGGTGTTATTCTCCGAGCTAGTATAGGCATGGGTTTGGAAGGTGATGTTGAAAGTTACCTGGTCAGTTCCTGCAATGCAGTTTGCAGGCTCACAAGGAGTGATTTTTTTGGTTGTTGATCGTTTCCTAACCAACGTATCTGTTTTGCTTTGGATGATGCCAAGCTCGTTCAATGTTGCTAGAGCAACACTCAACAAGTCTAATGCGATGTCTTCCATGAATGTTCTTATTGCGCCTTTCAGGTGGTGGACATAATTTCTGGAGTCAGGAGGCCAGTTAATTGTCTCAGGATTTCTGGCTTTGATTTTATATTAGAACCACCGTATTCATATGGCTAGTCCAGTTCTCTGTCTCATCAATGATAATCCAGGATGTTGATAATGTGGGAATCAGCGAAGGTTATTTCAATGGATATCACGAGGCTCTGTTAAGCTTCTCTCTGGGTTGAGAATATAATCGCCTTGAGGTCATGGAGCTAAATGTGAATAGCTTTGTGCCTGTCCAAGGTTGGATCGTGTCCAGCAATTGCGGAATTTTGTTATAGGATGCTCAGGTACCCGAGGAGTAGCAGATCCTGCAGAATGTTGTGCAATCATCAACGAAATTCTAATTCATGACCTGATGGTGAACGGAACGTCATTCATGGAGAGGCTGACGATGCTTTGATCGAGTATTCCAGCCTGGGTTACTTTTGCAGCCATGTACTGGAACTACGATAATTGAGAAACACATTTGTTTATTCCAGCTATGACACCTACAGCAGACATTTCCACCGAACACCACGTTCCCCACTCCGATACAGCCACAAACGTCATCCTACCTTTCAAATCGACAGTCCCCAACATGATTTCCATTCACTCCAGATTTGCTAGGTCTCCAAGAAGACTTACTCCGTCAAGCATTGCCTTGATATGAAGGTGAGTGACTCTTGCACACCTCTGCAATTCAATACTTCCTTTTATGTTTTAACCGAGGTTGTACTGTGTTGGGGAATTGAGCGATCCTGGATGAACCCAAATATGCAGATATATATATATATATATATATACATGTGTGTGTGTGTGTGTGTGTGTGTGTGTGTACGTTTGTGCATTGTATGTTTGTCTGTATTTTTACAAGTCTGCGTCTGGTTGTATCACTGTGTGTGTGTGTGTGTGTGTGTATGTATGTGCATGTCTGTGTATTTGCCTGGGCGTGCGTGTGTGTGTGTATTTGTTTATTTGTGTGTATGTGTGTGTGCATTATACGTGTCAATGTTGTGCACGTCTCTGCACGTGTATCCATGTTTGTGTGCATACGTGTGTGCATTTTTTTGTTTATGTGTTTTTCTTTGTGTCTGTGTTTGTATGTCCGAGTATGTGCGTGTGTGTGTGTGCGTGTGTGTACCTGGCATACTAATTCATATTGCCATGTTGGTAACGAAGGGGAGGCAGTGGCAAACGTTGGAATTTGAAAACTCCAGTAATTATCAGGAATTAAAAGTCAAACGATTACTATTAAATCATTTTTTGTTTTCATTAAAACAGTCACGTGCTTCAATGATGTTCACACATGGTCTGGATAAAAGTGACAACAGACACAAGGCAACATGGTTGACTGTTAAATGTCCCCTGAATAAACCGTTCAGTCCATAATGATCACACGGCAACAACCAAGGCACCGGCATGGACAAAGTTAATGCCAGCAAAACCGAACTTGAAGTTATTCTTATGCACTTCTTCTTGGCGGGGGGCACGGGGCGGGGGATGCGGTGCGGGGGGGGGGGGGGGGGGGGGTGGAGGTGTGGGGTGGAGGGGCGGGGAGCGGACGTTTTGGTGGGGCGAGGGGATGTACTCTGCCAAATTAGGAGATCTGTCTCACAAACTAGTCAGGCAATAGCCGAACGTACCCATACTCAGCGCCTTATCACTTAAGATAATTATACAGACAGAACCATTACCATTCTTGGGTAAGTCCTGTGCCACCAGTAGGACGGACCCTGCAGAGGTGGCGACACAGTGACGTATATTCAGGAGGGAGTTACCCTGTGAGTCTTCAACATCGACTCTGGATTCCCATGAATATTCATTTCACCAGTACACACATTGTCAAGGAAGCCTTCTGCTGAGTACTACCTGCTGTCCCAGCTCAGTTGATGAATCAGTACTCCTCTATGTTGAACATCACTTGGAGGATACACCGAGGGTGGTAAGAGCTTACTGATGTAATCTGGCTCGGTGACTTCGATGTTCATCACCAGTCAAGGCACCGTGGGATCAATCAGTTCAAACTGGCCGCGTCCGAGATGACATAGTTCATTGAATGGAAAAGGGAATTTATTGAGGGAACCAAGAGGGACAAAAGCACACCTGCTACCATCCACATCAAAATGCTTGCTGCCGATGCATCTGCCCATAACACAAAAGTCAGTCTTGATTCAATTCAACTCAAGCCAGAATGACATCAAGAAACGGCTGAAGACATTGGATTCAACAAAGTTTATGGGTCCTGGCAATTTACAAGCAACAGTAATGCGGACGTGTGTTCAGTCTTGTTGGACGCATAGCCATACTGTTTCAATATATCCACCTGACAATGTAGAACATTTCCCACGTTTGCCCTGTACACAAAAGGCAGGTCATATCCAACACAAAACAATTCCACCCCAACAATTCACTCTCAATCATCATCAACTTCAGGAAAGAATTATAAACATTGCCAGAAAACGGCACTTAATCAGCAATAATCTGCTGAAGAACGTTCATTTTGGGTTCTGGCCCTATTACTCATCTACTGAACGCATGATAGTCTGGGGTCAAACATGGATAAAGTAGCTGAATCTTGGATATGGGATGAGAGTAACCAGCCTCGATATAAGTCAGCATTGGGCTGAGTATGGCATCAAGGAACTGCAACAAAACTGGAGACAATGAGAATGGGGGTGGGGGGGGGGGTGGGGGGGGGAGGAATCACTGTTGGTTGGAGGCATATCTGGCATTAAGGAAGAATGTTGAGGTTGTTGGCGTTCAGTCATCTCAGCTTCAGGACACCCCTAAAGGCTGTCCTAAGGGTAGGGGCCTCGGCTCAACCATGATTGATTATTCAAATACTGAAGCAGTATATGCAAATATATCACGACATGCACAATATCCAGCTCGGGCTAACACTCTCACCACACAAGTGATTGGCCTCAGCACAATCATTTTCGATTCCTCAAATACTGACGCAGTCCATATCCAAATATGCTGTGACATGGGCAATGTCCAGCTCGGGTTAACACTCACACCACACAAATGTTTGGCAATGGCCATATCCAACAGGGAGGATCCACTCATTCAACGGTGTTGGATAAATTCATAGAACGTTCGAGAAATTTCAAGGAAGAGGGGATTTAAGACAATTTAAGACACTACCAACGTTGATGCAATGAAAGATGCAACTTAATCCGGGATAGTCAACACGGATTCGTGAAGGGTAAATCTGATTGAATTTTTTGAGCAGGTAACGAAGTGTGTCGATGAAGGTAGAGCAGTTGATGTCATATACATGGATTTTAGTAAGGCGTTTGATAAGGTTCCACATGGTCGGCTCATGTAGAAAGTAAGAACGTGTGGGATAGAGGAAAATTTGGCCAATTGGATAAGTAACTGGCTATCTCATAGAAGACAGAGGGTGGTGGTGGATGGAAAATGTTCAGACTGGAGACCAGTTACCAGCGGCGTACCACAGGGATCAGTGCTGCGTCTGCTATTTGTGATTTTTATAAATGACTTGGAGGAGGGGACTGAAGGGTCGATCAGTAAATTTGCGGATGAGACCAAGATTGGTGGAGTAGTGGATGAAGTGGAGGGCTGTTGTAGGCTGCAAAGATACATTGATAGGGTGCATTGCTGGGCCGAAGAATGGCAGATGGAGTTTAACCCTGATAAATACGAGGTGATTCATTTTGATAGGACAAATTTGAATGCGGATTACAGGGTCAAAGATAGGGTGCTGAGGAATGTGGAGGAACAGAGAGACCTTGGGGTTCATATCCACAGATCTCTGAAGGTTGCCACTCAAGTGGATAGAGCCGTGAAGAAGGCCTATATTGTGTTAGCGTTTATTAACTGGGGGTTTGATTTTTAGAGTCATGGGGTTATGATGCAATTGTACAGGACCTTGGTGAGACCACATTTTGAATATTGTGTGCAGTTTAGGTCACCTCAATGTAAGAAGGATGTGGAAGCACTGGAAAGAGTGCAAAGGAGATTTACCAGTTTGCTGCCTGGTTTGGAGGGTAGATCTTATGAGGAAAGGTTGAGGGAGCTAGAGCTTTTGTCTTTAGAGAGGAGGAGGTTGAGAGGCGACTTAATAGAGGTTCATAAGATGATGAAGCGGATACATAGAGTGGACATCGATAGAATTTTCCTCGGATGGATGTAGCTCTTACTAGGGGGTGGAAGATACAGGAGGGATGTACGAGGCAGGTTCTTTACTCAGACAGTGGTTGGGGTGTGGAATGGACTGCCTGCTGTGGTAGTGAAGTCGGACACTTTAGGAACTTTCAAGCGGTTATTAGATAGGCACATGGAGCACACGAGAATGATAGGGATTGGGATAGCTTGATCTTAGTTTCGGAAAAGGTTCGGCACAACATCGTGGGCCGAAGGGCCTGTACTATGCTGTACTGTTCTATGTTATATGTTCTATGTCTATTGAGTGAAATAAACTCAAATCAGACTCACAGTCTAAAAGGGAAATCTTCGCATGAAGACGGTGTGAACACAGTAAGAGATTTCAAAAAATATGAAATCTGAGCAAGTATTTCCGACTTAAACATGTATTTTGATGTTTTAAAATGCATGTTAGCTGTATTTTTATAGTAACTGTACGCTTTAGCCAAAGTCAGGCTACTGTGGAGGATTGTGGGATGAAGCCTTAGCAGATAAACCACATTCTTTGGAACAATGAAACCACAGAATGTGCATAGTTTTATCAGCAAAAGGTACAAACAGTATTGTCCTCAAAACCACTTTATGACTAGGGCAATGCAAATTGCCCTGACAAGGAAGTTCTTCTCAGACGTGAGAATGCTAACTGCCTGGTTCGGCCATTGGCATGAATGAGAATTGGTGGAAACACTACATTTGACTTTATCACTAAGCGTCTGGGATTGCTAAGCGACGGGGGGGAAGAAGCATACGGATTATATGGGCCAATGAAATCCCATGATGTCGGAGGGTAGAATTCAATTCGTTACTGTATATGGCAATTGTTTACTGTTACTGATTTGTATTAATGATGACTGGTTCATAAATACCGGAGAGGCGGGAGGAGCAAACTTGAGGAATGTGTAATTGTTTTGACCTCAGCCTGGTATTTGAAAGCTCAAGGCCTTCTCTTGTAGTAAGGCATTGGACTGCCCAATGCTCATCTATCCCTTCAATCGTTCGTCAAATAAAGATATACCTTTAACCGGGACACTTTCCCCTTGAGGCTTTGTATTTGCTGAGGTTCGTTTGCAATAACCAGTCTATGAAAAGAACCCGCAACAAATTGCATTATCACTTTTAACATCCTGGAACAGAAACTGAACTGGACTAACCATATAAATATTGCCGCTACCAGACCACATCGAAGCTGAGGAGCCTGCAGAGAGTAACTCACTCAAGCCCAGCAACGCACAATTATGCAGGGTTTTGGAATATAATAAACTCTAACTGCCTGGATGGCGGCAGCTCCAAAGCGTTCAAGAAGCTTGGTATCATCCAAACAAGGAAAACCATTTGATTTCTACCCATTCAACAAACATCCATTACTTCCACCCGTGACAAACTTTGGCAGCCGTATGTACCATCCTGAAGACGCACTGCAAGTGCTCGCCACGGCCTCCTATACAGCAGCTTTGAAACCTCGGACCACAGGCATCGTGAAGGACAACAGCAGCTGGTATATGGGAGCACTACCATCAGTAGGTTCCTCTCAAGACATTCGCTATTCAGATTTGGAAATATATCGACGTTCCATCACTGAAACTGGGTTTAAAACCTTGAACGCCCTCTATGATTGCACTGTTGCAGCCGTTCAGGAAAACAGCTCACTACCAACTTCTCAAGGCCAACTAGCAATGGCCGATAACTGTTGGTCTGGCCTGCGAATGCCACCGTCCATGGAATTGCTTATTATTAATAATTGTGTCTTGGCTGAAATGAAACATCTTGCCTCGTGGCGTGTCGAGTTCTGGTTTTACGTTCCGCAGTATGTTTTCCCAACCTTTGCATTATCCAGTGCTTTAAGTTATTCCTTGATCTTACTACTGCCTGGAAATTTTCATAGCGGGGAACTGATCATTATCCACTCTGCACAGGTCGCTGTTAGTTCATGGGATGTGGGTGTTGAAGCATTGACGATCTGTATTGCCCAGCCTAACTGCCCTTCAACTGAATGTCTTTCTCAGCTTTAAAAAACGCTGTCGCCGATATTGATTAACCTAACATCTATGTTTGGAACTATGTTGGAACGAATTATTAAGGAATTAATAACGGCATTTCTGGAAAATCGGAATCGAATCCAGCAGAGTTAGTACGATTTCATGAAAGGGGAAGCGTGTCTGAATATTTTATCAGAATGTTTCGAATAATTTTCGAGTGAATAGAGGGGAACCAGCAGATGTGTTGAATTTTGACTTCCAGAAGGTTTTCAACAATGAGCCACACAAATTTTTATGTCATAAGATAACAGCCCATGATCTTGAAGGTAATATATTTGCATAGATAGGGAATTGGCTAATGGCCAGGATACAGCGAGTGGGGATAATGGGTGTTTTTTTTCAGCTTGGCAACCTGGAACCAATGGGGTGTCTCAGTGATCCGCACAGGGAACGCAACTGTTTATAAAATATAGGGAGAATTTGGAGGAAGGCAGCGAATATGAAGTAGCCAAATTTGCAGACGACATAAACGTATTTGGACAGGCAAGTTGCGAAAGGTTTACAAAAAATATATTCCGATAGGTTAAGTGCAGAAAATGGCAAGTGTAGTTGCATGGGGTAAAAGGTGAACTTATTCATCTTGGAAGGGGGAAACAAAAGAACGTATTTAAATAGCAAAAAAACCTCAGAAATCTGCAATGCAAAGGGACGTGTACGTGTGCGTGTGCACGAAGCACAGAAGATGTCCAGCACAAAGCACAGTTGCATAACGTATTCAAGAGGTCTAATAGAATATTGATTGTTTTCAAAGGGAATTGGAGTCTCAGAGTAGGGATCTTGCTGCAACAGCGGAAGTTACTGGTGAAAATTCATCTTGTGCACTGTGAGCAGGTTTGTCCCCTTACTACAGGAAATGTTTTATTTCATTGGAGGCACTTCAGAGAAGGTTCAGTAGGATGGTCCACTGGATGAAGCATTGTCTTATGAGGAGAGCCTAAAAAGATTAGGATTCTACTCATTGGCATTTCAAAGAAAGTGTAGCCTCATCGTAACATATAGGATTCTTAAGGGACTTGACAGGGGAACTTCTGAGAGGATGACCCCATCCTTCCCACTCTCCACCCCCACCATCCCCACTCTCCATCTCTATCTCCACCCCGACACGTTGGACGAGTCTAGGACCAGTGGCATAATCAGAATAAACGGGCGCCAATTAAAGAGACAGACGAGGAGGAAAATCTTCTCTGCTTCTATATGAAATCTATAAGCGTCAAATTATTTGGCACATGATCTAATTTACTGCAAACAATCTGATGGCTGCAATTCAACTGCACAAACAGTTCTCAGGAATTGTTGAAATGTCATAGAATCATAGGATTCCAATAGTGCAGAAAAGGCGATTCGGCCTTTTGAATCTGCACAGGCTCTCCTACAAAGCATCTTCGCCAGGACCGAGATGAAAGCAAATTACTGCGGATGCTGGAATCTGAAAGCAAAAGAGAAAAAGCTGGAACATCTCAGCAGGTCTGGCAGCATCTGTAAGGAGAGAAAAGAGCTGATGTTTCGAGTCCAGATGACCCTTTGTCAAAGCATTGACAATGGGTTACCTGGACTCGAAACGTCAGCTCTTTTCTCTCCTTGCAGATGGTGCCAGACGTGTTGGGAGTTTCTAGCTTTTTCTCTTTTGGTTTCAGACAGGCCCTATCCCGTTACCCCACATATCTATCACGCTAATTTCCCTAACCTACAGATCTTGGGACAAAAAGCAGCAAGTTAGTATGGCCAATCCACGTAACCTGCACATCGACGGACTGTGAGAGGAAACCGGGGCACCTGGAAGAAACCCATGCAAACATAGTGAGAACGTGCACACTCCACGTACAGTCACCCAAGGCCGGAATTGAACCGGGACCCTGACGCTGTGAGACAGTAGGGCTAACTGCCATGCCACAGTGCCGCCTGTACGGATGCACGACTCCCTGTAGCCATTTAGGAATCGGTAACTGGAGAGGGAAACTGCCGTGGCAGTAGCAACAAGTTCAAAGGTGGTCACTGTTGAGATGACAGTCAGTGCCAGACGTATGTGATATAATGGTGCCTCGGCTGATATGAAGTGAACTGGCAAGGTCTGACTGGCAGGCCGCAGTACGTGGGAATTTTACTGATTCGTGCGTCCTTGGCGAAGTGTTAAAGGGGCTGAGACCTAAATGGGGTGCCTCCTATACATGCGTAGATAGATCGCATTTGGAGGATTGGAATCCAATTCTAAGCAGCAAACACTGGCAAGAATTTAAGCAGTTTAGCGCAGGTGTCAAAATGACTCGTTAAATTTGTTCACCTGACATTGAATTCAGCTACATAGGGTGATTTATGGGATAATTGGATAATTATCTTTGGAACAGCAAACTTTACGTGGATATGTAATCCATAATTTCAAATGATTTGAGGGTTTGTATGGAACCATTAAAAATATATATTTTTCGCCGAATTTGCAGAGATTTCATTATTGTGCAAAGTTGGAGTTAAGAAATGAGAATGACCATAAACAGCTGGATGTTGGATCTGAAAAGCAATGCCTGATGTGGAAGCACATCAATTATATTTTTCAAATGGAATTTAACAAATGACCGATAAAAAATAACCACAGGAATCGGGGAAATGAGGATGGCTGCAGAACACTTACATAGAGAGAACAATCTGCAACAATGTTCTTCCTGTCTTTAATCTCTGACATCCAGCTTTGATAATCATTCTGATGGAAGTATTTTTGCTTGCTTCAGTGTAGCAGAAAGGTGTTTAGATTGTGAATGATTCGTTCTGTGTTACCTTCAGTTCTGATTTGAATTGATGTGCTTTATTGTTGTCACATGTACTAGTATAGAGGGAAAAGTATTGCTTCTTGCGCGCTGTACAGACAAATAATACCATATATAGATAAGGAAAGGAGAGAGTGCAGAATATCGTGTTACAGTCATAGATATGGTGCAGAGAAAGATCAACTTCATGCGAGGTTTGTCCATTCAAAAGTCTGATGGCAGAATGCAAAAAGCTGTTCTTGAGTTCTGGCTGCATGAGGAAGAGGCAGGGGAGAGGATTTCAACAGAAATGGAGAGAGAGGGGGAGACAGGGGAAGCCAGAGAGAAAGAGAGGACTAAATGAAGGTGGGGCGAAAGGGGGACGGAAGTTGCATGAAAGTCAAGAAGAAGAAGAGGAACAGAGTGACATAACCAGAATTTCGCTGATAATGACGCCCCGTCACTGTATGTGAAACTCGGAGCCACCAGTTCAAATTATTGCACTGGTGCTCAATGGTTCAGCGTGGTCATGGTTCACACGAATACACTGTAAATTCTGAACTAACACAGTGCCAGTATCTGTCCATGCTGAATCGCCGAGCAACGCTAGGCTCCAGATAGTTGAGGTGGAAATAATAGTTCATCCCAGCTCACCATACGATGATATTCCAATCGACTTCTGATAGATAGTATCAAAAGGAGAACTTCAGTGGGGTCTCTGGAAATCTGCATTAACTGTGAACAGCACAATTGGAATAAACTGCGATTTAGTGTTTGGAGGAAAATATTTCAGGTTCCACTGCTGCACAGACTGAAACATTCCAAAATTGCTGTCCTTCACTGGAAGGTCAGGCTGCGTTCGTGAGGCCCATGCTTACTGCCAGATTGAGAAAAGACTGGTGCAGCAGGGAAGAAACTGTTTTTGAGTTGATTGGGATCTCTGCTCAGTCTTTTTAATCTTCCTCCCAATGGAAGAAGGTGGATCAGAAGATGTCCAGGGGGCGTGGGGTCCTTAATTATGCTGGCTGCTTTTCGGAAGCAGCGGGAAGTGCAGACAGAGTCAATGGATGGGAGGCTGATTTGCGTGATGGCGTTGACTTCCTTCACAATCCTTTCTAGTTCTTTTGCGGACTTGGACAGAGCAGGAGCCATACCAAGCGGTGATACAACTGTATAAACGGATTTCTACGGTGCATCTGTATAACTTGGTGAGAGTTTTGGCGGATATGACAAAAGTTCTTCTTCTTCTGAGAAGGTAGTTGTGATGGTGGGCTTTCCTAACTATAGTGTGGGCATGGGGGAAACCAGGGCGTGTTGTTAGAGACCGAGACACTTAAAAACGTGAAGTTCTCAACCATTTTTATTTCGTCCCCATTGATGTAGACAGGGGCATGTTCTCTACTACGTTTCTTGAAGTCGATGACGATCTCCTTCAATTTGCTGACATTGAGGGAGAAATTATTGTCGTCTCACCAATTCACCAGATTCTCTATCTCATTCTTGTACTCTTTCTCGTCCACTTCCAATAGTTAATAGATGGTAGTAATAGCTGACACGCATTAGATTGGAGGTGTTAAGGCTGCTGTGGAATTCGCTGCCAAAGAAAATAATTGAGGCCAAAGCATGGCATGTTGACAATAAGCTGTTCAACGTAGCACTTGGGATGAAGGGGATCAAAGAATACGAAGGGACCGCGGGAACACACCATTGCATTGGATGATCAGCCATGCTCATCGTGATTGGCGAGGCACACTCCACGGTTTGAATGGCTTCCTCCTGCTCCTATTTTCTATGTTTCTATATTTCTACTATTGGGATACTGAGCATTCTCCGAAATGTTGCAATGTGCATCGTCACTCAGCAACTGCACATCAATCGGGTTTGAGGTATTTAGTTATTTAAGTTTGAGGTAGCACTTCGAGACACCGACTCCATCCGGACTTTTGAGATCCTAGGAAAACGATAGGAACTCGAGTCATACTTGTTCCTGCTAACAAAATTCACGATGTATTCATTTCAATTTACGTTGCTCGTCTCCACTACGAGGGGCATAACAGGTGATGACGGACATTTTTTCCTGCTCCTGTCTCCAAAGTTCTAGACCCATGAACTTTCAATGAAAGATCGGACTTTCAGGGGGACAGAGAACGATGTGGTTGTGAAGCCCATCTTGTTTTGAAATACGGATCGAGTTTCGTTTATCAATGTCCCTCACTCTCTGCTCCATTTCAGTGTGTAACAAGTTATTGGAGTCAATCGTGGTCAGCAGGACAGAGCCCGCCCTCTCACCCACATAGTCATTTTCTCCCTGCTTGGAGCGCCCCCTTCCTCGCACGCCCTCTCCCTCTCTCCACTACCCAGCTGTCGCTGCTCGCTGGTCATACTACAGACCCAGATAAACTCTCAAAGCTGTCCACTTAAGTTGGCAAGTGTTGGTTCCTTGACCTCACTGCCCTTTCTGAACGTACGTAGAACTCACAATATATCCTCCAGAAAATGAGCCACAAAATTTGATAAATAACTAAACAGCCATAATTTGAAGGATCAGACGAAATGGACAGTTTCCTCACACACATTGGAGGGACGAGGCTTCGGAACGATTCATTGATAAGCAGACTGCATATTCATGTGGGGCGACTGCTAACCTGGTCAGTAAGCGCAAGAATGATCAGGGAAGGGTATTTATAGTGAACTTGGAAACTGGCAGCAAGGATTTACATAAGGTTTGATTGACGATTGACGATTTTGTCACCAGGAAACTATTGACTTTGTAAAGCATTCATGCAAGCAACAAAAAGCTAAGGGTTTATTCAAAAGTTGAGCTGAGGTACATTTGGTGATGCAAGATCATACGAAGTTGACAGTGGCCTAGATTAGAGCAGAGAGAATGTCAGTTCCGTGATTCCCAAGAGCATAAAATGCTGGCCTGAATGGGAAATGGAGCAGATTGACAGTAAATAGAGTCGGTTCCCTGACCAGAAGTGAGACATTTATACATTCCAAAAGGTAAATGGTGAGAAAAATGAGTAATGGAGTGAAAAAGGCGATCGAACCAATAAACAACTGAATAAAAATATTCACGAAGGACGCCAACAAGAGCAAGAATCGGATTGTAACTTGCTTGAATAATTCAAATTATGTATTTGATTCGTGGTGCAGATGGGTGTTAGTATTCAAGTCACAGTATATTGGACTGGCCAGAGAGAATATACGGGTCGGACATTAAATCTGGGTCAAAGGGAAGATGGGCCTTGTGAACAGCTTCAAAAAGTGGTCAGATAGAAAGCCGAGCCGCTGCAGCGTGAACAGAGTCTGGAGTGAGATTTTTTTGGTGTCAACATTTATATGGCAAAGAAAGAGCAATGAAAATAAACATAGTTTAGGGAATACAAAATGACGGAGACAAACTTACCAGGGACGCCAACGAGTGCAAGAATCGGATAGTAACCCGCTTGGATGACATAAAGTACTAATTCGATCCGCTCAAATAATGTCAACGGACTCCATGTTTGAGAAAGCCAATTTAGGCCATATGTTAAACTCCCGGTCGGTTCTATTTCTTTTCCATCAACCCATCTCAGATCGTGCTCAATTGTAACGTTCCAATCTGTTGTTCTCAGACTCTGATCCATTGTTGTATCATTCCAATATGTTGTTCTCAACTTCGGATCTCTCCTTTCCCTTTCTCTGGATCCAAGGACCCCTGTTACTTTTCGAATTGCTGCTCCCGCTAATTGAATGGCAAACCTTATTCAGAGGAACCCCTTATTAAGGGCGCAGCAAAACGCTCCAGTAAGACAATTCGGATCCCGGGAGACTAACATTAATTACAGTGCTGAACAAACAAGTCGGTTAACTATTTTTGATCGGCAATTTTTTTTTGTCACAATGCATTATTTAAATTGACCCCAATCTGGCTGGGATGTATAATAGACACTGAGGACAAGAATGTTAAAATGGTGGAGACACTGGAAATTCCATTCAAACCTTGTTAGATGTGGGAGAGGTAACATAGGACTGGGAGTAGCAAGTGTTCCACATGTTTATTCCATGAGCGATTGTTAAACTCTGGAACAAGCGGCCAGTTAGTGTAATGCCAGTTTTGATGAATTTTCAGCTTCTATAATTGAGTACCAACACATTTTTCAGTAATCCGAATATAAATGACCACCATCGAGGAAATGTTATTTAAAAAAAAGAACATATGACAGTTACCTGAAAAGGAAAGACTTCAGGAGAAAAGTGAGTTATATGATATTTCCGAGCAAAGACATGAACAGTTAATTGATGAGTACTAAAACATGAAAGGGAAGTATTGGAGGCTCTGATTGACATATGTTGAACAAATCCCGAGGCCAGAATGATTTGCATTCCTGGGGACTGTGAGAGGCGATGCAGGAAGTTGTAAGGGCTCTGACACGTTTTTGTACTTCATCTGGCCACAGGGAAAGTGCCAAAGGACAGGAGGATTGCGAGCATGCTGCCACTTTTCAGGAAGTATTTTTGGTATAACCCAGGAAATTACATACCGGTGTGTCACTAGTAGTGAAACTACTGGAGAAAATTCTGAAGGAGAAAATTAATCACCACTTGGAAAGTCATAGGTTAGTTAGATATAGTCAGTATGTCTTTGTCAGAAGGAGGTCATTCCGAACAAACTTGATAACATTTTTCGATAATATTGTCAAATGTGTGGATGAGTGAACTTTAGTTTATGTAGTATATATGTGTTTTATCAAACGCTTTGACAAAGTCTTACAGGGGAGACCGATGGAGAAGGTTAAACAACTTTGGATTCAGGATAAACTTGGCAAGATGGATCAGAAACTGGTTTCTTAATAGGACCCAAAGGTAGTGGTAGAAGGCCATTCGAGTGACTGGACGCTGGTGTTCAGTGGTGTACCAAAAGGATCAGTACTGGGACCCTTAATGTTTGTTATATAAATAAATGATATATGTTTATATCTTTGAAAATGTGGGGGTGGGGGAGGGGGGGAGGGCGGGGGGGGGGAGGGCGTGAAAAGCAAGTTTTCAGTCGACACCGTGATTGTCAGGATGGTTAATAGTAAAAGAAAGATGCTTGTCCGGAAAAGGAACACATAGATGGGTTGGTCGGATGGTGAGAGCAGTGGTTGATGTTATTGAACCCTGATAAGTATCAAGTGATGCACTATGGAAGATAAGCACAGTGAGGGATTATTTAATGAATGGCAGGACACTAGGAAGCTCAGAAGAACAGATGGATCTTGGGGAACATATTCACAGATTCCTGAAGACTGCACAACACGTGAATAGGATAGGTAAGGAGGCATTTGGGACGTTTGCTTTTATCAGTCATGATGAGGATTAGAAAAGCAAGGAGATAATATTTGAGTTTTACAGAGCGCTGGATAGGCCACAGGTGGAGTACAGTGTGCATTTCTGGTATCCTTACTCTCGGAAGGATTCAATGCGATTAGAAGCGGTACAGAGGAGGTTGGCCTGCATGTTGCCTGGGATGCAGTTGAAGAAGGGAAAGGGTTAATGAATTTTGTACCTGGAATTTATCACCAACATAACCCTTCCTCATGGCTGATCTCCCAGGCTTATACTGCTCCTGGCATCAATATAAATTGTTTATCCATGGTTTCCTTACCTGATGATTTCTTTCATCCTTTAACTTTCTTTCCATAAAGACATATAGTTAAATGTGAATGCTATTTTGCACACATTGCAAACCTTACCTGTTTGTACTAGCTAAACATAGTTAAACAGCTGCAGATGGTAAAGTGCGATAACGGCCGTTTGAAAGGAAGACTCCCGCTGGGACAGCCGCAACTGCACGAGTTACTTCAAGGGAAAAGCTGCCGACGCCGCCCGGAGGGCTGTGAAACCAAAGACTGATTCGTGACCAGAGGTTACCAGATGCACTGTGATTCGTGACCAGAGGCTACCAGATGCACTGTGATTCGTGACCAGACCAGTGTTTGCGTCGTGACTGGTACTGGGACCCATAACGTATAAATATCTACACTTCGTTCTATTCCGGGAGAAGCCAGGCAGACCGCTTTTTAGGTAACCTGCTTCTCCCAAAAGCTTTTGTAATAAAGCCACTGTACTTTGACTCACGAACAGTCGCAGAGGTATGTTTTTTACCTACTACACAGTACTTGAGTGACAAGAAGACACGACATATGCTTGGAGTGATACATTTAGAGCAGAAAAGGCAAATGAGGGACACGGAAGCATAGAACGATTTTTTTAAAAATTGAAGCAGGTATTATGGTTCAGGTCAGAAACTCCATAGTGTTTTATGGAGCCCGCCTGTATCTTAAGCTTTCACCTTGAATTTTGCTTGCATTTTGCTTGGATAAGCATGATATGTTTCACTTCAGGTATGATGCAAATAACCACGCAAGAGCTTTTATCAAACAGAATTTAAGTAAGAATATAGTTAAAATGTACAGTAAGAATATTAGCTGCAACTTTTATCAATTACAACCAACAAAACAAACACAATAATGAATAACCTTTAATATATATATATATATATATATATATATATATATATATCTAAGATGTCCCAATCAAAGGAAAAAACCCTTGCCGTCGACAGAAAACTTTCCATATGTTGAACACAGCAAACGCTAATGTTCACGTGATACTGCAACCGAGCCCTTTGGGATGGAAATTGAAAACTCTCAGTCTTGCAAACTCAACAGTCCTTTTAATACACTCAGAGGAGTTTGAAGTCAGAACAGCTTCCCAGGTTACGAGAGAGACTCTCGGCAAGCCACCAACAGCAGATCATTTTCTTCAGGAATGCAAGATGAATTGCTTTCAGCTAACCAGCCACATTTGCAGAACCAGGGAGAGAGAAAGAGAAAGAGATTTTTTTCAGCCTGATGCCCCATACAGAACTAAAACAGCATCTCAAAACTGAAAATGAAAGAGCTTCTCTCACCTGATCTGCCAATCATTCTTCCTCCTAACAGCGAGGAGTCATAAAAGATAGCAATGTAAAAATAAGCAGCCCCCATTTAAGCTATTTGTGGAGTAATAAAGGAACTCACCGTAGACAGCTCGGCAAATATGACATCAGCTGAGGCTGTGAGCTGCACAGGACATGATATTAAAAAAATCTCTTAAAGATTTACCAGTGTCACACAGGAGTAGGCCATTCAGCCCTTTGTGCCTGCTCCACCAATAATGTTGATAATGGCTGATTATCACAATCAATATCCTTATCCCGCCTTCCCCCCATATACCTTGATCCCTTTAGCTTCGAGAGTTATATGTAATTTATTCGTGATATTACCCAATCTTTTGGCTACAAAAACTTTCTGCGGTAATGAATTCCACACATTGACCACTCTATGGGTGGAGGAATTTCTCCTTACCTCAGTCCTAAAAGGTTTACTCTCTATCGTCAAACTATGACCCCTCGTTCTGGACACCCCACATTGGGGTTATTCTTTCTGAATTTCCCCTGTCTCACCCTATTAGAATTTTATATGATGCTGTGAGATCCCCTCTCACTCTTCTAAACAATAATAAATAAAATGCTATCCAATGTAATCTCTCATCATATGCATTATCTCCCGTCCCAGCAATGAAGATGGTAAACATTCGCTGCATTGTAGGAAAGACATCCTTCATAGATAAGGACACCAAAACTGCACACAGTACTTGGGGTGTGGCCTCAGCAATGCCCTCTTTAATTGTAGTAAAACGTACCGATTGCCATGTTCAAATCCTCTTGCTATGAAGGCTAACCCACAATTTGCCTTCCTAACTGCCTGCTGTCCCTGCATGCTTACTTTCAGCGACTGACGAACAAGGACAACAAGGCCTCACTGACGAGCCTCCTCTCTCAATGTACACACATTTAAATAACATGATTGAGGTTTATAGGTTTTATGGACAGGATGCATAAGAAGCAATTCATTCACCAATCCTGGAATCGATTCTTGGTACCTGGAACCATGAGACAGTAAAGCTAACCACTGTGCCACCATGCCGCATCATAGGCATGGGGTTGAGGGGCACTGTGGGCAGGGTGCTCAAAACTGATTGTTAGGCAGTTCGAGTAATGGTTTAATTCTCCAGCTGGAGCGATTAATCCTGATAAATCTAGTGTTGGGGTAGGGACTCTATTAAAGCACCCCGAGAACTCCTTTGGCTTTCCAGGCAGAGGTAGCGAGCATACAATCAATTAGGTTATCTGAAAGATTTATCCATCCATTTGTTTACTTTTTCAGCTGAGATTAAAGTACGTAATTCTGGTCAAATCATTTGCTCTCGGTGTAGGGCTATGTAGACGGAGCAGAGGACATTTACCCAAAAAGTGTAAGGGTTGAGTCCAGTGGTGGATTAACCATTAGGCTGAGTTGGCTGAAGCCGAGGGGCCCGGAAGCGAGGGAATCCCCTACGCTTCCGGGGACCATATCCCTCTATTCCCATCTCATTCATGGACTTGTCAAGACGCCCCTTAAAAGTCACTACCGTATCCGCTTCCACTATCTCCCCCGGCAACGAGTTCCTGGCACCCACCATACTCTGTGTAGAAAATCTGCCTCGTACGTCTCATTTAAAACTTGCCCCTCGCACCTTAAATATATGCCCCCTAGTAATTGACTCTTCCACACTGGGAAAAAGCTTCTGACTACCCAATCTGTCCATGCCTCTCATAATCTTGTAGACTTCCATCAGATCGCCCCGCAACCTCCGTTGTTCCAGTGAGAACAAACCACGTTTCTCCAACTGCTCGTCATAGCTAATGCCCTCCATACAAGGCAACATTTTGGTAAATCTTTTCTGTATCCTCTCCAAAGCCTCCACATCCTTCTGGTAGTGTGGCGAGCAGAATTGAACACGAGATTCCAAGTGCTGCCTCACTAAGATTCGATAAAGCGTCAACATAACTTACCAATTTTTAAACTCAGTACGCCGGCTGATGAATGCAAGCATGCTGAATGCCTTCTTGACTACCTTCTCCACCTGCATTGCCACTTTCAGTGACCTGTGTACCTGTACACCCAGATCCCTCTGCCTATCAATACTCTTAAGGGTTTTGTCATTTACTGTATATTTCCTACCTGTATTCGACTTTCCAAAATGCATTACCTCACATTTGTCCAGATTAAACTGCATCTGCCATCTCTCCGCCCAAGGCTCCAACTGATCTATATCCTGCTGTATCCTCTGATGGTCCTCATCCCTATCCGCAAATCCACCTACCTTTGTGTCGTCCGCAAACTTACGAATCAATCTAGTTACATTTTCCTCCAAATCATTTATATATATTACAAACAGCAAAGCTCCCAGCACTGATCCCTGAGGAACACCATTTGTCACAGCCCTCCATTCAGAAACGCACCCTTCCACTGCTACCCTCTGTCTTCTTTGACTGAGCCAGTTTTGTATCCACCTTGCTAGCGCACCTCTGATCCCATGCGACTTCAACTTCTGCAGCAGTCTGCCATGAGGGACCTTGTCAAAGGCCTTACTGAAGTTCATGTAGACAATATCCACTTCCCTACCATCATCAATCATCTTCGTCACTTCCTCAAAAAACTCGATCACGTTCGTGAGACACGACCTCCCCTTCACAAAACCATGTTGCCTCTCACTAATATGTCCACTTATTTCCAAGTGGGAATAAATCCTGTCTCGAAGAATCCTCTCCAATAATTTCCTACCACTGAAGTAAGGCTCACCGGCCTGTAATAACCTGGATTATTCTTGCTACCCTTCTTAAACAAAGGAACAACATTGGCTATTCTCCAATCCTCTGGGACCTCCCCTGTGCTCCGCAGCGAACCGCAGTCCTCCGAAAGCTTATGGTATTTGCTACCAAATAAACCTGTTGGACTTTAACCTGGTGTTGTGAGACTTCTTACTGTACCTCCCCTGTAGCCAGTGAGGATACAAAGATTTCTCTCAAGGCCCCAACAATTTCCTCCCTTGCCTCTCTCAGTATTCTGGGGTATATCCCATCAGGCCTTGGGGACTTGTCTACCTTAATGTTTCTCAAGAATCCCAATACCTCCTTCTTTTTGATCTCAACATGACTCAAACTATCTATGCATCCTTTCCCAGACTCATCATCCACCAAGTCCTTCTCTTTGGTGAATACTGACGCAAAGTACGAATTTAATACCTCGCCCATTTCCTCTGGCTCCACGCATAGATTCCCTCCCTTGTCCTTGAGTGGGCCAACCCACTCCCTGGCTACGCTCTTGCTCTTTATATATGTATAAAGAGCCTTGGGATTTTCCTTACTCCCTGCTGGCCAATGCTTTTTCATGACCCCTTTTAGCCCTTCTTACTCATTGCTTAATTTATTTCTACTTTCCTTGTATTCCACACTTGCTTTCTGTGTTCCCAGGCTCCTTGCTTTGACAAATGCTTCCTTTTTCTCCTTGAAATGTGACAATGAATGTGTTTTCCGAATGTTGTATTCGATTCATAGAGCGGGAAAATGAAGCGTTAAAGACTGAAAGATTGCAGCAAGGCACACAGACTTGGACCTGCGTTTTTTTTGTGAATGAACATCAATGCAGAGGAAAGTTATCAAAGTATAATCAGAGATCTCGATGTGAGTTGAGATTATTGGGCTTTCGAATTTCTCGGTGTTTTCCACGTGAGGATTTACAGTTTGCTGATCATGTTTAATATTTTTTACGTTTTACAATCTTTATATCGAAATTCTTTGGGGACGCTATTTGAATTCCCGAGTCTGGTATCGGTCTGGGAATGAACACGTGTGAAATAATTGGTCTCATTCTCTCACTGCCAAGGGACTTTCAATGGGGCAGATTTCCCAGTCTGGCCTCAGTCTGTGACAGGATAGTCAGCTTCAGTGTAATGTGAGGTTATTTAGAAAATAGAAAAAAATACAGCGCACACAGACACTTCGGCCCACAAGTTGCGCCGGTCATGTCCCTACCTACCTAGGCTTATATATAGGCTTACCTATAACCCTCAATCCTATTAAGTCCCATGAACTCAACCAGAAGACTCTTAAAATACCCTATCGAGTTTGCCTCCACCACCACTGACGGCAGCCGATTCCACTCACCCACCACCCTCTGAGTGAAAAACTTATCGCTGACCTCTCCTCTGTACCTACTCCCCAGCACCTTAAACCTGTGTCCTCTCGTAGCAGCCATTTCAGCCCTGGGAAAAAGCCTCGAGAATCCTCCCGATCTATACCTCTCAACATCTTGTACACCTCTATCAGGTCACCTCTCATCCTTCGTCTCTCCAAGGAGACCATTTATCAGCAATAAATACAGAATTCACTGCCAGATGCAGTGTGTAATGTGGAGAGGGCAAAAGTTGAAGATAAGAGGGGAAATAATTAATGGGAACCTGAGGAGCAACTTTTTTACACGAGGGTGGTACGTATGTGGAATGAGTTGCCCTAGCAAATGTTAGAGGTAGGGACATTGACTACATTTAAAAGGCATTTCAACAGATACATAGGTAGGATAAGGTTTAGAGGGATATGGGCGAAATGCAGGCAAATGCGCTTAGGTTAGATGGATATTTTGATCGGCATGGACCAGTTTGGAGCGAAGTGCTTTTCTCTGTGCTGTAGATTCTATGATTCTAAATTTCTATGTAGAATTGGACAAATACTATCAGTGTTGTAGCCGTTCAAAATATCATAAGGAATATGAGCAGGAGTCTGCCAATCTGCCGGTCCAGCCAGTTCAATCATGACTCATGCGGGATCTGTTGTAACAGTTTTGAATGCGCTCAGTGCCGTCCAGTCTACTGGCACGCTGCAGTTTTGATGCAACAGCCTAATTGTTTCTAATGGTTAGAATGTTGTTTTGATCTGAACGAATCCCTTGGAATGTTTTCAGAATGGGTTTCATTGTGATAAGTGGAAGGCATGGTCATCTGACGGAGGAAGCTGGGTTTTTTTCCACAGAATATTCAAGGTGAGACGTGTCTTGAAGCTGAGAGAGACCACAGTGTTTTCCTGTCTCTGGAGTTGGAGTTTATGTTCTTTGTGTGGCTGTTTTTTGAAAGAGTCAGAGATTAAGGTTACTTCTCTGATGTTTGGTGGCACTGAGGATATAAACCTCATGGGGAAATGCTGCTTTGCTTTTCTGTCCATAGGTGTTGCAAAGTTGAAAATCCTGCATCACGTGAGCATTTCGTGCTAACATCGCCCGAAGAAGGCTGGCGGTCTGTGGGGTGGCTTTACAGTAGAACAGCATAGTGAAGTACCTGTTAAAGGACTATACTGTGTTATGTTGTACTCTTGCAATTAGTAAAAGTTATGGTAATTCTTTTTGTTTCAATTTAACTATGTTCTTAAATAAACTTTCTTTGTTAAAAGCATCCCAGTGGGTCAATTGATTCAGACCTGAAGTGAAAACCTGATGCTCACCAATGCCAAAAATCAAATGTAAAACTTAGGTTCTCGGCTAACTTCACAAAACACCTTGGAATTTCTAGTCTGGTTCTTCGCACTTGAGAAATCACTTCAATTTTCCATCATTCTCTGACACTCGTCGTCATATGTCCCTGACCCACTGAAACATCTCAAAGGGCACATCTGTTCTGGACGCATTTTCCCCATCCCACCCTCCACCAAAATCTCAATCGCCTCCCTGACTACTTCCCTTACTTCGCACAACCATCACATCGCCTGTTCAAAATCATCAACTTTGATTTCCATATCTCCCACTTCACCTGTCCAGCTCCACGTGTCTAGATTGTCGATTCCAAACATTTCCAACACTGCTCCTGCCGACTTAACTCCACTTTGCTGCCTCTCCACTCGCCCCCAGCGCAACTTCAGACAGGTACCACCTTCAACTCAACTTCAGGATTCCCTTATTCACACCGTTACCTCCGTCTGCATCCTGTTTCTACAAAACATTTTCCCTCACTTCAGTACCACCTCCATTTTCCACCTCTCACATTTCCAACTCTTCCATCGCTTTTATTCCCGTCACCATAAGTCCACAATCACTCAGACATTCCCCAGTTCAATCGTACCAATCACTCCCAGAACAACTCCCTACCAAAACCCTCCCATTTCTGGGCTTCATCAGACACACCGCTTACCTCCCTGAAGTTTGGTGGCACTGAGGATATCAACGTCATGGGAAAATGCTGCTTTGGATTTCTGTCCATCGGTGTAGCAAAGTTGAAAATCCAGCATCACGTGAGCGTTCTTGTTCCACTTTCCTCCTACTAATCTGCAAACTGCAATTCAATCATCCCCGTGACTTTCCATATCTACCAACCCCCACTGCTTCATAACTACAAGTAGTCTATCAACCCCTCCAAATGATCACATGTCAACCCACAAAGTTCTTGACCAAACCCTCTGTTTACGGGGTATTTTCAGAGATTAGGGCCGTGATTCTCCTATTGCGACCCGCAAATTTTCTGTCGGGTCGCGGCGGGACACGCGTATCTGCGGCCTTGAAAAGGGATTCACGCCTACGCCTGGAATGCATGTGCATCTTCCAGCGAAATGTCGGCAGTCAGACGACCCTGGAAACTGACTGGAAGGCAGGTAAGTAACTTAAATCTGTTTTTAATCTGTTATAAATATGCATATTTGGTCATTATCGGGACCTTTCAGATCCCGATCCAATCTCCCACCCCGCCAGGAGTACTTAATTCTGGCGAGCTATAGAGTAATTCCCCACATTCGGGAAGTAGCGGGAGACCCCGCTGATATGAAGGGGGGCATTCGGGCCCCCCAGGAGATCGGCTGTGGGGTGGGGGGTGCCCCCGGTGCATGGACACCTTGGCAGTGCCAGCCTGTACCCCCGGCACTGCCCAAGGCGCAAAGTGCCCATGCCCAGGGGGCACCTTGGCACTGCCCACCGGGTATCGGGCAATGCCAAGGAGGCCTGGCATATTATGGGCGGGGCCGAGGGCGATAGGTGGGGTAGGGTTCCCGCTGCCGTTCTGCAGACAGGATCAGTCCCGGCTGGAGACAGGCCAGCGATTTGGGGGGTCTGAAGCGGGGATTGGTCTGCCAGGGGGGTGGCTGCCTCTGGGGTGTCTGACCCCGGGGGGGGGAGGTGATCAGCGGGGGAGGTGTCTGCCAGGTTGAGGGAGGTAGGGGGATCGCCACTGCTGGGGGGGTGGGGCCTGGACATTGGGGCGCTCCAGGACGGGTGTGGTGGGGAGCGGGGAGGGGGAGTCAGGGCTGGCCAACGAATTCACGACTGGGTCCTGTTCACTGCACAGAGTGTGGAGTTTCAGGTGAGAATTTGAACTGACAGAACAGTCGGGATTTACAACAGTGTTTCCGCCAATTCAGCACTTTTGGGAGAATCGTCCCCTATCTATCACCAAAGACATTAGCCAATACAAAGACGCAGAAAGTCAGTGTCCCATTTAAAAACGTATCTTTATTTGACCAGTGGTCTGAGGGAGAGATTAGCATTAGAAGCCCAAAGCCTCTCCGGAAGAGAAGGCCCTGACATTCCAATACTACTCTGAGGTTACAATGCATCCCTCAGAACACTTATAGATTCCTCTAGTTCTCTTTTCCCGCCTTCCAGGTAGGTGGGAACCAGTCATTATTATTACAATCAATCATTGTTAACAGTTGTGGTATATCTTAGCCAAGTACATTCTACCCACTGACATCATGGGATTTCATTGGTTCATATAATCTGAATGCTCTTCCCACTGTCGCTAAGAAACCCCAGATACTTCGATACAAAGGTCAAAGTTCCAACTCTCAGTTATGCCAATGGCCGAACCAGATGTTTAAAGTTCTCACGCCTGAGAATCACTGTCTTCTCTGGGCAACTTGAACAGCCGTATTCATATTGCGGCTTTCAGAATCATACCGTCCATAACCTTTGCTGATAAAACAATACACATTCTGTGGTTTCATTGTTTCAATGAATGCCGTTTGTCTCACTAAGTCTTCATCTCATCATGCGGTGCGGTAACCTGTCTTTTAAAATACAACTGAATGAATTTTAAAATCCAAAATATATGTTTAAATCAGAAATACGCGTTCAAATCTCTTACTTGTTTAAATCTCTTACTGTGTTCATGCTGCCTTCATGCAGATAGTTCCCCTGTTAGACTGTGAGTCTGATCTGAGGTCATTTCATTCAGTGCTGGTGATTTATTAATGTCCTAAATCCCGAATTGTTCGAAATTTCTCGAAACTATTTTGAATTTCTACAACACCCTTAACATCTCCTTAACAGCAACCTTTCATTCCACCACTTACTTTGTCACTCTGCTGTCCACATATATTCCAGGACCTCCCCACACTACCGCACCTATAGTCCCCGCCTTTCACACTATCAAATCCTCGACACATTTTCTATCATACCGGTGCCCATTCAATGATATCGTTATCCCCTTTCTCCACCTCTGCAACCAGTACTATGGTCACCTCTACACTCCACTGCTATCCTCCACTCATCATGCAACATCCATCCCAGCTCCATTGCTCTGTGATACTGTTTCTCAGGCTCTTCGTACAACCCGCATCTGATCATTGCCACCAACAAATTATGCATTTGCTCAGGAACCTCTGTTCTTATTGAAAACGTTCACATTTCCATTCGCCACCCTGTTGCCATCTAGTTTATTTCTGTCCGTCTAGTTTATTTCTGCCCATCTAGTTTATTTCGGTTATTACTGATGACATATAAGGCTCTTCATCGTTTGCCATGTGTGAGAGACCAAAACTTCAATAACCTATCTCCACCTCCCTCATACATCCATCCTCTAACCCTCATCAATTGATGACTCTCTCTCTGTGGCAATGTTTCCAGGCAAACCGACTTCCCTCTTTGCATTGCCATCTGTTCACCTAGTCAGCCTCGCTGCATTTCCATCCACATTTCAAATAAAAATCAAAACATAAACTGAAGCATAAGTTGAAAGCAAAATACTGCGGATTCTGGAACATGAAATAAAAACAGAAAATGCGAGAAAATCTCAGCAGGTCTGACAGCATCTGTAGAGAGAGAAAAGAGCTCTGTCACAGAGTCCTCACGATTCGAAACAATAGCTCTATTCTCTCTCCACAGATGCTCTCAGGTCTGCTGAAATTTTCCAGCACTTTTTTATAGACTGCAACATACTGGCTCAATCTACTCATCTGAAATTCCTCTTTCTGCTGTTTTACGTCTCTCTTTTGAATTCAAACTTAACAGATACTATTAAACTAGGCAAGAATTAGGGGGCATAAGATGGGAACAGAAACTGTCAGGGAAAGGCACTGATGAAAAGTGGAACTTTTTCAAGGAACAAATACTGGGTGTCCTTGATAGGAAGGGACTGTCAGGCAGGGAGGAAATGGCCGAGTGAGGGAACCGTGGTTCACAAAAGAGGTGGAATGTCTTGTGAAAAGGAAGAGGGAAGCTTATGTAGGGATGAGGAAACAAGGTTCAGATGGCTCGATTGAGGGTTACAAGTTAGCAAGGAATGAGCTGAAAAAGGGGCTGAGGAGAGCTGGGAGGGGACATGAGAAGTCCTTGGCGGGTCGGATCAAGGAAAACCCCAAGGCTTTTTACTCTTATGTGAGGAATAAAAGAATGACCAGGGTGAGGTTAGGGCCGGTCAAGGACAGTGGTGGGAACTTGTGTATGGAATCAGTAGAGATAGGAAGGTGATGAATGAATACTTTTCTTCAGTGTTCACCAAGGAGAGGGGCCATGTTTTTCAGGAAGAGAAGGTGTTACAGGCTAATAGGCTGGAGGAAATAGATGTTCGAAGGGAGGATGTACTGGCAATTTTGAATAAACTGAAGGTCGATAAGTCCCCTGGGCCTGATGAAATGTATCCTAGGATTCTTTGGGAGGCGAGGGATGAGATTGCAGAGCCTTTAGCTTTGATCTTTGGGTCCTCACTGTCCACGGGGATGGTGCCAGAGGACTGGAGAATGGCGAATGTTGTTCCTCTGTTTAAGAAAGGGAATAGAAATGACCCTGGTAATTATAGACCGGTTAGTCTGACTTCGGTGGTTGGTAAATTGATGGAAAAGGTCCTTAGGGATGGGATTTACGACCATTTAGAAAGATGCGGATTAATCCGGGATAGTCAGCACGGATTTGTGAAGGGCAAATCGTGCCTCACAAATTTGATAGAATTTTTTGAGGAGGTAACTAGGTGTGTTGATGAAGGTAGGGCGGTTGATGTCATATACATGGATTTTAGTAAGGCGTTTGATAAGGTCCCCCATGTTCGGCTTATGATGAAAGTAAGGAGGTGTGGGATAGAGGGAAAGTTGGCTGATTGGATAGGTAGCTGGCTATCTGATCGAAGACAGAGGGTGGTGGTGGATGGAAAATTTTCGGACTGGAGGCAGGTTGCTAGCGGCGTGCCGCAGGGATCGGTGCTTGGTCCTCTGCTCTTTGTGATTTTTATTAATGACTTAGAGGAGGGGGCTGAAGGGTGGATCAGTAAATTTGCTGATGACACCAAGATTGGTGGAGTAGTGGATGAGGTGGAGGGGTGCTGTAGGCTGCAAAGAGACATAGATAGGATGCAAAGCTGGGCTGAAAAATGGCAAATGGAGTTTAACCCTGATAAATGTGAGGTGATTCATTTTGGTAGGACAAATTTAAATGTGGATTACAGGGTCAAAGGTAGGGTTCTGAAGACTGTGGAGGAACAGAGAGATCTTGGGGTCCATATCCCCAGATCTCTAAAGGTTGCCACTCAAGTGGATAGAGCTGTGAAGAAGGCATATAGTGTGTTAGCTTTTATTAACAGGGGGTTGGAGTTTAAGAGCCGTGGGGTTATGCTGCAACTGTACAGGACCTTGGTGAGACCGCATTTGGAATATTGTGTGCAGTTCTGGTCACCTCACTATAAGAAGGATGTGGAAGCGCTGGAAAGAGTGCAGAGGAGATTTACCAGGATGCTGCATGGTTTGGAGTGTCGGTCTTATGAGGAAAGGTTGAGGGAGCTGGGGCTGTTCTCTCTGGAGCGGAGGAGATTGAGGGGAGACTTAATAGAGGTTTATAAAATGATGAAGGGGATAGATCGAGTGAACGTTCAAATACTATTTCCTCGGGTGGATGGAGCTATTACAAGGGGGCATAACTATAGGGTTCATGGTGGGAGATGTAGGAAGGATTTCAGAGGTAGGTTCTTCACGCAGAGAGTGGTTGGGGTGTGGAATGGACTGCCTGCAGTGATAGTGGAGTCAGACACTTTAGGATCATTTAAGCGGTTATTGGATAGGCACATGGAGCACACCAGGATGGTCGGGAGTGGGATAGCTTGATCTTGGTTTCAGATGAAGGTCGGCACAACATCGTGGGCCGAAGGGCCTGTTCTGTGCTGTACTGTTCTATGTTCTATGTTCTATCAACAAAGATAGAACAATCTGTTGAAAGTGGAAGTTATTTCAACTCTGATTAACACATTACATTTCAGGTTTGAAGTGGACTAGCGGTTCTTAAATTGCCACGGGCATTGAATTACATATTAAGGAAGTCCTGAAATAGTGAAGAGGATTATTCACCACATTGATGCAAATTGGGTTAAATGTTTCGACTGGTTTAGAGTAAATAAGCATATCTCTCGTTGGCAGTCCACATGGACAATTACTTTTCTGATATTGTTTTGAAACTAGCTTGAAAAATTAGTCTGCTTTTATAAATTTATAACATGTATTTACCATCTATTTCATTGCTGGTGATAGTAAATTTAATGTTGAGCTACGTTTTCGGACCCAGTGGACTTTAACCACGCATTTAAAATATTTTGCTACTGAGCTGATTGGATTCGATGATTTTGATCTCGTTTTATTGTGACAATGAGAATGGAATTTTGTCTTCACTGATGTTCCCTCTCCCCATTTTTAATTGATTTCCAAATCAGTGCAAAGGGATACGTGAGCACATTGAGTAGAATGTTTCGGAACTTTCGCTGGGTGATTGTGTAAATAGCTGTGTTAGTGCAGGAGCTCAGAAGCTGCAGCATAATTCCAGCCTCTTGGAACATGCGGAAGGCATTAAATATAGATCTGCGATTGAAGGCTGCTGCAATTCTGTAATATAAAAAATGTATAACTGCTGTAATCCAGAGCAGGATAAAACTACTGGATATTGCAAATAATAACACAATGGATGTTCTTCGATTGATCAACTCAGGGTCCTTTTCATGCCCATCATTGCTGTGATGCCGGAGACTCACTCTGCCACGATTGGCTATTAAAATGCGTTTGACCGTGACAGTGTTAAATAACAGAATCAGTAAGAATGGAAATACTGGGGTTAACATCTACTCAATCCAAGAGAATGCTATCCAAGGGGGTAAAATATTAAAAAATGGTGATAATAAGCAACCATACTCTCTCCTGCTATAATAGGAAGAATAAGCGAATGGCCAGGGAATGTTCTTTAAACAGAACAGCAAACTCACAATGCTGATAACCACAGGAGCAGTTTTCTCCGTACAGTATTTCATTTTCAGCTTCTGGTAGCAAATGGCCACAAGGCGATCAAAGGTAAAAGAGACCGTCAACCAAACAGAAATGTCAATGGCAGCCGGGGACATGTAGAGAATGAATCTGCAAATGGGAGTGTAGAACAGGTAGGTGTCATACAAATACATTGTAGCAATGCGGTGTAAGACTACATTGCAGCCAATGACCATGAGATCCGCTGTCGCCATCGCCACCAGGTAACGGGTGATGCATTTCGACAGGCCACAGTTTTTGATCGACAGGATGGCGATTGTTACGAGGTTCACTGTGAGAAATAGAATAGAAAACAGTAATATATTGGGCCGATAATAATGGTGAATTTGACATTACAATAACTGGTCGAAGCTAAAATTAAAGCAATCTGCAGGAATCACATTCATTTGAATTTAAGTGCACTGGAATCCCCACTACTGGCGTTCTATGTTAATACCCTGACTACAGTAAGAAGCTGACAACACCAGGTTAAAGTCCAACAGGTTTATTTGGTAGCAAATACCATAAGTTTTTGGAGCGCTGCTCCTTCGTCAGATGGAGTGGAAATGTGCTCTCAAACAGTGCACGGTGACAAAAAATCAAGTTTCAGAATACTAATTAGAATGCGAATCCCTACAGTCAGCCATGCAGACGCTACGACATTGGATGAATGAACACCGCTCGACAATCACCAGGCAAGACTGTTCTCTTCCTGTGGGGGAGCACTTCAGCAGTCACGGGCTTTCAGCCTTGGATCTTTAGGTAAGCGTTCTCCAAGGCGGCCTTTACGACACACGACAGCGCAGAGTCGCTGAGCAGAAACTGATAGCCAAGTTCCGCACAAATGAGGATGGCCTAAACCGGGATGTCGGATTGATGTCACATTATCAGTAACCCCCACAGCTTGCCCCCTGGTCTTGCAGAATCTCACTGGCTGTCCTGTCTGGAGACAATACACATCTCTTTAACCTGTGTTTAATGCTCCCTCCACCCACATTGTCTGTACCTTTAAGAGCTGGCTGGCTGTAGGATTCGCATTCTAATTAGTATTCTGCAACTTGATTTTGTGTCTCTGTGCCCTGTTTGAGAGCAGATAACCACTCCATCTGACGAAGGAGCAGCCCTCCGAAAGCTTTTGGTATTTGCTACCAAATAAACCTGTTTGACTTTAACGTGGTGTTGTGAGACTTCTTACTGCGTTCACCCCAGTCCAACGCCGGCATCTCCACACCATAATATCCTGACTATCCAGTGCATGGTGTTGGCATACATTATTGTGATGTCGCATCTTGCAGCTGCAATGCTATGTGTGAGTCTTTAGATGGCGATCTCTAGCAATTTCAAATGCTTAAAATAAAACTGAGCAGAACGCACAGCTGGAGAGGTGGGAATCTCCAGGATCAACGGGCTGAGGGACCACCATACCAATGATGAACAGAACAGCAGGGAACAAGACAACTATGATATAAGCAGCAGGGAAGAAGTTACCCACCAGGATAAACGGATAATAAGAAACTGAGGTAAAAGCAGCAGAACGACTACACTACATTATAAAGACAGTCCATCATTGAAAATGAAGCTGGTAGGTGGTAATAACGTGCCAAGGGAGGAGGAAAAGATACTTCGAAAATTAAAAAATATAACTATTCGGAAGAAAAATTTAATATCAAAATGAAAAAGGGCAAGGAAGGAAAGCAACATCAAACTATAACACAGTAGGGAAGACAACACCAGAAGTACGAAGGGATGAATTGACAAAATATCTACGTGAACATCATTCTACGGTAGATGCTTATTCGTATCTTCAAATAAACAAGGTTAAAGAACAACAACACCTTTCACTCAGAATCACAGCCAAACGTAATATATTTAGCCGGTACAGAAAATAAACCAGAAGCAAGTTTAAAACTTCAAGAGGTCAAAGTAACTTACCAGGTACTCCGACAGTTGCGAGTATCGGATAGTATACAGCTGCTGCTTCTGAAATTGGTGTCCGACGCATTTTCCGTGCGTTCAGAATCCGTGCTCGAGTCCTCCTGGACACTGAGAAAGTGAAGGGAAATGAAGGGTTTATTTATCGTATCATAGCTGCTTGGTGATGACAAATACACACATCCCCAATGATATTAGTCACAGTTTGGTTAACAAACAAACTGCTGACACCAGCTGTTCTCTCTCTGTCGATCTCATTAGGGATTGTAGCAAAACATATGAGTCTTTTGGGGTTGCGGTACATGTTGACTGTAAGCCAACTGTGCAATGTTGGTGATTTCTAAACCAAGCCCTTCACCACGGATTTTACATTTGAAAACTGGACACTGCTTTCGATTCCCTTGACCATTCCCCTCGCTGACAAATTTCCCTTCATAGTCCTTGTTCTTATTAACGATCCCTCATCTCGATTTTCATTATTTTCGCAAATTCTCTTCATCTGCTCCTTCGCCATCTTTTCTTCCCAATTTAATCTTTCTGATTCTGTCTCGCTTTCATTTCAGACGAATTTCACCATCCCGTCTCTTCAATTTAGCGCCACTCTTTGCGTCTTTATCATTTCTCTGTGAGTCTGATTCCCCACATCTCTCATCTTGTCACTCCTGCTCACTCCAACACAGCTGCGAAGACAAGTGGTGAGGGTGGCACAAAGAGTTTAGAGACGGATATAGCGCGGATGAGTGAGTGGGAAAAACCTTGGCAGTTGGTTGTAATGTCGAAAAATGTGATGTTATACATTTTGGTGGGAAGATAAATGAGCAGAAGATGTTTAAAATGGAGATATCTGCAGTCCTGCCGCACAGAAATATTTAGGGTACTCGTGCATAAATCACGAAAAGCCGGTTCAGTCGGTAATAGGTAAAGCAAAGTAAATGTTAATCTGGTTTCAGAAGCAAAACAAACATAGAAACATATAAAAACTACAGCACAAACAGGCCCTTCGGCCCACAAGTTGTGCCGAACACATCCCTACCTTCTGGACCTACCTATAACCCTCCATCCTATTAAGCTCCATGTACTCATCCAGGAGTCTCTTAAAAGACCCGATTGAGTTCGCCTCCACCACCACTGACGGCAGCCGATTCCACTCGCCCACCACACTCTGTGTGAAAAAAATACCCCTAACATCTCCCCTGTACCTACCCCCCCAGCACCTTAAACCTGTGTCCTCTTGAAGCAGACAATTCCACTCTGGGAAAAAGCCTCTGAGAGTCCAGCCGATCTATGCCTCTCAACATCTTGTACACCTCTATTAGGTCTCCTCTCATCCTTCGTCTCTCCAAGGAGAAAAGACCGAGCTCCCTGAGCCTATCCTCATAAGGCATGCCACTCAATCCAGGCACCGTCCTTGTAAATGTCCTCTGCACCCTTTCAATCTTTTCCACATCCTTCCTCGAGTGAGGCGACCAGAACTGGGCACAGTACTCCAAGTGGGGTCTGACGAGGGTCTTATATAGCTGCATCATTATCCCCGGACTCCTAAACTCAAGCCCTCGATTGATAAAGGCCAGCACACCATACCCCTTCTTAACCACCTCCTCCACCTGCGGGGCCGATGTTAGAGTCCTATGGACCCGGACCCCAAGATCCTTCTGATCCTCTACAGTACTAAGAGTCTTTCCCTTTATGTTGTACTCCTTCATCCCATTTGACCTACCAAAATGGACCACGACGCATTTATCTGGGTTGAAGTCCATCTGCCACTTCTCCGCCCAGTCTTGCATCCTATCTATGTCCCTCTGTAACTTCTGACATCCCTCCAGACTATCCACAACCCCACCAACCTTCGTGTCGTCGGGAAACTTACCAACTCATTCCTCCGCTTCCTCCTCCAGGTCATTTATGAAAGTGACAAACAACAAGGGTCCCAGAACAGATCCCTGGGGCACACCACTGGTGAACGACCTCCATTTAGAAAAATACCCATCTATACCCACTCTCTGCCTCCTTTGGGCAAGCCAGTTCTGGATCCACCGTGCAGCAGCCCCTTGGATCCCATGCCCTCTCACTTTTTCTAGAAGCCTTGCATGGGGGACCTTATCGAACGCTTTGCTAAAATCCGTATAAACCACATCTACTGCCTTCCCTTCGTCAATGTGTTCAGTCACATTTTCGAAGAACTCCTCCAGGCTCGTAAGGCACGATCTGCCCTTGACAAAGTCATGCTGAGTATTCTTGAGCATACTAAACCTCTCTAAATGCTCATATACCTTTCCCTCAGGATCTTCTCCATCAGTTTACCAACAACTGAGGCTAGACTCACCGGTGAGTAATTCTCTGGGCTATCCCTATCCCCCTTCTTGAAAATAGGAACCACATCCACAATTCTCCAATCCTCCGGCACCTCTCCCGTCTCCATCGACGACGCAAAGATAATCGCCAGAGGCTCTGCAATCTCTTCCCTCGCCTCCCACAGTAACCTGGGGTACATCCCATCCGGACCCGGCGACTTTTCTATCTTGATGCCATTCAAAGATTCCAGCACAACCTCTTTCTTAAATTCCACATACTAAGTCATTTCAGTCCACCGCAAGCCCGCAGTACATCCACGTAGGTCCTTCTCCTCTGTGAAAACCGAGGCAAAATACTCATTGAGCACCTCTGCCATTTCTACTGGTTCCGTACAGACTTTCCCGCCTCAACCTTTTACAGGCCCGATTCCGTCACGTCTCATCCTTTTACTCTTCACATATTTATAGAACGCCTTAGGGTTCTCCTTAATCCTACCTGCCAGGGCCTTCTCGTGACCCCTTCTGGCTCTCCTAATTTCCTTCTTCAGTCCCTTCCTACAAGCCGTATACTCTTCTCAATCCCTATCTTCGCCAAGCTCTCTGAGCCTTTTGTACACTTTCCTTTTCTTCTCGACGAGGTCCCGCACATCTTTCGTGCACCACTGTTCCTTTAACCGACCAACAATTCCCTGTCTGCTCGGAACGTTGTCCTGTAGAACTCTTGACAGACATTCCTTGAAAAACTGCCACCTCTCTTCAGTACATTTCCCCGAGAATACCTCCTTCCAATTTACTCCTCTAATTTGCTGTCTAATGTCTTCATATTTCCCCTTACTCCATATAAACACTTTCTGAGCTTGCCGGATCCTCTCTTTTTCCAATGCAAGCCTAAAGGAGATAGAGTTATAATCGCTATCCCCAAGATGCACTCCCACTGAGAGATCTGACACCTGTCCAAGTTCATTGGTTCGTATCAGATCAAGTACAGCCTCTCCTCTTGTTGGCTTATCCACATGCTGTGTCAGGAAACCCTCCTGAACACACCTAACGAACTCCTCCCCATCCAATCCCCTTACCCTAGGGATATTCCAATCTATGTTTGGGAAATTAAAGTCTCCCATCACAACAACTCTGCTATTACTGCATCTCTCCAGGATCTGTTTCCCTATCTGCTCCTCCACCTCCCTGTTACTACTGGGCGGCCTATAGAAAGCTCCCAGCAAAGTGACCGGCCCCTTCCCACTCTGAACGTCCACCCACAGAGACTCGGTGGACAATCCCTCCACAGCATACACCTTCTCGACAGCTGTGACACTATCCCTGATCAGCAGTGCCACTCCACCCCCTCTCTTGCCTCCCTCCCTGTCCTTCCTGAAACATCTGAATCCCGGCAGCTGGAGTATCCAGTCCTGTCCCTGAGACATCCAAGTCTCCGTAATGGGCACCACATCACACTTCCAGGCATCGATCCACGCTCTGAGCTCATCCCCTTTATTCACTACACTCCTGGCATTAAAGTAAACACATCGCAATCCTTTGGTCTGAGCTCTCCCCTTCTCTATTCCCTGTCCGTCCGCCCTCTTACACTGCCTATTACCCTTCTCTGTTTGCGAGCTACCTTCCTTACTCTCAGTCACCTCATTTTGATCCCCTCCCCCCAACCTATCTAGTTTAAACTCTCCCCAGTCGCCTTAGCCAACCTTCCTGCCAGGATATTCGTTCCCCTGGGATTCAAGTGCCACCCGTTTTTTGTGTACTGGTCACACCTGCCCCTGAAGATGTCCCAATGGTCCAGGAACCTGAATCCCTGCCCCCTGCACCAGTCCCTCAGCCACACATTCATCCCCCACCTCACTGCATTCCTGTCCTCACCTTCCCGTGGCACAGAGCACACCAGGATTACGAGTTTTGACTCATGGCACTGGATGAAATGAAGTTCTAGGAAGTGCAAAGCCACATGGAGATATAAAGAGACATGTTAGAATATTACTGCAATAATTCAACCAAGCGCCAGTTTCCCATCACCAAAACCTTCATTGCGCACCAATGGAAAAGACCACTCCTTCAGTTTACAGTCTGGGAGTCTTCACCACGGAACCTACAACTCTGCTCCAGGTAAAGTTACAGGACTAAAATCCCCCGCTGGCTGCTGCCCATTGGGTGAGTCTCTACACGGCCAATAGGGCTGCACAAAACCCTTGGGGAGAACAGCCGATGTTCTCCTGTGCCCTTCGTGATCGTCACAACATCACCCCCCACGCCTCAGGTCAGTGCCTCTCCAGCACTTCCACTGACAAGAGATCCTTTCCATCGCTTGGTGATTTTACGGAGGTCCTCTAAAGATGGGGCTGAGTTATGTGTTGTAAACTGAAAAGGGGCATTCTTTATCAAAGAGAGAGAAATAGGGTTACAATGCAGATTCCTCCTCAAGTTCCACTTTAGTCTGGAGGCCCAATACTTTCAACCTCCATCTCTCAGTCCATAACTTCACTATCCAGAGGGGCAAGTGCAGAGTTACTTTCAAACTGAGCAGTGACACTGGCAGCGACAATCTTCTTGGCCAGTGCTGCGGGTGGATCCGAATGACAGGACCACACCGCACGCAAAAAGACGTTTTACCCCAGAGGAACTGATAATGGGATGTCAGCTTCATACCATAGAACTGTGGTTTTGAAGGAGACCATTCGGCCCACCGAGCGTATACCGACAACAATCCAACCCAGGGTCTATCTCTGTAACCCATGCATTTACCCTGCTCGTCTCCCTCACACCAGGGACAATTGAACATGGCCAATCAACCTAACCCGCACATCTTTGGACTGTGGGAGGAAACCAGAGCAGACAAGGGGAGAACGTGCAAACTCCACACAGACAGGCTGCAGAAGCCGGAACTGGACCCGGGACCCGGAACTGAGACAGCAGAGCGCAGCACTGTGCGACCATGCTGACCATATGACTACTATTCCCAAATTTGACGGGGCGGATGGAGTCCCAAGAGGAAAAACAAATGAGAATTTTTGATTCTGTGAGGACAAAAACATTTTTTGCAATGTCTGAACTGGTTCATGTACGGAATTTAGGGGATGGACCCGATGGGTCCCTCGTATCGTTATGGAGAAAGCAGGACCAGAATCGAAGCAGATCAAAGTTCATTCTAAAACCCTAAAGAAGCACTTAGCCCAGGTACATGAGCCCAGGCCCTGCAGGGCCACTCCCATGGGTGCACGAAAGCTAAGAGTGAGAACTTTTGATTTTCCCAATGATGGTCACATTTTTAAACAAGTCTGTCATGTCAGAATCAAGACCATGCCACCAGATGGAGCATCTTCCTTCTTGATGCTCCCATTCTGTAGCCTCGTTGATATTGGGCACCATCCTGGGGCTGGAACAATTTATTTGGACCCCCAAAACATGTTTGCATTCTCGACACTAAGACCAGCTGTCTCAAAGAGATAGGGCTTAATTTCTTCAGAGGGTTGTCCTTGGAATGCACTGTCTAACATCGTGTGCCTTATCTTGGATTAGGTTGGATCTTTTTTGTGTTCAGACTTTTATCTGCCTTGTGGGCAATTGACAATGTCTCCACACGTTCAGGTCATCGCAACCTCTACTAATGGTGGTAAATACGCCAGGGTTATGGGCAACGGGATGTGACTCAGTGTGTCCGCATTAGCCATTCGAGTCCCAGGGCAATGCTCCAGAGGGTATTAATCGGCCGCCAGTCACAAGGCCCAACGCTGGATCCGAGTGTGAATTACAATAGAAGGGCCGGACACAGAGATGATGGATCATTTAAAAAGAGAAGACAAAATTTAGAGAGCAGGTTATCAATAAGGGAAATGTAATCAGAGAGCGGCAGCAGAGAACAGAGTTTCCTAAGAATGCAGAAGCAAATAATTATGGAGAGAACAAAAAAAACTGGAACAGGTAGAACTAAACGAAATATAAATAAATAGCCCAGAAATGATAGCCATTACACAGACATGGATTTAAGATGACAAAGACTGGGACTTGAATATTCAAGCGTAGGTTGCATTTAGGATGGACCGGAAGCTAGGGGAAAACTGGAGGGCTCATTCTGTAAAAATAAAAATATCATTGCTAAAATGGAGAGAACTGATCACAGTTTTGGAAATTAGGATCTCAAATCAGTTTCGGTATCGCTGAGAAATACTAAATGTAAGAATTCACTTGTGGAGGTGGTTTCAAGGTCTGCTAACAGTATTCATAGGGTAGGGGGGTCTATACAGAAATAAAGTCAACTGGATAAAAAGTTAAAAGATATAACATAGAGATGAAGTGGCAGATATTTTTTTGAAAATATGTCACAATATTATGAATATATACATTCCAGCCAGGTAAAACGACTCTGAGGCTAACCGTGTCTAACTATTGAACTTAACTGGAGAATCAGATTGAAAGATACGACTTATCATTCAGAAAACATGAGTGCCAGGTGAGAAGATTTGGTAACATATGAAAAACAACAAAGAACGTCTGAAAAATTAATAAGGATGGAGAAATTAGAGTGCCGGAGATAAACATAAGAACACAAGAACTAGGGGCAGGAGTGTGTCATCTGGCCCCTGGAGCCTGCTCCGTCATTCAATAAGATCATGGCTGGTCTTTTTGTGGGCTCAGCTCCACTTACGGGCCCGCTCACCACAACCCTCCATTCCTTTACTGTTCAAAAATGTATCTATGCTTGTCTTAAAAATATTTAACGAGGGAGTGTCAACTGTTTCACTGGGCATGGAAGTTCACAGATTCACAACCCTTGGGTGAAGAAGTTCCTACTCAACTCAGTCCGAAATCTGCTTCCCCTTATTTTGAGGCCATGCCCCCAGTTGTAATTTCGCCTGCCAGTGGAAACAATTTCCATGCATCTGCCTTATCTATTCTCTTCATAACCTTATATGTTTCTATAACATTTCCCCTCATTCTTCTGAATTCCAATGAGTATAAAGAATAAGAACAAAGAAAATTACAGCCCAGGAACAGGCTCTTCGGCGCTCCAAGCCTGCACCGACCACGTTGCCCATCTGAACTAAAACCCCCTACCCTTCTGTGGACCATATCCGTCCATTCCCATCTTATTCTTGTATTTGTCAAGAAGCCACTTAAAAGTTCTGATCGTATCTGTTGCCACTATTTCCCCCATCAGCGAGTTCCAGGCACCCACCACCCTCTGTGTAAAATACTTGCCTCATGCATCCCCTTTAAAACTTGCCCCTCGCACCTTAAACATATGCCCCCTAGTAATTGACTCTTTCATCCTGGGAAAAAGCTTCTGACTACCCACTCTGTCCAAGGCCTCATAATCTAGTAGACATCTATCAGGTCGCCCCTCAAACTCCGTCGTTCCAGTAAATGGTCCCAGTCTACTCAATCTCTCCTCATAAGACAGCCCTCTCAATTCCAGAATCTACCTAGTGAATCTCCTCTGCACCTCTCCAATGTTAGTGTATCCTTTCTCAAGTAAGGAGACCAAAACTACACAGGACTTCAGTTGTGGCCTCAGCAGCACCAACAGAACCTGGCTGTTGTTTTTTTTTTAACTCCATCCCTCCAGCAATGAAGGACAATATTCCATTTGCCTTCTTAATTAGCTGCTACACTTGCAAACCAACTTTTTTGTGATTCATGCTCAAGGAAACTAAAGTCCCTCTGCACAACAGCATTCTGTAATTGTTTACCATTTAAATAATAGTCACTTTTGCTGTTATGAATACCAAAATGGATGACCTCACATAGACCAACATTGTACTCCATCTGCCTGACTTCTGCCCACTCGCTTAGACTGTCACTATCCCTTTGCAGACTTTCAGTGTGCTCTGTGCACTTTGCTCTGCCACTCATTTGAGTGTTTTTTGCGAATTTTGACACACTACACTTGGTTCTCAACTCGAAGTAATCGATGTCAATCGTAAACAATTGCGGTCCCGACACTGATCCCTGAGGCACACCACTCATCACTGATCGCCAATCAAAAAAGCACCCATTTAACCTTGCTCTTTGCTTCCTGTTAGTTAAACAATCCTCTATGCATGCTAATACATTACCCGTAACACCGGGCACATTTGTTTTATGCAGCAGACTTTGGTCCGGTGCTTTGCCAAATGCCGTCTGGAATTCAAATGCACCTCATCCACAGGTTGCCCGTTGTTCACTGCGCTCGTGATGTTCTCAAAGAATTCCACCAAATTAGACCAACATGACCTGTCCTTCATGAACACACGTTGCGTCTTCCCATTAAGACAATTTATTTCCACATGTCTCGCTATTTCTACCTTGATGGTAGATTCAAGCATTTTCCTGACTAAATAACGTGAGCTAACCGGCCTGTAGTTACCTGCCTTTGTCTACCTTATATTGCAACCAGTGACATCACATTTGCTGTTTTCCAAGCTGCGGGAACCACCCCAGAGTCCAGTGAATTTTGTTAAATTGCCACTAGTGCATTTGCTATTTCGCCTGCCATCTCTTGCCCAACACTCCTTCTTTCCTGATGGTGAAGACACCAATGATTACAGAATGTACAGGAACAATAAACTGAACAGGTCTGCAACCTCCCTAGATGGAAAAACGGAGTAAATTGTCCATTGCAAAGCGGTTTTCCGTTGGAAATGAAGGCCTGAAGGCAAGTGATGGGGTGATACTGTTTGAAAGGATGTCAAGAATTGATTAGTCTGATTCCAGGGACGGCGGGACTGATGTATGAGGAGAGATTGACGAGGTGAGGATTGTTTTGGCTGGAGTTCAGCCAAATGAGGGGGGATCTCATAGTGACTTACAAATTTCTAACAGGACTAGACAGGGTAGGTGCAGGGGGGATGTTGTCAATCGTGTGGGAGTCCAGAACCAGAGGCCACAGTCTGAGGATACGGGGTTAGCCCATTTAGGAGAGAGGTTCGGAGACATTTCTTCACCCGAAGAGTGGTGATCCTGTGGAATTCATTACCATGGGAAGTAGTTGATACTAAAACATTGAATGTATTCAAGAGCCGCCTGGATATAGCATTTGGGGCGAATGGGATCAAAGGTTTTGCGGAAGCAGCGGGATTAAGCTGTTGAGTTGGAAGATCAGCCAAGACTGGAATTAATTCAATTGCTAGGGGACAGAGGTTTAAGGTTTAAAGGAGATGTACGAGGCAGATTTTTTACACTGAGAGTGGTGGCTGCCTGGAACTCGTTGCTGGGGGAGGTTGTGGAAGCGGATACGATAGTGACTTTTATGGGGCGTCTTGACAAATACATGAATAGGATGAGAATAGAGGGATATGGTCCCCGGAAGGGTAGGGGGTTTTAGTTCAGTCGGGCAGCATGGTTGGTGCAGGCTTGGAGGGCTGAAGGGCCTGTTCATGTGCTGTAATTTTCTTTGTTCTTTTAATGGCGGCTCAGGCTCGAAGGGCCAAGTGGCCTCCGCCTGCTCCTATCTTCAATGTGTCTATGTGTATTCGCTGGGGAGCGTAACTAGAAAAAGGTCATGGGATATGAGTTGTTGTCGGCGTTTGCGAGGTGACTGGGTGTCGCCGGAACATCAGAGAATACAAGACTTAGAAAGCCAGTGTCTCAGTTTACAGATGTAACTTTTCTTTGACCAGCGAGCCAAAGGGAGAGATATTTCACAGAGCGCGAGGCCACAGAAGACGAAGACCAGCCTGTTTTCTCCAATAAACTCTGACGTATAATGTTTAGGAAAGCTCAATTATACACTTTACTGATCAGATACTTCCGCCTTTCAATAGCTTGAATCAATGATCTTCAATATACATCAATCAAGAGCAATACCTTCCATATAGAAGTTAACTTCCGTCAGAATGGTGTTTCCTTAGTTCATAAAGTCCAGACGTATCATTTGCTTTTGGTTAACTCAACATCCAGTGTACCATAGTAACCAGACACATGGCCACTAAGTTCAAAGTTAACAATTCCACAAGTGCACCTCCAGATTACTGCCAGGTCAGACTAACACATGATCCCGCGTCCGTGCAAGCATTCAACTTATCTGGACAGTGAATTGGTTATATTCATGAAGTTGCCCTGAATGTTCGACCGTTAGATAATTTACTGATCAAACTTGCCTATTTCCAAGGTTTCATTGCTCTCTTAGAATGTGGTGCTTGCCCTTTTGCCATTTACCATCATGCTTTTGCAACAATCTGCCTGTGGCCAGAGCGAGCGATGGTTTAATAAATACATTTATAAAATAATTTAGTACTTTCAAAATATCAGCATATATGTCTTAAATCATTGGGAGTTGTTCAAATTTCTTTTTGCATGTCATAGTCTGATTTAAAATTATTTTTTCTTAATTCTGCCAGTGTTTTAAACGCCTAATGGTTTCAAAATTTCTCCCAACTACTAGGATTTTTTCCTTGGACCAACATGAGTGGAAGTGATAGCTTCAAATACAGTAAGCATAGGTGAAGATTAATTGTTAATAGCAAAATGTAGGACAATGCTTTATGATTCCAATTAGTGCCTTCTCCAGAAAGTAAATTTCAACACTCCCATTGCTAAAGATCTGTTTCAGCAACGGCCCTCGATTTAGCACCATTACAGGATTCACAGCTTTTTGGGATGTAAGACGATAAGGAGAGTTTCAGAAACCTATATTACTAGCGGAAGCTATTTGCAAATTTTAGGATGGCGTCAAACTTTCTCGAGGATGAGAGATGAAGAGACTGCACCGATTTCCTCTTAATCCTCAAGAGGAAAAGCTCCAAGTTCGGTGAAGTTAAAATCGCACTCATTGCTATTGTGCTTTTAATGGAAATTAAATGGAAATATAAATTATTGTTTTTATGCCATTTGCATATGGCATTTCGTGCACGTATTTAAAAAAATTTTTTTTACAAACTTGCATAAATCTTTATCCTTCCAGCCTCACAGCGGCAATCTGTAAAGCTTGGGCGATCGCACGTTCTCTTATTGTGGGCTATCAAGAGGGCTTTTAACCCTGAGTTTGTTATATCGAAAATCATTCAGGGAATGTTTGTACTGTTAAATCTTTAAATGTGTTTGCGTGTTTTAATTGTTACAATATTGTTTTCTTTATTTCATTAAACCGATAATTTTAAGATATAAAATCATCATAATTGGTCTGAGATTTACTTCCCATTATTTTAAATTACTCCTCATTTTATACAGATTGCAAACTTGTTGTGGCAGCAGATTCAACTTTCCTTTTGGGATTTGGGAATCCTCGCATTTGCCAAGTGCCATGTCATAAAGAGTGACGTTGTTTTTTTTCTGGTTTTCACAACTGCATCAAATGACAATCAGGTTCTACATCACAAACGATAACAAGTAATCCATGTGACCAGTGTGGGGAACGGGAGGGGAATACATTTGAACGCCACCGATTTCCCCTCCCACCATCCATCAGCTGGAGAAAGGTTTTACTGTTTCTGAATTCCCCCTTCATAAGTTGTCAAGTGCTTTTGATCATCCGTCAGTTTGCATTGACTTAATTATCTATGAAAATCCAGACAGAAACCTCGAGATAATGAAAATAAGAAAATGTGCATCTTGTCCACATAGAGTGAACATGGCAAGACTTGTGAGAACTCCCGCCATTTTTGCACCAATAGAACAAAAAGATAGAGAAGGGAAAGAAAGGGGCTCAGGGCAATATCACAACAACAACAAATATAATGGTTATGGTTTCCCATGTGTCTGGAGTCCAGAATCACAGATCGAGTGGTGTATTCCGTCAGAGGGCAGCAGGTTGAATTTGTGGCAGGGCGATCCTTTCTTCCAGACGGAGATAAGTTTCAGTTTATTGATGCTAAGGAGTCTGGGAAGGGTTTTTTAAGCGCGTGAAGTATAAAAGCTCGGCAGCAGTATACAGCGGGCAGCGTCGGGAGCGGGCAGAGGAGTGAGTGGGAAGCAGAGTGTGAGCTAAAAGGCTTTGGCTCACAGGGCTTGAGTGAGTGGGAAGCAGAGTGTGAGCTATAAGGCTTTGGCTCACAGGGCTTAGGCAGAAAGGGCGATCAGGGGTGAGTTTAATTCATTCTTGCTGTTTCTACCTGGTACTGGCAAGGTATCTAGAGGGGATGGGTGTGCAGGCAGTGCTATGTTCCTCTTGCACTATGTTTGAGGTGAGGGACGACGACAGTGTCCCTGCTGATTACATATGTGGGAAGTGCACCCATCTGCAGCTCCTCCAAAACCGTGTTAGGGAACTGGAGCTGGAGTTGGATGAACTTAGGATCATTAGGGACGCAGCGGTGGCCATAGACAGAAGCTTTAGGGATACAGTTACTCCGAGGAATGAAAACAGATGGGTGATGGTGAGAGGGGCTGGGAGGAAGCAGTCCGTCCAGGGATCCCCGGTGGTCGTTCCCCTTAGCAACAAGTATTCCGCTTTGGATACGGTTGAGGGAGATGACATATCAGTGGTGAGCCGCAGTGAGAGGATCTCCAGCACTGTGTCCGTCTCTGTGGCTCGGGAGGGTAAGGGGCAGAGCGGGAGGGCAATAGTAATTGGGGACTCGTTAGTTAGAGGGATAGATAGGAGGTTCTGTGGCAGCAAAAGAGACTCACGGATGGTATGTTGCTTACCGGATGCCAAGGTCCGTGACATCTCAGACTGTGTTTTCCGGATTCTGAAGGGGGAGGGGAAACAGTCACAAGTCGTGGTACACATTGGTACCAATGACAGAGGTAAGAGAAGGGACGGGGATTTAAAGCAGGAATTTCTAGAGCTGGGCTGGAAGCTGAGAGCTAAGACAAAACATGTGGTCATCTCTGGCACGTTGCCGGTGCCACGTGATAGCGAGTTGAGGAACAGAGAGAGAGTGCAGTTAAACATGTGGTAGCAGGGATGGTGTAGGAGGGAGGGTTTCAGATACGTGGATAATTGGAACACATTCTGGGGAAGGTGGGACCTGTACAAACAGGACGGGGTGCACCTGAACCAGAGGGGCAGCAATATCCTGGGAGGGAAATTTGTTATGGCTCTTCAGGGGGGTTTAAACTAATTTGCCAGGGGAGTGGGAAAATGAGTTGTAGTCCAGAAGTCAGTGAGGGTGGTGAGGTATTGGGGAAGGTATCAGGGTCAAGGTTGGGTACCGGTAGACAGGAAGGTGGGTTGAAGTGTGTCTACTTCAATGCAAGGGGCATCCGGAACAAGGTAGATGAACTTGGGCCTGGATTGGTACTTGGGACTACGATGCTGTGGCCATTACGGAGACGTGGGTAGAACAAGGACAGGAATGGCTGTTGGACGTTCCGGGGTATAGATGTTTCACTAAGTGTAGGGAAGTTGGTAAAAGAGGTGGACGAGTGGCATTGTAAATCAAGGATAGTTTAACGGCTGCGGAAAGGCACTTCGAGGGGGATCTGCACGCTGAGGTAATATGGGCTGAGGTTAGAAATAGGAAAGGAGCGGTCACGTTGTTAGGAGTTTACTTTAGGCCCCCAAATAGTAATAGAGATGTGGAGGAAGAAATTGCTAAGCAGATTATGGATATGTGTAGGGGTCACAGGGTAGTTGTCATGGGGGACTTTAACTTTCCAAATATTGATTGGATCCTTTGTAGGTCAAATAGTTCGGATGGGGCAGTTTTTGTGCAGTGTGTGCAGGAGGGTTTCCTGACACAATATGTGGATAGGCCGACAAGAGGTAAGGCCACATTGGATTTGGTACTGGGAAATGAACCGGGCCAAGTGTTAGATTTGGTTGTGGGAGAGCACTTTGGAGATAGTGACCACAATTCGGTGTCTTGTGTTATTGCAATGGAGAGGGATAGGGCCGTACGGCAGGGCAAGGTTTACAATTGGGCGAGAGGTAATTATGATGCGATTAGGCAAGAATTAGGGGCCATAAGTTGGGAACAGAAACTGTCAGGGAAAGGAACTAATGAAAAGTGGAACTTTTTCAAGGAACAAATACTGGATGCCCTTGATAGGTATGTCCCTGTCAGGCAGGGAGGAAATGGCCGAGTGAGGGAACCATGGTTCACGAAAGAGGTGGAATGTCTTGTGAAAAGGAAGAGGGAAGCTTATGTAGGGATGAGGAAGCAAGGTTCTGATGGCTCGATTGAGGGTTACACGTTAGCAAGGAATGAGCTGAAAAAGGGGCTTAGGAGATCTAGGAGGGGACACGAGAAGTCCTTGGCGGGGCGGATCACGGAAAACCCCAAGGCTTTTAACTCTTATGTGAGGAATAAAAGAATGACCAGGGTGAGGTTAGGGCCGGTCAAGGACAGTAGTGGGAACATGTGTATGGAGTGAGTAGAGATAGGCGAGGTGATGAATGAATACTTTTCTTCAGTGTTCACCAAGGAGAGGGGCCACGTTTTTGAGGAAGAGAAGGTGTTACAGGCTAATAGGCTGGAGGAAATAGATGTTCGGAGGGAGGATGTCCTGGCAGTTTTGAATAAACTGAAGGTCGATAAGTCCCCTGGGCCTGATGAAATGTATTTTAGGATTCTTTGGGAGGCAAGGGATGAGATTGCAGAGACTTTGGCTTTGATCTTTGGGTCCTCGCTGTCCACGGGGATTTTGCCAGAGGACTGGAGAATGGCGAATGTTGTTCTTTTGTTTAAGAAAGGGAATAGAAATGACCCTGGTAATTATAGACCGCTTAGTCTTACTTCGGTGGTTGGTAAATTGATGGAAAAGGTCCTTAGAGATGGGATTTACGAACATTTAGAAAGATGCGGATTAATCCGGGATAGTCAGCATGGATTCGTGAAGGGCAAGTCGTGCCTCACAAATTTGATAGAATTTTTTGAGGAGGTACCTAAGTGTGTTGATGAAGGTTGGCCGATTGGATCGGTAACTGGCTGTCTGATCGAAGACAGAGTTTGGTGGTCGATGGAAATTTTTCGGATTGGAGGCAGGTTGCTAGCGGAGTGCCGCAGGGATCAGTTCTTGGTCCTCTGCTCTTTGTGATTTTTATTAATGACTTAGAGGAGGGGGCTGAAGGGTGGATCAGTAAATTTGCTGATGACACCAAGATTGGTGGAGTAGTGGATGAGGTGGAGGGCTGGTGTAGGCTGCAAAGAGACATAGATAGGATGCAAAGCTGGGCTGAAAAATGGCAAATGGAGTTTAACCCTGATAAATGTGAGGTGATTCATTTTGGTAGGACTAATTTAAATGTGGATTACAGGGTCAAAGGTAGGGTTCTGAAGACTGTGGAGGAACAGAGAGATCTTGGGGTTCATATCCACAGATCTCTAAAGGTTGCCACTCAAGTGGATAGAGCTGTGAAGAAGGCCTATAGTGTGTTAGCTTTTATTAACAGGGGGTTGGAGTTTAAGAGCTGTGGGGTTATGCTGCAACTGTACAGGACCATGGTGAGACCACATTTGGAGTATTGTGTGCAGTTCTGGTCACCTCACTATAGGAAGGATGTGGAAGCGCTGGAAAGAGTGCAGAGGAGATTTACCAGGATGCTGACTGGTTTGGAGGGTAGGTCTTATGAGGAAAGGTTGCGGGAACAAGGGCTGTTCTCTCTGGAGCGGAGGAGGCTGAGGGGAGACTTAATTAGAGGTTTATAAAATGATGAAGGGGATAGATAGAGTGAACGTCCAAAGATTATTTCCTCGGGTGGATGGAGCTATTACAAGGGGGCATAACTATAGGGTTCGTGGTGGGAGATACAGGAAGGATATCAGATGTAGTTTCTTTACGCAGAGAGTGGCTGGGGTGTGTAATGGACTGCCTGCAGTGATAGTGGAGTCAGACACTTTAGGAACATTTAAGCGGTTATTGGATAGGCACATGGAGCACACCAGGATGATAGGGAGTGGGATAGTTTGATCTTGGTTTCAGATAAAGCTCGGCACAACATCGTGGGCCGAAGGGCCTGTTCTGTGCTATACTGTTCTATGTTCTATGATGCATTTCTTTGACAGTAAATTATAAAATCAAGCTGCAATTAATTGCATCATTGGATATGATAACATATATGTCATCAGATTATGTGATTCTTAAATAGGAAATGGTAACGATGTGTTCATGCTTCTTTCGTTGTAATGGCTTTCAAACCAACTTGATCTTCGGAGGAAATAAAACTTGAAATGTCTGGCGGAGAGAGAATAAGGGAGAGAGAGAGAGACGGACAGAGAGAGATAGGGGGAGAGAGAGAGAGCGGAGGGAGAGAGAGAGAGAGAGAGAGGCGGACAAAGAAAGATAGGGAGAGACAGAGAGAGAGAGAGCGAGTGAGAGACAGGGAGAGAGAGCGAGAGAGAGAGAGGAAGACAGACACAGAGAGAAGGTCTGTGCAAGTTCTGCATATGTTAGCAGCATTTACCACCCTCAGGCATGTTGAAAGAGGATGTGACCAAGGTCTCAGTGTTGAAATGCAATCGCTGTTCTGAAGTAAAGTCTGCAGCAGTCATAATAAACACAATCATAATAAATGATGAAATTAAAATCAGGGTGAAAGGGAGGGAAAGTCCTTTTTTGGAATGCTGACTTCTTCAAAAATGTATTACAGTTCGTGGTTGACATGATTCAGAACAAGCGACCCATTTTCAAAAAAAACCCAGCATTTTTAAACAGAAATACTCGCATTCAAGTCCCTACATGGAGCTCCATATATCTGTAACATCCCTCAATTCATAGAACATATCTGCATTGTTCCAACGCTCGCCTCTTGAGTATCCCTCGCAGACTGTCCATTCAAGATTGCAGAAATGTCTTCTCTTGCTTCAGGCCGTGGCTCTGGATTTTTGCTTCAACTGTCTCCATTAAGATGCTTCAAACCTATTGTTGTGGTCAGATGTTGGTCCACCTTCCTATCAGAGAATTACGGGACCACAGAACATTTAGGACACGGAATGAGGTCAGTCTCGTTGTTGCTGTCAAGGCCTCTGAGTGAGTTTTGTCATTCGCCCACCTTCTCTCCGTAGACCTCCATATTTTTCTGTATCCTTTTCAGTTAAATAATGCACCTCCTGTCGTGATGTTGAATCCACTGTGATAAAATGTTGCAGTATTCAATGGGATGGAGGGGAATATTGGTCACTGAGATTTGCTTAACTTTCTTTTGATCTATGCGCTGAAGGGAATTGTGTGTAGTGTCATCAAATACAACGGCAGTGGTTATATCAGAACAGAGACAGGATGGCTTATTTCACGATTGTGGGTACTTGCGTGCCTCTAATGCCTTTACCTGAATCGGCAGTGACCATGGAAACATTGAAACTAAAATCAGGAGGAGGCCATTTCGACCTCTGTGCCTGATCCGCCATTCGGTGTTTCCATGGCTGACCATCAAATTCAATATCCTGATCCCCCCTGCCCCCTTATCCATTGATACCTTTAGCCCCTAGAGCTATATCTAATATCTTCTGCAATCAGACAATGTTCAGTTCGATTCCCAGTGCAGCCTCTCTTTTGGTAAAAAAAAAACATCTGTCTGAATAACTCTGTGTTCTTTTTGCCGACTTCCCACATGCAGTGAAATGGAAGTGAGATTTATTTATTTTTAGAGCAAATCAAGTAACTAACTTTAGTAATATCCAATAAACCGAGGGGCACATTGAATGGGCAGCATCTCAAGGGCAGTGGCCGCGGGGAGCCCATTCAACTAGCACCCTTAAATTGTGTCCCATCAGTGCAAGTTCTGTTCATGCTGGGCACCAATTTGGAACAAGATTATTGTCGTCTCATGTCCGCTAACTGCCCCCCACAAGCAGAGCCAATTGATCAAGTGTGGTTCAGTGATGAGTGTAGGAGAATATGTCAGATGGAGCAGCAGACATGCTACAAAATGAGGTGCCAAGCTGGTGAAGCTTTATCAATGGAGTAATTGCAAGACCAGCAACGTGCAATCGGATAGATCTAAGACATCACAATTAATAGATCAGACTACAGGTTTGCAGTCAGACTGTGTTAAAGCGTGGCGCACAAACATAATACTAACGAGTTGCACATCTACCACAATCCCAACTGATGGGTGCCCAGGTCGTCAGTGTAAAATACTTGCAGAAGCAATTGCAAAACCTCGAGGCACATTTCCGGAGTGAACGGTCCATCCCGACCTCCTCCTGAAGTCCACAGTATTAAAAGGAGCTCGTCTTCACCCAATTAACGTTCTCCTCGCGTCTGCATGGGTTTCCTCTGGATGCTCCAATTTCTTCCCACAGTTAACTCTGCATGATATCAAGAAACAGTTAAACTTGCACTTGTTTCTGTTTTAGTCTCTCCAGGAGAGTTACAGTTGTGGTTGTCACCAGTTACGGGAAAGGTTTGGAGAACCACTTTAGCGCCTCTTCCCCCATTCTGAAACCACAGTGGTAATCAATTGAAACTGGTAACATTTGGACACTCAGCAGTGGGCAGTCTGTGTGATGCCTGAAGTGATCCACAGTGAACTATTGGATCCTATCATGGGCGTGACTCATTATTGTCAAGCACTCACACTTTGTTCAAGGCTCTCAGACTGGATGGCCACTGGTTTTTGTTTAATTCCGTGTCCCAGGAAAATATTGAACTGACTGTAAACCTGCTCAAAATCACGAATGTCAGCAAGAACTCAGATGGCCATCATGGAACTCTTTGTATGCACACATTGCATTCAATAAGTTCAAAATGTTTATCCCGCTCCTCGATACACGAATAAATTAAACCTTCAGATGATGCCCAACACTGAGCCAATGGAAAACCCCAATAAAAGTAGATGTACAGAGATATAACGACGCTAAGCGCCTGTCGGCCCATCGAGTCCATGCAGCTCAAATTCGATGATTGATTATTATGCACAGGGTCCCACGGAAGAGCTGCTGGGTACAAGTGCTGGAGAGTGATAATATTTGGAAATGGTTTGCACGGGCTGGAGTCCCTGAGAGGGAAATATGTGCTTGGGGACACGAGAGTAGTGGGCCGTTGTAGCGTGCACGGGATGAATGAACACCACTCGACAATCACCAGGCAAGACTGTTCTCTTCCTGTGGGGGAGCACTTCAGCAGTCACGGGCATTCAGCCTCTGATCTTCAGGTAAGCGATCTCCAAGGTGGCCTTCACGACACATGACAGCGCAGAGTCGCTGAGCAGAAACTGATAGCCAAGTTCCGCACACATGTGGACGGCCTAAACCGGGATGTTGGATTTATGTCACGTGATCAGTAACCCCCACTGCTTGCCTCCTGGACTTGCGGGCTATCCTGTCTGGAGACAATACACATCTCTTTAACCTGTGATTAATGCTCCCTCCACCCACATTGTCTTTATCTTTAAGATCTGGTTGGCTGTAGGGATTTGCATTCTAATCAGTATTCTGTAACTTGATTTTGTGTCTCTGTGCCCTGTTTGAGAGCACATTTCCACTCCATCTGACGAAGGAGCAGCGCTCCGAACGCTAATGATATTTGCAACCAAATAAACCTGTTGGTCTTTAACCTGGTGTTGTTAAAACTCTTACTGAGTTGTGATACACAGGGACTAGGCGTCAATCTAGGTCTACTAAGGAGTTCGACACCCCCATCCTACGCAGGATGTCAAAAGCTGCACGGAGGAGTGACACTCAGACCCCATTGAAGAGGGAGATGAGGAGGAATCGCTCAGAGAGTGATTAGTCTGCGGGATTCATTCCCCCCCGGAGACCAGTGAGGGGTGCTGAGTATAGTTGAGGCAGAGGAGGATGGATGGGATGGGAAGGGAGGGGGAGGTCGAGGGTTAATGGCGGGGAGGAGGGGGGAGAGAACAAACTGATCTTATCAAATGGTTTAGAAGAGGTGGAGGGGCAGAATGGCTGATTCGTGCCCCGAATTTGAACATTCCTGCGTGCTCGATGGCGGCTGAGTGGGTTCCTTTCGTTAATCTGTGTGTGCCTCTGTTTTCCCTCAATATGCCAACACCTTCATACACAGGTTCAAATTAGACCTCTTCACTGCACAGGACCTTCGACCGATGCTATACACGAGATACAACGATGACGTTTTCTTCCTTTGGACTCATGGTGAACAATCACTGAAACAACTCTATGATGACATCAACAAGTTCCATCGCACCATCAGACTCACCATGGACTACTCTCCGGAATCGGTTGCATTCTTGGACACACGCATCTCCATTAAGGACGGTCACCTCAGCACCTCACTGTACCGCAAGCCCACGGATAAACTCACGATAGTCCATTTCCCCAGTTTCCACCCTAAACATGTCAAAGAAGCCATCCTCTACGGACAAGGAATCTGCTCAGATAAGGAGGATCGCTACAGACACTTCCAGATGCTGAAAGATCCCCTCACAAGAACAGGATATGACGCTCGACTCATCAGTCGACAGTTCCGACACGCAACAGTTAGAAACCGCACCAACCTCCTCAGAAGACAAACACGGGACAAGGAGGGCAGAGTACCCTTCATCGTCCAGTGCTTCCCCGGAGTGGACCAGCTACGACATCTTCCCCGGAGCCTTCAACATGTCATTGATGAAGACGAACATCTCGCCAAGGCGATCCCCACACCCCCAGGTCATGCCTTCAAACAACTGCACAACCTCAAAGAGACCATTGTCCACAGAAAACTACACAGCCTTCAGGAGAACAGTAACCACGACACCACACAACCCTGCCACAGCAACCTCTGCAAGACGTGCCAGATAATAGACACGGATGCCATCATCTCACATGAGAACACCATCCACCAGGTACACGGTATCTGCACTTGCAACTCGGCCACCGTTGTCTACCTGATGCGCTGCAGGAAAGGATGTCCCGAGGCATAGTAAATTGGGGAGACTATGCAGACGGTATGACAACAGATGAATGAACACCACTCGACAATCACCAGGCAAGACTATTCTCTTCCAATCCTGGAACACGTCAGCGGGCACGGGCATTCGGCCTCTGATCTTCGGGTAAGCGTTCTCCAAGGCGGCCTTCACAACACACTACAACGCAGAATCGCTGAGCAGAGACTGACAGCCAAGTTCTGCACACATGTGGACGGCCTCAACCGGGATCTTGGGTTCATGTCACACTATCTGTAACCCCCACAACTTTATTGGGCTTGCAAATTCTCACTAAATGTCCTGGCTGGAGACAATACACATCTCTTTAACTTATGCTTAACCCTCTCTCCACTCATATTGTCTGTACCTTTAAGACTTGATTTCCTGTAAAAACTCGCATTCTAACCATTATGTTGTAAATTGAGTTTGTGTCTTTATATGCCCTGTTTGTGAACAGAACTCCCACTTACCTGATGAAGGGGCAGCACTCTGAAAGCTAGTGGCTTGTGCAACCGAATAAACCTGTTGGACTTTAACCTGGTGTTGTGAGACTTCTTATTCTGTCATTAAGCCAATTTTGCATCCATTTTGATACCTCACCCTGGATACCTCACCTTTGGCTCACTGGCTTTTCCCTGCAGCCCTTTTTAAACAAAGGCACAACATTTGCCACCCTCCAATCTTCATGCATCTCACACGTGACTATCGATGATTCAAATATCTCTGCCATGGGACCCGCGGTTTTCTCCCTAACCTCCCAAAATGTCCTGGAATACATGTAATCAGGTCCCGGGAATTCATCTACCTTGAGGCGCTTTAAGACTTCCAGCACCTCTTTCTCTGTAATATTTACACTTCTCAAGACATCACTATTTATTTCCCCTAGTTCCCTAACATCCATGCTTTACTCAACAGTAAATACTGATGAGAAATATTCATTTAGGATCTCACCCATCTCTTGTGGATCCGCACATAGACGACCTTGTTGATGCTTAAGAAGCCCTACTCTCTCCCTTGTTACTCTTTTGCCCTTCATGAATTTGCAGAAGCTCTTTGGGTGCTCCTTTGCCATATCTGCCAAAAAAATCTCTTGTCCACTTTTTGCCCTCCTGATTTCTGTCATAACTCTCCTTCTACACCCGCTATACTCTTCAACGGGTTCACTTGATCCCAGCTGCCGATGCATGTCATGTGCCTCCTTCTTCTTCTTGAGCAGGGCCTCAATATCCCGAGTCATGCAGGGTTCCCTACTTCTCCCAGCCTTGCCCTTCACTCTAAGAGGAATGTGCTTACCCTGAACCATGGTTAGCACACTTTTGTAAGCCTCCCACTTACCAGACGTCCCTCTTCCTTCCCACAGACTACCCCAATTAACTGTTAAAAATTCCTGCCTGATACCATCAAAATTGGCCTTGCCCCAATTTAGAATTTTAACTTTTGGGCCAGACCTATCATTCTCCATAGCTATCTTAAAACTAATAGAATTATGGTCACAGGTCCCAAAGTGATCCTCCATTAACAATTATGTCACCTGCCCGTCCTTATTTCCCAAAAGTAGATCAAGTTTTGCCCCCTCTCTAGCCGGGCTATCCACATATTGAATGAGAAATTCCTCCTGAATACACTCAGCAAATTTCTCTCCATCCAACCCTCTCATACTATGGCTATCCCAGTCAATGATGGGAAATTTAAAATCCCCTACTATTATCACCCTATTTTTCTTGGAGCTATCTTTAATCTCCTTACATATTTTCTCCTCAATTCCCCACCGACTACTTGGGTGCCAATCGTACAACCCTATCAAAATGATTTCCCCCTTCTTATTTCTCACTTCTACCCAGATAGACTCAGTGGCGAAACCCTCGGATAGATCCCCTCTCAGTATTGCCGTGATGTCTTCCCTCATGCAAAGTGCAACTCCCCCTCCTCTCTTACTTCCTGTTCTATCTTTCCTATAGCATCTGTACCCTGGAACGTTGAGCTACCAGTCCTGTCCCTTCCTTAGCCATGTTTCAGTAATTGCTAAAAGATCTCAGTCCCACTACCCATCCATGCCCTGAATTCATCTGCCTTGCCCATCAGGCCTCTTGCATTGAAATAAATGCACTTTAATATGAACTTCCCTTGCTCTCTGTCTTGCTTTTGCCTGATTCATCTGGTACTAGGATTACTGACACTGCCTTTAGTATTTCATGTGCTCTCTGTAGCTTCTGTGCTGTCCTCAACCTTCTCTTCTGTGTCCCTACTGCATTGGATCCTACCCTCCTGCCAAACTAGTTTGAACCCTCCCGAGTGGCTCTCGCAAAACTCCCCGCCAGGATGTTAGTCCCCCATCCAGTTCAGGTATAAACCGTCCCTCTTGAACAGGTCACCGCTTCCCCAGAAAAGATCCCAATGATGCAGAAATCTAAATCCCTGCCCCCAGCTCTCAAGCCACGCATTCATCTGCCGAAACGTCCTATTCCTACTCTCAGTAGCACGTGGCACCGGCAGTAGTGCAGAAATTACTACGTTTGAGGTCCGGTGCTTCAGCCTTCTGCCCAACTCTGTATATTCACACTTCAGGACCTCATCCCTTCTCTTGCCAATGTCGGTACCAATATGTACAACGACCTCTGGCTGCTCACCCTCCTCCTGATGAATGTCCTGCAATCGCTCAGAGACGTCATTGACCCTGGCACCAGCGAGGCAACACACCATCATGGAGTCCAGAGAAACGCCTGTCTGTGCCTCTATCTAGCGACGCCCTGATTACTACTGCTCGCTTGCCCTTTGCCCGACGTTACTCTGCAGCAGAACCAGATGTGGTGCCACAGGCCTGGCCGCTGCTGGTATCTCACTGACAAGCTATCCCCCTCAACTGTATGCAATATTTATTTTGCTTTTATGCTGTTCTTCACTTCCTTCGTCAGCCATGGATGCCTCGTCGTCCCTTATTCATGTTTCCTCCTCCTTGGAATGAATTTCTGTTATGCCTCCCAAATAACCCCTCAAAACGCCTGTCATTGCTGTTCCACTGTCTTCCGTAATAGGCTTCCTTTCCAATCAACTCTGGCCAGCTCCTCCCTCATGTCTTTGTAGTTACCATTATTTAATTGCCACACTGTTACATCTGATTTCAGCTTCTCCCTCGGAAACTGCAGGGTAAAATCTATCATAACATGGTCAGTGCTCTTTTTGGGATCCTTCACCTTAAGTTCCCTAATCAAGTCTGCCTCATTACACATCGCCAAATCCAGAATTGTCTGTTTACTGCTAGGTTCTGTCACAAGCTGCTCCTAAAAAAAAACATCTCTTAGACATTCTACTTACCTGATTTTCCCAGTCTACCTGCATATTGAAGCCCCCATGATTATTGTAATATTGGTTTTTTTTATATATGCCTTTTCTAACTCCTGATTTATTTTCTGCCCCACATCCTGACTACTGCTAGGGGGCCTGTACATAACTCACATCAGGGTCTTTTTAACTTTGCGATTCCTCAACTCTATCCACAGAGATTCTATCCCTTCTGTTCCTATATGTCTTCTTGCTATTGACTTAACTTCATTACCTGCCCTCTTTTCCCATCTGCCTGTCCTTTCAATAGGACACATATCACTGGATATTCGGATCCCAGCTCTGATCTCCTCACAACTATGTCTCCGCGATTCCCACAAAAGCGTAATGGCCAATTTCAATGTGCACAAGAAGCACATTTATGCTGCACGAATTTCGGTACAACACCCTCAGTCCTGCATTGATCAATCGTGACTAATGATAACCTAATCGAACACCCAAACGGAGATAATTCAGGATTTATTCCCATATCCAATGAAAACTGAAAGTTTATGGTCGGACACTCCGTTAATTCCGCCTTTCCATCCCTCCCTGACCCTCACTACCCCATGCTGACTGGGTAAATGTTGTATTTTGTGATATGGAAAGTTTTGGATTGAAAGGGGTTAACTGAAGCTGTTTGTGCAGTGACTGTGATTAATATCAGTCTCCATGGATCCGGGCAGTGTCACTGGAGGTTTTCCGTCTTCTATTAATTGTGGGTTCCGTTCAGTGTGTTATTCCATCGAGTCAGCGGGAGTGACAACTCCGAGACTAAAAGAGACCATCCCCTGCAGAGAGGGGGAGGAGAGAACATAATCTGAGAACAATGGATCAAAATCTGGGAACAATGCATCGGAACATTCCACCCCCACCACCAGCCCCACCTTTGGATTTTAGTGCAAGTGGCACTTTTGCCCTGGGTCTTCACTTCGTGTCGAGTGATGGATTTTATAAGCTATCATTGTCAAAGCGTTTCGAATTTGCACTCTGGTTTATTCAAGCATTTTACTATCCCATCCTGGCTATTATTGGTGTTCCTGGTAAGTGTCCAGTCCAGTATTTAATTCTATAAACCCTATTCCCGATCTTGTCATTTGCTCTGCATTGCTACTGTTGTTACCGTTCATTTTCTGTCTCTATTTTCATTAATGAGCCCTACACAACAATGAAAACTTTTCAGTGTCTTTGTTCGTTCAGATTATCTGAATTTCTTCAGTTGTGGTATGTAAGCTTCTGTATCAGTGACAATATTGGTAAACAATCTTTCAATGTATTACAGTCTTTTTATTTCAATTATGGGAAGACGAACATTTATTTCAATTCCTCTCCCTATCTATTTCCCTATCCATTGACACTATTACTGCAACTGGGGCTAGTTCAGCAAGACTACAAACTCTGCTAACCCTTTGACCCTGAGCTGATATCTGACCCCAATTCCTCTCCATCATTAATCCTATGACTGTCACATCTGGAATATCATCCTCTGGCTCCCCCCAGCTGCCATTGTGAACTCCGAACACAAATATTGCAATTCTCTGCGGACCATCTTTCCATTGACAAAGCTGTATAATCAAAGAATATCCCAAAGTCTATTTTCCATATCCCAACTCTCACCAAGTCCCATTTACCCATCATCCGTGTGCTCAGTGATTTCTGTCACCAGCTCATCTGGAAAAGCAAGAATTTTCTCACTCACCTGATCAAATTTCTCTCTGATTTGTTCGTCTGATTCCCCCAATCTTCTTCCATTTCACAAAATGTCTCTGTTTGTTCAGATTCAGTAAGAAGTTTAACAACACCAGGTTAAAGTCCAACAGGTTTATTTGGTAGCAAAAGCCACACAAGCTTTCGAAGCGAAGGCCGCCTTGGAGAATGCTTACCCGAATATCACACGACAGCGACACACGACAGCGCAGAGTCGCTGAGCAGAAACTGATAGCCAAGTTCCGCACACACGAGGACGGCCTCAACCGGGATATTGGGTTCATGTCACACTATTTGTAACTCCCACAGTTGCGTGGACCTGCAGAGTTTCACTGGCTGTCTTGTCTGGAGACAATACACATCTTTTTAGCCTGTCTTGATGCTCTCTCCACTCCCATTGTTTTGTTTCTTAAAGACTTGATTCGTTGTAAGTATTCGCATTCCAACCATTATTCATGTAAATTGAGTCTGTGTCTTTTCAGCTCTGTTTGTGAACAGAATTCCCACTCACCTGAAGAAGGGGCTTAGAGCTTCGAAAGCTTGTGTGGCTTTTGCTACCAAATAAACCTGTTGGACTTTAACCTGGTGTTGTTAAACTTCTTACTGTGTTTACCCCAGTCCAACGCCGGCATCTGCACATCATGTTCAGATTCATACAGAGCCTGAAAACACCCACCCCACACAATCTCCCCTTTCCCAGTCCCACACCATGTATTCCCTTGACAGCAGTGTTCACTGGTGCAGCCCCTCTTGTACAAGTGCTATGGAAAACTGGATCCATACATGGTGCAGCCACACTGCTGGTCAGATATTGTGTCTGGGCTGTATCCAACTTGGGACGGGGATGGAAAGCAAGCTCCAAATGTGACATTAACAAGCTGGTGCAATCAATCTAACAGTACCTGAATTTAATATTCCCATTCTTGTGTTTGAATGTCGTCTCCAACGAGTCGCATTCCTTTTTCCCCAGATCGCGAGAGGCAGTTGCCTTTCAGTATTGGTCTGATTCCCTGATTAAAGTTAATTTCTGTCCCACTGCATCTCGGCTCTATACAATGATTGGTGACAGTGTGACAGAGTTCTGAAAACTGGAAATCCTGCGGTTCTGTTCACTTTTGTCTCCCGCGTGGAGCTCCGTGTTGGGCAGGGGGTTTCAGCAGCTCTGACACATGTTTGCGAAACTTGGACATTGTCAGTCCACTGAACACACGTTTTAGTCACTCTCAACTCAATAAGTTTGGCAAATGCGAGGTTATTCACTTTGGAAGAAATAATAGCAAATTGGATTACTATTTAAATGGAAAAAAATTACAACATGCTACTGTGCAAAGGGACCAGGGGGTCCTTGTGCATGAGTCGCAAAAACTCAGACTGCAAGTGCAACAGGTAATCAAGAAGTCAAATGGGATGTTGACATTTATCGCGAGGGGGACAGAATATAAAAGCAGAGAAGTCTTGCTGCATCTGTACAAGACATTGGTGAGGCCACAGCTGGAATATTGTGTGCAGTTTTGGTCTCCTTACTTGCGAAACGATATATTGGTCTTGGAGGGAGTGCAGAGAAGGTTCACCAGGTTGATACCGGAGCTGAGGGTTGTAGATTATGAGGAGAGATTGAGCAGATTAGATTTGTACTCGTTGGAGTTCAGAAGGCTGAGGGGTGATCTTATAGAGGCATATAAGATAATGACGTGGTTGGATAGGGTAGAAGTGGAGAGATTATTTCCACTTAGAAAGGAAACCAGAACTAGAGGGCACAGCCTCAAAATGAAGGGGGGTCAGTTTAGAACAGAGTTGAGGAGGAACTTCTTCTCTCAGAGGGTGGTGAATCTCTGGAATTCTCTGCCCACTGAAGTGGTGGAGGCTACCTCGTTGAACATGTTTAAGTCACGAAAAGATGGATTTCTGATCGGTAGGGGAATTAAAGGTTATGGGGAGCAGGCGGGTAAGTGGAACTGATTCACTTCAGATCAGCCATGATCTTACTGAATGGCAGGGCAGGCTCGAGGGGCTAGATGGCCTACTCCTGCTCCTATTTCTTATGTTCTTCTCAACATGTATTCAGCAAAACGAGGAACCCACTCTAGTGTTATTTAAAACAGTCCACGAACATAACTTGCACCTGACTCGTGTGATAGGCAAGTCAGTGGACGCGTTATAGATGGGTTACATAGAAATCATAGAATCATAGAAGCCCTACAGTACAAAAAGAGGCCATTCGGCACATCAAGTCTGCACCGTCCACAATCCCACCCAGGCCCTACCCCCATATCCCTACATATTTTTACCCGCTAATCCACGCATCTCAGGACACTAAGGGACAATTTTAGCATGGCCAATCAACCTATCCCGCACATCTTTGGACTGTGGGAGATAACCGGAGCAGGCGGAGGAAACCCACGTAGACACGAGGAGAATGTGCAAACTCCACCCAGACAGTGACCCAAGCCGGGACTCGAACCCAGGTCCCTGGAGCTGTGAAGCAGCAGTGCTAACCACTGTGCTACCGTGCCGCCCTTTTTCTGGTTTCTGGAGGTTGTGTTGTGAGCTGCTGCATACATTCAGGGAGGACAGTGGACTTGCAGACTCAACTCTCGGCGAGGTAAGGGGATTGGAATTATCGTGCGTCTGACTCGGTGACACGAGCAGCAAATGGAGTAGAGACTGCAGGGAGGGGAGTCTCTGTGAGAGTGAGGAGAATGGTGGCTATTTCATAGCCACCACAGAGTCCGCAGAAACTGGAATTATCACCAGCGTTTCTTTCATTCGTTCATGGAATGTGGGCATCACTGGCGAGAGAAGTCATTCGTTGCCCATCCCTACTTGTCCTGCTGGACCACTCCAGAGTGCATGCAAGTGGACAGAAGATATTCACCAGGATGCTGCCCTGGGATGAAGCATTAGAGTTTTAAGGAGAAACTGGATCGGCGAAAAGTGTTCTTTTTAGAGCAGAGAAGGCTGAGGCTGGGGGCGGGAACCAGTAAAAGGTTTATAACTGTGTGGTAAACCACTGGTAAGCTCATTGCCTGTGTGTGTGTGTGTGTGACATGCCTGGGCATGCCCCTCCGGCCCTGCCTGAGACTCCTCCCCCCCTGGTCCAGGTATAAAGGTGACTGCTCCCAACCCCCCTGCCTCAGTCTCTGGACCAGTTCATCAGCATGGGTGTGCTCCAAGTCTTTTACGAATAAAAGCCTATTTGTTCTTGCATACAAACTAGTCTTTGCTTGAGTGATAGTGCATTAAACTGTATGAGGGGTAAGCACAGGGTGAATCGGAAGCATCTTTTCCCCTTGGTTTAGGGTCAGTCAACCACATCTGACATGGTGGGGTTCAACCTCGATTCACACAACATTGCCCTGGGCCACTGGCTAACTAGTCAACTAACAATCCCACTGCAGCACATTTCATTCTGCGTTTCTGTCTTTCATTTCTCTCTTGCCTCCCCCAACTTTGTCATCCAGAGAAAGAAGATATTTCTCAGGAGATACGGGCCTGAATCTGACCACGGCAGTTGGTGGAATTTGATTTCTATAAGGGACACAATTTGGAACTAACGGTCTAATCATAACCTATGATACCTATGATTAGGCAGGAGTGGGCAACTCAGCCCCTCGGGCCTGCTCCCTCAGACAGTACGATCATGGCTGATCTTTTCTCAACTCCTGTCCGATCACCACCACAGTTGAAAGCCGGTTTTAAAATGGCTACCCCTTATCCTCAATACATGCCTCCCCGTGATTGACCCTAAACCAAGAGGAACAGCTGTTTCAGATTCACCCTGTCGTTAATCGTCACCATTCTTAAACCTCTATCAGGCCCTCCCTCCCTTCCACCCCCCGTCCCCGCCACGTCCGCACCCCCCTCCCTTCCCTCCCCCACCTCCTCCTTCCCTCTCCAAACACTCAGCCTTCTCTGCTCGAGAGAAAACGATCCAAGCTTATCTAGTCTCTCTTACAGATCAAATTTTTCGTCCCAGGGCAATGTCCTGGTGAATCCCTTCTGTTACTGCTGTCGTGCTATCACGTCCTTCCTATCGATAACCAGCACTACACGCAGAACTTCAGCCGTGGACGATCTGATGCTCCGACATCTCCAACAATACCTCATTGCTCTTACATGCTATATCACGACTGGTAAAAGCATTCCTCCCATATGCCTTCTTAACTATCCTATTAAGATGCTTGAAGCCTTCAGGGATCTGTGAACAAATACCCTGAGATTCATATTTTCCTCGAAGCTTATTGGGGCTTATTGCGGATCTATTTAAATATGCCTGAGGTTTGCTAAGGTATGATAAGGATGATATAGAAGCATTTTTTTTATTTGATGTGAGCAAGTGGCTAAATTAAATTAAAGGATCCGTGGATCTGTACTTACAGATGTCTTTGTGCTTCCATGCTCCTGATGGTTTCGTAGATCCCACCTGAATTCGATCTAACAAAATGCATCACCTGGCGTTTGTCCGTATTAAATTCAATCTGCCAATTTTCCGCCCAGTTTTTCCACTTAGCTATTTCCTGCTGTATTATCTGACAATCATCATTACTCTCCACAACTCCAGCAATCTCAGTGTAATCCAGAAACTTGGTAATCAGAGCAGTTATCTTTTCTTCCAAGTCATTTATATATATATTACAAACAACAGAGGTCCCAGCGCTGATCCCCGCGGAACGCCACTAGTTACAGGCCTACATTCAGAAAAAGATCATTCCGCCAGTAACCTCTGCCCATCATGGCCAAGCCAGTTCTGAATCCATCGAGCTAATTCACCCCAAGTTATGACCCTGAATAATTGGAGAAAGTATCATTGACAGATCAGCTGACAAGAATCACTTTGTGATTTGTGCTGGCTGCAGTTATTGTTTAGAAGGTGTTTGGACATCAGGCTGAAATGTAATGTTTCTGCGTTTCTCTTCCAGTTAATGTAAATTCTCCTGGCATGCTGGAAGCTGGACTTCATGCCTTACTAGAGTGAAAATTATGCGGTTGGTGCTTTGCAATTTAGTAACTGAAGTGTATCTGTTCCTTGAAGTGGTTTGCTGGGAAAACTAATGGCCAGCATTGACATTATCTCTACCTAAGGTACTCCAGGGAACTAAAAGGCTGAGAAGTCAGTGTTTCAATTTTCCAACCAATGGACTAATTTCCAGAATCACGGGAACCATCTTATTTTCTGTGTTAAACCTGCGTCAAGGGTATGCTTATAACGAGGTTTGACTGTTTCGAACATTCCAATTTTTTTTGTATCTGGTAAAAGATTTTGCATTTGATTGACCGCGTATTGAAATAAAAGTTGTTTGACAAAATCTCCAAAGTTGGTCATTTGAATCATATATGAACTGAAAGATCTCATGCTTACTCTCGCCGAATTCAAGTTCCAAAACATATGGTCCAGGCCGACTTCAAAAATCACTTTGGAATTTTGAATTTCTTTTTAACTGTGTGTGTGTGTGTTTGTATGTGTGTTGTGGCTGTGTATCTATTTGTGTGGATGTGGTTTTGTTTAGGTGTGTGGGGGTGTGGTTATGTGTTGTTGTGCTTGGTTGTATGTCTATGGCGAGGGATGGCTTCGCAATGTATGTGTGTGCACGTGGTTATCTGTTTGTGAGTGTTTGTCTGTGAGTGTGGATGGGTGCGAAGAGACATTTGTGTGTGTTTGGAGAATGGTTGTATTTGTGTATGTTTGAGAATATTTGAGAGTATTTATGACACGTGTGTCTTTACATGGGTTATGTTTTAGTTCTGTGTCCTGTGTGTGCGCATGCATGGATTAATATGTCTCTGTAAATGAGAGTGTTTCAATTTGTGGGAGTCTGTTCTTTTTCTGTGCCTTTGACTGTTTGTGCTTTTGTGTGTGTGTGTGTGTGTGTGTGTGTGTGCATATGTGCGTGTGTGTGTGTATCGGTGTCTCCAGGAGTGTTTGTGTATGTGCATTTGTGTTCCTGTTCCCTAGGAGTGTTGTGTATGTATATTTTTGTTCCTGATTCTCTCGGAGAGTTTGTGTGTGTGTTTGTGCTACTGCGTCTCTCAGGGAGTTTGTGTTTGGGTGCTTGTGTTCCTGCTTCTCCAGGAGTGTTTGTGTAAGTGTATTTGTGTTACGGTGTCTGTAGGAGAGTTTAGCTGTGTGAATATTTGTGTCCCTATGTCTCTAGAGGAGTTTGTGTGTGTGTTTGTGTCCAGTTGCTTCTGGGAGTGTGTGCGTGTGTGTGCGTGTGTCTGTTTATTTATGCGTCTTTGTCAACACCATCTCACTGAAGGAGTTCACTTCTTCCCCAGCCTGTTGTATGATTTTGCTCTTTATTTCTCTTCCTTCCAGTGAACATAATCAGAATTGCGACACTGAAAAGGAGGAACTGTGGTCTGTCCAAATGTGTCACTCGGTACCTGGTGGCCATGTCAGTGGAGGATCTACTGGTCATTATACTCGACCTGATATTGAGACACATTTCCGTTGTTTATGCGGCACATTTTCAATTCCTGAAGTCCATCTACGTGTGTAACATCCACGCCGTCCTGCTTCTTGCAGCCACTGACTGTTCTGTCTGGTTCACCGTCACTTTCACCTTTGATCGGTTTGTAGCTATTTGCTGCCCCAAACTGAAATGTAAATATTGCAGCGCAAAAACGGCGGCTGTGGTTTTGGGAACAGTGAGTGTGCTGAGCTGTCTAAAGAACATTGTCTGGTATTTTATGTTAACGGGTAGATATATATATTTTTAACGACCCCTGGTTTTGTACATTCAGAAACAATGTTCTGTTCTCTCCGCTCAGCGCAGCATTCGAGTTCCTCCACAATATTCTAAACCCGGGTGTCCCATTCGTACTGATTCTGCTGCTCAATGTTTTCACCGTCAGACACATTTTAGTAAGCAGCAGAGCCCGCAGGAGAACCCGAGCACACAGCAGTGGGGAGAATCCCAGAGACCCAGAGATGGAGAGTCGAACAAAATCCATCATTTTACTCTTTGCTATCTCGACCAATTTCATCATGTTATGGTCAATATTCATGGTTTATTCCCTATATAACCGGCTTTCATGGTTGGGGTATGTCCATCAAATTGTTCCCAGATGTTTTAAGGAATTAGGCTTCATGCTGCAGCTTCTGAGTTGCTGCACAAATACTGCAATTTACACCGTGACACAGACTCACTTCAGACAGCAGTTGAAAATTGTGCTGAAATTTCCCTTTACTGCAATTCTTCAATTCATTAAATGCTGAGAGGAAATCCCGCCTACACAGTCTCTCTTCCCATGGATATTCCAACTATAAATCATAAACCACCCTCATACCGATTGGACAGATCAAACAGCGCCCAGCAGCTCTGTTCTCCAACTGTTGCACCACCTTTTCTGAATCTGACCTGACAGAAATAGGCCACCTGCCATTCCTCCTTTCCCATTAGTCAGCCAAATTGCCCATCGTCACACATCTCCACCAACCTCGCAGTGTTTCGTGCTCTCATTCGTGCCAGTCAATCTAATCATCATCTTCATCCCTCACACAGATTGGCTGATAATCCTCCAAATGGAAATAGTGGTTCATGGTGGGGAGGTGTCCAAGGATGAGACGTCCCAGAGGGTGCCCAGGCACGTGCAGTACAGCAGCTCCAGCAACAAGCCAACTGATTGAACGAGCGAGCGACGCCAACTGACGGACAGACCAAGGGAGAGAGCGAAGCTGACTGAGCGAGCCAGCGAAGCCAAATGACTGACTGAGCGAGTGAGGCCGTCTGACTGACTGTGGGAGCGAAGCTGGCTGACTAAGCGAGTTCAACTGACTGACTGAGGAAGCGAGGTGAACTGACTGAGTGAGCAAGTGAGGCCCACTTACAATCCAATCGAGTCATGCCGACTGATCGACTGGGTGAAGTTGATTGGCCAAGCGAGCAAGTGAGGCCAACTGACTGACAGACTGAGCGAGGTTGACTGATTGGCCGATTGATCCAAGTCAACTGATGAAGTAAGCGAGTAAGGACAACTGCCCAACTGGTGAAGAGAATGGTCGACTGACGAGTGGACCAAGCGAGGCTGACAAACTGAGCCATCGAACAAAGCAGAATAATTGAGTAAGGCCCATTGACCAATGGACCGAGCGAATGAGGCTGACTGGTCAATGGACCCAGCAATTGTGGCGGACTGAGGGATGGACTGAGTGATGCAGACCGACCGGCAGATCGAGTGAGTGAGGGTGGCTGATCCACTGCATGATAGAGACTGTCTGACTGGCTGAGCGAACAAAGCAGACTGACAGACTGAGCAAGCTATGCCAACCAACCAACTTACAGAGAGAGACCGACCGACTGCCTGAATCCAACTGAATGACTGACAGACTGCGCGAGGCTGATAGAACAACGAAGTGAGCAAATTAAGTCGACTCTGTGACTGATCGAGCAGGGCTGATTGACCGAGCAAGGGAGGCTGACTGACCAACTTAATGTGCCAGACCGACTGACAGAGGAAGAAATGGCCACTGACTGAGCGAGCAAAACTGACTGACTGACCGATTGATGAAGTCAGAATGACAGTGTGAATGAAGTTGATTCTCCGCTGCAGGTATATAAGAACAACTCAAAAGCAATAATGCAACGTGTATTATTATCTAGCACGATATCAAAACGAATGCTATCATTTAACCCCAGGCAATAACATCAGACACATTAAAGGAATTAATTGTCAGGATATACTCATATGTCTGATTAACCATGTAACTTAATAGAAACTTAATAACTAAACAAGTAACTAGTACCTTAATAAAAAGGATACATCTGAGAACAATCAACATCTATATGCAATGGTTAATCAGCAAATTATTGGTATTGAGGGCAGACAAATCCCCGGTGTCTGATAGCCGACATCCTCTGGTATTAAAGGAAGTGGCGGCAGAGATAATGGATCCAAGAGTTATAATAATCCAAAATTTCCTGGACAAGGGAAAGCTTCCATTGTATTTGAAAAATGTTAATGTAACACCCTTTTTCAAAAGGGAGGGAGGCAAAATGTAGGAAATTACCGAACAGTTAGTTTAACATCAGTTGGTGGAAAAGTGTTAGAATCAATTTTCAAGAAAGCAACATGTGAACATTTGGAAAGTCAGAACGCTGTCCATCAGAGTCGGCATGGCTTTATCAAGAACAAATAATGTTTCATTAATTTGGTGGATTTCTTCTAATACATCGCAAGCAAAGTGGAAAACGGGGTTTCTGAAATGTAGTGCATCTGGATTTCTGGAAGGCGTTTGATGAGGTGCCGCGCACGAGATTCATTCACAAGGTTAGCTCAAATGGGATTAGGAGTAATTTATTAGTTTTGGTAGGTGACTGACTGATGTACGGAAGACAGGGAGTCGGGATAAATGTTTTTTTTCCCTGAATGGCAACAAGTATCGAGTAGGGTGCCACAGGGTTCTGCCCTTGGGCCACGGTTATTTAGAATCTATGTTAACTACTTGGATAGAGGCATAGAAGGCACTATAGCCAAATTTGCAGATGGCACAAAAATAAGCGGGTAAGTTATAATGAGGAACTAAAACCTTGCACATGGAAATAAATAGATTAGGTGAGTGGGCCAGATTGTGTCAGATGGAATTTAATGTGGATATGTGTGAGGTCATCCATTTTAGTCGGCAAAATGGGAAGACAACTTAGCATCGAAACAGGGAAAGAGTTTGCGGTGTTCGGGAAGAGGGAGATGTGGTTGTCCACATTCATGAGTCACAGAAAACGTGGAGATACACCAGATAGTAAAGAAAGCGAAAGGAATGTTGGCATTTGTTGCTAAAGGAATAGAGTACAAAGGTGAGGACGTATTTTTGCAATTATAACAGGCATTGGTGTGGCCGCACCTGTAGTATTGTGCACAGTTATGGTCCCCTTATTTGAGGATAGAAGCAATGGCATTGGAGGCAGTTCAGAGGAGCTTCACTAATTTGATTCGAGAGATGAGGGGATTGTCGTATAATGATAGACTGAACAGTTCAGGCCGATACTCTCTTGATTTAGAAGAATGAGGGTAAATCAATTTGAGATATAGAAGATAATAAAAAGGTCTGGATAAAGTAGATGTGGAGTGGATGCTTCATCTTGTGGGGCATTCTTGGAGGAGAGGTCATAGTCTTAGGATAAGGGGTAGCACATTTAAAACAGAGTTGAGGAGAAACTGTTTCTCCCAAAGGATTGTGAATCTGTGGAACGCACTAGTCCCCAAAGTGCAGTGGATGATTGGACAGTGATTAAATTTAGGAGCAGTTGGACAGATTTTTAATTGGTAATATGTTGAATGTTTGTGGGGAGGAGGCAGGAAAATGGGGAGGAAGATCATATAAACAACGATAAAATGGCGGAGCAGACACGATGAGTCGAATGGCCTCATTCTGCTCTGATACGTTATGAACCTTTGAGCTAATGAACAATAAACCGAAAGTTTATTGAACTATGTATGTTTAGCAAGTTCAACGTATCCTGTTAATTATCATTTCATTTTGACACGTAGAATGTTATATCTCGTTTGGAACAAAGATTTCTTCACCTGTATATTGGCTCTCAAGCTTCTTTAAATTCACTGCAGCTCAAGAAAAAAATAACGCAGTGTTACCATATCCAATTTAAAATGATAGAGAATCTAACACAACCTGCATCTATTACCATATGCAACGTTAACAGTAATTGCAAGTCGATCTTAGAATTTGCCGTCGCCGCGATACATCAATTAACTGAATCTTAGGCCCAGTCCGGAAGTCAGCATCATCCTCCATCAACTTCAGCCTCCTGCTGTCTGAAGCAAAACACCACTGGATCTCTGATTGTGGACTCTGGACTCATAGGAAAACTATAATCATTATATTTACTTATTGTGGTCTGCTCTGTTCCAATTTATTTCACTTATCCATCTTGATTTGTATCAATGTATGAAATTGCAGGATTTGTCATAACTCTTGCTGCGTTTAGCAAGGTCCCACAGAAGAGATTATTGTGCAAGATTAACGTGCATGGGATTGGGAGGAGTTTATTGAGTTGCATAGAACACTGGTTGGCAGAGAGGAAACAAAGAGTTGGAATTAATGGGTGCTTTTCAAATTGGCAGGCAGTAACTAGTGGGATGCCACAGGGATCGGTGCTGGGACCCCAGCTATTCACAATATATATTAATGATTTGCATGAGGGGACAACATGTAACATCTCAATGTTTGTAGATGATACCAAGTTGGGTGGGAGGGAACTTTGACAAGGACACAGAGATCGTTCAGAATGATCTTGTCAGGTTGGGTGATTGGGCTAATCAATGGCAGATGCAGTACAATTTGGATAAATGTGAGGTTATTCACTTTGGAAGCAAAAACAAGAATGCAGATGTCTACGTGAATGACTACAATTTGGGAGAGGGGAGTCTGCACCGGGACCTGAGTGTCCTTCTGCACCAGTCACTGAAGGTAAGCATGCAGGTGCAGCAGGTGGTAAAGGAAATAAATGGTATGTTGGCCTTAATTGCGAGAGGTTTCGAGTACAGGAGCAGGGATGTGTCGTTGCAATTATACAGGGCCTTGGTGAGGCCACACTTAGAATATTGTGTGCAGTTTTAGTCCCCTTTTCTGAGGAAGGATGTTCTCGCTCTCAAGGGAGTGCAACGAAGGTGTACCAGGCTGATTCTGGGGACACTAAGGGGCAATTTTAGCAAAGCCAATCAACCTAACCCGCACATCTTTGGACTGTGGGAGGAAACCGGAGCACCCGGAGGAAACACACGCAGACACAAGGAGAATGTGGAAACTCCACACAGACAGTGACCCAAGCCGGGAATCGAACCCATGTCCCTGGAGCTGTGAAGCAGCAGTGCTAACCAATGTGCTACCGTGCAGCAGTGCTAACCACTGTGCTACCGTGCCTCGTACATCTCCTTTAAACCTCGCCCCTCGCACCTTAAACTTATGCCCTCTCGGAATTGACTATTTGATCCTGGGAAAAAGCTTCTGGCTATCCACTTTCTCCATGCCCCTAATAATCTTGTCGACTTCTATCAGGTCGCCCCTCAACCTCAGACATTCCACTGAGAAGAAATCAAGTTTCTCCAACCTCTCCTCAGAGTTAATGCCCTTCATACCAGCCAACATCCTATAAATTCTTTTCTGTACCCTCTCCAAAGCCTCCACATCGTAATGGTAGTGTGGAGGGCAGAAATGAACACTGTATTCCAAGTGAGGCAACATGACTTATCAGCTTTTAAACTCAATGCCTGCCCAATGAAGACAAGCATGCCATATACATTCTTGACTACCTTCTCCACCTGCGTTGTCACTTTCAGTGACCTGTGTACCTGTTCACCCAGATCCCTCTGCCTATCAAGACTCTTCGGGGCTCTGCCATTTACTGTATATTTCCTATCTTTATTAGACGTTCGAAAATGCATTAACTCACATTTATCAAGGTGGATAAATCCCCGGGACCTGATCAAGTGAATCGCAGGACGTTCTGGGAGGGTAGAGAAGAAATTGTGGTTCCCTAGCTGAGATTTTTGAATCATCGACAGCCACAGGTGAGGTGGCTAAAGATTGGAGGGTGATAAATATTGAGCCTTTGTTTAAAAAGAGCTGCAGTGAAAAGCCTGGGGACTACAGGCCTCACATCTGTCGTGGGGACATTGCAAGAATGTTTTCTGAGTGACATGATCTGCAGGTATTTAGAGAGGCGAGGACTGATTAGCAACAGTCAGCATGGCTTTGTGAATTGAAAATCATGTCTCACAATTTTGATTGAGTTTTTTGAAGCTGTAAGCAAGTATGTAGAATAGGGCAGTGCAGTTGATGTTATTTACATGGGCTTTAGCAAGGCTATGACAAGGTACCACATGAAAGGTTGTTGCATCAGCTTAAATCTCACGGGATCCAGGATGATGTAGCCAAATGGATACACATTTGGCTTGATGACAGAAGACAGGGTGGTTGTAGAGGGTTGTTTTTCAAACTGGAGTCTGATGATCAATGGTGTTCCTCAGGCGTCGGTGTTGTGTCCACTGTTACGTCTCATTTATATGAATGATTTGGATGAGAATTTATGAGGCATCATCAGTACGTTTGCAGATGAATCCAAGATTGGTTGCATCGTGGACACTGAAGAAGATTATCTCAGAATGCAACAGGATCGTGTTCAATTGGGCCAGTGGGCTGGGGAATGGCAGATGTAGTTTAATTTACATGAATGCGAGGTGATGCATTTTGGGCATCACCAGGGCAGGACTTAGTTAATGGTAGGGCGTTGGGGAGAGTGATAGAACAAAGCGTTCTAAGGGTGCATGTTCATAGCTCATTGAAAGTGGAGTCACAGGTGAATAGGATGGCGAAGAAGGCATTCGACATGCTTGCTTTCCTTCATCAGAACATTGAATACATGAATTGGGATGTCTCGAAGTTAGGTTTATAAAATAATGAGGGGCATAGATTATCTTGATAGTCAATACCTTTTCCCAAAGACAGTGAAGTCTAAAACTAGAGGGTATAGGTTTACCGTGCGAATGGAGAGATGTAAAATGATCCAGAGGTGCAATTTGCTCACACAGAGGGTGGTGAGTATCTGGAACAAGCTGCCAGATGCAGTCGTGCAGGCGTGTACAACCTTATATTTTAAAACGGATTAGCGGCTAGGGCCTGGGTGAGATTGTGGTCGGTGCAGACTCGATGGGCCGAATGGCCTCCTTCTGCACTGTAGGGTTTCTATGATGTCTATGAGTTCTATGAAAACGCGTTTAGACAGTTACATTTTTTAAATGGCTATCGAGGCATATGGGCCAAATGCGGGCAATTGGGACGAGCTTAATCATTTAAAGAAGGACGGCATGAACAAGTTGGGCGGGAGGACCTGGTTCAATGCTGTAAACGTTGATGACTCTATGAAGTTTAGCAGTGTGTTTGCTCCACTGACTGACTTGCTGAAGAAGTGTCGCAAATGTCAGTGTCCGGCGGAGTTCAACCGGCATTTGACGGCTTCGAGGCCGTCTTAACCACAGCTCCTGTGTTGCCTGCACCGAATTATGCAAAAAAAAAACATTCAAGTCAGCTATCGATGCGAGGCACTCACCAGACATTCCAGACACTCACCGCCCTCTGTGTGAAACAATTGCCCCTCTGGACACTTTTGTATCTCTGCCCTCTCACCTGAAACCGATGCCCTCTAGTTTTAGGCTCCTCTACCTTTGAGAAAAGATATTGACTATCTAGCTGATCGATGCACCTCATTATTTTATAGAACTCTCTAAGATCACCTCCATGCCTCCAGTGCTCCAGAAAAGAAAAGTCACATTTTGTCCAGCCTCACCTTAAAACTCAACAATCAAGTCCTGATAGCATCCTAGTCAATCTATTTCGTACTCTTTCTAGTTTAATAATATCATTTCTATAATAGGTTGACCAGAACTGTACACAGTATTCCAAGTGTGGCCTGACCAATGTCTTGTACAACTTCAACAAGACGTCCCAACTCCTGTATTCAATGTTCTGATCAATGAAACTAAGCATGCGGAATGCCTTTTTCACCACTCTGTGACTCCACTTTCATGGAGCTATATACATGTACCCCTAGATCTTTTTATTCTGTAACTCTCCCCAACGCCCTACCATTAACTGACTAAGTCCTGTCCTGGCTCAATCTACCAAAATGCATCACTTCACATTTATCTAAATTAAACTTCACCTGCCATTTGTCAGCCCACTGGCCCAAATCAAATCAAATCGAAAAGTAGGGCCTATTCCATCATCAACACCCTTTGATTTGGTTTATTATTGTCACATGTATTGGGATACAGTGAAAAGTATTGTTTCTTGCGCGCTATACAGACAAAGCATACCGTTCATAGGGAAGGAGAGGGTGCAGAATGTAGTGTTACAGTCACAGCTAGGATGTAGAGAAAGATCAACTTAATGCGGGGTCGGTCCATTCAAATGTCTGATGGCTGTTCTTGAGTTTGTTGGTACATGGCCTGAGACTTTTGTATCTTTTTCCTGACGGAAGAAGGTGGAAGAGAGAATGTCTGGGGTGCTTGGTGTCCTTAATTATGCTGGCTGCTTTTCCCTGAGGCAGCGGGAAGTTTAGATAGAGTCAATGGATGGGAGGCTGGTTTGCATGATGGGACGAGGTGACATTTACGACCCTTTGAAGTTTCTTGTGGTCTTCAGCAGAGCAGGAACCATACCAAGCTGTGATACAACCAGAAAGGAGGCTTTCTGTGGTGCATCTGTAAAAGTTGTTGAGACTCTTAGCCGACATGCAAAATTTCCTTAGCCCCCTGAGAAAGTAGAGGCATTGGTGGGAATTTCTTAACTATCGTGTCGGCGTGGAGGGACCAGGACAGGTTGTTGATGATCTGGACATTTCAATTCTTGAAGCTCTCGACCGTTTCCACTTCATCTCCGTTGATATATACAGGGGCACGTCCTCCACTAGGCTTCCTGAAGTCAATGTCTATCTCCTCCTTTAGCCTGGCTAAAGTAGGACTTTTACCATCACTGACCTGGCAAAATTAGGGCCTGTACTGCTGTCACAAGCCTGGCTATGTGAGGGCCTGTAACTGTCTCAAGCCTGGCTAAATAAGGGCCTTTACTCCTGTCACATGCCTTGCTAAATTAGGGCTTGTTCTATTGTCACAAGCCTGGCTAAATTAGGGCCTGTTCTATTGCCACATGCCTGGATACTTTAGGGCCTATACTACAATCACAAGCCAGGCTGAATTCGGGCCTAGAGTGCTGTTACAAGCCTGGCTACCTCCTCCAGCCCCCTGCACCCCATCCCTGTCTCTGTAACCTCCTCCAGCCCTTACACCCTTCCCTATCTCTGTTACCTGCTCCAGCTCCTACACCCCTCCCTATCTCTGTAAGCCCCTCCAGCCCCTACACCCCTCCCTATCTCTGTAACCTCCTAGGACACTCCGAGATCTCTGCACTCCTCCCATTCTGGCCTCTTGAGCATCCCCCGATTCCCATCGATCCACCAATGGCGGCCGTGCCTTCAGCTGCCTGGGGGGCCCTAAGCTCTGGAATTTCCTCCCGAAAACTCTTCACCTCTCTCTCTCTCTGTCTCTCTCCCTCTGTCTCTGTCTCTTTGTCTGTCTCGCTCTCTCTCTCTCTCTCTCTGTCTCCTTATCTCTGTTTTTCTCTCTCTGTCTCTCTCTCACTCTCTCTCTTTTTCTCTCACTCTCTCCCTGTCTCTGTCTATCTCTCTCTCTGTCTCTATGTTTGTCTCTCTCTCTGGTTTGCTCTCTGCCTCCTTCTCTCTGTCTCCCTCTATCTCTCTTTCTGTCTCCGTCTATCTCTGTCTCTCTGTCTCTCCGACTCTCTCTCTCACTGTCTCTCTCTCTCTCTCTCTCTTTCTCTCTCTCTCTGTCTCTCTCTCTCTCTCTGGGCCTCTGACAGTTTTTTTGTCTCTCTCCCTTTCTGTCTCACTCCCTGTCTCTCTCTGTCTCTCTGACTGTAAATCGAAAAGTCTCAGAGCGTGCTGGCCTCCCCTTCTGTCCCGTCACGCCCCGTCCCTTCGTGGTCTGGACCTTGAACACAAACATTAACCACCCCATGAGAAAGTCTTGGGACACAGAGGCTGAAACCAGGTTGTGATCATGGCACCAGGGGAACTGGAATGTAATATCTGCTTTCGATTTCGAACCTTGTATCTCTGAGCAGATCGCAGTAGAGGCTACATTCTCTGAAGCGCTGCTCTGTATCTCTTGACATGTTCACACAAGTGTCCTGCCTCTCATATTACCGACCTGCTTGAGAACAGGAGAGGTTGCGAAGCAGATATTTCCAGTCAGAGTTGAGCCCGTCTCTCTTTCCTCACCTTGAAAAACGAGCACTCTCTCTCTCTCTCTGAAGGAGAAGGTTCCAGAGAGAGCCGTCCAGGTAAGTCCAAAGTTGCCTTGGATTGCCTGAGGGCGTGCTCGCTCAGGCCTAGTAGTCAGACTTTATTGCTCCACCCTCCCGACACGACAACGCCCCGCTTTGTTCATGACACACGAGGCCTACATGCAGAGGATGTTTTTAATGGGGGACAGTGTAGAGAGAGTTTGACTCTGTATCTAACACCGCGCTGTGCCGGTCCTGGAAGTGTTTGATGGGGACAGTGGAGAGGGATCTTTACTCTGTATCTAATACCGTGCTGTACATGTCCGGGGAGAGGTTTTTGGGAGACATTGCAGAGGGAGTTTTACTCTGTATTTCCCCGTGCTATGAGCAGTCCTGGGAGTGTTTGACGAGGAGACAGTGTCGAGGGAGCATGACTCCGTATCTAACCCCGTGCTGCACCTGTCCTCGGAGTGTTTGATGGGGGAAAGTGTAGAGGGAGCTTTTATCTGTATCTAACCCCATGCTGTACCAGTCCTCGGAGAGTTTGATCAAGACAGTGTAGAGTGACCTTTACACTGTCTCTAAACATGTGCTCTACCTGTCCTTCGATTGTTTGATGGGGAAAGTGTAGAGGGAGCCTTACTCTGTTTCTAACCCCGTGCTGTACCTGTCCTGGGAGTATTTGATGGGGGACAGCGAAGAGGGATCTTTATTCTTAATTTAACCCCGTGCTGTAGCTGTCCTGAGAGTGTTTGATGGGGGAAAGCGTAGAGGGAGCTTTAGGCTGTACCTAACCTCGTGCTGTACCTGTCCTGGGAGAGTTTGATGGGGACTGTGTCGGGGGAGCTTTGCTCTGTATCTAACACCGTGCTGTAATTGTCCAGGGAGTGTTTGATGGGTACGGTGTAGAGGGAGCTTTTATCTGTATCTAACCCCATGCGGTACCAGTCCTCGGAGTGTTTGATCAAGACAGTGTATAGTGACCTTTACACAGTATCTAACCCTGTGCTCTACCTGTCCTGGGACTGTTTGATGGGGACAATGTAGAGGGAGCTTTACTCTGTTTCTAACCCCGTGCTGTACCTGTCCTGGGAGTGTTTGATGGTTATACTGGAGAGGGAGCTTTACTCTGTATCTAACCCCGTACTGTACCTATACTGGGAGTCTTTGATAGGGACAGTGCAGAGGGAACCTTACTCGGTATCTAGCCCCGCGCTGTAAATGTCCTGTGACAGTCTGATGGGGACAAACTGGAGGGAGCTTTGCTCTGTATCTAACCCCGTGCTGTACTTGTCCTGGGAGTGCTTGATGGGGACAGTGTAGCGGGTGCTTTACTCTGTATCTAACCTCGTGCTGTACCCTGTCCTGGGATTGTTTGATGTGGACAGTGGAGAGGGATCTTTATTCTTAATCTAAACCCGTGCTGTTCCTGTCCTAAGAGTGTTTGATGGGGGACAGTGTAGAGGGAGCTTTACTCTGCACCTTACCCCGTGCTGTACCTGTCCTGGGAGTGTTTGATGGGGATTGTGTAGTGGGAGCTTTACTCTGTATCTAACACCGTGCTGTACCTGTCCAGGGAGTGTTTGATGGGTACAGTGTAGAGGGAGCTTGTATCTTTATCTAACCCCATGTTGTCCCAGTCCTCGGGGTGTTTGATCAAGACAGTGTCGAGTGAGCTTTACACTGAATCTAACCCGGTGCTGTACCTGTATTGGGAGTGTTTGATGGGGACAGTGTCGAGGGAGCTTTACTCTGTATCTAACCCCGTGCTGTCCCTGACTTGGGAGTGTTTGAAGGGGGACAGTGTGGAGGAATCTTTACTCTGTGTCTCACCCCGTGGTGTACCTGTCCTGGGCCTGGTTGATGGGGACGGTGTCGAGGATCTTTACTTTGTATCTAGCCCCGTGGTGTACCTGTCGTGGGGGTGTTTGATGGGGGATAGTGTCGAGAGAGCTTTACCCTATATCTAACCCCGTGCTGTAACTGTCCTGTGAGTGTTTGATGGGGATAGTGTAGAGGGAGCCTTACTCTGTATCTAACCCCGTGCTGTACCCCCTGTTCTGGGAGTGTTTGATGGTTATACTGGAGAGGGAGCTTCACTCTGTATCGAGCCCCGTACTGCACCTATACTGGGAGTCTTTCATATGGACGCTGCAGATGGAACCTTACTCTGTATCCATTCCCGCGCTGTAAATGTCCTGAGACAGTCTGACGAGGACAAACTGGAGGGAGCTTTCCTCTGTATCTAACCCTCTGCTATACATGTCCTGGGAGTGTTTGAGGGGGGACAGTATCGAGGGAGCTGTACTCTGTATCTTAAACCCATGCTGTACCTGTCCTGGGAATGTTTGATGGGTGGACATTTTCGAGGGAACTTTACTCTGTATCTAGTCCTATGGTGTACCTGTGCTGGGAGTGTTTGATGGCGACAGTGTCGAGGGAGCATTACTCTGTATCTAACCCCGTGCTGCATCGGTTGTGCCAGTGTTTGATGGGGACAGTATAGGGGAGATTTACTCTGCATCTAACCCCGTGCTATACGTGTTGTGGGAGTGCTTAATGGGGATAGTGTAGAGCGAGTCTTACTCTGCATCTAACCCCTTACTGTACCTGTCCTGGGAGTGTTTGTTGGGGGGACAGTGTAGAGAGCGCTTTACTCTGTAACTAAGCCCGTGCTGTACCTGTACTGGGAGTATTTGATGGGAGCTAGTATAGAGGAAGCTTTAGTCTGTCTCTAACCCGGGGCCCTACCTGTCCTGGGAATGTTTGATGGGGAAAGTGCAGAGGGAGCTTTACTCTGTATCTAACCCCGTGCTGTACACTGTCCTGGGATTGTTTGATAGGGACAGTGGAGAGGGATCTTTATTCTTAATCTAACCCCGTGCTGAACCTGTCCTAAGATTGTTTGATGGTGGACAGTGTAGAGGGAGCTTTACTCTGAACCTTACCCCGTGCTGTACCTGTCCTGGAAGTGTTTGATGGGGACTGTCTCGGGGGAGTTTTACTCTGGATCTAACACCGTGCTGTACCTGTCCAGGGAGTGTTTGATGGGTACAGTGGAGACGGAGTTTTACTCTGTATCTAACGCCGTGCTGTATATGACCTGGGAGTTCTTGATAGGGACAGTGTAGTGGCAGCTTTTATCTTTACCTAGCCCCATGCTGTCCCAGTCCTCGGAGTGTTTGATCAAGACAGTGTACAGTGAGCTTTACACTGTATCTAACCCTGTGCTGTACCTTATTGGGAGTGTTTGATGGGGACAGTGTCGAGGGAGCTTTACTCTGTAACTAACCCCGTGCTGTCCCTGTCTTGGAAGTGTTTGAAGGGGGACAGTGTGGAGGGATCTTTACTCTGTGTCTAACCCCGTGGTGTACCTGTCCTGGGCCTGTTTGATGGGGACAGTGTCGAGGATCTTTACTCTGTATCGTACCCCGTGGTGTACCTGTCGTGGGGGTGTTTGATGGGGACTGTGCAGAGGGATCTTTAATCTGTATCTAACCCCGTGGTGTATCTGCCTTGAGGGTGTTTGATGGGGGATAGTGACGAGGGAGCTTAACCCTATATCTAACCCCGTGCTGTAACTGTCGTGGAAGTTTTTGATGGCGGATAGTGTCGAGGGAGCCTTACTCTGTATCTACCCCGTGATGTACCTGTCCTGGGAGTGTTTGATGGTTATACGGGAGAGGGAGCTTTACTCTGTATCTCGCCCCGTACTGCAACTATACTGGGAGCCTTTAACAGGGACACTGTAGAGGGAACCTTACTCTGTATCCATTCCCGAGGACTGGGACAGCATGGGGCTAGATAAAGATAAAAGCTCCCACTACACTGTCCCTATCAAGCACTCCCAGGTTCAGAGTAAAGCTCCCTCTGCACTGTCCCCATCAAACATTCCCAGGACTGTCCTGAGACAGTCTGACGAGGACGAACTGGAGGGAGCTTTCCTCTGTATCTAACCCTCTGCTATACATGTCCTGGGAGTGTTTGAGGCGGGACAGTATCGACGGAGCTTTACTTTGTATCTAACCCAGTGCTGTACCTGTCCTGGGAGTGTTTAATGGGGGACAGTGAAGAGGGAGCTTTGCTCTGTATCTAAACCCATGCTGTACCTGTCCTGGGAATCTTTGATGGGTGGACATTGTCGAGGGAACATTACTCTGTATCTCGCCCCGTGGTGTACCTGTGCTGGGAGTGTTTGATGGCGACAGTGTCGAGGGAGCATTACTCTGTACCTAACCCCATGCTGTACCGGTTGTGGGAGTGTTTGATGGGGACAGTATAGGGAGAGATTTATTCTGCATCTAACCCCGTGCTTTACGTGTTGTGGGAGTGTTAAATGGGGATAGTGTAGAGGGAGTCTTACTCTGCATCTGACCCCGTACTGTACCTGTCCTGGGAGTGTTTGATGGGGGGACAGTGTAGCGAGAGCTTTACTCTGTACCTAAGCCCGTGCTGTACCTGTACTGGGAGTATTTGATGGGAGCTAGTATAGAGGGAGCTTTAGTCTGTCTCTGACCCCGTGCTCAACCTGTCCTGGGAATGTTTGATGGGGACAGTGCAGAGGGAGCTTTACTCTGTATCTAACCCCGAGCTGTACCTGTCCTGGGAGTGTTTGATGGGGACAATGCAGAGGGAGCTTTACTATGATCTAACCCTGTGCTGTACCTGTCCTGGGAGTGTTTCACGGGGGACAGTGTAGGGGGAGCTTTACTCTGTATCTAACCCCGTGGTGTCCCTGTCCTGGGAGTGTTTTATAGGGACTTTGTAGAGAGAGCTTTTGTCTGTATGTAACCCCGTGCTGCAAAAGTCCTGAGATAGTTTGATGGGGACAATCTGTTGGGAGCTTTCCTCTGTATCTAACCCCGTGGTGTACCTCTCCTGGGAGTGTTTGATGGGGGACAGTGTAGAGAGAGCTTTACTCTGTATCCAACCCTGTGCTGTACTTGTCCTTGGAGTGCTTGATGGGGACAGTGCAGAGGGGCTTTACTCTGTATCTAACCCTATGTTGTACCTGTCTTGGGAGTGTTTGATGGGAGACAGTTGAGAGGGGGCTTTACTCTATATCTAACCCTGTGTTGTACCTGCCCTGAGAGTGTTTGATGGGGACAGTTTAGAGGGAACTTTACTCTGTATTTAACCCTTTGCTGTACCTCTCCTGTGAATGTTTGATGGCAGACTGCGTAGAGGGAGCTTTACTCTGTATCTAACCCCGTGCTGTACCTGTCCTGGGAGTGTTTGATGGGTACATGTGGAGGGACCTTTACTCTTATCTAATCCAGTGCTGTAGCTGTCCTTGGAGTGTTTGATGGGGAGACAGTGTTGAGTGAGCCTTACTCTGTCTCTAACCCCGTGGTGTACCTGTCCTGGGTGTGTTTGATGGAGACAGTGGAGAGGGAGCTTAACTCTGTATCGAACTACGTGCTGTACCTGTCCTGGGGGTGTTTGATGGGGGACAGTGCAGAGGGAGCTCTACTCTGCATCTAACCCAGTGTTGTACCTGTCCTGGGAATGTTTGATGGGGGGCAATGCAGAGGAAGCTTTAGACTGTATCAAACCCCGTGCTGTCCCTGTCCTGAGAGTGTTTGACGGGGGACAGTGTAGGGGGAGTTTCACTCTGTGTCTCAGTCCGTGCTGCACCTGTCCTGGGAGTGTTTGATGGGGACAGTGTAGAGGGAACTTTACTCTATATCTTACCCCGTGGTGTCCCTGGCCTGGGAGTGCTTTATAGGGACAGTGTAGAGAGAACTTTACTCTGTATCTAACCCTGAGTTGTCACTGTCCTATGAATATTTGATGTGAGACAGTGTAGAGGGAGCTTAACTCTGTATCTAACCCTGTTTTGTACCTGTCCTGTGAGTGTTTGATGGGGGACAGTGTCGAGTGAGCTTTACACTGTATCTAACCCCGTGCTGTTCCTTCCTGGGAATGTTTGATGGTGGACAGTGTAGAGGGATCTTTACACTGTATCGAACCCCGTGCGGGAAAAGTCCTGAGACAGTTTGACGGGGACAATCTGGTGGGAGCTTTAATCTGTATCTCACCATGTGTTCGACCTGTCCTGGGAGTGTTTGATGGGGGAACAGACTGGAGCGAACTTTACTCTTTATCGGACCCTATGCGGTACGTGTCCTGGGAGTGTTTGATGGGGACAGTGTACAGGGAGCTTTACTCTTATCTAACACCGTTCTGTACCTGTCCTGGGAGTGTATGACGGGTAGACAGTGTCGAGGGATTTTTACTCTGTATCTAACCCCGTGCTGTACCTGTCCTCTGAGTGTTTCATGGGGGGCAGTGTAGAGAGAGCTTTTCTCTGTCTCTAACCCAATGCTGTACCTGTCCTGGGACTGTTTGATGGTGACAGTGTAGAGAGAGCTTTACTCTGTATCGAAGCCCGTGCTGTACCTGTCCTGCGAGTGTTTGATGGGGACAGTGTCGAAGGAGCTTTACTCAGTATCGAACTCCATGCTGTCTCTGTCCTGGGAGTGTTTGATGGGGGACAGTGTAGGGGGAGTTTTACTCTGTATCTAAGCCCGTGCTTTACCTGTCCTGGGAGTGCTTGATGGGGAACAGTGTAGAGGGAGCTTTACTCTGTATCGAACCCCGTGCTGTATCTGTCCTGGGAGTGTTTGATGGGGACAGTGTAGAGGGAGCTTTACTCTGTATCTAACCCCGTGCTGTACCTGTCCTGGGGGTGTTTGATGGGGACCGTGTAGAGGGAGCTTTACATTATATGTAACCCCGCGCTGTAAATGTCCTGAAACACTTTGATGGGGACAATCTGGTGAGAGCTTTAATCTGTATCTGACGCCGTGCTGTACTTGTCCTGGGAGTATTTGATGGGGACAGTTTAGAGTGAGCTTTCCTCGGTATCGAAGCCCGTGCTGTGCCTGTCCTGGGATTGTTTAATAGCCTCGAAAGCTTGAGTGGCTTTTGCTACCAAATAAACCTGTTGGACTTTAACCTGGTGTTGTTAAACTTCTTACATTGTTTAATAGGGACAGTGGAGAGGGAGATTTACTCTACATGTAACCCCGCGCTGTAAATGTCCTGAGACAGTTTGATGGGGACAATCTGGAGGGGACTTTAATCTGCATCTAACGCCCTGCTGTACTTGTCCTGGGAGTGTTTGATGGGGGCAGTGTAGAAGGAGCATTACTCTGAAACTAACTCAGTGTTGTATTTGTCCTGGGAGTTGTTTGATGAGGACAGTGTAGAGAGAGATTTACTTGATATGCAACCCCGTGCTGTACGTGTTCTCGCAGTGTATGATTTGGAGGAGTGCAGAGGGAGCTTTACTCAGTGTCTAACTCCGTGCTGAACCTGTCCTGGGAGTGTTTGATGGGGACAGTGGAGGGGGAGCTTTACTCGGTATCTAACCCCGTGCTGTACCTCCTCTGGGAGTGTTTGATGGGGGACAGTGTCGAGAGAGCTTTACTCTGAATCTAAACCTGTGCTGTGCCTTTCCTGCAAGTGTTTGATGGCGACAGTGCAGAGGGAGCTTTAGTCTCTATCTAACACCGTGCTTTACCTCTCCTGGGAGTGTTTGATGGGGACAGTGTCGAGGGAGCTTTACTCTTATCTAACCCGGTGCTGTAGCTGTCCTGGGAATGTTTCACGGGGAGACAGTGTCGAGGGAGCGTCACACTGTATCTAACCCCGTGTTGTACCTGTCCAGGCAGTATTAGATTGGAGACAGTGTAGACGGAGCTTTACTCTGTATCTGAGCCTGTGCTGTATCTGTCCTGGGAATGTTTGATGGGGGGCAGTGCAGTGGGAGCTTTATTCTGTATCTATCCCCGTGCTGTCCCTGTCCTGGGAGTGTATGACGGGTAGACAGTGTCGAGGGATTTTTACTCTGTATCTAACCCCGTGCTGTACCTGTCCTCTGAGTGTTTCATGGGGGGCAGTGTAGAGAGAGCTTTTCTCTGTATCTAACCCAATGCTGTACCTGTCCTGGGACTGTTTGATGGTGACAGTGTAGAGAGAGCTTTACTCTGTATCTAAGCCCGTGCTGTACCTGTCCTGCGAGTGTTTGATGGGGACAGTGTCGAAGGAGCTTTACTCAGTATCGAACTCCATGCTGTCTCTGTCCTGGGAGTGTTTGATGGGGGACAGTGTAGGGGGAGTTTTACTCTGTATCTAAGCCCGTGCTTTACCTGTCCTGGGAGTGCTTGATGGGGAACAGTGTAGAGGGAGCTTTACTCTGTATCTAACCCCGTGCTGTATCTGTCCTGGGAGTGTTTGATGGGGACAGTGTAGAGGGAGCTTTACTCTGTATCTAACCCCGTGCTGTACCTGTCCTGGGGGTGTTTGATGGGGACCGTGTAGAGGGAGCTTTACATTATATGTAACCCCGCGCTGTAAATGTCCTGAGACAGTTTGATGGGGACAATCTGGTGAGAGCTTTAATCTGTATCTGACGCCGTGCTGTACTTGTCCTGGGAGTATTTGATGGGGACAGTTTAGAGTGAGCTTTCCTCGGTATCGAAGCCCGTGCTGTGCCTGTCCTGGGATTGTTTAATAGCCTCGAAAGCTTGAGTGGCTTTTGCTACCAAATAAACCTGTTGGACTTTAACCTGGTGTTGTTAAACTTCTTACATTGTTTAATAGGGACAGTGGAGAGGGAGATTTACTCTACATGTAACCCCGCGCTGTAAATGTCCTGAGACAGTTTGATGGGGACAATCTGGAGGGGACTTTAATCTGCATCTAACGCCCTGCTGTACTTGTCCTGGGAGTGTTTGATGGGGGCAGTGTAGAAGGAGCATTACTCTGAAACTAACTCAGTGTTGTATTTGTCCTGGGAGTTGTTTGATGAGGACAGTGTAGAGAGAGATTTACTTGATATGCAACCCCGTGCTGTACGTGTTCTCGCAGTGTATGATTTGGAGGAGTGCAGAGGGAGCTTTACTCAGTGTCTAACTCCGTGCTGAACCTGTCCTGGGAGTGTTTGATGGGGACAGTGGAGGGGGAGCTTTACTCGGTATCTAACCCCGTGCTGTACCTCCTCTGGGAGTGTTTGATGGGGGACAGTGTCGAGAGAGCTTTACTCTGAATCTAAACCTGTGCTGTGCCTTTCCTGCAAGTGTTTGATGGCGACAGTGCAGAGGGAGCTTTAGTCTCTATCTAACACCGTGCTTTACCTCTCCTGGGAGTGTTTGATGGGGACAGTGTCGAGGGAGCTTTACTCTTATCTAACCCGGTGCTGTAGCTGTCCTAGGAATGTTTCACGGGGAGACAGTGTCGAGGGAGCGTCACACTGTATCTAACCCCGTGTTGTACCTGTCCTGGCAGTATTAGATTGGAGACAGTGTAGACGGAGCTTTACTCTGTATCTGAGCCTGTGCTGTATCTGTCCTGGGAATGTTTGATGGGGGGCAGTGCATTGGGAGCTTTATTCTGTATCTATCCCCGTGCTGTCCCTGTCCTGGGAGTGTTTGAAGGGAGACTGTGAAGAGGGAGCTTTACTCAGTGTCTAACTCCATGCTGTACATGTCTTGGGTGTGTTTGATGGGGGACAGTGTAGGGGGAGTTTTACTCTGTATCTAACACCGCGCTAGACCTGTCCTGGGAGTATTTGATGGGGCCAGTGTAAGGGAGATTTATTCAGTGTCTGACTGCATGCTGTACCTGTCTTGAGAGTGTTTGATGGGGGACAATGTAGGGGAATTTTACTCTGTATCGAACCCCGTGCTGCATTTATCCTGGGAGTGCTTGATGGGGAGAGTGCCGAGTGAGCTATACTCTGTATCTAATCCCCAGTTGTACCTGTCCTCCGAATGTTTGATGGGGACAGTGTAGAAGGAGCTTTACTCTGTAACTAACCCCATGGTGTACCTGTCCTGGGAGTGTTTGATGGGTGGACATTGTAGAGGGAACTTTACTCTGTGTCTATCCCCATGGTGTACCTGTGCTGAGAGTGTTGGATGGGGACAGCGTAGAGGGAGCATTTCTCAGTGTCTAACCCCATGCTGTACCTGTCCTGGGAGTGTTTGGTGGGTACAGTGGAGAGGGAGCTTTACTCTGTTTCTAACCCCGTACTGTACCTATACTGGGAGTCTTTGTTCGGGACAGTGCAGAGGGAGCCTTACTCGGTATCTAGCCCCGCGCTGTAAATGTCCTGTGACAGTCTGATGGGGACAAACTGGAGGGAGCTTTGCTCTGTATCTAACCCCATGCTGTACTTGTCCTGGGAGTGCTTGATGGGGACAGTGTAGCGGGTGCTTTACTCTGTATCTAACCGCGTACTGTACCCTGTCCTGGGATTGTTTGATGTGGACAGTGGAGAGGGATCTTTATTCTTAATCTAAACCCGTGCTGTTCCTGTCCTAAGAGTGTTTGATGGGGGGCAGTGTAGAGGGAGCTTTACTCGTTACCTTACCCCGTGCTGTACCTGTCCTAAGAGTGTTTGATGGGGGACAGTGTAGAGGGAGCTTTACTCTGCACCTTACCCCGTGCTGTACCTGTCCTGGGAGTGTTTGATGGGGATTGTGTAGTGGGAGCTTTACTCTGTATCTAACACCGTGCTGTACCTGTCCAGGGAGTGTTTGATGGGTACAGTGTAGAGGGAGCTTGTATCTTTATCTAACCCCATGTTGTCCTTGTCCTCGGGGTGTTTGATCAAGACAGTGTCGAGTGAGCTTTACACTGTATCTAACCCGGTGCTGTACCTGTATTGGGAGTGTTTGATGGGGACAGTGTCGAGGGAGCTTTACTCTGTATCTAACCCCGTGCTGTCCCTGACTTGGGAGTGTTTGAAGGGGGACAGTGTGGAGGAATCTTTACTCTGTGTCTCACCCCGTGGTGTACCTGTCCTGGGCCTGGTTGATGGGGACGGTGTCGAGGATCTTTACTCTGTATCTAGCCCCGTGGTGTACCTGTCGTGGGGGTGTTTGATGGGGGATAGTGTCGAGAGAGCTTTACCCTATATCTAACCCCGTGCTGTAACTGTCCTGTGAGTGTTTGATGGGGATAGTGTAGAGGGAGCCTTACTCTGTATCTAACCCCGTGCTGTACCCCCTGTTCTGGGAGTGTTTGATGGTTATACTGGAGAGGGAGCTTCACTCTGTATCGAGCCCCGTACTGCACCTATACTGGGAGTCTTTCATATGGACGCTGCAGATGGAACCTTACTCTGTATCCATTCCCGCGCTGTAAATGTCCTGAGACAGTCTGACGAGGACAAACTGGAGGGAGCTTTCCTCTGTATCTAACCCTCTGCTATACATGTCCTGGGAGTGTTTGAGGGGGGACAGTATCGAGGGAGCTGTACTCTGTATCTAACCCCGTGCTGTACCTGTCCAGGGAGCGTTTCATGGGGGGACAGTGAAGAGGGAGCTTTGCTCTGTATCTAACCCCATGCTGTACCTGTCCGGGGAGCGTTTCATGGGGGGACAGTGAAGAGGGAGCTTTGCTCTGTATCTAAACCCATGCTGTACCTGTCCTGGGAATGTTTGATGGGTGGACATTGCCGAGGGTACTTTACTCTGTATTTAGACCTATGGTGTACCTGAGCTGGGAGTGTTTGATGGCGACAGTGTCGAGTGAGCATTACTCTGTATCTAACCCCATGCTGTACCTGTCCTGGGAATGTTTGATGGGTGGACAATTTAGAGGGAACTTTACTCTGTATCTAGTCCTATGGTGTACCTGTGCTGGGAGTGTTTGATGGCGACAGTGTCGAGGGAGATTTACTCTGCATCTAACCCCGTGCTATACGTGTTGTGGGAGTGCTTAATGGGGATAGTGTAGAGCGAGTCTTACTCTGCATCTAACCCCGTACTGTACCTGTCCTGGGAGTGTTTGATGGGGGGACAGTGTAGCGAGAGGTTTACTCTGTACCTAAGCCCGTGCTGTACCTGTACTGGGAGTATTTGATGGGAGCTAGTATAGAGGGAGCTTTAGTCTGTCTCTAACCCCGTGCTCAACCTGTCCTGGGAATGTTTGATGGGGACAGTGCAGAGGGAGCTTTACTATGATCTAACCCTGTGCTGTACCTGTCCTGGGAGTGTTTCACGGGGGACAGTGTAGGGGGAGCTTTACTCTGGATCTAACCCCGTGGTGTCCCTGTCCTGGGAGTGTTTTATAGGGACTTTGTAGAGAGAGCTTTTGTCTGTATGTAACCCCGTGCTGCAAAAGTCCTGAGATAGTTTGATGGGGACAATCTGGAGGGAGCTTTACTCTGTATCTAACCCCGTGGTGTACCTCTCCTGGGAGTGTTTGATGGGGGACAGTGTAGAGAGAGCTTTACTCTGTATCCAACCCTGTGCTGTACTTGTCCTTGGAGTGCTTGATGGGGACAGTGCAGAGGGGCTTTACTCTGTATCTAACCCTATGTTGTACCTGTCTTGGGAGTGTTTGATGGGGGACAGTGTCGAGAGAGCTTTACTCTGTATCCAACCTTGTGCTGTTCTTGTCCTTGGAGTGCTTGATGGGGACAGTGCAGAGGGAGCTTTATTCTGTATCTAACTCTGTGTTGTACTTGTCTTGGGAGTGTTTGATGGGAGACAGTTGAGAGGGAGCTTTACTCTATATCTAACCCTGTGTTGTACCTGTCCTGGGAGTGTTTGATGGGGACAGTGCAGAGGGAACTTTACTCTGTATTTAACCCTTTGCTGTACCTCTCCTGGGAATGTTTGATGGCAGACTGCGTAGAGGGAGCTTTACTCTGTATCTAACCCCGTGCTGTACCTGTCCTGGGAATGTTTGATGGGGGACTGTGCAGTGGGAGCTTTAGTCTGTATCTGACTCCGTGCTGTACCTGTCCTGGGAGTGTTTGATGGGTACAGTGTGGAGGGACCTTTACTCTTATCTAATCCAGGGCTGTAGCTGTCCTTGGACTGTTTGATGGGGAGACAGTGTTGAGTGAGCCTTACTCTGTCTCTAACCCCGTGGTGTACCTGTCCTGGGTGTTTTTGATGGAGACAGTGGAGAGGGAGCTTAACTCTGTATCGAACTACGTGCTGTACCTGTCCTGGGGGTGTTTGATGGGGGACAGTGCAGAGGGAGCTCTACTCTGCATCTAACCCAGTGTTGTACCTGTCCTGGGAATGTTTGATGGGGGGCAGTGCAGAGGAAGCTTTAGACTGTATCAAACCCCGTGCTGTCCCTGTCCTGAGAGTGTTTGACGGGGGACAGTGTAGGGGGAGTTTCACTCTGTGTCTCAGTCCGTGCTGCACCTGTCCTGGGAGTGTTTGATGGGGACAGTGTAGAGGGAACTTTACTCTATATCTTACCCCGTGGTGTCCCTGGCCTGGGAGTGTTTTATAGGGACAGTGTAGAGAGAGCTTTACTCTGTATCTAACCCTGAGTTGTCACTGTCCTATGAATATTTGATGTGAGACAGTGAAGAGGGAGCTTAACTCTGTATCTAACCCTGTTTTGTACCTGTCCTGTGAGTGTTTGATGGGGGACAGTGTCGTGTGAGCTTTACACTGTATCTAACCCCGTGCTGTTCCTTCCTGGGAATGTTTGATGGTGGACAGTGTAGAGGGATCTTTACACTGTATCGAACCCCGTGCTGGAAAAGTCCTGAGACAGTTTGATGGGGACAATCTGGTGGGAGCTTTAATCTGTATCTCACCATGTGTTCTATCTGTCCTGGGAGTGTTTGATGGGGGAACAGTCTGGAGCGAACTTTACTCTTTATCGGACCCTATGCTGTACCTGTCCTGGGAGTGTTTGATGGGGACAGTGTACAGGGAGCTTTACTCTTATCTAACACCGTTCTGTACCTGTCCTGGGAGTGTATGACGGGTAGACAGTGTCGAGGGATTTTTACTCTGTATCTAACCCCGTGCTGTACCTGTCCTCTGAGTGTTTAATGGGGGGCAGTGTAGAGAGAGCTTTTCTCTGTCTCTAACCCAATGCTGTACCTGTCCTGGGACTGTTTGATGGTGACAGTGTAGAGAGAGCTTTACTCTGTATCTAAGCCCGTGCTGTACCTGTCCTGCGAGTGTTTGATGGGGACAGTGTCGAAGGAGCTTTACTCAGTATCGAACTCCATGCTGTCTCTGTCCTGGGAGTGTTTGATGGGGGACAGTGTAGGGGGAGTTTTACTCTGTATCTAAGCCCGTGCTTTACCTGTCCTGGGAGTGCTTGATGGGGAACAGTGTAGAGGGAGCTTTACTCTGTATCTAACCCCGTGCTGTATCTGTCCTGGGAGTGTTTGATGGGGACAGTGTAGAGGGAGCTTTACTCTGTATCTAACTCCGTGCTGTACCTGTCCTGGGGGTGTTTGATGGGAACCGTGTAGAGGGAGCTTCACATTATATGTAACCCCGCGCTGTAAATGTCCTGAGACAGTGTGATGGGGACAATCTGGTGAGAGCTTTAATCTTTATCTGACGCCGTGCTGTACTTGTCCTGGGAGTATTTGATGGGGACAGTTTAGAGTGAGCTTTCCTCGGTATCTAAGCCCGTGCTGTGCCTGTCCTGGGATTGTTTAATAGGGACAGTGTAGAGGGAGATTTACTCTACATGTAACCCCGCGCTGTAAATGTCCTGAGACAGTTTGATGGGGACAATCTGGAGGGGACTTTAATCTGCTTCTAACGCCCTGCTGTACTTGTCCTGGGAGTGTTTGATCGGGGCAGTGTAGAAGGAGCATTACTCTGAAACTAACTCAGTGTTGTATTTGTCCTGGGAGTTGTTTGATGAGGACAGTGTAGAGAGAGATTTACTTGATATGCAACCCCGTGCTGTACCTGTTCTCGCAGTGTATGATTTGGAGGAGTGCAGAGGGAGCTTTACTCAGTGTCTAACTCCGTGCTAAACCTGTCCTGGGAGTGTTTGATGGGGACAGTGTAGGGGGAGCTTTACTCGGTATCTAACCCCGTGCTGTACCTCCCCTGGGAGTGTTTGATGGGGGACAGTGTAGAGAGAGCTTTACTCTGAATCTAAACCTGTGCTGTGCCTTTCCTGCAAGTGTTTGATGGCGACAGTGCAGAGGGAGCTTTAGTCTCTATCTAACACCGTGCTTTACCTCTCCTGGGAGTGTTTGATGGGGACAGTGTCGAGGGAGCTTTACTCTTATCTAACCCGGTGCTGAAGCTGTCCTGGGAGTGTTTCACGGGGAGACAGTGTCGAGGGAGCGTCACACTGTATCTAACCCCGTGTTGTACCTGTCCTGGCAGTATTAGATTGGAGACAGTGTAGAGGGAGCTTTACTCTGTATCTGAGCCTGTGCTGTATCTGTCCTGGGAATGTTTGATGGGGGGCAGTGCAGTGGGAGCTTTATTCTGTATCTATCCCCGTGCTGTCCCTGTCCTGGGAGTGTTTGATGGGAGACAGTGTAGAGGGAGCTTTGCTCTGTATCTAACCATGTGTTGCACCTCTCCTGGGAGTGTTTGATGGGAGACAGTGTAGAGGGAGCTTTACTCAGTGTCTAACTCCATGCTGTCCATGTCTTGGGAGTGTTTGATGGGGGACAGTGTAGGGGGAGTTTTACTCTGTATCTAACAACGCGCTAGACCTGTCCTGGGAGTATTTGATGGGGCCAGTGTAAGGGAGATTTATTCAGTGTCTGACTGCATGCTGTACGTGTTTTGAGAGTGTTTGATGGGGGACAATGTCGGGGAATTTTACTCTGTATCTAACTCCGTCCTGTACCTGTCCTGGGAGTGCTTGTTGGGAAGAGTGTTGAGGGAGTTTTACTCAATATCGAACACTGTGCTGTACCTGGCCTGGGAGTGTTTCATGGGGGACAGTGTCGGGGGAGTTTTACTCTGTATGTAACCCGATGGTGAACGTGTCCTGGGAGTGGTTGATGGGTGGGCAGTGGAGCGGGAAGCTTACTCTCTGCCAACCCTGTGCTGTACCTGTCCTGGGAGGGTTTGATGGGGACAGTGTACACGGAAATTTACTCTATATCTAACCCCGTGCTGTACCTGTCCTGGGAGTGTTTCTTGCGGGACACTGTAGAAGGAGCTTTCCTCTGTATCTACGCCCGCGCTGTACCTGTCCTGGGAGTGTTTGATGGGGCGACAGTGTTGAGGGAACTTTACTCTCTATCTAACCCCGTGCTGTACCTGTCCTGGGAGTGTTTGATGGGGACAGAGTCGAAACATAGAAACATAGAAAACTACAGCACAAAACAGGCCCTTCGGCCCCACAAGTTGTGCCGAACATATCCCTACCTTTTAGGCCTACCTATAACCCTCCATCCTATTAAGTCGCATGTACCCATCCAGGAGTCTCTTAAAAGAACCTATTGAGTTTGCCTCCACCACCACTGACGGCAGCCGATTCCACTCACCCACCACCCTCTGTGTGAAAAACTTCACCCCAATATGTCCCCTGTACCTACACCCCAGCACCTTAAACCTGTGTCCTCTCGTAGCAGCCATTTCCACCCTGGGAAAAAGCCTCTGAGAGTCATAGAACATAGAACATTACAGCGCAGAACAGGCCCTTCGGCCCACGATGTTGCACCGACCAGTTAAAAAAAAAAAACTGTGACCCTCCAACCTAAACCAATTTCTTTTCGTCCATGAACCTATCAACGGATCTCTTAAACGCCCCCAAACTAGGCGCATTTACTACTGATGCTGGCAGGGCATTCCAATCCCTCACCACCCTCTGGGTAAAGAACCTACCCCTGACATCGGTTCTATAACTACCCCCCCTCAATTTAAAGCCATGCCCCCTCGTGCTGGATTTCTCCATCAGAGGAAAAAGGCTATCACTATCCACCCTATCTAAACCTCTAATCATCTTATATGTTTCAATAAGATCCCCTCTTAGCCGCCGCCTTTCCAGCGAAAACAATCCCAAATCCCTCAGCCTCTCCTCATAGGATCTATATCTACCCGATCTATGCCTCTCAACATCTTATATACCTCTATCAGGTCTCCTCTCATCCTACGTCTCTCCAAGGAGAAAAGTCCGAGCTCCCTCAGCCTATCCTCATAAGGCATGCCACTCAATCAAGGCAACATCCTTGTAAATCGCCTCTGCACCCTTTCAATCTTTTCCACATCCTTCCTGTAATGAGGCGACCAGAACTCAGTCCTCCAAGTGGCGTCTGACGAGAGTCTTATATAGCTGCATCATTATCCCCGGACTCCTAAACTCAATCCCTTGATTGATAAAGACCAGCACACCATACGCCTTCTTTACCAGCTCCTCCACCTGCGGGGCCGATTTTAGAGTCCTATGGACCCGGACCCCAAGGTCCTTCTGATCCTCTACAGTACTAAGATCCATTCCCTTTATATTGTATTCCTTCATCCCATTTGACCTGCCAAAATGGACCATTACGCATTTATCTGGGTTGAAGTCCATCTTCCTCCTCTCCGCCCCGTCTTGCATCCTATCGATGTCCCTCTATAACTTCTGACATCCCTCCAGACTATCCACAACCCACCAACCTTCGTGTCGTCGGCAAACTTACCAATCCATCCCTCCACTTCCTCATCCAGGTCATTTTTGAAAATGACAAACAGCAAGGGTCCCAGAACAGATCCCTGGGGCACACCACTGGTGACCGAACTCCATGTAGAAAAATACCCATCTATACACACTCTCAGCCTCCTTTGGGCAAGCCAGTTCTGGATCCACAGGGCAGCAGCCCCTTGGATCCCATGCCCTCTCACTTTTTCTAGAAGCCTCGCATGTGGGACCTTATCGAACGCCTTGCTAAAATCAATAGAAACCACATCTACTGCTTTCCCTTCGTCAATGTGTTTAGTCACATTTTCGAAGAACCCCACCAGGCTCGTAAGGCACGATCTGCCTTTGACAAAGCCGTGGCGAGTATTCCTGAGCATACTAAAACTCTCTAATTGCTCATAAATCCTGTCCCTCAGGATCTTCTCCATCAGCTTACCAACCACTGAGGTTAGACTCACCAGTCGGTAATTTCCTGGGCTATCCCTATTCCCCTTCTTGAAAATTAGAACCACATCCGCAATCCTCCAATCCTCCGGAACCTCTCCCGTCTCCATCGACGACGCGAAGAACATTGCCAGAGGCTCTGCAATCTCTTCCCTCGCCTCCCACAGTAAGCTGGGGTACATCCCATTCGGACCCAGCAACTTATCTATCTTGATGCCATTCAAAGATTCCAGCACAACCTCTTTCTTACAGTCCACATGCTCAATCTTTTCAGTCCACCACAAGCCCGCAGTACATCCATCCAGGTCTTCTTCCTCTGTGAAAACCGAGGCAAAATACTCATTAAGCACCTCTGCCATTTCTACTGGTTCTGTACAGACTTTCCCGCCTTCACCTTTTATTGGCCCTATTCCTTCACGTCTCATCCTTTCACTTTTCACATATTTATAGAACGCCTTACGGTTCTCCTTAATCCTACCTGTCAAGGCCTTCTCATTACCCCTTCTGGCTCTCCTAATTTCCTTCTTTAGTCCTTAGATTGGAACACACAGGTAAATTTAGCCTGGCCAAATCACCTAATGTGCACAGCTTTCCAGTGTGAGAGGAAACAGAAACACCTGGAGCAAACCCACGCATACTCCACCCAGGTGATGACTAAGATTGGAATCAAACGCGGCTACCTGTTGCTGAGAAGCAGCAGTGTTCAACACTGTGCCAACGTCGCGGTATCATTATGTCAATGCCTCTCTGCCTCACGCAAAGGGTCTCTCGTTTTCAACTTCTACATCTTTCTTTTTTTCTTTTCTCTGTCTCCTCTCTCTCTCTCTCTGCCCCTTAATTAAGTCGTAATATATTATTTCAATAATTATTCCAAAACCAAGACAATGATATCAACATTGCCATCATCGTCTATGCATGGTAACATTATCATTCTCAAATTGTGTGATTATTTTTCTGCTGCTTTCCAGCTTTCAACTCCAATAATAATGTTTCGTTTATGTGTACAGTGCAATTGTATTTTCAGTCGCTTACGGGCATACTTCAATTCTGAAGCACATTTTCTAAATTTACATGTTGTAAATGTACCTTTCCATTCAACACAGTAAAACATTCATTTTGTGCTTCAACATTTCATTTCTTCCGTTATCAAAGTAAGTTTGAGTTATTTTAATGGTGTTTTTAAGGTGATTCTTATGATCGCTCTAAATACTATTGTTCTCTTAATTTGCTTGTGCTTTGCGCTTTGTAATTCTGTTGCTTCCCCCAGTTTCATTTGAATTAGTTATTTTCAATGATGTTTGAGCCATGTCAATCCTTCATCTCTTTAATATTTCATAATTGGCTCCAATCCTGAACATTTTGCAAATTTTTGCACTACCTCAGTGCAGTTCTCCGTTGAGCTTTATAGGCTTTAGCGAACTGTTCACTTGCCTATGTTCCAATTGTTTTATCTCCTATGGTATCACTGATGAGCATTTTAAATTCATTATCATTTGTCACGGACTTAAAAGCATCATATTGCAATGTCAGCAATACTGTTTGAAAATCCAAAACTTCCAATTTTTCAGGTGCATATTTTCATTTTGTGCACTCAATACCTCAATAATTTCACTTGGATCCGTTTTTCAATCAACTGGTTCACTATTCAACCATGAGTATTTATTAATTGGCACATACTTAGAATTGAGAAATTCCATTGCATCTATGTTCTCCTTATGTCCTTCATTCTGCGTTCATGTTCATCAATCTCTTCGGCATTCTCGCAAAAAAAAAGTTTGAATTTCGCCAGTTCTGCTTTTACATTTTTCATGCAAACATCTGGGTCCTCCAGTATCCTCACATACTTCACCTGTGTTCAAATAATTATTTGAAATATCTCAAACTCGAGCCGATTATCTCTTTGATCCTGAAAGAGTATGTTTTACCTGCACCACCGTGGAAGTTTCAGCAGCCATTCTTTTTTCTGATGCTTTCTTCCCTACCACCGCATCTGTGCATCCATGTCATTATCAACAATATGCCTTCATATGTCCCACTTTGTTACATTGGAAACACTCAGACCTACACAAGTTGCTGCCACCCTCAGCATCTTCCGTTCTGATCTGAGGTGAAATTACTTGAACCTTCCCTTCTGTCCCATCACCTCCATATTTGTTTACTTATCTCCTCACCATATTTATTGCTGAAGGTAATTACGGGGAAAAAATCCTTGGTTCTCTGTAACAATTCAGAATAATCATCAGGATCTGCTGCATCACTAGCAGTGTTACCTTTTTACTTCCCAACAAGCATCCCATCAGCAAAGTAATTGAACTGTTACAGTTTGTTTCAAATATTAACTTCTCTGAGTGCTTCTTATGTTTTCTGTATCTCTAATTCACGTATCCAAGAATAGTTCTGCTATAGGTTTGTGCCTGCTGTTTCTTGCGTTTTTAAATTGGTGCTTCTCTGCCTCCGGAAGTAACTCATTTAAACAAATGGTGGCTCTCTTCACCATAGCATAATCTTCCCACACATCGACCGACAATTATACAGATACCTCACTAGCTCAATCTACCAATCGACTCTCCAAAAGTGACGTTTTGAATGTTTTGAGCGATTCATCTGAATTGGCAGATTTTTTAAAAATAGAGAAATAATGGTTTGACAGGAGTTCTCTCAAACTTTGGAAGAGCGCGCATACATTTAAACATTTGGCAGCTCGGTCTTTTCTAGTACTTCTTCCTTCTTCAACCTGCTCTGGTGACCTTCTATAAGTCATTGCATTTTATGTTGAAATATTCTCTCTTTATAATGTTCTCTTTTTATTCCATTGCTTGCTGCTACATTTCTAAATCTATTCAAAAAGCTCTCTCTTTTTATCGTTCTTCCCTTTCCCTCTCTTCCCTTTTGTTTTGTTTTTCCTGCTTGTGCAATTCAAGGTTTTTTAAATTTCTTTTTCATTCTCCTTTTTTCCCGTTTTCCTGCATGGGCGGCACGGTAGCACAGTGGTTAGCACTGCTGCTTCACAGCTCCAGGGTCCCGGGTTCGATTCCCGGCTCGGGTCACTGTCTGTGTGGAGTTTGCACATTCTCCTCGTGTCTGCGTGGGTTTCTTCCGGGTGCTCCGGTTTCCTCCCACATCCAAAGATGTGCTGGTTAGGTTGATTGACCAGGTTAAAAATTGCCTCTTAGAATCCTGGTATGCGTAGATTAGTGGGTAAATGTGTGGGGGTAGGGCCTGGGTGGGATAGTGGTCGGTGCAGACTCGATGGGCCGAATGGCCTCCTTCTGCACTGTGGGGTTTCTGTGATTCTATGTTTAACGCCTTAATTTCTATTCGTACATTAATTAGATTGGAAGTCAATGTCCTCAGTTTTCAAACAATTGGGTCCATCAGACAATTCTTGCCATTTTAAAAGTTTCACGAGAGTGTTAATTATCTCAGTTTCCGTACACCTGTAAGGACATCTCTTCCACTCGATCTGCCCATTGAGTTAATCGTCTCTGCATTTATACACTGCAATCCAATCAGAGTTATCTCTTATATGTTTTGCAACTTCTTACCGATTTCCAGTGTAATTTTGGATTATACCCTGTGCACATGTCTCGCACTAACTCCAATTATTTTGTCCGGTGGCACAGTACAGAATTTAGTCGTCAATGATACACATATTCCATCATTTTGCAATAAATGTTGAATCGAATTTTACTATTCAACATCCAGTCGAATGCTTTCAACGTTTCCAAAATTTCCAATGAATGCTTACGAATCGGCATCCAATAATACTTTCTCCAAGTTTTGAAATCGTGCAAGAGCCCCTATTGTTGTTCCGATCATATTTGTATTTTAATTTGATTGGACGATCCCTGAATGGAAACCTGGCTAAAATGACATGAGATTTAACTTCTTGTTCATCGGACGTGGAGGGGCGTCAACATGTAAGTGTTAAATAGTTTTAACAACATTAGTTTCATTTATAAAATACTTACAATTGATTGCAATAAAATACTCCTTTTCTCCGTTTCACCTTAACCAATGCACTTGGTTTTGTGATTGCCATTGTAACTGTAACGTGCTATTGACATATTTTGATATAATATGTTTGATTGGGGCTTCCTTAATATTCCTTTATGTCCACAAGCAATCGTTTTGTCTGCCGGGAAGGCATCAAATGCTCATATAGTAGGATAATTACTCATTTTAATTTGGAATGTGTTATATAGTAGCGGGAATGCACTTCTGTTTACTTAAGTTCTCCTGGGATTTTAGACTAAGTTCACAGAATCATGCGATACTTGGTTAATTGGACGAGATAGGCGTCTATCAGGAACCTTTTCTTTTTTCATTTTCAGTTTCAAAATGAGAATTGGTGACTGGAGGGAGTTTCTCTGTCTCTAAAAAAAATTGTCTCTGAAAGCTCCAAGGTTTTGATTCAAGTCACAGCAAGGATATCTGTGATTCCTAATTGTATTTAGAATGTGAGATGTCCAGAGGGATACTATTGCTTAATTCTTTGTGAAATATTTATGTTTGGAATTAAAACTGCATCATTTTATTTCAATATTTCAAATGTTACTGCCAAGTGACAGTACTTTCTTTGTTCTAAGTTGTGATTCAAGGTTTTTTTAATTAAAAGATCCCTAATCTGTCATTTCAGCTACAGCTGAGGCGAAACATCGTTTGCTCACATTAATGCCAAAATTGAAAATAAGACGTTGGGGTCTCACTTAGGTTCTGAATATACTTTAAGGGTCAGGTTCACAATGCTCAGAAACATTTGTGTTTCTTACCATGACTAAAATCAATAATTCATTGTTTGTGTTGGGAGCACTGATCTTAAAGTGTGGATGTTAAGGAACTGGTGCTTTCCTTCAGGTCTCCCTATCAGTTAGAATATGGAAGGAGTGCCTTGTGGAAAGATCTCACTTTCAGTTGCTAAAGATTTCCACAGTGTGCAAGAGGTCACTAGTAGTTTACAAGAGATAGGTAAACCAAATCTTTTGGAGCTGGGGAGCAATCTGCCGTTGATGATATTTGAAGGCGCAAGGAAGGCAGGGTTAAGTTCAGTGATAATTCAGCACTTCCAATTGACAGAGACACTTTTCGAAGCATTGGAATTCACGAAAATTCAATTACAAATGAAGTTGTTGCAAGATGAAAGGTAAATGTGACAGCAAGTATTTAAGATCAAAGCAAATAGTAGATATAGAATAGCTTTCTCAGAACGAAGGGAGGAGAGTGCCGAGTACGAGTAGAAAAAAAGGAAAGAGAGAGAGTCGCATTGAGTGAACAAAATTAAATAAAACGACTGGCACTGGAAGAGATAAAGGGAAGAGGGAAAATGGCAATGGCAAAGCAAAACGCAATGATGTGGAGCTGCCGGCGTTGGAATGGGGTAAGCACATTAAGAAGTTTCACAACACTAGGTTAAAGTCCAACAGGTTTATTTGGTAGCACAAGTTTTCGGAGTCTCCCTCCATCTTCAGGATGTTGCCTGGTATGGAGGGGCTTAGTTATGAGGAGAGATTGGGTAAACTGGGGTTGTTCTCCCTGGAAAGACGGAGGATGAGGGGAGACTTAATAGAGGTGTATAAAATTATGAAAGGCATGGATAGGGTGAACGGTGGGAAGCTTTTCCCCGGGTCGGCGGTGACGTTCACGAGGGGTCATAGGTTCAAGGTGAAGGGGAGGAGGTTTAACACAGATATCAGAAGGACATATTTTACACAGAGGGCGGAGGGGGCCTGGAATGCGCTGCCAGGCAAGGTGGTGGAGGCGGACACACTGGGAACGTTTAAGACTTATCTAGATAGCCATATGAACGGAGTGGAAATGGAGGGATACAAAATAATGGTCTAGTTTGGACCAGGGAGCGGCACAGGCTTGGAGGGCTTAAGGGCCTGTTCCTGTGCTGTATTGTTCTTTGTTCTTTGTTCAGGTGAATGAGGATTTGTGTTCACAAACAGGGCATATAAAGACACAAATTCAATTTACAAAATTATGGTTGGAATGCGTGTCTTTACAGGTAATCAAGTCTTAAAGGTACAGGCAATGTGAGTGGAGAGAGGGCCAAGCACATGTTAAAGAGGTGAGTATTGTCTCCAGCCAGGACAGTTAGTGAGATTTTGCAAGCCCAGGCAAGTCGTGGGGGTCACAGATAGTGTGCCATGAACCCAAGATCCCGGTTGAGGCCGTCCTCATGTGTGCGGAAGTTGGCTATCAGTCTATGCTCAGTGACTCTGCAGTGTCTTGTGTCGTGAAAGCTGTCTTGGAGAACGCTTATCTGAAGATAAGAGGCTGAATGCCCGTGAGTGGAAGGGAACACTCCTGCCTGGTGATTGTTGAGTGGTGTTCATTTTTCCGTTGTCCTAGCGACTGCATGGTCTCCCCAATAAAGAATGCCTCGGGACATCCTTTCCTGCAGCGTATCAGGTAGACAACATTGGCCGAGTCACAAGAGTATGTCCGGTGTACCTGCTGAATGGTGTTCTCATGAGAGATGATGGCATCAATGTCGATGATCGGGCACGTCTTCAGAGGTTGCTAAGGCAGGGTTGTGTGGTGTCACGTGGTGTGGTGACTGTTTTCCTGAAGGCTGGGTAGTTTGCTGCGGACAATGGTCTGTTTGAGGTTGTGCGGTTGTTTGAAGCCTCGAAGTGGGGGTGTGGGGATGGCCTTGGCGAGATGTTCGTCGTCATCGATGACATATTGAAGACTCTGCAGAAGATGTCATACCTTCTCCTCTCCGGGGAAGTACTGTACGACGAAGGATACTCTGTCCGCCGTGTGCTGTGTTTGTCTTCTGAGGAGGTCGGTGCATTTTTTTGCTGTGGCACGTTGGAACTGTTGATCAATGAGTCGAGCGCCATTTCCTGTTCTTATGAGGGCATCTTTCAGCTTCTCTAGGTATCTGTTGCTCTCCTCCACATCTGAGCAGATCCTGTGTATGCAGAGGTCTTGTCCATAGGGGGTGGCCTTTTTAGCGTGTTTAGGGTGGATGATGGAGAAGTGGATCATTGTGAGGTTATCCGTTGGCTTGCGGTACAGTGAAGGGCTGAGGTGACGGTTCTTGATGTGTCCAAGAATGCAACCAATTCCGGAGAATAGTCCATGGTGAGACTGAAGGTGGGATGGAACTTGTTGATGTCACCATGTAGTTGTTTCGATGATTGTTCGCCATGAGTCCAAAGGATATGTTGCTCGACTCATCGATCGACAGTTCCGACGTGCCACAGTGAAAAACTGCACTGATCTCCTCAGAAGACAAACACGGGACACGGCGGACAGAGTACCCTTCATTGTCCAGTACTTCCCCGGAGTGCAGAAGCTATGACATCTTCTCCGGAGCCTTCAACATGTCATCGATGAAAAGGAACATCTCGCCAAGGTCTTCCCCATACGTCCACTTCTTGCCTTCAAACAACCGTACAATCTCAGACCATTGTCTGCAGCCAACTACCCAGCCTTCAGAGAACAGTGACACCACCCAACCTTGCCACAGCAACCTTTGCAGGATGTGCCGGATGATCGATACGAATGCCATCATCTCACGTGAGACCACCATCCACCAGGTACATGGTACCTACTCTTGCGACTCGGCCAATGTTCTCCACCAAATATGCTGCAGGAAAGGATGTCCCGAGGCATGGTACATTGGGGAGACCATGCAGATGCTACGAGAAGGGATGAATGAACATCGTACGACAATCACCAGGCAGGAGTGTTCTTTTCCTGTCGGGAAACACTTCAGTAGTCACGAACATTCAGCCTCTGATCTTCAGGCAAGCGTTCCAAGGCTGCCTTCACGACACACGACAACGCAGAATCACTGAGCAGAAACTGATAGCCAAGTTCCGCACACATGAGAATGGCCTAAACCAGGATCTTGGGTTCATGTCACACTATCTGTAACCCCCACGACTTGCCTGGGCTTGCGAAATCTCAGTAACTGTCCTGGTAGGAGACAATGCACATCTCTTTAACTTGTGCGTCACCCTCTCTTCAGTCACATTATCTGTACTTTTAAGACTTGATTACCTGTAAAGACTCGCATTCCATTGATCTTGTAAATTGAGTTTGTGTCTGTATATGCCCTGTTTGTGAACCCAACTCCTCACTCACCTGAAGAAGGAGTGATACTCTGAAAGCGTGTCCTGCCAAATAAACCTGTTGGACTTCAACCTGGTGTTGTGAGACTTCTGAATGCACATTACTGATGATGCCATTGATATTTATCCTCAGAAAGTGAATTCAGGACCAGTAACCGAAAGCTGGTTCTGATCAAAGAGGCATATTTTCAGGTAATCTTTAAATGGGGAATGAGATGGAGAGATTCAGGAGTAATTTGTGCAAATAAATAGGGCCCAGCTGAGGACACGGCTGCCAACGGTGGAATGATTAAACTCTGAGGAGCACAATATCTTAGAATTGGAATAACACAGAGATCTCAAAAACTTCTTAAACTGGAGGATGTTGCAGAGACAAGGGCGGCGAGGGAGCGTTTTGAACCTATTATATGGGAGCAGGTCGGAAAGCCGAAAGTATTTAATTAAGCACAACTAGATGCCAACTTTTTATTTTTATTTCGGCATGAGTGTTAAAATAAGACGTTTCACGATAGGAGTGATTTTGTTAGCAGGCTCGCAAGTTTTTATTAAAGAAAACTATATTTAAACGATACAGTTTACATACAGCGAATGAATGAGCTTACCTTTCAATAACGAGACAATTAAACATGACAATATACAAAATTTGCAGATGAATCAAAAATAAATGGGACCATAAGTTGCGATGAGGAAAGAAGAACTTTATAACTAAATATCGATAGGTTAGGAGATTGGGGCAACATGTGGTAAATGGATCTTAACGTCGACAAGTGTGAGGTCATGCATTTTGGGTGGAAAAATGGGAATGTGATGAATGGGGAGAAACTTCAGGGTGCTCCGATGCAGAGGGATCTGCGTGTCCTCGTTCATGAGTCACAGAAAACGAGCGTGCAGGTTCAGCAGATAATAAGGAAAGCGAATGGAATGCTGGCATTTGTAGCTAAAGGAATAGAATATAAAGGTAAGGAAGATTGTTGCAACTATGCAAGGCATTGGTGAGACCCCAACCTGGAGTATTGTGCACAGTTTTAGTCCCCTTTTTTGAGTAAATATGTAGTGGCATTAGAAGCTGCTCAGAGGAGGTTCACTAGATTGATTCCAGAGATGAGGGGTTTGGCGTATGACGTTAGATTGAACAGTTTAGGCCGACACTCTCTGGAATTGAGAAGAATGAGGGGAGGCAAAATTGAGGAATAAATTATAATAAAAGGTGTGGATAAAGTAGACATGGAGTGGATGCTTTCCCTTGTGGGGCATTCGAAGATGAGAGATCATACACTTAGTATAAGGGGTTGCATATTTAAAACAGGGTTGAGGAGAAGTTACATTTCCCAAAGGCTTGTGAATCTGTAGACATCGCTACCCCAAAGTCCGGTGGATGCTGGGGCAGTGAGTAAAATTATGGAGGAGTTTGGTAGATTTTTAATTGTCAATGCGTGAAAGGATTATGTGGAGAAGACAGGGAAATGGGGATGAGGAGCATATCAGCCATGATTGACTCGCAGAGCAGACTCAATGGGCCGAATATGGGAAAGTTCTATCAATTGACTTTGCTCGCTGTCATAAACTCTATTACCTGACTACCGCTTCTTTCTCTGTCAGCGGAACCATTCGGATCCAGATGGTGTGTAATTCTGGTTTGAGTTTGACCTGGAGGAGAATTTCCCTCCGTTTATCCCAGGCAGCACTGAAATAGCCCCTATCACCTCCAGAATATCACTCGAATGTAACCCTGTCAGCTGATCAGAAACTCTCATCCATGACTTCGTCATCCTCAGAGTTCACTGTTCTCGTGGTTTCCAGGTCGGCCTAACATCTTTCACAGCAGATGATCTTGCCTTTGATCATTGCATTTTTTGCCCTGACCTAAACTGATAACAACTTTTGTTCACCCATGCCCTCTGTACTTCCTACACTGTATTGACTCAGACATCTCCTCAATTTCGAAATTCTCATTCATATTGTGGAAATATTGTGCATTTCAAATGTCAATATTTTCATGGTTCTTGGCAGGGAATGTTTCAGAGACAGCTCTGTTTTCATCGATGCCCATTTGTCTGCTCCAGGCGGCCCACATGCCAAGAGTGTACAAGAATAACCTAGGACATGGGATGTACATTTAAACCTGAGCTAATACATTTCTGTCTATTTTAGGGTCTTCCCTGGGATTTCAAAGAAGGGTTTAATTGGGCTGATTGACAAGAGAATGAGTCATGTGATAATGCAACGAGCGAAGCTGACGTGGACATGCAGGCAAATTCTGCTTGTGTCAGCAGGAAACAAGAGCTCGCTCTCTCTCTCTCTCTCTCTGGAGGCTGCTGTCTGAGAGTCCAAAGGCAAATATCTCTTTATGCCTCACTCTCGGGGTTTTCAAAAGCTGTAGCGCTGGTGCTAAGTACAAATCGCAGAAACCTGCTGTTTTCTAGCTGTTTTAGTGAGTGAGTCTGTGAGGAATATTTCTTGAATTGGAATTAACAGACACAGTTAGCAGTTATGAATTCATAAGTTCAGAAGTCCATTACATATAGGAGCAGAATTAGGACATTCGGCCCATTGCATCTGCATGCTAGTTTTCTGTGACTCATGAATTAGGACACCTAGATCCCTCTGCATCGGAGCACCGCGAAGTTTCTCCTCATTTAAATCATTCATCGCCATCCCATTTTTCCACCCAAAATGCATGACTTCACACTTATCCACGTTAAGCTTCATCGACCGCATCTTGGCCCACTCTCCTTAACCTATCGATATCCATTTGTAAGTTCTTCTTTCCTCATCGCAACTTACTGTCCCACTTTTTTTTTTGTCATCTACACATTTTGTATATTGCATGTTGAACCAATATTGGACGTTAGAGTGTGAGAGCTCAGACACAGTACAGAAGAACATAAATTGGTGGTGCGATAGAGCAGAGTGCTGTCAACATTTGACTCATACTTCATTGTAATTCACTTTATTTGTAACATTGTCAAGCATTTCACTCATGTTAAACATAATTACCATTCTACCATTTAAAATGTGCTGATTAAAAAGCTATTGCTGATTCTGTAAATTTCAATGACAAATAAATTTCCCATTCCACAGAAACCTGATTCAAATGATGCTATATAATTAGATGTTCTCCTTCCACAGGGCTATCTGTTGTCCACATCCCTGTCATCAGTGCTGAGAGCTCACTCAATCTCAAAGAGCTGTACATAATGGGAGATCAAGCATTAACTTCCCCCAATAAGTAGCAGTTCACTTCATCCTGAAACTGAACGCAGCTCTAGGGTCAGTCTGGTTTCAACTGACTGGCAGGCATTATTAAAAATGGGATTTTAATTCCCTGCTGAAAGAAAAAAATGCTTAAAGCTCACAGCTCTGCAAAATAAAGTGGAAACTATGTTCGCTTTAAAGTTAACACACTTCAAATTGAAGTTGAACCCTCTGCATGAGTGAAAGAATGAGAAGTGAAGGTTGAATCATCATGGAGTGAGTCTGGAAATCGTATGATCCGGGTGTTCCGAGTGCTCGCTCACAGTGTATCTCCCTCAGGGATCCAGCTCATCCACATCTGAGCACTGAACCTCCACCCGATTCCAATCGATCGACTCCTTTGGACATTGATCCTTGAACATTTCCTGTACCTAGAAAGGAGAGAGGAGAAAATATGAGGATGACTGCAGACAAAGGGCTTGGGGTGTGGGGAAGGGTGGGGGTGAGGGGGGGTTCGAAGAGAGAGAACTCGAGAAACACAACTAATTCGATAGAGATAGAGAGAGTCAGACAGAGCGAGACAGAAAATTGGGATGAGATAGAGTGAGAGTGATAGACAGACAGAAAGGGAGAAAGATTATAAGACAGCGTGACAGAGCGATAATGTATGTGAACGAGACAGAGAGAGACAGACAGAAACAGAGAGAGTCAGAGAAAGAGGTCGTGAGGATAGACTGAGAGGAAGTGAAAATGAGGAATGATGAAATGATGTGAGAAAGAAAGACAGAAAGCTCGAGAGAGTAATAAAGAGAGTGAAATAGAGATAACGAGAGGGAGACAGAGTTATGATAATGCTCTAGGAAAAGAGAGAGAGATAAAAAGAGTGGGGGCGAGGGAGTGTGAAAAAGATGCACTGGCGGCCATACACAGGGAGCGAAGTTGTAATATGCAGGATCAGTGAGATTGTGAATGCGAAAAAGTGAAAGAAAGGGAAACACAATGAGGAAGATAAAGGTGGGTCAGGCAAGGAGAGAGGGAAACTGAAAGATGTTGAAAGAAAAAAAAACAGAGCGAGGACGTCTGGGTGGTCAAGTGGTCAAGACATAGAGAAACTGAGTGGAAAGAGAGCGAGAAAACAGAGGAAGGTCAGACAGAACATCTGGATCCTATCATACAGGAAAAGTTGGATGCCCTTCCACCATCCTCAAAGCAGTTCTGTGATGAGGGCATTCAACCTCTTTACATTTCTCTTCAACCGAACAATCACAGCCAATGCAGCTCGTTGGAGAGTCGATGTATCTGCCCAGAGTATCATGTGGTCTGTGAAACACGAGGGTGACAGGAGGAACTTGAAATACATGTAAGTCGAGGCGGGAGTCACCTATCACTGAATCCAAACAGCGCAAATGGGTCTGGTGTCTGCCATTTGGTCCTCATTGCAATTCTGTCTCACCTTCTTCAAAACCACCCTCTTCGCTGTTTCATCGCCGAGTTCTGTCATTGAAGTAACCTCCACATTAATCGTCTGGTACTCAGTGTCTAAACATAACACAAACAATATTAGCATGTTAAACATATTCAGAGGTTACTGTGGGGTACAGGATCTATCTCGACATATCCATCTCAGTTAATTCATGTTCTTCCTCTGTCCTCCTGTTTTCCATTCCCCATTCTCTTTTTTCTCTTTCTCTATTTCGTATTATCCATTTACCTCACCACCAATTATTTTCATTCCAAATCCCCATCCCGACTATCATTATTTACCCTATATTCTCTTCCAGTTCCATCTTTGCTCTGTCGTCCGAAATAATTTCATTTCATTCTCTCTCCATTCACACTCCTCTTTCGTTTCTTTCTCAAGCTCCATCGCTGTCTTTGGGAAATATGGGTACTGGACAGCTGGAGAAAGGGATACATGGAAACATTGAGGAAATGAAGACCGATTAACATGCAGAGAAGAACAAAAAAGGGAGTGGCGAAGAGAGAGAGAATAACACGCTGAATGAAACGAGAACTGGAACTCGTGAAACAGAGCTGGGATGGAAGAGATCCATGAGGTAGAAATAAGTAAGAGGGAGAGAAAGACAGAACGGCAAAGAATAAAACAGAAACAGAGTAGTTGAAAGTGAGGGAAAGAGTAAGAGGCAGGAAATTGTTTGTGAACATGACAGTGAGAAAGAGGGACAGATGGAGAAACAGTGAGACATAGGGACGGAGAGATAAAATCTTCAGTGTGAAGGAGAGAAGGAGCAGAGGTAGAGAACGCAACGAGAAAGAGAGGAAATATTTCACGTTGTGAATCCTGAGTCAATTTGCACACAGTGAATGTAAGTGACAGTGACGTCTGTCCTGACAGCTCAGGCAGAGAAAATGGAGAGTCTGAGAGCAATGGGTAAGCCTGCAATCATGAATAATACACTCGTATCCTGACACTGCTCTGGTCGAATTGTACCAGACTGAGACAAAAGGAATTATATTGCTTACCGGTACTGATGAGGACAGAGAATGCGCTTACCTTTCTCAGATTCAGTCTGAGTTTTCGAACAATCCTCTGGGGTGGTGGATGATTCTGAGTCTATATTGGTCCATGAGTCAGGGAGGATAAAACAAAAACAACACGGATTTGGGGGAGTGTGATATGTTAAACAGAGGGAACACGATTTTGTACGGAATGAAGGGGGCTGCTTTGACTGTAGAGAGTGGGATGTGCTGTATCAGGACAGTCACTGCAGTGACTGAATGAAGTGACAGAAGATATCCGTGCTCTCTGACCAGTGGGATGTATGCTGAGTTGATGAAGGACATTTTTGACAGTTATTTTGATCAATTTAATCTCCCTCCTGTTACCAATCATTAATTTTGACGATCACTCTCAAACTACGAAATAGGTGCAGAAGTCACCTATTCGGCCATTTGGAGCTTTTCCATGGTTTGTGTTTCCAGTTACACAGTCCGGTCTCGTCACCAAAACATCTGTCTCCCGCCTTTAACACATATCTATCTTTGATTTGATTTGATTTAATATTCTCACATATATTAGCACACAGTGGAAAGTATTGTTTCTTGCATGCTATACAGATGAAGCATAATGCAAGGTCGGTCCATTCATAAGTCTGATTGCAGCAGAGAAGAAGCTGTTCTTGAGTTGGTTGGTACGTGACCTCAGAGTTTGCATCTATCTAGCTTCGTCTTAACAGTAATATTCCATGCCCCCGCCCCCCCCCACCCCGCCGTCACACACACTCCACTCGTCCACTGTCATCTGAGGTAGATGTGCAAAGTTTTAAAACGCTGCCACTATTTTTCACTGACGTAAAGGAGGAAATACCTTGCAACTTCAACATTGGCAATACTGATCAGAATCAAATACACTTCAACCAAACCATCCAGACACTTCTAAACTCCAGTTGAAAAAAGGCCTGTATGTTAGAGTGAGGGGAGTGTGTGATTGTACCTTTGGGGAGCTGGATGTTCTGACTAATTTAGTTTGAATCACACGTTATACTCTAACCATATAACGTGTGTTTCAAACTAAATTAGTCAGAACATCCAACGCCCCGGAGGCACAATCAGACACTCCCCTCACTCCAACATAGCATTTCACAACGTTCCGCAAAACTCTGTTAATACAGCCTATGCATCTCAGACGGTATATCCCACTGCTCTCAAAATATCCCACTCCCCCCAATCACAAACTCCCAGGCTCCTCATTCAATACATCCCACTCACCTCAGTGACGACATCCCACTCCCCTGAATCACCAACTCCCACTCCCCTCATTCAATACATCCCACTCACCTCAGTGACGACATCCCACTCCCCTGAATCACCAACTCCCACTCCCCTCATTCAATAAATCCCACTCACCTCAGTCACTACATCTCACTCCCCTCAATCAGAAACTCCCACTCCCCTCATTCACTACATCTCACTCCCCTCAATCACAAACTCCCACTCCCCTCATTCACTACATCTCAATCCACTCAGTCAATACATCCAATTCCCCTTACTCACTATATCCCACTCGCCTCAGTGATCATATCACATCCCCTCAGCCACTGATTCCCAGTCCTCTTAGTCATTACATCCCACTATCTTCAGTCACTGCACGGCATTCCCATCAGTCACTACATTCCACTTCCTTCAGTCATTGCATCCCACTCTCCTCAGTCAATATATCCCACTCCTCCCAGACACTGCATCCCACTGACCTCAGTCACTACATCACACACCCTCAGTCACAACAACCCACTCCCCCCCACCAGTCACAACATCATGCTCCCCTCAGTCACTAAACCGCACTCCGCTCAGTCACTGCATCGCACTGCACTCAGTCACTACTTTCCACTCCCCTCAGTCACTAAATTGCACTCCTCTCACTCACTACATCACGCACCCCTCAGTCACTGCATTCCATTCCCCTCAGTCACTACATCACAATCCCCTCAATCACTACATTCCACTGCCCTCAGTCACTACATCCCACTCCCCTCAGTAACTATACCCACTCCCTTCAGTCACTACATCCAATTCCCTCAGTCACTACATCCCACTCCCCTCAGTCACTTTTATCCCACTGCCCTCAGTCACTGTATCGCATTCCCATCAGTAACAACATCCCACTCCCCCCAGTCACGACATCCCACTCCTCTCTGTCATTACACCCTCTCCGCTCAGTCACTACACCAACTCCCCTCAGTCACTACACCCCACTCTCTTCAGTCACTACATCATACTTCCCTCGGGTACTACACCACATTCCCCTCAGTCATTAAATTTCACTCCACAAAGTCACTACATTTCACACCTCACAGTCACTGCATCCCAAGCAGCTCACTCACGGCATCACACTCACCTCAGTAACTACACCACAATCCCCTTTCTCACTACATCCCACTCTCCTCAGTCAATACATCCTACCTCTCAGACATTGCATCCAACTCGCCTACGTCACTGCATCCCACTCCCCAAATTCACTACATCCCAATCCCCTCTGTCACTACATCCCACTCCCCTCAGTCACTAAATCACATTCCCCTCAGTCACTAGAACCCACTCCTCTCAGTCACTAAATCCCACTCTCCTCGGTCACGAAATCCCTCACCCTTCAGTCACTAAATCCCATTCCTCTCTGTCACTACATCCCACTGCACTCAGTTGCTATATCCCACTCACCTCAGTCACTACACCCCACTACCCCTCAGTCACAACATCCCACTCCCCTTAGCCTCTGCATCCCACGCCCTTCAGTCCCTATATCCCTCTCCCCTCAGTCACTAAATAACACTCCCCTCAGACACTACATCCCACTCCGCCGAGCCAATGATTCCCTCTCCCCCCATTCTCTAGATTCAACTCCCCTCAGTCACATCATTCGACTCCCCTCAGTCACTACATCCCACTCCCCTCAGCCTCTGTATCCCACGCACCTCAGTCTTTTGATCCCTCGCGCCTCAGTCACTAAATCACACTACCCTCAGTCACTACATCCCACTGACCTCAGTCAGCACATTCACTCCCCTCAGTCACTACATTCCACTCCGCTCAGTCACTGATTTCCCACTCCCATCATTCACTAGATCCAATTCCCCTCACTCACGACATCCGACTGCCCTCAGTCACTGCAGCTCACTCCCCTCTGACACTGTAACCCATCCCCTTCAGTCACCACATCCCACTCCCGTCATTCACTACATCCACCTCCCTTCACTCACTGCATACCGCTCCCCTCAGTCATTACAACAATATTCACTCACCTACCCTCCTGGCAGCAATCACAATTTTCTCACTCATGCCAGTCAGAGCTTAGCAAAGCCATAGGTTAAGCACCGCAGTTCCTGGATGATGACATTCTAAGTGCCGTTAGCGGCACCAGATACCTGAAGTTTCAGCTCCTGTTGGGGAAGATGAGGCTGGCTCAGTGGATGCACGATTCAAATCTTCCTCTTGTTCCTGAGTTGGTGCTGTCCCTGGATCTGCAAGAACAAATGGGCAAATCCAGACTGAGGATGATATAGGACTCACTCGTCATCAGAGATGTTGGCATGCCGTTGAAGAATTAAATCCAGTTATGAAAGATGCAGTTTCAATTTGACAACTGATTGCATACATCCTTCCCATCAATCAGGATACTGAGAGCCATGTCTCTCCATAGCCCAATCCCCTCAGTCACTACACGCCACTCTCTCAGTCAATGCATCCCAATACCTTCAGTCACTACAACCCACTCACCTCAATCACTGCATCACACTCCCCCCAGTCACTACATCACACTCCCATCGTTCACTATACCCCACGTCCCTCAGTCCCTAAATCCAACATCCCTCAACCACTACATTCCACTCCCATCAGTCGTTGCAGCCCACCCCCATCAACCCCTTCATCCCACTACCCTCAGTCACTACATCCCATTGCAACTAGTCACTATATCACACGCCCCTCAGCAGTAGCTTCCCAGTCGCCTCACTCACTACATCCCATTCCCTTCACTGACTGCATCTCACTCCCCTCAGTCACTACATTCCAATCCCCTCATTCACTTGATCCTACTCTGCTCAATCGCTACATCCCACTGCCCTCAGTCACTACATCCTACTCCACAGTCATTGCATTCACTCACTGCAGTCACTCCGTCCGTCTCTTCCTCAGTCACTTTATCTCCCTATTTCTTGCCCGACATTATTGCACCTCTATCAACGCTTTTCTCCGCCACACCCTCTCCCTTTCCAACATCTCCTCTCTGTCGAGCTCATTTTCCACACCCCACCTCTTGCATCGTAGCCATGTGATCTTACCACGCCCTGTCTTTCTCCATTGTCTCACTCTGTCATTTACATCTAAGTCCTAAGTGTTTACATTTTCCAACCCATACACACCTGTTGTGCGCCCTTCCCTACATCCCAGCGCCCAGCACACTCGATCTGCACATCCACGACAACTGCCCTATTGTGCTATGACCCAGTGCTTCTTTAATTGTATGGCAAATCTGCTAACTGGGACTTTATGTTTATTGCTACGGGGGGACAGAGGGAGATCAGTGAGGTTCCTTCAATCGAAGCAGGAAGTGATCAACCGACCCAAATAGATCAGGATCCTCGTCCCATCTGACTGTCTGCCCCAATGCCCCGGCTACATTCATGGCCAGTTTTTCCTGGCGAGGACTTCCATGCCCATTGGGCACCACAGGGGCAGGGGTGTATTATTGACCACATTAAATCACATTTTAAGTTGATGTTTTAGGTTTCCTTTATGCTTTATCTTTGTGTTCCGTCGCCACATCCTCTCCACCAAGCCCCCACCGCTCCCCCCCCCCCACACCCATCCCGCCCTGTAAGGGGTTGTCGCATTTATTATGTCCCTCCGTGTGTTTGATTTAGTTAATTTGATTTGCCAAACAGCATGATAGATCAGAGCGCAACATCAGCTCAAACCGAGATCAGTCAGTTTTCTGGCTCTTGTATCCATAGTTCATCAGGTAGATTGAGTGAACATTTTCAATAAGAAATGTATATTCTGGAGCGCAGTTGCTTTTTTCCGCTATGTTTTCACGGAGAAAGATATTCTTTATTTTTCCCTTTTTTTAAAGTCACCAATGAATGAGTATTGTACATATTGTTCAGGCTCAATGATATATTGGCCTTGGAGGGAGTGCAGAGAAGGTTCACCAGGTTGATACCAGAGATGAGGGGTGTTGATTATGAGGAGAGACTGAGCAGATTGGGTTTGTACTCGTTGGAATTTAGAAGGCTGAGGGGGGATCTTATAGAGACCTGTAAGATAATGAAGGGGCTGGTTAGGGGAGAGATGGAGAGATTCTTTCCACTTAGAAAGGAAGCTAGAACTAGAGGTCACAGCCTCAAAATAAAGGGGGGGGGGGTCAGTTTAGGACAGAGTTGAGGAGGAACGTCTTCTCTCAGAGGGTGGTGAATCTCTGGAATTCTCTGCTCACGGAAGTGGTGGAGGCTCCCTCGTTGAATATGTTTAAATCACGGATAGATGGATTCCTGATCGGTCAGGGAATTCGGGGTTATGGGGATCAGGCGGGTAAGTGGAACTGATCCATTTCAGATCAGCCATGAACTTATTGAATGGCGGGGCAGGCTGGAGGGGCTAGATGGCCTACTCCTGCTCCTCTTTCTTATGTTCTTATGTTCTCAACACCACAGGGTCAATCTTCAGGGCATTTGAAAATGGTAAGTGTACCTGTGCAATAGACATAGCAATTATATAATTTCTTCAACTCATAGACAAAGTAAGTGCTGCAGTTTCTGATCTTTATCTCATGGGCTCGGTGGCAATTGTCTCTCTTCCAGTTGATGCAGACTGTCATCTTGACTTCTCCTTCTCCCACGGTGGGATGGGTACCTGAAATCAGATTGATAAGTCATCAAGAATGTTGTCGATGTGAACAGCCGCTGGACAGTGAATACAAAGCTGATCTCATCAGCCCTGAGATTACCCTTTAACCAGGTTTGTCCACCCGACGAGCAGCGGCCCTCTGGAACTGCAGTTTCGGCAATCTTCCATCCACCAGAACTGAAACAACAATCAGATATTTATTATTCAAGATCGGATAGTGCAGGTATTCAGACAACACAGGTGAGACCAGTGGAAGGTCAAGTGTTGAGAGATGGTGGCGTCGGCCATTTCACTGGACTGTCAATACCAGGATCCTGGTTAACACTCAGGCCACACGGCTCCCAACACCAGCTGGGGAAATCTAAATGCAGCTAATTAATATGAGTGGAAATGGAATTTAGCCACAGTCGTCGTGCCAATTGGTTTAATACACACGTGGTTTGAATGATAGCAGTATCATCGAATCCCCACAGAGCAGATGAGTTAATTCAGCCCATCGTGTCTGCACGGCGTCTGACAGAGTATCTTACCCAAGCCCTCTCCCCATCTTACCTGTAACTCCACACATCTACCATGGCTAATCCGCCAAACCTACACATCTTCGGACTCGAAAGGTCAATTTAGGTTCGCCAAGCCACTTAACTTGCACATCTTTGGAGACTGAGGGAGGGGCAAGTTACCCACCTTTGGAGGGGCAAGTTACCACCGCCAATTCCCCTAACGATACAACTTTGGGCGCTAAGTTGCAATTTAGCATCGCCAGTCTGCCTAACCTGCACATTCTGGACACAAAGGAGCAATTTACAATGGCCAATCCATCTAACCAATACATCTTTGGTTCAGTAATGCCTTTCAGGGAAGGGAGTCTACTGTCCTGACTAGGTGTGACCTACACGCGTCTCCAGACCCACAGCCAAAGTGGTGACCTCTTATTTGTCCAATGAACTGGACTGGTAAGCCACACAGTATCAGACTACTTCAGAAAAACTGCATCGAATCAAGGAGGCAGCTCACCACGATATTCTCAAGGTGGAATTCAATGCTGCTTTACCATCGGAGCCTACGCCTCTTGAAAGAGCTGGAGAATTGGGATACAAATGTTTTGCTGCAGTTTTACACTGACCTAGTTCGACCCCACTTAGAGTACTGTAGCAGGTCGGGCACCGCACCTGAGCAAGGATGTTTAGGCCCTGGAGGTAATTCAATGCAGGTTTGCAAGAATGATACCTGGACTTCAGGGGTTAAATTACGAATAGAGATGAGACAAATTAATCCTTTTCTCACACAAATTCAAAAGGTTGAGGGGTGATCAGAAAGAAGAAGTCTGTAAAATATTTTCATGGACGGGCCGGGTGGATGGGAATAAACTGTTTCCACTCGCTGAAGGCTCGAGGAACAGGGGCCATATTTTTTTTAAAAACCCCTTTCAGGAGAGATGTTAGAAAACACTTCTACAAGCAGAAAGCGGTGGGGATTTGGAACTCTCTCACACAGCAGTTCGGTTTAAGCCTGAGACAGGCATTTTTCTGATATTGAGCAGGGGAATCAAGAGCTACGGGCGGAGAGCACGTTATGGATGGTACAGTCTCGCTCTACTTCCTCACAGCACTAGGGACCTGTTTCGATTCCCGGCTTGCGTCACTGTCTGGGTGAAGTTTGCACGTTCTCCCCGTGTCTGCGTGGGTTTTCTCCAGGTGCTCCGGATTCCTCACAACCCAACGATGTGCAGGTTACGTGGATTGGCCATGTCCCTTGGTGTCCAAAAATGTGTCGTCTGAGTGATGAGTGGGGTATACATAGGGTTATAGGGACAGGGCCCGGGTGGGATACACTGCTGCAGAATCATGCAGACACGATGGGCCGAATTGCCTCCTTGTGGCCTGTATAGACTCCAAACAGGGTTGGGCCGTGTATCAGCGATAATCCTACTGAATGGCCGAGCATGATCGATGGACTACTCATGCTCCGATGTTCCTATATGAATCGATCATTTCAAGATTAAATACACCCTTTTGGGTCTCTACTCTATGGAGTTTAGAAGGATGAGTGGTGATCTCATTTATACTTGCAGAATGATTTAATGGCCTGCATCGAGTGGACGAGGGGAAGATGTTTTCATTAGTCGGAGAGACGAAGATCCGAGGGCCTCAGACTAAAGGGAGGACCCTTTAGAAGCGAGATGTGGTGGAATTTCGTCAGCCAGAGGGTGGCGAATCTATGGAACTCATTGCCAAAGAAGGCTGTGGAGGCCAGGTCGTTGAGTGCATTTAAGACAGAGTTAGATAGGTTCTGGATTAGTAAGGGGATCAAAGAATATGGGGAAGCGGCGGGAGAATGGAGCTGAGAAATACATCAGCCATGATCGAATGGTGAAACAAACATGATTTGCCGAATGGCCTAATTCTGCTTCTATATCCTATGGTCTTATGGTCACATGATCCTCGTTTATTTTATGAAGTTTCTGCAATTATTCCTTTGTATTACCTTTTAAACCGGTACCATCCATGATTAAGGTCATCATCACACTTCTGATCGGAACACTCAGAGTCTTGACATTCTGTACTCCTCCAGGGTTCCTCCAGGACTGTGTGGTCCTCACATGGGTCAGTGATTGCCAACTCTGGGACTGAGTGAGAGACAGACAACATATTAACTAGAGTAGAGATTAACTGAAAGTTAAAGTTTACTTATTAGTCACGAGTAGGCTTACATTCACACTGTAATGAAGTTACTGTGAAAGTCCCCAAGTCGCCACATCCTGGCGCCTGTTCGGCGACACTGAGGGGTAATTTAGCATGGCCAATGCACCTCACCTGCACATGCTTGGACTGTGGGAGGAAATCGGAGCATCCAGAGGAAACCCATGCAGACACAGAGAGAACGTGCAAACTCCACACCAACAGTGACCCAAGCCGGGAGTTGATCCCAGGTCCCTGCTGCTTTCAGGCAGTAGTGCTAACCATTGTGCCACCGTGCCGCCCTGTGTCACACAGTGCTACAGAACCTCCAGTTCCATTTTCTCCATGTCCATTTTCATGTTTGCTGATGACACCTCTATAGTGGGTCAGATCTCAAACAATGACGAGGCGGAGTTTAGGGAAGATACAGAGAGTTTGCTTAACTTGTGAGACGACAATAAACTCTCCCTCAATGTCAGTGTAATGAAGGAGATAGTCATTGGCTTCAGGAATTTATGGAGGATATGCTTCTGTCGATATCAAAGGGGGCAACGACAGGTTAAAATTTCTAGTTGTCCAGATCAAAAATGACCTCTCCTGGTTGCTCCACGCAGTTACGAAAGCTGACCAACGCTTCTACTTTCTTTGGAGATCAAGGAAATTCAACATGTCTGCGACAACTCTCACCGAGATTTTACAGATACACCAGCGAAAGCATTCTTTCCAGATGAATCACAGCTTGGTATGACTCCTGCTCTGACCAAGAGCGCACAAAACAACAAAGGAATGCAAAAGTAACCCAGTCCATCACGCAAACCACCCTCCCATCCATTGACTCCGTCTACAGTTGCTGATGCCTTGGGAAAAGCATCCTGCATAACCAAGGACCCCACATCCCAGGCATACATTCTTCTACCTTGTACTGTCGAGAAAAAAATACAAAAGTCTGAGAGCACGGCCCAACCAATTGAAGAACAGCGTTTTCCCTCCTGCCATCAGACATTTGAATCGACTACCTCTATCAAGCTGATCTTTCTCTTCACCTTAGCTATGAATGTAACATGGTCTCATTTCCCTCTCCTCTATGTGTTCGAGGTATTGTCTGTGCAGTGCCCAAGAAACAATGCTTGTCACTCTATCCCAATACATGTGGCAACTGTTCATAGAATGCCGACATTGCAGAAGGGGGCCATTCGGCCCATCCAATCGGCACCGACCATAATCCCATCCAGGCCCAATTCCCGTAAACCCACACATTTACCCTGCCAGTACCCATGAAACTCAGGTTAATTTAGCATGGCCAATCAAACTTACTCACACATCTTTCGAGTATGGGAGGAAACTGGAGGACACGGAGGAAACCCATGCACTCAGGGAGAAGGTGCACATTCCACACAGGCAGTGACCCGATGCCGGAATTGAACCCGGATCCCTGGCGCTGTGAGGCAGCAGTGCTTATCACTGTTGAGTCTGCACCGACCGTCCAAAAGAGCCTAATCCCACGTCCTAATGGCGCAGAAAGCTGATGGTTTATCCATCTAATCTGTACATCCCGGAGACAAAGCGAAAATGTTACATTGATAATACAGCTGAACAGCACATGTTTGGACACTAAGGGATAAATTAACATGGGAATCTACTGCCATGCATACATTTGGAGTGTGGGAGGAAACAGCAGCACCCAGTGGAAACCGAGGCAGACACGTTTGGAATGTGCAAACACACATCGTAGTCCAAGGCCGGAATTGGACCTACGACTCTGGCATTGTGAATCAGGAGTGCTAACCACTATACCATCTGTGCTGCCCATAATGGAAATGCGTTTATTAATTGTGGGGTGAGGGATGTGGGGGAGATGTGATGGGTTCAGGGAAGTAATGGAGAGCTATTCAATGGCTCTTTTGACTTCTTAGAATGAGTTCAATCGAATTTTGAGGAAATATTCTAAGTCCTGGTCGATCACAGCAGGAGTCCTTTTGAATATAGTCTACTGCACAAATACCCCTTCAACCGCCTCTTCAATGACATTCCGTGCATCATGAAGTCAGGTGTTGGCATATCGGCTCAAGATGTCTGGTAATGGCAGAGAGTGGGGCGTCTTTGAATCCTTCCTGAGCAACTGACGAACATTGAATGAACTGGATACAACAAATGCCGCAAAAATATCGGTCTGCAGATATTCATTGAGTCTGGTCAACGCCCAGTCATTATCATTATATTCAGTCCAGGGGGGTAAAGAATTCCACAGGAAGAGAAACAGCGTCGCCTGCACAGTTAGTACATATCACGAAAGAGCACTCAACTCAGTATTGGCAATAAAAGACTCGCAGTGGATACTTCCAATTCCTCTTCAATGCAAAATATCACATTACCACCAGTACAAAATCCTAGTCTACCAAGATGGTACACCGCACCCCCTCAGCCACTACATCCCGCTCCGTTCCGCCACCACATTCCACTTCCATAGAACCATAGAAAATTACAGCTCAGAAACAGGCCTTTTGGCCCTTCTTGTCTGTGCCGAACCATTTTATGCCTAGTCCCACTGACCTGCACTTGGACCATATCCCTCCACACCCCTCTCATCCATCAACCCGTCCAAGTTTTTCTTAAATGTTAAAAGTGACCCCGCATTTACCACTTTATCCGGCAGCTTATTCCACACTCCCGCCACTCTCTGCGTGAAGAAGCCCTCCCCGCCCCCCCCCCCCCCCCCCCCGCTAATATTCCCTTTAAACTTTTCTCCTCTCACCCTTAACCCATGCCCTCTGGTTTTTTTTCTCCCCGAGCCTCAGTGGAAAAAGCCTGCTTGCATTCACTCTATCTATATCCATCAAAATCTTATACAACTCTATCAAATCTCCCCTCAATCTTCTGCGCTCCAGGGAATAAAGTCCCAGCCTATTCAATCTCTCTCTGTAACTCAGCTTCTCAAGTCCTGGCAACATCCTTGTGAACCTTCTCTGCACTCTTTCAATCTTATTTACATCCTTCCTGTAACTGGGTGACCAAAACTGTACACAATACTCCAAACTCGGCCTCACCAATGCCTTATATAACCTTACCATAACACTCCAACTTTTATACTCGATACTCCGATTTATAAAGGCCAATGTACCAAAGGCACTCTTTACGACCCTATCCACCTGTGACGTCACTTTTGGGGAATTCTGTACCTGTATTCCCAGATCCCTCTGTTCAACTGCACTCTTCAGAGTCCTACCATTTACCCTGTACGTTATTCTTTGGTTTGTTCTTCCAAAGCCACTACATCCCCTCCCCTCAGTCACTATATCCCATTCCCCTCAACCACCACATTCCACTCCCCTCAGCCACTACATCCCACTCCCCTCAGCCATTACATCCCGCTCCCTTCAGCCATTATATCCCACGCCCCTCAGGCACTCCATCCCGCTCCCTTCAGCAGCCACATCTCACTCCCCTCAGCCACTATATCCCCTCCCTTCAGCCACTACATCCCACTCCCCTCAGCCACCCAAAACCCACTCCCCTCAACCACTACATCCCACACCCGTCAGCCACTACATCCCACTCCCCTCAGTCACTATATCCCACTCCCCTCAGGCACTACATCCCACACCCCTCAGTCACTATATCCCACTCCCCTCAGTCACTGCATATCATTCACGTCAGTCACTACCTACGATTCCCCTCAGTCACTAGATCCCACTCACATTCAGTCACCATATCCGACTTCCTCAGTCACTCCAACGCACTCCCTTCAGTCGCTAAATCCAAATCTCCTCAGCCATTGCATTCAAATCCCCTCAGTCACTGTATCCCACTCTCCTCAGTCACTACATTACACTCCCCTTAGTCACTATATCCCAATTTCCATAGTCACCCCGACACACTCCTATCACTCACTACGTTCCAGTCCCCTCAGTGACAAAAACAACTCCCTTCAATCACTATATTCCACTCCTTCATTCACGACATCCTAATCCCCTCAGTCTGTGAAGCCCACTCCCCTCAATATCCACATCCAATTCCCCTCAATGTGCCTCACTACCCCTACTGACTACACCCCACTCGCCTCACTCAGTACAACCCAATCCCTTCGTCACTACATCCCCATTTGCTCAGTCACTACATCCAACTTCACTCAGTCACTACATTCTACTCCCCATCAGTCACTACATCCCACTCCTCTATGTCACTATGCCCCACGTCCCTCAGTCACTACATCCCACCTCCCTCCGTCACAACTTTGCACTCCCATTGTTATGACATACCACGTCCCTCAGTAAATACATACCACGCCCCTTATTGGCGGCATTCCACTCCGCCCTTCTCACTAAATCCCACTCCCCTCAGTCATTGCATCTTCTCCATCACTTACTGCACTCCGATCCCTTCAGTCACAGCATGATGCTCTCCTCATAATCTTCATCACAATGACATCAGTCAATGCATCCCACTCCTCCCATTCACTGCACTCCTCTCTGCAGACTCACAAAACATTTCTCTCAATGACTGAATTGTGAATTTTATGTTCAGTGTGGCCCGAACAGGAATGATGTGCATGTGCAGCACTCTGATTACTATCAGTGATACCGCACATTAATGATTCAGCCTAAGATGTCAGCTCATCCATCCATTGTACCTGTGCAATAAACAGTGTCACAATTGGGCGTGGGAGTCAGCTCATAAACGAAGTAACTGGAACAATTTTTGATCTTTATCTCCTGGTTCCATTGGCAGCGATTAGTATACGAGTTAAAACAGACTGTTCTCGTCACTTCGCCCTGGCCCACCGTTGGGTGAACACCTGAAATCAGATTCATGAAAAATGAAGTCTTAAACTGTTGTGAGTATTTCAGGATAAGGGGTGTCACAATATCAATCTCAAGTTTCAACATTACCATCCAACCAGCCTGGGTAGTTTGCCGTGCAGTGATGATCTGGGACGACCGTCTCTGGAATTCTCGACCCCCCAGAACTGAAACAAGAATCATTAAATTATCATCTGAATCCCTGGAATTTAACCAACTGATCGACATTTTGATAATTGCAGACGCTGGCACACTTCTGATTTTCTCGAATTATTAAGTATTATTCCTTATTGTGTTTTCACTCATATTACCTGTTAAATCTGTACCACCTCTTTTCCAGATGGTCGTCACATTTCCATTGGCCAGCGCATGTTGTCCAGTAACAATCAATGCTTCTCCAGGGCTGTTCCAGGACGGTGTGATTTGCACAAGGGTCAGTGAAGGCTGAGCCTGAGACGGAGGTGACAGAGAGAATTATTGCATGACCAGTTCATACCACACAGCGCCCAGAGAAATCCATGCAAGTTAAGTTTTAGCTTTTTAAAGTTTATTTATTAGCATCCCAACTGGATTTAAATTAACACTGCAATGGAGTTACTGTGAAAATCCCCTATTTGCCATACTCCGGACCCTATTCGGGCATACTGAGGGAGAATTCATCATGGTCAATGCACCTAACCAGCATGTCTTTTGGACTGTGGGAGGGAACCAGAGCACCTGGAGGACCCCACGCAGACACGGAGAGTCTCCTCACAATGACCCGAGCTGGGATTTGAACGGGGATCTCTGGAGCTGCGAGGCAGCAGTGCTAACTGCTGTGCAACTTTCAAAATGTGTGACGATACTGAGCCTTTAACAAATATATTTTAACCGTGTTCCTTTGCAGGATGTTGTCGGCACCGTGTTGTCTGTAATGCGTGTCCCTCATTGCTGCTGACGTAGCATGATTTATATCATGCTGATTTTAATCTGGACTAAAGTCATGTTCTGCGATTTACTGGAACTTCGGGGATTGCTGAGTGAAGCTTGATTTGCAGCTGATTGGTAGTTTATGTAATGTGGTTAGGGGCAACTATTGTTCAGAGAAAAAAACAGTTTTAGTTTCATTTCTCAGTTGCTGCTGGAAGCGAGTGGAAGAAGGCAATGCCTCGTTCTGTTCGTCTCTGTCTCTCTCTCTCAAAAGGTTTGCTGATAGTTCTAGAACTGGGAAGCCTCAGCGATTTCGACCAACATTCAACGAACCAATTCACAACACATGTCAAAAGCTGAAAATCCAGCATCACGTGGGCCTACTTGTTTCTGTCCCAGTTCCAAAGATGGGTGTGTGTAAAGGATGGTGATTAATTTGGAACAACTGTTCCAGCTGTTCTCATTGTTACGCATATACTGTGTTATTTTAAAATGTTGTAATTGGTAAAAGTCATGCTAATTTCTTTTTGTCGTATTTTAACTGAGTTATTAAATAAAATTTGTTGATATAAAGCATCTCATGGGTCATTTGAATCCTACCTGGACTGAAACACATTATGCTCACCTATGCCAAAATCAAATGTAAAACTTAGGGTTTCGGCTAACTGCGTGTAGTTTCTGGCCTGCGTCTTAACATTTCAGTAGCTGTACTTATTCTGAATGAGTTCCCCTCTTTCTCTTCGCTACTCTTCCCCACATCGTCCACCCACAAATTCCTCCCGCATCCTCATCATCAATCTTTTGCCAGCAGCAATCTTTTTCAGACCTTGCGCCCTGCTGAGCAAAGCAGAAATAGCATCATATAACTTTAAAGCAGGAAGAGGTTCAGGAGTAGGCCATATGTTTAGACTCATGTTCGGAAAAGAGGAAGATGCTTGTGGTTGTTGAAGTTTAAGCAATTGGCTTGACCAAGTAACAGCGAGGGAACTGCGATATTATTCGAATTCAGGACCGTCTGTGTCTTGAGCAACTTCTGATAGATTTTCTGGTCTTATGTCTCTTCTGCCCTTGTCCTTACAGGATGAATAAGTCGCGGGTCTTGAAGACATTATCGAAGGATATTTGGCCAGTGGCTGTAGAGAGTGCACTCTACTGCATCAGTGCATCCTTGGTACAAGGAGTGCACTGTGGTACCAATCAAATGCATTCTGCTTTGACTGGTAACATAATTTGTCCCTGCTATGTAGCTCAGATCAACCGGCTTATAAAGTACCCTCAGCAGTGCTTTATCAACTTTCCTTTCTCCATTTCAACTTCTTGACCTGATGATTAGTTTTTCAGTGTGTCACATTGTAACAATGTTTGCGGTTTGGTGTTCAAACAGAACGAAAAAACTATGTTTCCACACGTAGATTTAAAATAACATGCAGCCGGTTTAATGAAGAGTTTTCTCTGTGCTGCAGAATGCAAAACTAAAGGGAATGCAGCCGATTCAGCACGCACGCGAATGACATAATGGCCCAATCATGTGATCAGATCTTAAAGAAGCCTGAATTGTGGCCAGATTGTTGAGAGTTTTCGGAGCGTCATTAATGAGAGAAGTGGAGAGGATTTCATCACTGTCCTAACTTGCGCTTGATAGATGCTGGCCAGGTCAATGGGGCAGGACATACCCAGGAATGGTACTGGTGGTTCCTGCGACATTGTTTGTGTGTCATGATGCTGATAGTGTGATTATGTCAGGCCGTTGCCTGTCAGGTCTGTGGGACAAATCTTACGCTTTGGGCACCATTCCCCAGATGTTAGTAAGCAGGCCTTAAATTAAAGTTTGGTTTCAGATAAAGCTCGGCACAACATCGTGGGCCGAAGGGCCTGTTCTGTGCTGTACTGTTCTATGTTCTAAAGTACCTTGTGTCGATCTGGACTCACATGTAGGCAAGAGCAGGCAAGCATGGCGAATTCCAATCCTAAACGTCATGGGTGAGTCAGATCATTTCTTATTACTATTTCTGTGTCTGAATTTTAATTCCAGATTAATGAATGGAATCTAAATTCCACCAGCAGGTTACAGCATTTTTAGAAGATGGGTCAACTGATAGCGCCGAGAGAAGTAAAGGATCATGGTGTAATCATCATAGCAGAAAGATGTTTTCAAACTGTCAGTGACTGTGAAGGCCTCAACCGAAATCTTCTGACCAGATCCGATTAGCATCGTTTAATAAAGGCATCCATATATTGATTCAGAATGACTCAGTGGTCCAAGGATTTTTTTTTTTAGCTCGCTGGAGAGTTTCAGAGGCTGGTTTAGAACATGGAAGTTGGAATTGCTTGTTAAATATGGTAATTTTGCCGAATTCATGAGAGGTTTAGACAGAGCCTTTGAAGGATAAATCGTTTCCACAGCAGAATTAAAGAATCACAAATATTGACAGTGCAGAATGTAGCTTTTTGGCCTATCGAGTCCTCGCTGTCTCTCTGTAAGGGCACTCCACGTGGTTCTGCAGAAATTAAGTTGTAATTCCAGCTAGGGTCAAATATTTACTTCACTTTGATGTACAAGAACAAGGATGCTCATTTCAAATAATGCAATATATATATAGTGAAAAGGTTATCAAAAGCAGTTAAAAAGCAGATGCTGGCATGGAAAATTTAAGTTACAAAAATTGTGGAAATTAAATCAATGCAAATAACTCTGTTAAGTAATGGAAAATGATTGTTAGCCAAAGAAGTCCTTCAGTAAGGCCTTCAGTAAGGCCAGGGCTGACGTCCTCAGGATACGCGAATACATCTAAACCTTGTGTTGGTTCCATAAACACTGCATCTAGCCTTGCCCTCAGGATGGAAATAAGACCGTTTTCAATAACAAAATTCCAATATGGTGAACTATAACTGTTACATTTTCTGTATGAATCAACAGAACACACTGCACTACTTTGCGCTGTATTGTGTTCTCATTTCGTCATAGAGTCATAGAGGTTTACAGCATGGAAACAGGCCTTTCGGCCCAACTTTTCCATGCCCCCTTTTTTAACCCCTCTAAGCTAATCCCAATTGCCTGCATTTGGCCCATATCCCTCGATACCCATCTTACCCATGTAACTATCTAAATGCTTTTTTAAAAGACAACACTGTACCCGCCTGTACCAGGCACTCACCACACTCTGTGCAAAAGAATTGTCCCTCTGGACACTTTTGTAACTCTCCCCTCTCACCTTAAATCTAAGCCCTCGAGATTTAGACACCCCTACTTTTGGGAAAAGATATTGACTATCTAGCTGAATGTGCCCCACATTATTTTATAAATCTCTATAAGATCAACCCTCGGCCTTCTACCCTCCAGAGAAAAAAAGTCCCAGAATATCCAGCCTCTCCTTATAACCAAAAGCATCAAGTCCCGGTAGCATCCTAGTAAATCTTTTCTGCACTCTTTCTAGTTTAATAATATCCTTTCTATAATATGGTGACCAGAACTGCGCACAGAATTCCAAGTGTGGCCTTACCAATGTCTTGTACAACTTCAACAAGACGTCCCAATTCCTGTATTCAATGTTCTGACCGATAAAACGAAGCAAGACGAATGCATTCTTCACCATTCTGTCCACCTGTGACTCCACTTTCAAGGAGCAATGAACATGTACCCCTCTATCTCTTTGTTCTGTAACTCGACCCAACGCCCGACCATTAACTGTGTAAGTCCTACCCTGGATGAATCTACCTAAATGCATCACCTCGCATTTGTCTAAATTAAACTCCATCTGCCATTCGTCAGCCCACTGGCCCAATTGATCAAGATCCCGTTGCAATCGAAAATAACGTTTTTCACTGTCCACTGTGCCACCAATCTTGGTGTCACCTGCAAACTTATTTACCGTGCCTCCTATATTTTCATCCAAATCATTAATATAAATGACAAATAACAATGGACCCAATTTGTCCCCAAATAATTAAAGCTTGGAAGTCAGAGTACTCTTAGTGCCTAGTCTTGTGTACCCAAGTCGACTATAGTGCCTCGTGTTGTTTGAACACAGGTATTTGACAGTTCCAGTCCACTTACTTCTCACGGTAATCTTGCACACTCTTTCTTTTCAGATTGTAACCCCTTCTGAGTACCCCGTTATAACCTATTTTCACCATTCATTCAGGAAGATTGTAATAGACACTCAGTTACCATATGGGTGAAAGTAAACCCTTCAATTTCCTTCCATACAGCCAATACTTTGAATCTGCAGTTTCCAGATCCGGATGTACTGTTTAGCAGAAACGGTTTCTCACTATTCACTCCGTCTATACCATTCAGAGTCCTGAATGTTGCTCTTCAGTCTCATCTCAGTGTACCCTTCTCCAAGGACAACAGACTCAACCTCTCAAATCTATCCTTGGAAATACGGCTGTTTATCCTGGGACTTGTCAAGCAGAGCAAACAGTGTTAAGATTAGGGGAAAACGGAACAGTATGTCCTGCATCATAAAGCGAATATCCAACGCAAAATTTGATAAATGCATGAAAATAAAAAGAGCATGATGTATTGGGAATAGTTATGTTGTCCGTAGACTTTTAATGATGGGCCGAATGGACTCCTGACTTATTGCAGGATTCCATGTTTCTGTGGCCTCAGTCCCAAATGAAAGCAGAAGAAGTCAGGGGAATGGGAAAACGAGCTAAAGTCCAGAAGCCAGTGTTGAGTGTAGGGAGGTACTAAGGAGTGTATCAAGGTCGCAGGAGTGTACTGGCAGACAGGAAGGTGGGTTGAAGTGTGTCTACTTCAATGCAAGGAACATCTGGAATAAGGTAGGTGAAATTGGAACGTGGATTGGTATTTGGGACTACGATGTTTTTGCCATGTCGGCGACATGGTTAGAACAGGGACAGAAATGGTTCCTGGAAGTTCCGGGGTATAGATGTTTCAGTAAGAGTAGGGAAGGTGGTAAAAGAGGTGGAGGAGTCGCTTTGTTAATCAGGGATAGTTTAACGGCTGCAGAAAGGCAGTTCGAGGGGCATCTGCCTACTGAGGTAATATGGGCTGAAGCTAGAAATAGGAAAGGAGCGGTCACGTTGTTAGTTTTCTATAGGCCCCCAAATAGTAATAGAGATGTGGAGGAAGAATCTGCAAAGTAGATTATGGATAGGTGTGGAGGTCACAGGGTAGTTGTCATGGGTGACTTTAACTTTCCAAATATAGATTGGAATCTTTATAGGTCGAATAGTTCGGATGGGGTAGTTTTTGTACATTGTGTGCAGGAGGGTTTCCTGACCCAATATGTGGATAGGCCGACAAGAGGTGGGGCCACATTGGACTTGGTACTGGGTAATGAACCTGGCCAAGTGTTGGATATGTTCGTGGGAGAGCACTTTGGAGATACTAACCACAATTCGGTGTCTTTCGTTATTGCAATGGAGAGGGCAGGGGCCATACGGCAGGGAAAGGCTCATAATTGGGGGAGGGGTAATTATGATGCGATAAGGCAAGAATTAGGGAGCATAAGATGGGAACAGAAACTGTTAGGGAAATGCGCAAATGAAAAGTGGAGCTTGTTCAAGGAAAAAATTCTGCATGTCCATGGTAGATATGTCCCTGTCACGCAGGGAGGAAATGGCCGAGTGAGGGAACCATGGTTCACAAAAGAGATTGAATGTCTTGTCAAGAGGAAAAAGGAAGCGTATGTAAGGATGAGAAAACACTGTTCAGTTGGGTCGCTTGAGGGTCACAAGGTAGCAAGGAATGAGCTAAAGAAAAGGGCTCAGGAGAGCTAGGAGGGGACATGAGAAGTCCTTGACGGGTCGGATCAAGGAAAACCCCAAGGCTTTTTACTCTTATGTGAGAATTAAAAGAATGACCAGGGTGAGGTTAGGGCCTCTCAAGGATAGCAGTGGGAACTTGTGCATGGAGTCAGAAGAGACAGGAGAGGCGATGAATGAATACATTTCTTCAGTGCTCACCAAGGAGAGCGGCCATGTTTTTGAGGATGAGAGTATGATACAGACTGAAAGGCTGGAGGAGGTAGATGTTCTGAGGGAAGATGTATTAGCAATTTTGAAAAGCCTGAGGGTCAATATGTCCCCTGGGCCAGATGGGATATATCCTAGGATTCTTTGGGAGGTAACGGATGAGACTGCGGAGCCAATGGCTTTGATCTTTGGGTCCTCACTGTCCACAGGGATAGTGCCAGAGGACTGGAGAGTGGCGAATGTTGTTTCTCTGTTCAAGAAAGGAAATAGGACTGACCCTGGTAATTATAGGCCAGTTAGTTTTACTTCAGTGGTCGGTAAGTTAATGCAAAAGGTCCTGCGGAATAGGATTAATGACCATTTGGAAAGATGCAGCTTAATTAAATTGAATTTTTTGAGGAGGTAACTAAGTGTGTTGATGAAGGTAGGGCAGTTGATGTCATATACATGGATTTTAGTAAGGCGTTTGATAAGGTCCCCCAGGGTCCGCTTATGATGAAAGTGAGGAGGTGTGGGATAGCGGGATATTTGGCCGATTGAATAGGTAACTGGCTATCTGATCGAAGACAGATGGTGGTGGTGGATGGAAAATTTTCGGACTGGAGGCAGGTTGCTAGCAGAGTGCCACAGGGATCAGTGCTTCGTCCTCTGCTCTTTGTGATTTTTATTAATGACTTAGAGGAGGGGGCTGAAGGGTGGATCAGTAAATTTGCTGATGACACCAAGATTAGTGGAGTAGTGGATGAGGTGGAGGGCTGTTGTAGCCTGCAAAGAGACATAGATAGGATGCAAAACTGGGCTGAAAAATGGCAAATGGAGTTTAACACTGATAAATGTGAGGTGAATCATTTTGGTAGGACTAATTTAAATGTGGATTACAGGGTCAAAGGTAGGGTTCTGAAGACTGTGGAGGAACAGAGAGATCTTGGGGTCCATATTGTGAAAAACAGATAAGAATGTTGCTTCTGCAGGAGAATCACAAGACGACTGATAAGGTATGGACAGGGTTAAACTTGCTGAACCGAGTGCTACAGCTTGTCACTGCTGCAGCTTGTCACGTACACTGTGGGCGTTCACACAGAAAGTGGCGCGAAAATGGGAGATAAGGATGGGAAGGAACAGCAAAATAAGGGACAAAGTAAATATGAACGGGGACTGCAAGGCTGAGTAGCAAGGGCAATAAACAAAGGCAGAGTAAACCTCGGGCTTATGATCGGTGATATCCGATAACAAAAACACCAATTGTGGGGATGGGGAGGGATTGAGAGACACAAAGAAATTGTATAAAATATATGAGATATACTCCAGGGTGTGCGTATTTGCTGGTCACCCGCTCTTGCAAGAACGTTCAAATAAAAGTGTTTTCTACTTCAGAATTTGACTTGGAGTAAATTATTTGCAAAGTGATCTTCGTTTCTCACAATTGGGGGCTCGTCCGGGATCGAGTCATCTCCGGCGGAGTGGTCACCGTCGACGACCGGGAAGACGCGTCCCGTTCCTTTAGAACGGTCTCGTGTTTCTCGTCGATGAACACCCCTCCTGGCTGACTGACAGAGATCTTAGGGAAGTCATTCTGAACGAGCAAGTGAAGGACAGTAGGCACAGCTGCAGTCAGGTAACTCCGTGCACGGACCAAGGTAAGAAAATTAACTTTTAAGTAGTGCCTTGGTGACTGGGGTGGTTTACTTGTTGTAGGGATTGTGTAAACAAGACTAACCTAGTAGCCGCAATAGTGGGGCGGGGGGGGGGGGGGGGGCCCGGGGGCGGCTAAGAGTCCCCCGGGAACAAGGAGAAGATTACTCGGGCCCCGGGAAACATCCCTCCAGAAAGTCCTCTGGGACGGATGTTCAGTGATTGGGAAAACAATGCAACTACTAAAAACAAAGATATTGTTGCTTTACGTGGACAAAGGAAACTATCCGTGCTCCGTCCGTTTTCTGGCCAAAATACGGATCGGACGAGGGTTGGGTTTGTCAGGTTTTAAATATTTATGTCAACCAAAAACAACCATATAACCAAGAAGAATCTGAATACGCCTCCTGTTGGAGACCCGATGGATACAGATTATACCCCATGAATACAGTGAGGGAAAAAGAGGGCGAGAAGCAGTCCTCTGCCCCGCCACCCTCTTGGGATGTTATAATAACGACGGGAACGATTATATGGAAAATTGGGCGGAGAGGTGGCAGATGGAGCTTAATCCGGATAAATGCGAAGTGATAAATTTTGGAAGAAATAATGTCGGGAGGAGTTATACAATAAAAGGCAGAGTCATCAGGAGTATAGAAACACAGAGGGACCTAGGTGTGCAAGTCCACAAATCCTTGAAGGTGGCAACACAGGTGGAGAAGGTGGTGAAGAAAGCATATGGTATGCTTGCCTTTATAGGACGGGGTATAGAGTATAAAAGCTGGAGTCTGATGATGCAGCTGTATAGAACGCTGGTTAGGCCACATTTGGAGTACTGCGTCCAGTTCTGGTCGCCGCACTACCAGAAGGACGTGGAGGCGTTAGAGAGAGTGCAGTGAAGGTTTACCAGGATGTTGCCTGGTATGGAGTGTCTTAGCTATGAGGAGAGATTGGGTAGACTGGGGTTGTTCTCCTTGGAAAGACGGAGAATGAGGGGAGATCTAATAGAGGTGTACAAGATAATGAAGGGTATAGATAGGGTGAACAGTGGGAAGCTTTTTCCCAGGTCGGAGGTGACGATCATGAGGGGTCACGGGCTCAAGCTGAGAGGGGCGAAGTATAACTCAGATATCAGAGGGACGTTTTTTACACAGAGGGTGGTGGGGGCCTGGAATGCGCTGCCAAGTAGGGTGGTGGAGGCAGGCACGCTGACATCGTTTAAGACTTACCTGGATAGTCACATGAGCAGCCTGGGAATGGAGGGATACAAACGATTGGTCTAGTTGGACCAAGGAGCGGCACAGGCTTGGAGGGCCGAAGGGCCTGTTTCCTGTGCTGTACTGTTCTTTGTTCTTTGTTCTTTGAAAGACTTAAGGGACCTGATAGTGAAGGGCATTAGGGAGGAGGTCCCCAAGTCACAGAATCTAGCGAAAGCTTTTGAAGTTCACCAGGAAAAAGACGAGGCTCCCTCAGCCTTTTTACAAAATTTACGGGACACCATGAGGAAACATTCAGGAATGAATCCTGACGACCCGGTAGCGCAGGGACTTCTAAAAGTACACTTTTTCACCAAAGCATGGCCGGATATTCAAAAGAAAATTCAGAGGATAGAGGGGTGGAGTGAGAAAGCGCTTGACGAGTTATTAAGAGAGGCACAGAAAGTGTTTGTAAGGAGAGAGGATGAAAAAGAGAAGCAGAAGGCAAAAATGATGGTGGCTACTGTAGACTAAATAGTGAAGAAAAGGGTGGAACCGACCACCAAGGGCCAGAACAGAGAGTGGCAGCATGTCAATAATAGGGGAAGAGGAAGGGGACGACCTCGAAAGGGGTTCTATAGACAGGGACAAGGACAGGAATGGGGACCCCAACAAGCGGGATGCTATCACCGTGGGAGAATGGGACATTTTAAGTGGGAGTGTCCAGACCTAAGGAGGGTAGAGCAGGCGGTGCCGCTCATGCGTTTTGAAGAAGACTCGGGGGGGTCTGGGATTCCTGCCCCCGGGAACCCACCGGGAACCCTTGATAAATTTAGCGGTGGGACCAGATATGGAAGATGCAGTTTTCTTAGTTGGCACGGGGGCACCTAGATTGTCTTTAAATTTTATACCCCGGGGAGTACGATTTACACAACGGAAATTAACAGTGTCTGGAGTAAAGGGAGAAGGGTTTGCAGTGCCTCTGTTTGAGATGATGACAATTAGATACGATGGAGGAGAAGTCAGGGGACAATTTTTGTACATTCCAGACATAGTGAGTAACCTACTGGGGAGAGACTTAATAATAATGTTGGGACTGGGAATTGGAGTACACGATCAAAACGTAGGGATACAAGTGGCTGTGCTAACGGAAGAACAAGAGAAAGGAATAGATCCTATCCTGTGGGGGGGGGCAATGAAGACGACCGAAGGGCGATGGATGTTACCTGATGGCCGAGAAATGCTAAACAAAATGCTGATGAGGGAGATCTTATATCAGGGGAGTCATTGGGGCGGACAAGCAATGTGTGACCTGGTTTTCAGAAAGTACGGATGCAAGGGCATATACACCGCAGCTAAACAAATATGTGAGGGGTGTATAACATGCAGAAAAGTTCACAAAAAGGTGTTGAGGGGACAAGTGCCGGGAGGAAGGGAACCTGGTTTAAGACCATTCCAGAGTCTGCAGGTGGACTATACCGAATTGCCTCAGGTGGGAAGGTTGAAGTACCTGTTAGTTATAGGAGACCATTTAACTGTTTGGGTGGAGGCATATCCTCTAGCTACAGCAACAGCAGGCGGGGTGTCCAAGATGGTACTTGACCACGTAATTCCCCGATATGGAATGGTAGAGTGCATAGATTCAGACCAAGGAAGCCATTTCACCTCTAAACTCTTACAAGGAATAATGAAAGGACTGGAAATCTCTTGGGAGTTTCACACCCCCTGGCACCCTCCCTCCTCTGGGAGGGTCGAACGAATGAATCAGACCCTAAAAACGCAGCTGTCCAAATTAGTGGTAGAAACCAAATTGCCCTGGACTCGGTTTCTACCAATAGCCCTGCTAAGAGTTCGGACGGCACCACGAAATGATCTGGGACTGTCCCCTTATGAAATGTTGTCCGGACTGCCGTATATGGGAACGCAGGGGGATTTACCTGTCCTCGAGGCTAATGATTCTGTTTTTAAAGAAGTATATACTGGGCCTGTCCTCCTCTTTGTCCTTCCTTAGGAGACAGGGACTATTGACACAGACCCCACCTCTCGAATTTGCTGTCCATCGAATCCAGCCAGGAGACTGGGTCCTGGTAAAATCGTGGAAGGAGACCAAACTACAACCGGATTGGGAGGGACCATACCAGACTCTCCTGACCACTGAGACGGCCATAAGAACGGTGGAAACAGGTTGGACTCACTACACAAGAATCAAGGGACCCTTGAAACCCGCCGGTCGCAGCAGGAACTTGGACAGCCGAATCGACGGAGGAACCTTTGAAGCTGAAACTAAAAAGACTTTGAGTTACTGCTTATACGGTGGCGGCGCAAGCGCGGGAAAAATAGTCTGTAAAAGTTTGTATATTGGGTCTCTCTCTCTCTTTCTCTTTAACAAACTAGGACCAGGTTAGAATGAAGTGGGGGTTGTGGTATGCGATGTCGATTTCCTTGGTAATGGGGTGGGACTACACCCCTATTGATCAGGAATGGGAAGAATCTAAGACATTCACGGTAAAGATCCCTGAAAGCTCCAACCCGTAGGTGATAGAGACAGATGCTTGTAGCCTGGTAGACTGCGGAGATGTAGAAAGTCAGAGGGAATATAGTGCCTCAGAAAAGTAACTCACTTGGGAAGGAGGCACCTGGGTAAAAACTGAAGTTGGAGCCTGGGTGAGGAGTGACTCATCAGAAATGAAAAAAAATTACAATTCTCCGAAGCCCCATTCGACCGGGTCTGTCTTGTCCTGATAAGAGATGTAACTCGATATATCCAGCAATCAAATGTACAAAATGGCCAGAGGTGTTTGAAAAAAAAAGGAAAGTCTGGAAAACCAAAGAGGGGGCTGGAAAAATAACTGTTGGAGTGGTATGCTAACGGCAATGAACAACAAGGTGTTTGGAATAGGGATAAAAACGGATGGGCAAGATTTCCAAGGGTGTTGTTTCCGAATAAAGGTAGAAAGGGGCGGATCAGCCAATAAAACAGGCGGTAGCGCTACCCGAATGCCACTAATACGACCCTTCGTTCCTTCCAATGACCCTGAGGTAGTGAGGGTAATGGAGGTTAAAGACCTAGCACAAACCACCGAGATAGAAACCGGATATGGGGATACAAACGCCTGGGTTGAATGGATAAAGTATACTGTAAAAAGCCTGAACAAAAGCAATTGCTATGCTTGCGCCTCTGGCAGGCCGGTAGCTCAAATAGTAACCTTTCCGCTTGGATGGGAACGTGACCGGAAGGGCATGGAGTGTATGATGGCGCTATATCAGGACGAGACTGCCTGGGATAATAGCAGCTGCACGTCCTTGTCATTAATGTTCCCTCCCTTGAGAGAGAAAGATTTAAAGAGTCCTCCTGTATTTTCTATTGCAGTAGGAAACCACACATCATGTGTGAGCCGGCAGGGTGCAAGTCTGATTCGAGACTTGAGGGAACTGAAATCCTGCACGAAAATCGAGAACGTGACTGGAACGGACAAGGGAGGGAACTATTCATCGTTGAACGTTCCTAGAGCAGACTTATGGTGGTACTGCGGAGGAAAGTTATTATGACCTACCTTACCCCCAAAGTGGAGGGGGACGTGTGCCATTGTACAATTGGCCATCCCATTTACCCTGGCGTTTGAAAAAGGGAAGGTAATAGAAGGGAGGAATAAAAGGGAAATAATAGAGACCTCTTTTGATGATCGTATATATTTGATTCTTTGGGTATACCAAGGGGAGTACCTGATGAATTTAAGGCTCGCAGCCAGATTGCGGCGGGCTTCGAATCCTCTCTCTTTTGGTGGGTTACGATCAACAAAAATGTAGATTGGATAAACTATATTTACTATAACCAGCAGAGGTTTATTAATTATACTAGCGATGCAGTAAAAGGCATAGCCGAACAACTAGATGCCACCAGCAGGATGGCTTGGAAGAATAGAATGGCTTTAGATATGATATTGGCTGAGAAATGAGGTGTGTGTGTGATGCTGGGAGGAAATTGTTGCACTTTTATCCCGAACAACACGGCCCCTGATGGGACAATCACTCGGGCTTTGCGGGGATTAACTACCCTTGCGGAAGAAATGGCCGAAAATTCAGTAGTAGACACATCAATAACTGGGTGGTTGGACACGTTGTTCGAGAAATGGAAAAACATAGTGGCCTCAATTTTCACCTTCCTTATAGTGGTGGCTGGACTGCTGATAACGGTGGGATGCTGTATTATACCCTGGGTACGACGGCTGATTCAGCGACTAATTGGGACAGCTCTGACAAAACAAATGTCCCGAAAGAATGATAAAGGGGAAGGTGTGTACTTGTTAGATGGCAGAGATGAAATTACAAAATTGAATGAGGCTGCCGGGATAATGCTTGAGAAGTTTGAGGCAGCCTGTGATACTTCCCTCTTGTATGCAGAAGGCAACAAGTGTTAACCAGAAAAGAAAAAGGGGGGACTGTGAAAAACAGATAAGAATGTTGCTTCTGCAGGAGAATCACAAGACGACTGATAAGGTATGGACAGGGTTAAACTTCCTGAACCGAGTGCTGCAGCTTGTCACTGCTGCAGCTTGTCACGTACACTGTGGGCGTTCACACAGAAAGTGGCGCGAAAATGGGAGATAAGGATGGGAGGGAACAGCCAAATAAGGGACAAAGTAAATATGAACGGGGACTGCAAGGCTGAGTAGCAAGGGCAATAAACAAAGGCAGAGTAAACCTAGGGTTTATGATGGGTGATATCCGATAACAAAACCACCAATTGTGGGGAAGGGCAGGGATTGAGAGACACAAAGAAATTGTATAAAGTATATGAGATTTACTCCATGGTGTGCCTATTTGCTGGTCACCCGCTCTTGCAAGAACGTTTAAATAAAAGTGTTTGCGATTTCAGAATTTGACTTGGAGTAAATTATTTGCAAAGTGAACTTCGTTTCTCACAATATCCACAGATCTCTGAAGGTTGCCACTCAATTGGATAGAGCTGTGAAGAAGGCCTATAGTGTGTTAGCTTTTATTAACAGGGGGTTGGATTTTAAGAGCCGTGGGGTTATGCTGCAACTGTACAGGACCTTGGTGAGACCACATTTGGAATATTGTGTGCAGTTCTGGTCACCTCACTATAAGAAGGATGTGGAAGCGCTAGAAAGAGTGCAGAGGAGATTAACCAGGATGCTGCCTGGTTTGGAGGGTAGGTCTTATGAAGAAAGGTTGAGGGAGCTAGGGCATTTCCCTTTAGAGCGGATAGAGTGAAGGTTCTCAGAATATTTACTCGGAAAGAATGTAGCTGTTACTAGAGGACATAACTATAAGATTCATGGTGGAAGATATAGGAGGGATGTCCGAGTTAGGTTCTTTACTCAGAGAGTGGTTGGGGTGTGGAATGGACTGCCCGCTGTGATAGTGGAGTCAGACAATTTAGGAACTGTCAAGCGGTTATTGGATAGGCACATGGAGCACACCAGAATGATAGGGAGTGGGATAGCTTGATCTTGGTTTCGGACAAAGCTCGCCACAACATGGAGGGCCGAAGGGCCTGTTCTGTGCTGTACTGTTCTATGTTCTATGTTCTACGTTCTAAGTGGCATTGTGGCACAATGGTTAGCACTCTTGCCTCACTCCACCTCAAACCCAAGTTCAATTTCAAGGTTGGGTCACTGGCTGTGTGGAGTTTGTGCATTCTCACTGTGTATGCTTGAGTTTCCTCCGGGTGCTTCGGTTTCCTCCCACAATCCAATGATGTGCCGTTTAGGTGCATTTGTCATGCCAAATTGTCCTAGGGTCGTAGATTGGGATTGGCGGGGTAAATATTTGCGTTACGAGAATAGGGTCTCGGTCGGGTTGTTGTCGGTGCAAACTCGATGGCCTCTTTCTGCACTGCAGGGATTCTATGAATAAACAATTTATACTAATGGTAATTCATTGATAATATCGTTTTGTTTGGAGTCACAGTGGCATAGCGACAATTTCTTTGGATTTTTAATATGGAAACTTAGGCTACTTCTCTGGAACATGAGTACAAGTCACACTCTGACAGTAACTGAGATGTAATTTCAACTAATGAACCAGGAATTAAAATCTACTTTAATCAGTGTGACCAAGAAGCTGTCGCTGTTTGTCTTCAAAATCAAACTTGTTGCCTGATTCCCCTCAGGGTCGGAAACTGCCATCTGTAACTATTCTAACATACATGTCAACCAAACTGCAAAACAATTAGCCTTTGCAATACCTCAAGAAGACACTCAATAAAGGACAACGAAGTGATGAAGAACTCATGCTGGGGTTGCGAGCCGCACCCATACCCAGTTAGGTAATAAATTAAGAAGTATGGAATATTTTTGACTAAGAATCCAAATATTCATAGAATCCTACAGTGCCCATTCGGCTCGTCGAGTCTGCATCGACCACCATCCCCACCCAGGCCTTATCCGCATAATCCCATGCATTTGCTCCAGTTAGTCCCCCTGACACTAAGGGACAATTTAGAATTTACAATCCAACTGACCCGCACATCTTTCAACTGTGGGGGGAAACCGGAGCACCCCAGAGGAAAGCCACGCAGACACGGGGAGAATGTGCAACCTCCACGCAAACAGTGACCCAAGACGGAATCAGGCCCGTGCTACCCTATTAAATCATGATAAATATTAAGTCATCAATTAATTGAATTCAGCCATTCAATTAATTTATTTTAATGTAATTTAAGGAAGGAAATATGCCACCCTTTCCGGGCCTCACCTACGTACAATTCCAGACCCACGGCAGTAGTGCTGACTCGCAACTACACTCTGAAATGGCCTCGCAAGCCACTCAGTTTATGGGCAATTAGGGCTGGAAAATACATGCTGGCCCAGTAGGCGACATCCATGCTCCACGAATGAATAATAATAATAATAATAATAATAATAGTAATGATAATAATAATAAATGCCTTCTGTAGCTGATATGATAGACACTAATACATTAAATATATATGGAATATAAATATCCGGGAGACAGACCATGTTAATTGGATCTTAATTATATCTTCATGCGAAACAAAAGTATATAAATAAATTAAAACGACATGCAAATACACACGTATAAAAAATATCAATACTAACCCAAAACAGCACATGTAACAGCAAGATATTGATGAGGAATGTATAATTGCAAATGGGCACTGACAGTAATATTATTGCACTTGTTCCAATAAAGAACATTGATTTCTCGGCCCCACTGTGATAGACCAATTTTCCAAATTTCTTGCTTTGGGAACAAAGTATAAGAGGGAGGATATTGAATGTGATCACTCAATGATATGAGACACAAAAAACATTTACCTATCAAATGCATTTTAAGTCCTGGTTGATTGGTAAGCTATAAACAGAAGTAATTGCAGCATTAAAGTATGGATTCCATTTTGAAACTTTCCAAGCCCCTTTCCTCCATTTGTTACAGACGATATAAATGCTGAACTATTGTTACCTTATATCCTGCATGTATGGTGTGAGATTCCGAATGAATCTTTTATAAAGGCTGGAGCCTTTGACAGGCTTCCCTGCACTAGCCTGATCCAACACCTCTCCACTCTTGTCCAGTTTCCGTGGAGGACCCTTTTCTGTTCCCACTCAGGATATCCCCTGCAGAGACTTCTGTATACACTGTCGCTCTGCTGACGCTGAAGATTGTGCAGGATTTATCTTAGATTCTTAATATTTCTCGCCAACATGTTGCCATGCGGAAACGAAGGTGATTCTCAGTATCCATATTCTCAGCATCATAAAGACGGTCTGATGCCACTTCTGTAATCCAGCTTTTCTCTCACTTTGTCCAACGCATCCTCTGTGTTACCTTACATCTACCACAGTTATCCAGATTAGTCTTTATACTTTACACTCCTTAACCCTGAGTCACCAGCTTTATATTAACTGTATTTTTACTTGTACCCAGTTGCCTCTGGGTATCACCACCCCGGTGAGTGAGGGAAGTTGATTCACAATGGCTACACAGGCTTAATGTCCTATTATCATTATCGTGTATAAATTACTTCGACTCATTGCCACCTCCACAAGGGCATATCACGAGATGTCAGGAATGATGACATTGCGAGAATGATCAAATCCCAGGGGAGATTTTGTTTCAATCCTCACTTCTCCCATATGTGAGAAATCATTTTGCACATCCTTAACATTTGGCCTGTACTCCCTTTATCTCAGTATTAGCTGTAGTGCGTTTATTAACCAGGACTCCCTGAATCACTTCACATGTTTGTCCACAGATCTCTGAAGACGAAAGGACCTGTTGTAGGGTGGTGAAAATGGCATGTGGTACACTTGACTTTATCAATCGAGGCATTGGTTTCAAAGCTGGGAAGGCATAGAACATAGAACAGTACAGCATAGTACAGGCCCTTCGGCCCACGATGTTGTGCCGAACCTTTTCCGAAACTAAGATCAAGCTATCCCACTCCTTATCATTCTAGTGGAGTTGTACTGGAATTTGAAGGGGCCACAGCTAGAGTACTGCGTGCAGTTCTGGTCGCCACACTGTAGGAAGGATGTGATTGCACTGGAGGGTGGCAGACGAGATTTGCCAGGCTGCTGCCTTGGATGGAACATTTAAGTAATGAAGAGAGTTGGATAGGCTGGGGTTATTCTTGTTGGATCACAGAACACAGGGGGACGATGTGGTTGAGTTGCTCAAGATCATGAGGGACATGGACGGAGTGGATAGGGAGAAGATGTTCACCTTCGTTGAATGATCAGTAGGAGGGGACATAGTTTCAAGGTAAGTGGCAGCAAGTTGAAGCAGGATGTGAGGAAAGCCTTTTTACTCAGAGGGTAGTGATGGTCTGGATTGCGCTACCTGGGAGGGTGGTAGATGCGGGTTGCCCCATATCCTTCAAGAAGTATCTGGATAAGCACTTGACACGTCATAATATTCAGGTCTGTGGGCCAAGTGCTGGCCAATGGGATTAAGTGGGAGTCGAGGTGTTTCTCGCGTATTGGTGCAGACTCGATGGATTGGATGGCTTCTTCTGCACTATATGATTCGAACATTCTATAATTCTGTGATACTTTAAAATTCTCCAACTAACGTCTGTTTGCTGCTCAAATCATCCCCTGTCGTTTCCTGTCAATACATTATTTTATTCTGAACAGATTTCCGTATAAGTTCTTGTGAGGCATTATCTTATCAAAAATAAAGATAGATCGTGCATTATTAAAGTGATAAAATGAACATTTTGCACCATTGACGTGACTCACTCAGGTGACTCAGAAGCAGCAGCAGAGTCCTCATCTCACTGGGGGATATTCTAAAAATGAGGAAGCAGTATTACTATTGGACAGTGAAGGGGATGGGAGACCAATCAAATATATAAAAACTTGGAGAGGGACGCAACAAGTAAATGCATTTCCAACAAGTCAGCTTGACATCTTTCCCTCACTGAAATACCTCAGGTAGATATTCTCTCGACCTCGAACCGTCGCAGCTGCCTCAAGAGGCAGTGAATCCCCGATATCACCTTCACTGTGACAGCAAAAAACATTGCTACCAGTATCTTCTTTCTGATTTACAAACAGGGATTTCTTGACCCCAATGCTTCCCTGTTTTTCGGTTCATTTCCAGTTCACTGGATAAGCAGTGGGTCTTACTGAGTTCGTCTCACTGTACTCCATACCCCTCTCATTTCTCCCTTCAGAGAAACCGTTCTCATGTTCCAACACATCTCCTTTACTAAACGCTACCGATACTTGAAAAAACAGTACACACACACTTCAGAAAATACTGAGGACCAACAAACTGGTCAGCTTGTTATAAACGTTCATTTTATACCCACTTGCTTACCCGGACCTCCTGAGGCTGTCTCGCTGTGTGAGGTACAGTGAGTTCAGTCCAAGTGCTTCCTCCACAATGACAGGTACAACATGCTGTGAGGGCTGTCACTCCAACCGGAACGACGCCTCCACTACCTGTTAATCACGTGGGACTGGCAGCATTGGTCCTCTGGTGCTGATGCAATCCACGTCGCAATTCAACAAGATCTGGGCAATGTACCAGCTTAGTCTGACATGTTGCAAGTAACATTCGCACCACACAGGTGCCCAGGCAATGACCATCTTCAACAAGCGATAGTCGAATCATCGCCCCATGACATTGAATTACATTACCATCAGTGAATCCCCGATTACCAACACCCTGGAGGTTACCAGTGACCAAACGCGAAACTGTATTGCCATATGAATAACATGGCTACCAGCGCAGATCAAATTCTATGCAGTCTGCGGAAAGAACCTCATCTCCTACCTCCCCAAAAGACTGTCAACGATCTAAATGACACAAGTTAGGAATGTGACAGAATACTCTCCACTTGCCTGGATGAGTGTGTCTCCAAAAACACTCAAGAAGCTCAACACCATTCAGGACAAAGCAATACCAGCTTGACTGCTACCCCTCCCACCAATATTCAGTCCTTCCACCACCGACGAATAGTGGCAGGACTAAGTACCATCTACAAAATGCACAAAATAAATCAACAATGTTCCTTATGCAGCAACTCCCAAACACATGACCACCATCCTCTCGTAGGACAAAGGCAGCAGGCATATAGCAACATGTCCACCAAGGCTCCCCTCCAAGTCATTCGCCATTTTAATTTGGAATAATATTGGCTGGTCCCTCACCAACTCGGAGTCAAATCCTGGAACTGCCTCTCTCACAGCACTGTGAGTGTACCTACGCCACAAAGACACAGATGGCAGTGGGTTCAAGAAGGCAACTCGCCACCGCCACATTCTTGAGGGTAATGGGGAATGGGCAATAAATGCTGGAATAGACAGTGACTTTTAAAAAAGGACAAAATAAAATGAATAATATGAAGTTGCTGACGGAATGATATTGATGGAATAGAGAAATCGACAGGAGCAGAATAATCCAGCAAGGAAAATAATAGAACGTCCATCTCTGTTTGTTCAGCTCATACACATGTGGTTAGATTTCCTCCTGTAATATAACATAGAACATAGAACATTACAGCGCAGTACAGGCCCTTCGGCCCTCGATGTTGCGCCGACCAGTGGAACCAATCTATAGCCCATCTAATCTACACTATTCCAATATTATCCATATGTTTATCCAATAACCATTTGAATGCTCTTAATGTTGACGAGTCCACTACTGCTGCAGGCAGGGCATTCCACGCCCTTACTGCTCTCTGAGTAAAGAACCTACCTCTAACATCTGTCCGAAATCTATCACCCCTCAATTTAGAGCTACGTCCCATCGTGTTAGCCATCACCATCCGAGGAAAAACGCTGTCACTATCTACCCTATCTAATCCTCTGATCATCTTGTATGCCTCTATTACGTCACCTCTTAAGCTTCTTCTCTCTAACGAAAACAACCTCAAGTCCCTCAGACTTTCCTCATACGATTTTCCCACCATACCAGGCAACATCCTGGTAAATCTCCTCTGCACCCTTTCCAACACTTGCACATCTTTCCTATAATACGGCGACCACAACTGTACGCAATACTCCAAGTGCAGCCGCACCAGAGTTTTGTACAGTTGCAGCATTAATTCCTGGCTCCGAAACTCAATCCCTCTACCAATAAAAGCTAACACACCGTACGACTTCTTAACAACCCTATCAACCTGGGTGCCAACTTTCAGGGATCTATGCACATGGACACCCAGATCCCTCTGTTCATCCACACTACCAAGTATTTTACCATTAGCCCAGTACTCTGTATCCCTGTTACTCCTTCCAAAGTGAATCACCTCACACTTTTCCGCATTAATCTCCATTTGCCACCTCTCAGCCCAACTCTGCACCTTATCTATGTCCCTCTGTAACCTACCACTTCCCTCCGCACTGTCTACAACTCCACCGAATTTAGTGTCATCCGCAAATTTACTAATCCATCATTCTACGCCCTCATCCAGGTCATTAATAAAAATGACAAACAGCAGTGGCCCCAAAACAGATCCTTGCGGTACACCACTAGTAACTGAACTCCATGGTGAACATTTCCCATCAACCACCACCCTCTCTTTTCTTACAACTAGCCAATTCCTGATCCAAACCACTAAATCACCCTCAATCCTCTGTGTCCGTATTTTCTGCAAAAGCTTACTATGGGGAACCTTATCAAACGCTTTGCTGAAATCCATATACACCACATCAACCGCGTTACCCTCATCGCCTCTTTTGTCACCTTCTCAAAGAACTCAATGAGGTTTGTGAGGCACGACCTACCCTTCACAAAACCGTGCTGAATATCCCGAATAAAATTATTCCTTTCTTGCTGATTATAAATCCTATATCTTATAATCCTTTCGAAAACTTTGCCCACAACAGACGTAAGGCTCACCGGTCTATAATTAGCAGGTTGTCCCTACTCCCCTTCTTGAACAAGGGGACAGGATTTGCTATCCTCCAGTCTTCTGGCATTGTTCCTGTAGACAATGACGACACAAAGATCAAAGCCAAAGGCTCTGCAAGCTCCACTCTAGCCTCCCAGAGAATCCTGGGATAAATCCCATCCGGCCCAGGGGACTTATCTATTTTACACTTTCCAGAATAGCTAACACCTCCTCCTTATGAACCTCAATCCCGTCCAGGTCAACAGCCTGCATCTCAGTACTCCCCTCGACAACATTGTCCCTCTCTTGTGTGAATACCGACGGAAAATATTCATTTAGTCCCTCTCCTATCTCCTCAGACTCCACGCACAACTTCCCACTACTGGCCTTGACTGGCCCTAATCTTACCCCAGTCATTCTTTTACTCCTGACATACCTATAGAAAGCTTTAGGGTTTCCCTTATACCGACCTGCCAAAGACTTCTCATGTCCCCTCCTGGCTCTTCTTAATTCTTTCTTTAGGTCCTTCCTGGCTAACTTGTAATTCTCAAGTGCCCTAACTGATCCTTCATGTCTCAACTTAACATAAGTCTCCTTCTTCCACTGCACAAGAGGTTCAACCTCTTTAGTAAACCACGGTTCCCTCACATGACTGCTTCCTCCCTGCCTGACAGGTACATATTTATCAAGGACGTGTAGTAGCTTTTCCTTGAGCAAGTTGCACATTACAATTGTGCCCATCCCCTGCAGTTTCCTTCCCCAACCCATGCCACCTAAATCTCACCTACTCGCATCATAATTTCCTTTCCCCCAGCTATAACTCTTGCCCTTTGGTATATACCTATCACTTTCCATTGCTCAGGTAAACGTAATCGAATTGTGGTCACTGTCACAAAAGTGCTCACCTATCTCCAAATCTAACACCTGGCCTGGTTCATTACCCAGTACCAAATCCAATGTGGCCTTGCCTCTTGTTGGTCTATCTACATACTGTGTCAGGAAGCCTAGTCAAAAAGTGACCCCTCTAAAGTACTCGTAATATAGCTTTTCCAGTCAATATTTGTAAAGTCAAAGTCCCCCAGAACAACCACCCTGTTACTTTCGCTCCTATCCAGAATCATCTTTGCAATCTTTTCCTCTACATCTCTGGAACTTTTCGGAGGTCTATAAAAAAACTCCCAACAGGGTGACTTCTCCTTTCCTGTTTCTAACCTCAGCCCAAACTAGCTCAGTAGACGAGTCCTCATCAAATGTCCTTTCTGCCACCGTAATACTGTCCTTGACTAACAATGCCACACCTCCCCCTCTTTCACCACCTTCCCGGCACTTACTGAAACATCTAAACCCTGGAACCTGCAACAACCATTCCTGTCCCTGCTCTATCCATGTCTCCGAGATGGCCACAACTTGGAAATCCCAGGGACCAACCCCTTCTGCAAGTTCACCCACCTTATTCCGGATGCTCCTGGCGTTGAGGTATACATATTTCAAACCACCTTCCTGCCTGCCAGTACACTCCTGCGACCCTGAAACCTCATCCATGATCTCACTACTCTCAACCTCCTGTACACCGGAGCAACAATTCAGGTACCCACCCCCCTGCTGAATTAGCTTAAACCCTCCCGAAGAACATTAACAAATAGCACCCCCCAAGACATTGGTACCCCTCTGGTTCAGGTGCAGACCATCCTGTGTGTGGAGGTCCCACCTACCCCAGAAAGAGCCCCAATTGTCCTGGTATCTGAAACCCTCCCTCCAGCACCATCCCTGTAACCACGTGTTCAACTGCTCTCTCTCCCCTCCTCACCTCAGTATCACGTGGCACGGGTAATAAACCAGAGATAACAACTTTGTTTGTTCTAGTTCTAAGCTTCCACCCTAACTCCCTGAATTTCTGTCTTACATCCCCATCCCTTTTCCTACCTATGTCTTGAGTACCTATGTGAACCACAACTTGGTGCTGGTCCCACTCCCCCTTAAGGATTTCGAAAACATGATCTGAGATATCATGGACTCTGGCTCCTGGGAGGCAACACACCAACTGCGAGTCTCTCTCATTCCCCCAGAATCTCCTATCCGTCCCTTTAACTATGGAGTCCCCAATGACTAATCCTCTACTCCTCTCCCCCTTCCCTTCTGAGCGACAAGGAGAGACTCTGAGCCAGTGACCTGTACACCATGGCTTACCCCTGCTACGTACCCCCCCCCCCCCAACAGCATGCAGAAGTGTACTATCCCCAATTTCTGCTACATTTCTTGTTTCTCCCCCCAACTTGAACGGCTCCCTGTACCCTGGTGCTGTGGTCAGTTTGCTCATCCTCCCTTTCCCTGCCCTTCTGAGCTGCCGGGCCGGACTCTGCGCCAGAGACACGGTTCCTGTTGCTTCCCCCAGGTAGGCTGCTCCCCCCAACAGCACTCAAACAGGAGTACTTATTTTTAAGGGGCACAGCCACTGGGGTACTCTCTAGTACCTGACCTTTCCCCTTCCCATTCCTAACCGTGATCCACTTGTCTGTCTCCCGTGGCCCCGGTGTGACCACCTGCCTGTAACTCCTATCTATCACCTCCTCATTCTCCCGAACCAGACGAAGGTCTTCGAGCTGCAGTTCCAGTTCCCTAACGTTGTCCCTTAGGAGCTGCAGCTCGACGCACCTGGCGCAGATATGGACGTCCGGGAGGCTAGCTGACTCCAGGACCTCCCACATCCGACAGTGAGAACAACAAGCTGGCCTCACACTCATAATTCCCCCTTTCTTCCAATCACACAGGAAAAACTATCTAAACCTACGCTGCCTGTGCCTGTTTCCGCCGAAGTCTGATGACCCAAAGCCCTTTTGCTCTCACTCTGCTCCCTGCTCACTCTGCTGCCCGCTGCAACGCTGCCCGCTGAATATTGCGGCCTCCCCCTTAAATCTCCCGCACGCTAAAAGAATATTCAAAAATCCTTCCCACAGCACCCTGCGCGCGGCCTACTTCCAGTCTATACTTTAAAAGTTTTAAAATAAATAAATTCATAAACCAAGCCCGCGAAAAAGTGATTTAAATGTTGATCTCTTTCCCCAGCAGTCCTGTAGCAAATCGCTCCTCCTTGCCTCTCTTAGGATGAACAATGGTAGGAGGACTGAACATTTCAGCTGCTGGTGGTAATATAGCTGGAATCAATGCTTAATGTCAGACATATAGGGCAGCATTCCGAAATAGCGCACAAACATATTGAGCATCAGATGCAAACAACATGAAACTCTAACTGAGAGAATGTTTGAATCTACAGCACGCAGGCCATTGTGAAGCGACTGAACAGAAATTACTATCCCAACATTGACTATTACTCACCTGCTAATATTGGGGCAGGTGGTGACATCTTAAATCAGATTAATGTCAAGAAATGCCCAAGATACGCTTGTAGGATGAAAAAACGTAGATTATCAGTGAGAGAGTGCAACTGGCAGACAGTTGGACATGAGTGAACAATTGTGTACAGGTGGGCGGGGGGAGCGGGGCTATTTTCACCTCATGTGACGTTTGAATTGCGTTTGATTTATCAGCTGGTATAACGAGAAGAAAGAGAGAGAGAAATTACATTGGAAATGTTTAAAGATGTGAAAAGTTCGAATGAGCAATATGCTGCGCTTTATAAGTAGTCGAATAAAGTGCAAATAAACGGGAACTTCTACCAGATGTCTGTAAAATAATAGTTGGAGCCAATAACCCTGTTGGATTAAGGGACCCATTTATTGGCTCCACGCAAATGATTGTGGGGCTTTGGAAGCAATATAAATATTGTTTACGTGCATGACTCCATGGTTTGATAAATAATTACTTCCCTGTGCGGAAATATTTGCATGTTGCTTCCTGTCTCTTGGTGAAGGAAATATGAAATAGTAAACAAAATATGAGGGTGTTTTTGTTGACGAGAGAGTGATAATACTAGACCTTTCATATCAAAGCCATAGATACAATCATTAATTCACAAAATCATTTGAATAAGAGAAAGGCAAAGAGAAAGCGAGAGAATAAGGGCGAGAGAGAGAGAGAGAGAGAGAGTTGGGAGGAAGGAGCTGGGACTATATATATCTGCATAGAACATAGAACATAGAACATTACAGCGCAGTACAGGCCCTTCGGCACTCGATGTTGCGCCAACCAGTGAAACCAATCTAAAGCCCCTCTAATCTACACTATTCCAATATCATCCATATATTTATCCAATGACCAATTAAATGCCCTTAATGTTGGCGAGTCCACTACTGCTGCAGACAGGGTATTCCAGGCCCTTACTGCTCTCTGAGTGAAGAACCTTCCTCTGACATCTGTCCTATATCTATCAGCCCTCAATTTAAAGTATGTCCCCTCGTGCTAGCTATCACCATGCGAGGACAAAGGCTCAAACTATCCACCCTGTCTAATCCTCTGATAATCTTGTATGCCTCTACTAAGTCACCTCTTAACCATCTTCTCTCTAACGAAAACAACCTCAAGTCCCTCAGCCTTTCCTCAGAAGACGCTCCCACCATACCAAGCAACATCCTGGTAAATCTCCTCTGCACCCTTTCCAATGCTTCCACATCCTTCGTATAATGCGGCGACCAGAACTGTACGCTATACTCCAAGTGCGGCCGCACCAGAGTTTTGTACAGCTGCAACATGACCTCCAGGCTCTGAAAGTCAATCCCTCTGCCAATAAAAGCTAACGCTCTGTACGCCGTCTTAAAAACCCTATCAACCTGGGTGCCAGCTTCACAGGGATCTCTGCACATGCACACCGAGATCTCTCTGTTCATCCACACTACCAAGTATCTTACCATTAGCCCAGTACTCTGTAATCCTGCTACTCCTTCCAATGTGAATCACCTCAGACTTTTCCGCACTGAACTCCATTTGCCACCTCCCAGTCTAGCTCTGCAGCTTACCTATGTCCCTCTGTAACCTGCAGCAACCTTCAGCACTGTCGACAACTCCACCGAATTTAGTGTCATCTGCAAATTTACTAACCCATTCTTCTACGCTTTCATCCAAGTCATTTATAAAAATGACAAACAGTAGTGGCCCCAAAACAGATTCTTGCGCTACACCACGGGTAACCGAACTCCAGGATGAACATTTCCCATCAACCACCACCCTCTGTCTTCTTACAGCTAGCCAATTCCTGATCCAAACCGCTAAATTACCCTCAATCCCATGCCTCCGTATCTTCTGCAATAGCTTACCGTGGGGAACCTATCAAACGCTTTACTGAAATCCATATACATCACATCAAATGTTTTACCATCATCCACCTCTTTGGTCGCCTTCTCAAAGAACTCAATGAGGTTTGTGAGGCACGACCTACCCTTCACAAAACCGTGTTCACTATCCCTAATCAAAATATTCCTTTCTAGATGATTGTAAATCCTTTCTCTTATAATACTTTCTAAAATTTTGCCCACAACAGAAGTACGGCTCACTGGTCTATAATTACCAGAATTGTCTCGACTCCCCTTCTTGAACAAGGGGACAAAATTTGCGATCCTCCAGTCTTCTGGCACTATTCAAGTAGACAATGACGACATAAAGGTCAGAGCCAAAGGCACTGCAATCTCCTCCCTCGCCTCCCAGAGAATCCTAGGATAAATCCCATCCGGCCCAGGGGGACCTATCTATTTTCACACTTTCCAGAATTGTTAACAGCTCCTTCTTATTAACCTCAATCCCGTCTCGTCCAATAGCCTGTATCGCAGTATTCTCCTGGACAACATTGTCTTTTTCCTGCGTGAATACTGACGAAAAATATTCATTTAGCGCCTCTCCTATCTCTTCAGGCTCCATGCACAACTTCCCACTACTGTCCTTGACTGGCCCTAATCTTACCCGAGTCATTCTTTTACTCCTGACATACTTATAGAAAGCTTTAGGGTTTTCCTTGATCCTACCTGCCAAATACTTCTCATGGCCCCTCCAGGCTCTTCTTCAATCTCTGTTTAGGCCCTTCCTGGCTAACTTGTAACTCTCAGGCGCCCGAACTGAGCCTTGATGTCTCATCTTTACATAAATCTCCTTCTTCCTCTTCACAAGAGATTCAACGTCTTTTGTAAATCACGGTTCCCTCGCTCGAACACTTCCTCCCTGCCTGATAGGTACATACTTATCAAGGACACGTAGCAGCTGTTCCTTGAACAAGCTCCACATTTCAATTGTGCCCATCCCCTGCAGTCTCCTTCCCCAACCTATGCATCCTAAATCTCGCCCAATCGCGTCATGATTTCCTTTCCCCCAGCTTTAACTCTTGCTCTTCGGTATATACCGATGCATTTCCATTGCTAAAGTAAACGTAACCGAATTGTCACTATCACCAAAGTGCTCACCTACCTCCAAATCTAACACGTGGTCTGGTTCATTACCCAGTACCATATCCAATGTGGCCTCGCCTCTTGTTGGCCTATCTACATACTGTGTTAGGAAACCCTCCTGCACACATTGGTCGAAAACTGACCCCTCTAAAGTACTCGAACTATATCTTTTCCAGTCAATTCAATATTGTGCATCCATTCAACTATCAGAAAATATGTTTTTTATGCAGTAGAGAAAGAAATAACTGGTTATCCTTAGTGTTAACCCGTACAAATTTTTGGTCAGGCTGTCCCTGAATTAACTTTATTCAGCGTGACACCTTAACTCGGAAAATTAAAGACAAAATATTTTTTTTGTGAGATCTCAGAATAGGACAATTGAAAACGTAAGCAGTTGTCGGCCATTCGGTCCTTCGAACCCACTCCACTATTCAATATGATCATGTTTGAGACTGTCTCTAAATGCCACGTTCCCACAGTTTTTCTGTACTCTTAGATATCTGTGGAATTAATGAATCCAATTCTTAAACATATTCGGTGACTTGGCCTCCACAACTTCCTATAGCAGACAATTGCACAGGTTCACCACACTCTGAGAAAGTATTCTCTTGTCTCTGCCCTATCCAGCCGCCCCCGTATACTGAGACTGTAAACCTTTGTTCTCGACCCCCCGGCCACAGGAAACTGCATCCACTCTGCCCAGCACTGTCACAATTTCACACGTTTCAATCATACCCACTGTCATTTTGAACATTCCAGTGAATACAGGGCTCAGTCGAACCAACCTCTCCTCAAACGACAACACTGTCACCCCAGGATTCTTTCAGATGATTTATCCTCACATTTTATTTCTTTCTCAAATGAACCTGTTCTTCTTCTGAATTATTTAATAATGCTTCAACCACATGCATCCTCACCTCTACGAGCTCACCGGTCAAAATGTGTTGCTATTCCATTTTAACTTTAACCGCCATTATTAAAATTGTGCTTGTTTTTACTTCATTTGAAATCATTGGTTTCAGACCCAGCTTCGTAACCCTCTCACTGAACGTGACATTCTGTAATTCTATGCTTTCTGTTATAGAGAGGATTCCACTGACCTTAATCTCCATCAATCCGAAATTCCCTTCATTGCAACATGCTGCCGCCAATATCCAGCACTGCACTCAGTTTAAATAACTCCATAACAGGCTGATTATATGAATATCAGCACACACTCCCCCAGCTAAATACAACAGTCAATACATCCCAATCGCCTCAGTCAAATCATCCCACCACCTTCAGCAATTACATCCCGCCCCACTCAGTCACTCCATCCCAATCCCATCAGTCACTGTATCGCACTCCCCTCAGTCACTGCATCCCACTCCCCTTAGTGACTGCATCCCACTCCACACAGTCACTACGTCCCACTCCCATCAGTCACCACACCGCACTCCCCTCAGCAAAAATATCACACTACCCTCTGTCACTACATCTCACGACCCTCAGTTATTACAGCCCACTGTCCTCAGTCATGACATCCCATTCACTTCAATAAAAACATCCCATTCCCCTCGGTCATTGCATCTCACAACCGTGAGTAACTGTATCCCACTCCCCTTAGTCACTGCATCCCACTCCCCTCACTCACTGTACCCCACTCCCCTCATTCACTGCATCCCACTCCCCTCAGTCACTCTATCCCACTCCCCTCTTTCACTGCATCCCACTCCCCTCATTCACTGTATCCCACTCCCCTCAGTCACTGTATCCCACTCCCCTTATTCACTGCATCCCACTCCCCTCATTCAATGCATCCCGCTCCCCTCATTCACTGCATCCCACTCCCCTCACTCACTGCATCCCACTCCCCTCAGTCACTGTATCCCACTCCCCTCATTCGCTGAATCCCACTCCCCTCATTCACTGCATCCCACTCCCCTCATTCACTGCATCCCACTCCCGTCACTCACTGCATCCCACTCCCCTCACTCACTGCATCCCACTCCCCTCAGTCACTGTATCCCACTCCCCTCATTCACTGCATCCCACTCCCCTCAGCCACTGTATCCCACTCCCCTCAGTCACTGTATCCCACTCCCCTCATTCACTGCATCCCACTCCCCTCATTCACTGTATCCCACTCCCCTCACTCACTGCATCCCACTCCCCTCATTCACTGCATCCCACTCCCCTCATTCACTGCATCCCACTCCCCTCATTCACTGAATCCCACTGCCCTCACTCACTACATCCCGCTCCCCTCATTCACTGTATCCCACTGCCCTCAGTCACTGCATCCCACCCCTGTCAGCCACTGCATCTCATCCCCCTCAGTCACGCATTTAGCTCCCCTTAGTGACAGCAATCCACTCACATCAGTTACTGCATCCCACTCCTCTCAGTCACTATTCCCCTCTCCCCTCAGTTACTACATATCACTCACGTCAGTCACAACATCTCATTGCCTCAGTCAATGCATCCTGCGTCCTTCAGTCACTGCATACCACTCCACTCAGTCACTACGTCCCACTCCCCTCAGTTACTACATCCCTCTCCCGTCAGTCACTTCATCCCATTCCCCTGAGTGACTACACCCCTCTCCCCTGAGTCACTACATCCCAACCTCCTCAGTTACCTGCCCCCTGATTCATTACATCCCACTCCCCTTAGTCACCACCTCCGGATCCCCACAGTCACTGTTCTTCTCCATGGTTTCAAACAGGTTCAACTCACTGCATGACCATCCCAGACACAACCTCCAGCTTCGGCCAATCACCATATCCAACTCTACTCAAGCACCAACGCCACCACGCTCAGGTACCCAAACCCAGTTTCTTCAACCATTCTGCTCAGAGGCCCGTTAATATTTGAATGCCAAGTCCTCCAGAACCAGTGGGGTCCAGAACCAATTATTTTTAGTCAACATTCTGTAACATAGAGTTTCCATCAACATCGGAGGAAGGGATATGGACGCGTTGGGGAGCAGACAAGGAGTAGATTTGAGGTCACCACTACATCCGCTTTGAACTTGTTGATTGACAGAACAGGCACATTGTGCCTCATGGCTTATACTTACTCCAACTCAACATGATCTCCTGTTCAATCATTCCGCTACTTCCTTTATATCTCCTTCTCTCTTAAATCTCCCTGTTCTGTTTCTCCTTCTTTGATCAAGGCCTTTCTCCCCTGCACCATCATTCCCCGCTCTCGGTCTCCCCCTCTCCTTCACCCGTGCCTCTCCTGGGACTTAAGTGAAACCCTCCAACAACCATTACTATTTTGCCTTGTGCAAAAGTACCATCATGCAGATAGATGTCGAGTAGCTGTACTAAAATAAGATAAAAACAGAAATTGCTGGCAGTTTTCAGCAGGACAGCCAGTACTTGTTTCTGTCCTGACAGAAGCAAATATTCCATCTGATGAACGGTTAGGAGCTGAAACCTTAACTCCGTTTTTTTCTCTATACAGATGCTGGCTGACCTGCTGAGTTGTTTCAGCAATTTCTGCTTCACTTCAGATTTCTCGGAACAGAAATATTTGACATTTGTAACAGAAATACATTTCTTTTTCAATTTAGGGGCCTGTGGGGCGGGGGGGGGCGGGGGGGGGGGGGAATGGATGGAGGATGGTGTGGCGTGAGGTGAAACGTGGAGGTGTGCGAGAGGACGGACCAACTACTTTTTTTGTATGAAGAAGATTGTGCGTGAATGTTTACATTCAATTCTGGAATCTGAAACTCAGAATAGATGCATTAGCCTGTGGCAACATGCAAGACATTATCATCAGAATTACACCAGCCTCAAAAGGTTATAATTAGATTCATAGATTCATAGTCTTTGACAGCATAGAAGGAGATCATTCAGCCCATCGTGCCCGTGCCCTTCAACAAATATCTGAGGGCATTAATCCCATTTTCCAAGACTTCTTCCATAGCCCTGTGATTTATAGCAGAGAAGTCAATATCTAAATCCTTCTGAAATGAATCATTGAATCATAGAATCCCTAAAGTGTGGAAGTCTGCACCGACAACAGTCCCACCCAGGCCCTATCCCCGTCACCCCACATATTACCCCACCAATCCCTCTAAACTATGCATTCCGGGGCACTAAGGGGCAATTTAGAATGGCCAATTCACCTAACCCACACATCTTTGGACGGTGGGAGGAAACCGGAGCACCTGGAGGAAATCCATGCAAACACAGGGAGAATGTGCAAACTCCACACTGACAGTGACTCAAGCCAGAATCGAACCCAGGTCAGTTGAGGTGAGAGTGACAGCCCTTGACATCAAGGCCGCATTCCCCCGAGTGTGGCATCAACAAGCCAAAGCAAAACTGGAGTAAATGGCTATCAGGGGGCAAAACCTCCGCTCTTGGGAGTCATACCTGGTAGGTAGGAAGATGGTTGTGGGTGTGGAGGGTCAGTCATCTCAGCTCCAGGACATCTCTGCAGGAGTCCCTCAGGGGAGTGTCCTCGGCCCAACAATCTTCAGCTTCTTGATCACTGACCTTCCAACCCTCATAAGGTCAGAAGTGGGAATGTTCACCGATGATTGCACAATGTTCAGCATCATTTGAGACTCCTCAGTACTTAACAGTCCATGTTCAAATGCAACAATATCTGGACAATATCCAGGCTTGGGTTGACAAGTGGCAATTGACATTTTCGCCACGCAAATGCCAGGCAATGACCACTACCAGTCAAAGACACTCCAGACACCGCCTCTTGACATCTAAAGGTGTTACCATCACCGAATCCTCCACTGTCAACGTTCGTGGGGTTACCATTGACTAGAAACTCAACTGGACTCACGACATAAACACAGTGGCTCCAAGAGCAGGTCAGAGGAAAGGAATACTGCGGCAAGTAACTCACCTCCTGACTCCCCAAAGCCTAACCAGCATCTACAAGGCACAAGTCAGGAGTGTGATGGAATGCTCCTCACTTGCCTGGACGGGTGCAGCTCCAACAACACTCAAGAAGCTTGACACTATTCAGGACAAAGCAAACCCCGTGATTGGCACCACATCTACAAACATCCACTCCCTCCACCAGCGACGCTCAGTAGCATCAGTGTGTACCATCTATAAGATGCACTGCAGCAATTCCTTAGACACCATCTCCCAAACACACGATCACTTCGATCTGGAAGGACAAGGGCAGAAACTGCCTGTTCCCCTCCAAGACACTCACTGTCCTGAGTTAGAAATATGTCACCGCTCCTTCACAGTCATTGGGTCAAAATCCTGGAATTCCCTCCTTAAAGGCATTGGGGGCCAATCCACAGCACGAGGACTGCAGTGATTCAGGAAGGCCACCTTCTCAATGGCAACTAGGGATGGGCAATAAATCCTTGCCAGCCAGTGATGCCCATGGACACGAATGAATAAAAAACGCTTCCTGGCGCTGTGAGGCAGCAGTGCTAACCACGGTGCCAACGTGCCACCCTGTGTTTCTTCAATCGATGACTCTTTGAGGAACTAAATTTCAGACTCCCACCAACCGATGGGTGAAAGATTCTCTCCTCTGTTCCCTATTTATTCTTCAACTCTTAACTGTGCCCTATCATTCTTGACCCGTTTACTAATTACACTCGTGCATCACTCTCCTTCCTTTCCATGTCCCTCATAACTATCCTATCCAATATTTCTGCATAAATGAAACGCTTCAGCCCAGGTGAATGTGCTCCGTGTCCGCTGCAGCGTATCACCCCCTTCCTCTAATGTTGTGAACAGGGCTGCACACAGTACTGAAGTCGCGGGCTAACCAGCATTTTATTCCGTCCAAGTCTGACCTCCCTGCCCTTGTACCCTGTGTTTCTGCTCATGTCGGTAGACATCTCTAGTCCCTTTGTTAGACTAACACGTTGTATAACAAAGTTTCCTGTATTCCTCTGATTATGGAAGCTGGGGGAATGATCAAAACGAATTGGTTAAAACAATGGAAAGATTTGGCCCTGTGGGTAGATAGGGCGTTTCTCCTCTGATGGGACGAGTCCAAAATAAATGGGTGTAAACTGAAAAATAGAGCGAAGCCTTTTGATCGTGATGTCAGGAAACCTATCTTCACATAAAGGCGAAATCAGAAACTACCTCCCCAAAATCCCACTTTGCCTCAGATAGATTGGCAATAAAATATCTTCATTCTCTCGCTCAGATAGTGATGTTATGGCTTAAGTAAGCAATGTGTCTAAATGGATTGAAGATAGCAATGACTTTTGATCTATTCAAACTCTGGTTCAGGCTTGGGGAAAAGAATGACCAAACCTTTAATTTTAAATTAAAACATTCTGATCACCCCAAACTGGCATATTGATGATGAAAATATTGATGCGATTTTTTTTCAGAACTCGGGTTCCAACAGTGCACACACTTGATTATCACACAGGGACATATTGTTCTGTGCGTTTGTGCATGTATTTTTATGCATGCGTGTGTGTGTATACCTGTATGTTTATGTGTGAGTGTGAATGCGTGTGCCTGTGTCTAATTTTATTTGTGCATATGACTGTACGTGTGTGTGTGTTTGTGTTTATTCATTCGTGGGACATGGGCATCGCTGCCTGGTCAGCATCAATTGCCCAATCCTATTTGCGCTTGAAACTGAATGGCTTGCGAGGTCATTTCGGAGGGCAGTTTAGAGTCCATCATAGTGCTGTGGCTCTGGAATCACATGCAGGCCAGATTAGGCCAGGACAGCAGATTTCCTTCCCGAAAGAATATTAGTGAACCAGATGGGTATGCATGACGGTCGACACTGGTTTCATGGTCATCAGGAGGTACTTAATCCCAGATAACTTTTTAATGAATTCGAATTCCATCCCCTGCCGTGGCGGGATTTGAACCGGGGTCCCCAGAGCAACAGCTGAGTTTCTGGATAAATAATCCAGCGATAATACCACTCGGCCATGAAAATGTGTATGCTTGTGTCTATATGACTATATGTGTGCATTTATGTCTGTGCGTGTGTGTGTGTGTGGCGGGGGCGGTGGAGGGGGATGGTTGTGTGGGTGAATGTGTGCGTGCGAGTATGTGAGTGTGTGTATGTATGTGTGTGTTTTCTGAACATGTGTATATGTTTGTCAGGGGTTAAGTAAATCGTGAGGAGATTGGGCTCTTCAACGCAGAGTGCATTGCTGTTGATCAAAAAAGGTTCATATTGAGCAACATATGCAAACAAATATGAGTAACGCAAAAGAGTTGGCACGTGATTGACGTCTCCACAGCACATAACATCGTGAGACCCCTGGCATGAAAGTAAAGTCCCAGACTGGAGGGGGATGCTTCCTCATTATACTGACTCTGAAATTCCACATTGGGTACGCGAACATAATGGTCATTTTTCTGCACTGATCATGCATATTTACGTAATATGCAGAGAGAAAAAGATGGTTAGGATGATATTCATTGGAGTTTAGAAGTGCGGCAGGGGATCTCAGAGAAACTTACAGAATCTAACAGTGTTAGACAGGGTGGATTCAGAAAGAATGGCCCCAGTGGTGGGGGAGTCAATAACTAGGGGTCATAGTTTGAGGATAAGGTGCAGAACTTTTATGACTGAGGTGAAGAGAAATTTCTTCATCCAGAGACTCGGACATCTGTAAAGTTCACTGCAACAGAAAGTATTTGAGGCCAAAACGTTGTTTGATTTCAAGAAGAAATTAAAAATATGGCTGGTAGTGTTAAATGTATCAAGGGATATGGGGGAACGGGGAGAATCAGTATATTGAATTTGATGATCAGCCACGATCATAATAAATGAAGGAGTATGCTCGAAGGGAAGAATAGCCTCCTCCTGCTTCTCATTTCCATGTTTTTTATTTCAGAGAGAATGAAGTTCAGGACCGAGCACAGTGCGATTTGAATTCAAGTAATTAATTGCATACAGAACAGCACAATGGGGTGTGGGGATGGCCTTGGCGAGATGGTCGTCTTCATCAATGACATGTTGAAGGCTCCGGAGGAGATGCCGTAGCTTCTCCGTTCCGGGGACGTACTGGACGACGAAGGGTACTCTGTCCACCAATACATTCTCCAAGGCGGCCACCACGACACAGGATGGCGCAGAGTCGCTGAGCAGAAAAAAAAATAGCCAAGTTCCGCATACATGAGGACGGCCTCAACCGGGATATTGGTTCATGTCACACTATCTGTAATCCTCACAGCTTGCCTGGACTTGCAGTATTTCACTGGCTGTCTTGTCTGGAGACAATACACATCTCTTTGTCCTGTCTTGGTGCTCTTTCCACTCATATTGTTTGTACCTTTAAGACTTGATTAGCTGTAAGTATTCGCATTCCAACCATTATTCCTTAAATTGAGTTTGTGTCTTTATGTGCCCTGTTCGTGAACATAATTTCCGCTCACCTGATGAAGGAGCAGTGCTCCGAATACGTGTGGCTTTTGCTACCAAATAAACCTGTTGGACTTTAACCTGGTGTTGGTAAACTTCTTATTGTGTTTACCCCAGTCGAATGCCGGCGTCTCCATATCATGACTACTGTGGGAGGTAACCAGAACAAGCAGAGGAAACCCACGCAGACACAGGGAAAATTCGCAAACTCCACAGAGAGAGTAACCCGAGGCCAGGAATTAAATCCGGATTCCTGGCACTGTGAGGCAGCAGTGCTAACTAACCTCTGTGGCACCATGCCGCCCATCCTTACGTTTTTTTTTTAAGTTAAGTATATCTGCATCATCAGTAAGTTGCTTTTCTACAGGCGTGGAGATATTAGCTCATAATTAGAGTGTGTTAATCTCCAATCGGAATTCTTCTGACAGTGAAGGAGTCTATAGCGACATGCAACAAGGTCAGGTCTGAGATCGGATATTGCGTGTGAGTAACTTGCCTCCCCATTGCACACTTCATTTTCACAATCTACAAGTCACAAGGAAAGAATAGGGTGGAATATGCTCCACTTGTCTGAATGAGTGCAGTGTTAACTTCACTTCCTCATTTAGCACTGACTTGGCGGCCCGAAAAAACCGCCATTTCGATCATTAGATGGTGGCCTTGTCATTGAGGCCCAGGGCTTTAGAATTAATTGATGGAGAACAATTTTTTGCTGTATGAGGAACCTGTGATGCAATGCAACTTTAAGCCAGAATCTACAAGTACAAGTCCAAAGATGTGCGGGTTAGGTTGATTGGCCATAGTAAAATTGCTCTTAGTGTCCTGGGATGCGTAGGTTAGAGGGATTAGTGTGTAAATATGTAGGGATATGGGGGTAGGGCCTGGGTGGGATTGTGGTCGGTGCAGACTCGATGGGCCGAATGGCCTCTTTCTGTGCTGTAGGGTTTCTAAGATTCTAAGATACAAGTCTCACTGCAGAACCTGATGGCCAAGAAATGTGCTTTCAGAGCACGGACAAACTGACTGAGTAACAACTTATGAATCTTTCCAACATCCACCAGTGGTAGGAGGTAAGAGTTGGAATGTTTTGTGGTCAGTCATATGATCATAGAACCCCACAGTGGAGAAGGAGGCCAATCGGCCCATTGAGTCTGCATCGACCACAATCCAACCCAGGCCCTATATCCATAACACCATATATTTCCCCGAGCTACTCCACCAGAAAATAAGGGGCAATTTAGTATGGCCAATCCACCCAACCTGCACCACTTTGGACTTTGGGTGGAAACCACAGCACCTGGAAGAAACCCACGCAAACACAGGGACAATATGCAAACTCCACACAGACAATTGAACCCGCGTACCTGGCGCTGTGAGGCAGCAGTGCTAACCACTGTCCATAGGTCCAGGCAACAACAAGCCTGTCGATGTCGATCATGCCGCAACAAGACCAGACTCCGTGTGCATCTGGTTTGCCAGTTGGTTGGATGGACCGTGTGGAAACCATTGCTGTCAACAGCACCGGGTCCAATCCCAGTTTGGCGTGGGGTGGATTGCGACCTGCGTCTGGTGATGTGGGTGAGACCTGCCTTCGAGAAGATCACGCGAGAAGAATGCTTGCTGCAGTATTACAATCCTTGTATTGCATTGAACCCACATCCACTGATACAATCAAGTGTCCATACAATGCCCAGCACCACCCTGCAACCAAACACATACACACACGCTCACTCACAGAAACATGCAGAAACTCACTCATAGACACACACTGACTCACTCACTCATTCACAAATTAACTCGCACACAGACTGTCTCTCTGGCACAAACGTATAGAAACACATATCCTCACTTACACGCACAGATTCAATCACACAGGCTCACACACACAGAAACAAGCACAAAAAAGACACACACATACACACATTCAAACGCCCATACACACACAGAGATACACATATACACACCCAAACACACGCACAAGCACACACACAGGCTCACACACATACACACATTCACACACACACACAGATACACACGTACACACACAAACACACAGTCACCAAAACACACACATTTTCACACACACAAAGAAACAGAGATACACGATACATACAGACACAAACAAACACACACACAGCAAGAAACACATACACACAAACAGCACCCACTCGCCCCTCCGCACTGCAATGATGTTCTGAGAATATAATTTCGAATTAGCAAAGCACCATCTCAGTGACAAGTCCCAATTGTGTCTGTAATGTTCCCGCATTGAATCTTCAAAAATCGGGAAGTCAGAGTATGACAGAGTATTAATAGATTATATCACGCGCATAACATTGCACTGTCAGTATCAGGCAAGGCTATCCCCACCTGGTGCTTATCAAAGTTCTGTTCACCAGTGATGCTTGACTTTAACAGTAAGCACAGAGCGTTCCGTAGTTGTTTTGCTATCTAAATCGGTGAACTGCAGTTAGTATTTAGGCCCTTGCCATCTCACAATGATCATAATTTTGAACAGGAAAGAAACAGTCCTATTCCTTACTCTTCCTCCTGCCTTGTTTGCATGTGTTAATGAAAATGTGTTTTTACTCTGTGTTTCGATGTGAACAGCACATTGTTCTCATTCAACGAACATCCTCTGACGGACACCAATTCCTCCTCATTTATTCAATTGCTAAAATAGCCTAAAAATCCCCTGATCTGTTGATCGAACAAACATGGACGTCCTTCCATTAGCTTATTTGATCATTCAGCTTTGCCCGTTTCCAAATGCCAACAATCTAAGTCTCTCCCCTCCCAACACTGCAACACCCCACCCCGCCCCCACACTCTTTCTCATCCCTTCAACAAGGGGAAGAGATTTTTTCCTGTCTACTTGATCTTTGCCCCTGAGAATTGTACACATCTCAATCATGTCTACCCTCAGTCTCCTCTGTTCCGAGGAAAGCAACCCCAGTCTATTCACTCTCTCTTCATAGCTAAAGCTCTGCAGCCCAGACAGCATCCTGTGCATGTCGCACGATTTCTCACGACCAGGGTCTACAAACATTCCACTCAAATTGAGAATCTGTTGGATACATTCAACCACCGTGTACATAGCTTTATTGAGCACCGATTTCAAACAAGATCCGTCAGCAACAGAATGCAATGGTTCAATTGCACAAAAATGCTGTTAGTCTTTGGCATCTCGTCACACATCAATAAATGTGATCCTTCTGTAAATTTCTGTGTCAAATAATGTCCCCATTCTGCAGAAACCTTCATTCAAGTGATGACATTTAAGGAAAAGTCATCCTACCACAAGGACTATCTGTTGTCCTTGTCCCTTTTCTGAGGGCAGACAACTCTCTGAATCACAAAGGCCTCCAGACAAGCGGAGATCTTACATCAACTTCCCTCAGTAAGCAATAGATCACTGGAACTGGACAGAAATGTCATGCCAGTTTACTTTCAACTGACCAGAAAGCATTATTTAAAAATTGGATTTTAATTTCCTATTCAAACAGTTAAGAAACAAATATTTAAAGCTCCCGCTCCCTGTATTAAAAATTGAATCAATATGGGTTTAAGGTTAACACACTTATAATTGAAGGTGGACCCTCTGCTTGTGTGAAACAAGCTGAAGTTAAGGTTGAATCATTGTGAAACCAGTCTTAAAATCGCACCGAGATCATCGGATGCGGGTCCTGACTCAGAAGGTGGATCTCCCTCAGGAATCAGGCACATCCAAATCCGAGAACTGAACATCCACTCGATTCCAATCGATCGGCTCCTTTGCACGTTGATCCTTGGACATCCGCTTCACATGGAAAGGAGAGAAAAGAAAGCATGAGTGTGAGAGCAGAGAAAGGAGGGAGAGAGAGAAAGAGTGAGAGAGAGGGAGAAAGAGGGAGAGAGAGGGAGAGAGAGAGAGAGTAATGGAGGCAGAGAGACAGCAAGAGAGAGATGGACAAAGACCGAAAGATGGACAGAGCGATAAAGAGTGAGGCGGAGAGGGAGAGTGAGAGAGAGAGAGATACAGATAGACATACCAAGGGAATAAGATTGATAGAGACACAGAGAGAGATATAGAGAGGGTGAGACAGACAGATAGAGAGAAGGGAGAAAAGGAGAGAGAAATTGGCAGAGAGGCAGACAAAGAGAGAGAGGGAGAGAGAGAGAGAAACGGAAACAGAAACAGAGAGAAATGGGAAGCGATATGGTGAAAGAGAGAGACAGGAAATATACAGATCGAGAAACACACAGAGAGACAGAGAAGAAAGTAGACAGACAGAGGGAGAGAGAATGACAGACAGCGCGAGAGAGACAGTTAGAGAGAGAGAGAGACAGAGAGGGATCATTTCTGTCCAGTTCCAGCTCTGTCCGTCTTTCGGCAAAGCATTCAGCTCATCAGTAGGAGGCCATTCAGTCTGCCTTCAGCTTGTTAAGTGGCGCGAGTGGGAATGGCGAGAGGAGGGCTACGGGAATGTTTAATAATTCTGAGATGCATACAGTGATCATGGAATGCAGACTGTGAGAGGAAGGATGTGATCTCTCTCGTGTTGGCCCTCATTGCAATGCAGTCTCACCTTGTACATAGTCACACTCTTCGCTATTTCTTCGTCGAGTTCTGTCATCGAAGTTAACTCCACGTTTATCATCTGGTACTCAGTATCTAAACCCAACACAAACCAAAAACTATTCCTCCCAGTCAATTCACGTTCTATTTTCTTCGTTTTTCATCTCCGCTTTTCTCACACAGTTGCCGTATCGCCAATATTAACACTTTAAATATCCGCCTCTTGTGACAATGTCAGACTCCAATCATGGCCATTCTTTACTCTGTGACTCAGGGCGGAGGAATGAAGCAACTGATGGCAGTAGGAAACCACAGCCTTTCGCCACCACATCCACTCAGCCGCGTCTGGAATTGCAGCATTATATTTTGTGGAAATTGAACCGAGAAAAAGATAAACTAGCAGCAGATTGATACCTGCGGTTGGAGATTCTGTTGGGATTGGTGAACCTGGGTCAGTGGATTTTGGGACTGAGGCCTCATTGAGTCCCAGAGTTGTTGTTGTGCTGGGATCTGTGACAAGGGAGGAGAAATGGGAGATCACAAAGTTGAAATCATGCCAATCGCTAAGCTGTTGGTTAAGTTAGTTCAATGCATCCCACTCTCCTTAGAAACTACATCCTACTCCCCTCAGACGCTACATCCTACTCCCCTCAGTCACTACATCTCACTCCCCACATCCATTACATCGCACTACCCTCAATCATCTCAACCTACTCTCCTCAGTCACTAAATCCCACACCCCTCAGTCACTACATCCCTCTCCCCTCAGTCACTGCATCCCACTCACCTCAGTAACTAAATCCCACTCCCCTCAGTAAGTACATCCCACTACCCTCAGTTATTACATCCCACTCCCCTCAGTCAGTACATCCCACTCCCCTCAGTCACTACATCCCACTCCCCTCAGACACTGCACCCCACTCCCCTCAGTCACTGCAGTCACAACCAAGGTGCAGGCAGATAGATGGATGACCGCTAGAAGGGGCAGGCAGTCAGTGCTGGGAACATCTTTGACTCTCCCCCTCTCTAACAAGTATACCGTTTTCGGATACTGTTGGGGGAGATGACCTATCAGGGGATAACAGCAGGAGCAGTGGCATCACGCGGGCTCTGTTGTGATGAAGGGAGGGAAAAAGAGGACTTGAACAAAAGTAATAGGGGACTCAATAGTTAGGGGTGCAGATAGGCGCTTCTGTGAACGTGAAAGAGACTCCATGATGGTATGTTGCCTCCCTGGTGCCAGGGTCCAGGATGTCTCTGAACGGGTAGAAAACATTCTGAAGAGAGAGGGTGAACAATGAAAAGTCATGGTACATATTGGTACTAACGAAATTGGTAGGAAGAAAGATGAGGTCCTGCAGCAGCAGTTTAGGGAGTTAGGGAGAAAGTTAAAAAGCAGGACCTCTGGGGTTTTCATCTCAGGATTACTCCTTCTGCTACGTGCTAGTGAGGCTAGGAATAGGAAGATAGTGCAGCTCAACACGTGGCTAAACAGCTGGTGTAGGAGGGAGTGTTTCAGATATCTGGACCATTGCGGTCTCTTCCAGGGCAGGTCCGACCTGCACAAGAAGGACAGGTTGCATCTAAACGGGAAGGGCATAACTATTCTGGCCGGGAGCTATGCGAGTGTCACACGGGAGGATTTAAACTAGTTTGGTAGGCGGTGGGAACCAAAGCAAAAGTGAATTAGCCGAAGAGGAGCCAGAGAGTAGGGCCATTAAGTCTCAGATAAAGAGCAGGCAGGGTGTGGTTGATAATCAGAGAGGGTCTGGTGCACTGAAGTGCATTTGTTTCAACGCGAGAAGTGTAACAGGTATGGCAGATGAATTTAGAGCTTGGATTAGTATTAGGAACTATGCTGTTGTTGCCCTCACAGAGACTTGGTTAAGGGAAGGACAGGATTGGCAGCTTAACATTCGAGGATACAGATGTTTCAGGCAGGATAGAGGGGGATCAAAAAGGAGTGGGGAATTGCACTACTGGTTAAGTAGAATATCACAGCTGTACTGCAGGAGGACATCTCGGAGGGCATATACAGTGGGGCAATATGGATAGAGCTCAGGAATAGGAAGGGTGTAGTCACAATGTTGGGGGTTTACTATAGACACCCAGCTGCCAGCGGGAGATAGAGGAACAGACATGTAAGCAGATTTTGGCAAGGTGTAAAAGTAACAGCGTTGTTGTCGTGGGAAATTTTAACTTCCCCTATCTTGACTGGGACTCACTTAGAGCTCGGGGCGTGGATGGGGAAGTGTTTGTAAGGAACATCCAGGAAGGTTTCTTGAAACAGTATGTAGATAGTCCAACTAGGGAAGGGGCCATACTGGACCTGGTATTGGGGATTGAGCCCGGCCAGGTGATCGATGTTTCAATCGGGGAGTAGTTTGGGAACAGTGACAACAATTCAGTAAGCTTTAAGGTACTGATGGACAAAGATAAGTGTACTCTTCAAGTTAAGGTGCTAAATTGTGGGAAGGCCAATTACAATAATATTAGGCAGGAATTGAAGAACGTAGATTGGAGGCAGATATTTGACGGCAAATCAACATCTGGCATGTGGGAGGCTTTCAAGTGGAAGTTGATAGGGATTCAGGACCGGCACATTCCTGTAAGGATGAAGGATAAGTGTGGTAAATTTTGGGTACCTTGGATAACGAGAGATATTGTGAGCCTAGTCAAAGAGAAAAAGGAAGCATTTGTCAAAGCTAGGAGGCTGGGAACACACGAAGCAAGTGTGTATTACAAGGAAGTAGAAATAAACTTAAGCAAGGAGTAAGGAGGGCTAAAAGTGGTCACAGAAAAGCATTGGCCAGCAGGATTAAGGAAAATCCCAAGGTTTTTTATGCATATATAAAGAGCAAGAGGATAGCCAGGGAGAGGGCTGGCCCAATCAAGGACAGGGGAGGGAATCTATACGTGGAGCCAGAGGAAATGGGAGAGCTATTAAATGAGTACATTGCGTCAATATTCACCAAAGAGGACTTGGTGGATGATGAGTCTGGGAAAAGGTGTGTAGATAGTTTTTCTCATGTTGAGATTAAAAAGGAGGAGATATTGGGGTTCTTGAGAAAGATTAAGGTAGACAAGTCCCAGGGCCTGATGGGATATACCCCAGAACACAGAGAGGCAAGGGAGGAAATTGCTGCGGCCTTGAGAGAAATCTTTGTATCCTCCCTGGCTACATTGGAAGTCCCAGATGATTAGAGAATAGTCAATGTTGATCCTTTGTTTCAAAAGGGTAGTAAGAATAATCCAGGTAATTACAGGGAGTTGAGCCTTACATCAGTGGTAGGGAAATTATTGGGGAGGATTCTTCGAGACAGATTTATTCCCATTTGGAAATAAGTGGATTTATTAGTGAGAGGCAATATGGTTTTGTAAAGGGGAGGTCACTAACTTGATCGAGTTTCAGTCATTACATCCCACTTCCCTCAGTCACTAAATCCCACTCCACTCATTCACTACATCCCACGCCCCTCAGTCAGTATATCAACACTCCCCTCAGTCACTACATTGCACTCCACTCAGTCACTGCATCCATTCCCCCAAGTAACTGCATCCCACTCCACTCAGTCAGTACTTACCGCACCCCTCAGACACTACATCCCACTCACCTGAGGCACTGCATACCACTCCCCTCAGTCATTACATTCCACTCCCGTCAATCATTGCAGCCCACTCCTATGAGACACTACATCCCACTCACCTCTGTCACTACATTCCACTCCCCTCAGTCATTGCATCTCACTCCGCTCAGTCACTGCATCCAACTCACCAGAGTTACTGTATCCTACTCCCCTCAGTAACTACATCCCACTCCCCTCGGACACTACATCCCACTCCAGTCAGACACTGCATCCCACTCCCCTCAATCATTACATCCCGTGCCCCTCAGTCACTACATCCCGCTCCCCTCGGACAGTACATCCCACTCCACTCAGACATTACATCGGACTGCCGTCAGTCAATACATCACGCTCCCTTCATTCACTAAAGCCCACTCATCTAAGTCCTTAAATCCCACTCGACTCAATCACTACATCTCACTCCCCTCAGTCAATACATCCCACGCCCCTCAGTCACTACATCCGACTCCCCTCCGTCTCTACATCCCACTCCCCTCGGTCACTAAATACCACTCTCCTCAGTCACTAAATCCCACTCCGCTCAGTCACTACATATCACTGCCCTCAGTCACTACATCCCATTCCCTCAGTCACACTCCCCTCAGTCAATGCATCCCATTCCCCTCAGTCACTACATCCCTTTCACTTCAGTCACTATACCCCGCTCCCCTCAGTCACTGCTTCCCAATCCCCTCAGTCACTGCATATCCCTCCCCTCACTCATTACGTCCCACTCCCTTCACTGACTACATCCCACTCCCCTCAGTTACTAAATCCCACTCTCCTCAGTCACTATATCCCACTCCCCTCACACTGCATCCCGCTCCCCTAATTTGCTACATGCCTATCCCCTGAGTCAATGCATCCCACACCCCTCAGTCACTATATACCACTGCGCTCAGTCAAGACATGCTACTCCCCTCAGTCACGATATACCACTGCCCTCGATCACTACATACTACTCCACAGTCACTATATTCATGTGCCTCAGCCACTCCATCCCTCTCTCCCTCAGTCACTATATCTCCCTACTACTTGCCCTACATCATTTCACATTTAACATCGCCTTTCCCTGCCACACTCATCCCCGTTCTAACATCTCCTCTCTGTGGATCTCATTTTCCACATCGCACCTCTTATGTGATACGCCCCTCAGGCACGACATCACGCCCTCACTTTCTCCCGTCTCTCACTCTGCCATTTACATTCAAGTCCTAAGTGTTTCCACTTTCCAACTCATATACAACCCTTGTGCACCCTTCCCCACCTCCCAACGTTGAGCACCCTCTATCTACATATCCGTCACCAATGCCCTGTTGTGAGATAACTGTGGGTCTTTAATCGCATGCAGGGCCGGATTTAGACATGGTGAGGCCCTGAGCTACATAAAGCTTGGAGGCCCCTTGTTAAAATGTTACGCTAACAGGTCTCACAAAGGTGCATTCCAAAACAGGATCTTGGTTCGCCACAAAAAAATTGAAAACATAATTATGCCGATTCATTATTCAATAGCAAGGTATTTAAAGTGAAAAATACAAATTATTTTCAAATGAATGCATTTACTGATTCCGTATTTATCATCTGGCTGGTTTGATATCTCGCATAGATTTTGGTAATGTGGTAATTTTTTGAGTTGCTCTTCAAGCTGGTGCAACTTTTTCTTTTCTGGTATCCATTCTTAAATGTTCTCTTCATTGTAAACCTTCTGAAATTTTGTGCGGCCTCTGCGGATTGTGAGGCTCGAAGCTGTAGCTTGTTTAGCTCATGCCTAAATCCGGCACTGATCGCACGGCACATCTGCTGACTGGGACTTTATGTTTATTGATACGAGGGGAAAGAGGGAGATCAGTGAGGTTCCTTCAATCTAAGCAGGAAGTGATCAACTGGCCCAAATAGATCAGGGCCCTCGTCTGACCTGACTGTCTGCCCCTCTGCCGCGGCTATATTCACGGCCAGTTGTTCCTGGAGAGGATCTCCATGCCCATTGGGCACCAGAGGGGCAGGGGTGTATTATTGACCACATTTAACCACATTTTACGCTGATGTTTCAGTTTTCCTTTATACTTTGGCAATGGGTTCTGGGTGCCCACAACCCTCAGATCCTAGTCACACACACACTCAGACTCACACTTCTCCATGCTACATAGTAACGCGACCCCCGAGCGGTCCGCGTCCAACTTCTTAGAGGGGCAAGTGGCGTACAGCCAAACGAGATTGAGCAATAACCCCCCCCCCACCCCCCACCCCCGCCCCCTACCCCCATGTCGCCCTGTAAGGGGTTGAGGAATTTACTATATCCCTCAGTTTGCTTGATTGAGTTGATTTGATTTGGCAAGCATAATGACAGATCAGAGCGCAACATCAGCTCAAAACGAGATCAGTCCGTGTTCTGGCTCTTGTATCCCTCGTTCATCGGGTAGATTGAGTCAACCTGTTCATCAACAAATGTATATTCTGGAGCGCTGTTGTTTTTTTTCCGCTCTGCTTTCATGGAGAAAGATATTCTTCATTTTTCACTTTTTTTAAGTCAACAATAAATGAATATTATTCATATTGTTCAGGCACAACACCACAGGGTCAATCTTCAGGGCATTTGAAAATGGTCAGTGTACCTGTGCAATAGACACAGCAATTATATAATTTCTTCAACTCATAGACAAAGTAAGTGCTGCAGTTTCTGATCTTTATCTCATGGGCTCGCTGGCAATTCTCTATCTTCCAGTTGATGCAGGCTGTCCTCTTGACTTCTCCTTCTCCCACGGTGGGATGGGTACCTGAAATCAGATTGATAAGTCATAAAGAATGTTGTCGATGTGAACAGCCCCTGTACAGTGAATACAAAGCTGATCTCATCAGCTCTGAGATTACCATTTAACCAGGTTTGTCCACCCGACGAGCAGCGGCCCTCTGGAACTGCAGTTTCGGCAATCTTTCATCCACCAGAACTGAAACAACAATCAGATATTTACTATAATTTTATAATAATTATTTTTTCATTTGGTTTATTAATCATTTTCACAAGTTGGCTTACATTAACGCCGCAATGAAGTCATTGTGATAATAATCTTATCGCCAAATTCTGACGCCTGTTCGTGTGCACTGAGGGAGAATTTATCATGGCCAATGCATCTAACCAACATGTCTTTCGGACTGTGGAGGAAACCGGAGCACCCGGAGAAAACCAACACAGACACGGGGAGAACATGCAGTCTCCACCGTGCAGTCTCCGCACAGAGAGTGATCCAAGTCAAGAATCGAATCCGGGTCCCTGACGCTGTGAGGCGGCAGTACAAAATATTGTGCCACCGTGCTGTAGATCGGATAGTGCAGGTATTCAGACAACAACGGTGAGACCAGCGGAAGGTAAATAGTGGGGTGAGTGTGGCATCCGCCATTTTACTGGACTGTCAATATCAGGATCCTGGTTAACACTGCTTCCAATCCAGGACATCAGCTCGGGAAATCTAAATGCAACTAATTAATATGAGTGGAAATGGAATTTAGCCACATTCGCCATGCCAACTGGTTTAAAACACACATGGTTTGATGATGGAAGCATCAGGGAATCCCCACAGAGTGGAAGAGGCCATTCAGCCCATCGTGTCTGCACCGTGGCTGGCAGAGTATATTACCCAAACCCTTTCCTCTACCGTACCTGTAACTCAATACATTCACCATGGCTAATCCACCTAACCTGCCCATCTGTGGGCCCTAAGGTGCAGCATGGCATCGCCAGTCTGCCTAACCTGCACATTTTGAACACTAATTTGCAATGGCCAATCTATCTAACCAATGCATCTTTGGTTCGTTAATGTATTTCAGGGAGGGAAGTCTACTGCCCTGACGAGATTTGACCTACACGTGCCTCCAGACTCACAGCCAACTGGTGACCTCTTCCGTGTCCAATGAACTGAACTGGTGAGCCACACGGTAACAGACCACTTCAGAAAAACTGCATCGAAACAAGGGGGCAGCTCACGACGACATTCTCAGGGAAGTTTGTTTGAATTCAATGCTGTCTTTGCCTGAAAGGGCTGGAGCATAGGGATACGGATGTTATGCTGTAGTTGTACAATAACCTAGTTAGACCCACTTAGAGTACTGCAGCAGGTACGGCACTCCATTTTAGGCAGAATGTTTTGGTCCTGGAGCTAGTTCAATGCAGGTTTGCAAGAATGGTACCTGGACTTCAGGGGTTAAAGTACGAGGAGGAATTAGACAAATTAAGCCTTATTTTTCCCAAATTCAAAAGGTTGAGGGGTGAACTGAAATAAGTCTATTGAATATTTACATGGAAGTGCCGGATGGTTGAGAATAAACTGTTTCCACGAGCTGAAGGATCAAGAAATAAGGGCCATAATATAAAAAAGAAGGCTCAAGCCTTTCAGGAGAGATGTTAGAAAGCATTTCTACAAGCAGAGAGTGGTGGAGGTTTGGAATTCTTCAAACCCCAGTGGATGCTGGTTCAATTGTTCGGTTTAAGTCTGAGATTTTTCTTATAATGAGCAGGGATATCAAGGGCTATGGGCCGAGAGCAGGTACTGAAATGCACAGTGACACAATATTTCGTTCTACCGCCTCACAGCGCCAGGGACCCTGGTTCGATTCCCAGCTTGGGTCACTGTCCGTGTGCAGTTTGCACGTTCTCCTCGTGTCAGCGTGGTTATCGTCCAGTTGCTCCGGTTTCCTCGCACACTCAATGATATGCAGGTTACGTGGATTGGCCATGTCCCCTGGTGTCCAAAGATGTGTAGTATGAGTGATTAGTGAGGTATATACATAGGGTTACGGGGACAGGGTCTGGGAGGGATACACTTCCGCAGAGTCGCTGCAGACACAATGGGCCGAATTGCCACCATATGCACTGTGTAGATTCGACATGGGGCTAGGCCACATCTCAGCCATAATCTTACTGAATGTCCGAGCAGGGTCGTTGGGCTGAATGGCCGACTCCTGGTCCCTTTTTCCAAATGAATTGATCATTTCAAGAGTACGTAAACCCGTTTGGATCTCTACTTCATCGAGTTTAGGATGAGGGATGAGCTCATTTAAACTTGCAGAATGACTGAATGGCCTGGATCGAGTGGATGTAGGGAAGATATTTCCAGTAATGGGACTGACTAGGATCTGAGGGTACGGCCTCAGAATAAAGGGACTCTATAGGACCGAGATGAGCAGGAAATTCAATCAGAGGGTCGTGGATCTGTGAAATTCATTGCCACAGAAGGCTGTGGATGCCAGGTGATCGAGTGTATTTAAGACAGAGATAAATAGGTTCTGGATTGGTAAGGGGATCAAAAGTTATGGGGAAACGGCGGGAGAATGGAGTTGAGAAATACGTCAGCCATGATCGAATGGTGGAGCAGACTCGATGGGCCGAATGGCCAAATTCTGCTTTTATATTCTATGGTCTTATGATCCTCGTTTATTTAATGACGTTTCTGCAATTCTCCCTTTATATTTCCTTTTAAATCGGTACCATCCATGGTTAAGATTGGTGTCACACTTCTGGTCGGAGCACTCGGAGTCTTGACCTTATGTACCCCTCCAGGGTTCCGCCAGGACTGTGTGGTCCTCACATGGGTCAGTGATTGCCAACTCTGGGACTGAGTGAGAGATCGACAACATATTGACGAGGGTAGAGCTGAACTAAAAGTTAAAGTTTACTTATTAGTCTTACATTCTTGTAGGCTTACATTCACACTGTAATGAAGTGACTCTCAAAATCCCCTAGTTGCCACACTACGGCGCCTGTTCGAGTACACTAAGGGGTAATTTAGGATGGCAAATGCACTTGATCTGTTCATCTTTCGGTTGTGGGAGGAAACCAGAGCACCCAGAGGAAATCCACGCAGACACAGGGAGAACGTGCAAACGATGCACAGACAAGATCCAAGCTCGGAACCGAACCCACGTGTCTGGCACTGTGAGGCAGCAGTGCTAACGACTGTGCCACCGTTCCGCCCTGCGTCACACAGTGTCACGGAACCTTCAATTTCATTTTGCTCCAAGTCCATTTTCCGGTTTGCTGATGATACCAGTGTAGTGGGTCAGATCTCAAAAAAGGATGAGGCGGAGTACAGGAAAGATGTCGAGAATCTGGTTAACTTGTGTGACGACAATAATCTTTCGCTCCATATCAGTATAATGAAGGAGATAGTCATTGACTTCTGGAAGCGTAGTGGATGATATGCCCCTCTCTATATCAACGGGGATGAAATGGAAATGGTCGACAGCTTCACGTTCCTACGTGTCCAGATCAAAAACAACCTCTCCTCGTCACTCCACGCAGTTAAGAAAGCTGACCAACGCTTCTACTTTCTCAAGACATTGAGGAAATTCGGCACATCCGGCATGACTCTCAAGAACGTTTTACAGATTAACCAAAGAAAGCATCCTTTCCCGATATATCACAGTTTGGTATGGCTCCTGCTCTGACCAATATCGCAAGAAACAACAAAGGGATGTGAACGTAGCCCAGTCCATCACACAAACCAGCCTCCCATCCATTAACTCCGTCAAAACTTGCTGATGCCTCGGGAAAAGCAGCCTGCATAACCAAGGACCCCACACATACCAGGCATACTACCTTCCAGCTTATAATGTCGGGAAAAAAATACAAAAGTCTGAGAACACGCCCCGAACAATTCAAGAGCAGCGTTTTTCCTCCTGCCATCAGACATTTGAATTGACTATTTCTATTAAGCTAATCTTTCGCTGCACTCCAGCTATGAATGTAACACTGCATTCTACACGCTGTCATTTCCTTCTCCTCTATGCATTCTCTGAACTGTTGGCATTGTCTGTGCAGTGCGCAAGAAACATTGCTTATCGCTCTACCCCAATACATGTGGCAGTAATCCATAGAGTGCCGACATTGCAGAAGGAGGCCATTCTGCCCATCCAATCTGCGGTGACCACAATCACCCCCAGGCTCACATGTTTATCCTGCTAATCCCCCTGACACTAGGGTCAATTTAGCATGGCCAATCAACCTAACTGACACATCTTTGGAGTGTGAGAGGAAATTGGAGCACCCGCAGGAAACCCACGCAGACACAGGAAGAATGTGCCAACTCGACACAGGAATTGAACCCGAGGTCCTGGCGCTGTGAGGCAGCAGTGTTAATCACTGTGCCACCGTGCATATTGAGTCTGCACCGGCTGCCCAAACGAGCCCAATCCCATGCCCTAACGCCACACGTTTCTCACGGCTCATTCAACTAACCTGCACACTTGGAGACAAAGGGACAATTTAGCATGGCTAATGCACCTAAACTGCACATATTTGGACACTAAGAGATAATTAAGCATGGCAATTCAACTACCATATAAACCTTTGGAGTGTGGGAGGAGACTACAGCACCCAGTGGAATCCTCGGCAGACACAGGGCGAACGTGGACACAGAAATGTACACAGTCACCCAAGGCCGGAATTGGGCCTGCGTCCCTGGCACTGTGAGTCAGGAGTGCTAATCACTCTGCCATCTCTGCCGCCCAAAATGGAAATGGGTTCAGTAAATGGTGGGGTGAGGAGTGGGGGAGAGATGTGATGGGTTCACAGAAGTAATGGAGAGCTATTCAAAGGCCCTCTTTACTTCTTGGAATGGGTTCGTAGGTATTTTGAGGGAACGCTCTAACTCCTGGTCGATCATAGCAGCAGTTCTTTTTAATGTAGTCAGCTTCACCAATACACTCTTCAATGACATTCCGTGCACCATAAAGTCAGGCGTGGGCATATGCACTCAAGATGGCTGGTAATGAGAGGGAGGGGAGACCGTCTTTGGATCCTTCCTCATCCTCTGAAGGACCAATGAGAGAGCTGTGGATGAAGAAAAGGTCATCAAAGAAGCGCGAACCCCAAGGAACGGCACAGAGTTAAAATCCTTCTGGAGCTAATTAGTTATAACAGAAAATTTAGCTTCCATGCTGCCACGTTATATACTCGAATATGAATAGGCATCAGATTTTCCTCGGGAGCGACGCAGAAAGAGAATATTTCTAAAGAAAACCGTCAGTTACTGTCACCAACTTAGTGGCCCGTTTTGACTCTGAAAAATACCTTATTTTAACTGATGATTCTTCGCGCAGTGCTATCACATTGCTGGCAAGACGGGGGAGAGAATACCGTCATGCACTCTTATTGTTTTACTCAAATCCATTGAAACCATCACAGTGCGGGACAGTTTTGAATAAGACATCCCACTGCATTTGCATTGCAGGCTCTGGAGTTTCAACTCTTCTATCTCGGAAAATTTCAGCCTCCCATTTCGACAAGTTGTTTATCTTTGAACAGTTCTGTGCGACAAAGCTGTCAATAACATTTGATCAAACCTTCAAAGAACGAAGAACAAAGAACAATGCAGCACAGTAAACGGGCCCTTCGGCCCTCCAAGCCTGCACCGATCATGTGTTCCTAACTCGACCATCCGTTTGTATCCCTCTATTCCCATTCTGTTCATGTGGCTATCTCGATAAGTCTTAAATGATCCTAGCGTGTCTGCCTCAACCACCTTGCTTGGTAGTGCATCCCAGGCCCCCACCACCCTCTGTGTAAAATACGTCCCCCGCATATCTGTATTGAACCTTGCCCCCCCCCCCCCCCCCCAGTCCTTGAACTTGTGACCCCTTGTGTTTGTCATTTCTGACCTGGGAAGAAGCTTCCAACTGTTCACCCTATCTATGCCCTTCATAATTTTATAAACTTCGAATAGGTCGCCCCTTAACCTCCGTCTTTCCAGGGAGAACAACCCGAGTTTACTCAATCTCATCTCATAGCTAATACCTTCCAAACCAGGCAAGATCCTGGAAAATCTTTTCTTCGCTCTCTCCAAAGCCTCCACGTCCTTCTGGTAGTTTGGCGACCAAAACTGGACGCAGTATTCCAAATGTGGCCGAACCAACGTTCTATATAACTGCAACATCATATGCCAACTTTTATACTCTATGCCCCGTCCAATGAAGGCAAGCATGCCATATGCCTTCTTCACCACCTTTTCCTCCTGTGCTGCCACCGTTAAGGATCTGTGGACTTGCAGACCCAGATCCCTCTGTGTGTCTATACTCCTGATGGTTCTGCCATTTATTGTACAGCACCCCCCCCCCCCCCCTGCATTGGATCTACCAAAATGCATCACTTCGCATTTATCTGGATTAAATTCCATCTGCCATTTCTCTGCCCAATTTTCTGGCCTATCTATATCCTGCTGTTTTCTCTGACAATGTTCATCACTTTTGCAACTCCAGCAATCTTTGTGTCGTCCGCAAACTTACTAATCAGTCCAGCTACATCTACTTGCAAATCATTTATATATATCACCAATAGCAGAGATCCCGGTACAGAGCCCTGCGGAACACCACTAGTCACAGGCCTCCAATCAGAACAAGACCCCTACACTGCTACCCTCTGTCTTCTCTGGCTAAGCCAGTTCTGTACCCATCTAGCAAGTTCACCTTTGATCCCGTGAGCTTTAACCTTTTGCACCAGCCTGCCATGACGGACCTTGTCAAATGCTTTACTAAAATCCATGTGGACGACATCCACGGCCCTTGCCTCGTCAATCATTTTTGTCACCTCCTCAAAAAACTCAACCAGATTTGTGAGGCATGACCTCCCTCGTACAAAACCATGTTGTCTATCGCTAATGAGATTATTCAGTTCTAAATGTGTATAGATATTTTCTCTACAAATCTTCATCGCTCTACAGCGGTACACACATGGTAAGGGAGGTGGTGTGGCTCTGATATTTAAGGATGACATCAGGGCAGTAATGAGAGATGATATACAAAGAAAAAAGAACAAAACAGCACAGGAACAGGCCCTTCGGCCCTCCAAGCCCGCGCCGCTCCATGGTCCAAACTTGACCATTCTTTTGTATCCCTCCATTCCCACTCCGTTCATGTGGCTATCTAGAAGAGTCTTAAACGTTCCCAGTGTTTCCGCCTCCACCCCCTTGCCTGGCAGCGGATTCCAGGCCCCCACCACCCTCTGTGTAAAATACGTCCTTCTGATATCCGTGTTAAACGTCCCCCGCCCCCGCCCCCTCACCTTGAACCTATGACCCCTCGTGAACGTCACCACCGATCTGGGAAAAAGCTTCCCACCGTTCACCCTATCTATGCTTTTCATAATTTTATGCACCTCTATTAGGTCACCCCTCATCCTCCGTCTTTCCAGGGAGAACAACCCCAGTTTACCCAATCTCTCCTCATAACTAAGCCCCTCCATACCAGGCAACATCCTGGTAAACCTCCTCTGCACTCTCTCTAAAGCCTCCACGTCCTTCTGGTAGTGTGGCGACCAGAACTGGACGCAGTATTCCAAATGCAGCCGAACCAACGTTCTATACAACTGCAACATCAGACCCCAACTTTTATACTCTATGCCCCGTCCTATAAAGGCCAGCATGCCATATGCCTTTTTCACTACCTTCTCCACCTGTGACGTCACTTTCAAGGATCTGTGGACTTGCACACCCAGTTCCCTCTGCGTATCTACACCCTTTATGGTTCTGCCATTTATCGTATAGCTCCTCCCGACGTTAGTTCTATCAAAATGTATCACTTCACATTCATCTGGATTGAACTCCATCTGCCATTTCTTTGCCCAAATTTCCAGCCTATCTGTATCCTATATAGGTTCTATGGAAAAAGAATTTGAATCCATTTGGGTGGAAATTAGAAATACTAAGGAGAAAAAGTCACTGATAGGCGTAGTCCATAGGCCACCAAATAATGATTTCTTGGTGGGGCGAGAAATTTAAAAAAACCTGATGAATGTAAAAATGGTACAGTAATTATCATGGGGAATTTTAATCTATACATCAATTAGTCAAACCAGGTCGGTCAAGGCAGCCTTGAGGAGGAGTTCATCGAGTGTATCCATGATAGCTTCCTTGAAAAGTATGTAATGGAACCGACAAGGGAGCAAGCTATCCTAGATCTGGTCTTGTGTAATGAGATGGGAATAATTAATGATCTTGCAGTTAGGGATCCTCTTGGAAGAAGCTATCACAGTATGGTTGAATTTAAAAAAGAGATGGAGCGTGATAAGTTGAAATACAGTACCAGTGTCTTGTGCTTACACAAAGGAGACTACAAAGGGATGAGGGAGGAATTGGCTAAAATAGACTGGGCGCAAAAACTTTATGGTGGGACAATTGAGGAAAGTGGATGACTTTCAAAGCGATCTTTCACAGTGCTCAGAAAAAGTATATACCAGTAATAAGGAAGGACTATAGAAAAAGAGATAATCAGCCATGGATAGCTGAGGAAATAAAGAAGAGTATCAAATTGATAGAAAATGCATACAAAGTGGCAAAGATTAGTGGGAACCGAGAGGATTGGGAAATATTTAAAGGTCACCAGAAAGCCACGAAAAAAGCTATAAAGAAAAGTAAGATGGATTATGAGAATAAATTAGCTCAGAATATAAAAACAGACAGCAAAAGTTTCTACAAATGCATAAAACGAAAAAGAGTGGCTAAAGTAAACACTTGTCCTTTGGAGGATGAGAAGGGGGATGTAATAACTGGAAATGAGAAAATGGCTGAGGCATAGAACAGGTATTTTGCATCAGTCTTAACCGTGGAAGACACGAATAACATGCCAAAAATTAATGACAGGATGGCTATGGCAGGTGAGAACCTGGGAACTATCATTATCACGAAAGAGGCCATGTTGGGCAAGTTAATGGGGCTAAAGGTAGACAGGTGTCCTGGTCCTGATGGAATGCATCCCGGCGTACTAAAAGACATGTCGGGAGAAATAACAAATCCACTAGTGGTTATTTACCAAAATTCGCTGGTCTCTGGGGTGATTCCCGCAGATGGAAAAACAGCAAATGTGACGCCATTGTTTCAAAAAGGAGGCAGACAAAAGGCAGGTAACTTTCGACCGGTTAGTTTAACTTCTGTAGTAGGGAAAATGCTTGAATGTATTTTCATTTTGAATCATTTTCCTAGATCAATGGGAAGTTTTCAGGAGAGGATGGCACCTGTACAAGAAGGACGGGTCACAACTATGTTGGAAGGGCACGAATATCCTGGCTGGGAGTTTTGCTAGTGCAGTTCGGGGGGGGGGGGGTTTAAACTAGTATGGCAGGGGGGTGGGGATCAAAATATTAGGTCTACAAATGAAGAGGCTGGGGATGAGCTTGGGGCTGGGACAAGGCTGGCAAAGAAGAAGAGCACTCTGGGGGAGGATGGCCTCACTGGGCCTGGAGGTCTGGAGTGCTTATACTTCAATGCAAGGAGCGGAGCAGGTAAGACAGATGAACTTAGGGCCTAATGCTCACGAGGAATTTGGATGTGGTTGCGGTGACAGAGACTTGGTTGAAAGAGGGACAGGACTGGCAGCTGAATATTCCGGGGTACAAATGTTTTAGGCGAGGCAGAGGAGGGGCCAAAAGAGGTGGGGGAGTAGCAGTATTAGTTGGAGAGCATATTACAGCGGTGCAGAGGGAGGACAATTCAGAGGGGTCGTGTAACCAGTCACTCTGGGTGGAGCTTAGAAACAGGAAGGGCGCAGTCACTATTTTGGGGGTATACTACAGGCCCCCCAACAGCCCAAGGGAAGTGGAAGAAAAGACGTGTCAGGAGATACTGGATAGGTGCAGGGAAAATAGGGTTGTTGTAGTGGGAGACCTTAATTTCCCTGGTATAGACTGGAAATCGCTGAGAGCTGGGATTCTGAATGGCGAGGAATTTGTAAAATGACTAAAGGAGGGTTCTTTGGAACAATATGTCGATAGCCCGACTAGAGAGGGGGCTATACTGGACCTAATACTGGGGAATGAGCCCGGTCAGGTCTTCAAAGTTTCGGTAGGGGAACATGTGGCAAATCGTGACCACAATTCTGTTAGCTTTAGGATGGTGATGGAAAAGGATGAGTGGTGTCCCAAGGGTAAGGTGTTGGATTGGGGGAAGGCTACCTTTAGTGGGATTAGGCAGAAATTGGCAGCTGTTGATTGGGAGAGGCTTTTTGAGGGTAAATCCAGTTCTGGCATGTGGGAGTCTTTTAAGGAACAGTTGTTAGGGCTACAGGACAGGCATGTGCCGGTAAAAAAGAAGGATAGGAAGCGTAGGATTCGAGAACCGTGGATAACCAGGGAAATTGAGGGACTGGTCAAAAAGAAAAGAGAGACGTATGTTAGGTCCAGGCAGCTAAAAACGGAGGGAGCTCTGGAGCAGTACAAAGAAAGTAGGAAAGAATTCAAACGGGGAATTAGAAGGGCAAAAAGGGGTCACGAAATGGCCTTGCAGACAGGATTAAGGATAATCCCAAGGCATTTTATTCATACGTTAGGAACAAAAGGGATGTCAGGGAAAAAATCGGACCTCTCAGGGACAAAAGTGGGGAATTATGCCTGTAGCCCAAAGAAGGAGTGGAGATCCTAAATGAATACTTTGCGTCGGTATTCACAAAGGAGAGGGATGTGTTGACTGGGAGTGTCTCGGAGGGGAGGGGAGTGTTGAACGTTGGCGAAAATCTCCATTACAAGGGAGGAAGTGTTAGGTTTGTTAGAGAATATAAAGACTGCCAAATCCCCAGGGCCTGATGGAATCTATCCAAGGCTGCTCAGGGAGATGAGAGATGAAATCGCTGGGCCTCTGACGCAAATCCTTGTCTCGTCACTAGACACAGTGAGGTCCCAGAGGATTGAAGGATAGCTAATGTGGTCCCGTTATTTAAGAAGGGTAGGAAGGATAACCCGGGTAATTATAGGCCGGTGAGCTTGACGTCCGTGGTGGGGAAGTTGTTGGAGAAGATTCTTAGAGATAGGATGTATGCGCATTTAGAACGGAATAAACACATTAACGATAGTCAGCATGGTTTTGTGAGAGGGAGGTCATCCCTCACTAATCTGGTGGAGTTTTTTGAAGAAGTGACTAGAATGGTTGACGAGGGAAGGGCCGTGGATGTCGTCTATATGGACTTTACGAAAGCGTTTGACAAAGTCCTCCATGGTAGGCTGGTGAAAAAGGTTGGATCTCATGGGATAAAGGGGGAGGTGGCTAGATGGGTGGAGAACTGGCTTGGTCACAGAAGACAGAGGGTGGTAGTGGACGGGTCTTTTTCCAGCTGGAGGCCTGTGACTAGTGGTGTTCCGCAGGGCTCTGTATTGGGACCTCTGCTGTTTGTGATTTATATAAACGATCCAGAAGAAGGTGTAACTGGGGTGATCAGTAAGTTTGCGGACGACACAAAATTGGCAGGACTTGCAGATAGTGAGGAGCATTGTCAGAGTCTACAGAAGGATATAGATAGGCTGGAAATTTGGGCAAAGAAATGGCAGATGGAGTTCAATCCTGATGAATGCGAAGTGATGCATTTTGGTAGAAATAATGCAAGGAGGAGCTATACGATAAATGGCAGAACCATAAAGGGTGTAGATACGCAGAGGGAACTGGGTGTGCAAGTCCACAGATCCTTGAAGGTGACGGCACAGGTTGAGAACGTGGTGAAGAAGGCATATTGCATGCCTGCCTTGATAGGATGGGGCAGAGAGTATAAAAGTTGGGGTCTGATGTTGCAGATGTATAGAACGTTGGTTCGGCCGCATTTGGAATACTGCGTCCAGTTCTGGTCGCCGCACAACCAGAAGGACGTGGAGGCTTTGGAGAGAGTACAGAGGAGGTTTACCAGGATGTTGCCTGGTATGGAGGGGCTTAGTTATGAGGAGAGATTGGGTAAACTGGGATTGTTCTCCCTGGAAAGACGGAGAATGAGGGGAGACTTAATAGAGGTGCATAAAATTATGAAAGGCATAGATTGGGTGAACGGTGGGAAGCTTTTCCCCAGGTCGGTGGTGACGTTCACGAGGGGTCATAGGTTCAAGGTGAAGGGGGGGAGGTTTAACACAGATATCAGAAGGACATATTTTACACAGAGGGTGGTGGGGGCCTGGAATGCGCTACCAGGCAAGGTGGTGGAGGTGGACACACTGGGAACGTTTAACACTTATCTGGATAGCCACATGAACGGAGTGGGAATGGAGGGATACAAACGAATGGTCTCGTTTGGACCAGGGAGCGGCACGGGCTTGGAGGGCCGAAGGGCCTGTTCCTGTGCTGTATTGTTCTTTGTTCTTTGTTCTTTGTTCTATCAGCAAGGAAGAAATAGCGAGTCATCTGGATATACATTTCCCCATTGGTCAGTCGCAGCAAGGGTTAATGAAGGGAAGGACATGTTTGGCTAATTTGGTGGATTCTTTGAGAACATTACATGTGCAGTGGACAATGGGGAACCTGTGAATGTGGTGTATCTGGATTTCCAGAATGCATTTGACAAGGTGCCGCACCAAAGGCTGCTACAGCAGATAAAAGTGCATGGTGTTACGGGTAATGTATTAGCATGGATAGAGGATTGATTAAATAACAGAAAGCAAAGAGTGGGGGTAAATTGATGCTTTTCTGGTTGGCGATCAGTGACTAGTTGTGTGCCTCAGGGATCAGTGTTGGGACCGCAATTGTTTATGACTTATATCGATGATTTGAAGTTGGGGACCAAGTGTAGTGTGTCAAAATTCACAGATGAGACTAAGATGGGTGGAAGAGCCAAGTGTGCACAGGACGCTGAAAGTCTGCAAAGGGATATAGGTAGTCTAAGTGAGTGGGCGAGGGTCTGGCAGATGGAGTACAATGTTGGTAAATGTGAGGTCATCCATGTTGGTACGAATAACAGCAAAATGGACTATTATTTAAATGGTAAAAATGCAGCATGCTGCTGTGCAGAGGGACCTGGGTGGCGTTGTCAAGTATTCTCAAGGAGTTGGTTTGCAGCTGCAGCAGATAATCAATAGGACAAATGGAATGTTGTCCTTTATTGCTCGGGGGATGGAGTTTAAAAACAGCGAGGTTATGTTGTCGCTGTATAAGGTTCTGGTGAGGCTACACCCGGAGTACTGTGTACAGTTTTGGTCTCCCTACTTGAGAAATATATATACTGGCACTGGGGGGGGTGGGGGGTGGGTGCAGAGGAGATTCACTCGGTTAATTCCAGAGTTGAGAGGGTTGGCGTACGAGGAGAGACTGAGTAGACTGGGGATATGCTGATTGGTATTCAGGAGAATGAGGGGCGATCTTATAGAAACATATAAGATTATGAAGGGAATAGATAAGATCGAAGCGAGATGTTGTTTCCACTGGCGGGTGAAACTAGAACTAGGGGGCATAGCCTCAAAATAAGGAGGAGCAGATTTAGGACTGAGTTGAGGAGCAGCTTCTCCACACAAATGGTTGTGAATCTGTGGAATTTCCTGCCCAGTGAAGCAGTTGAGGCTACCTCGTTGAATGTTTTTAAGGCAAGGATAGATACATTTTTGAACAGTAAAGGAATTAAGGGTTATGATGACCGGGCGGGTAAGTGAAGCTGAGTCCACAAAAAGATCAGCCATGATCTTATTGAATGGCGGAGCAGGCTCGAGGGGCCAGATGGCCTACTCCTGCTCCTAGTTCTTATGTTCTTGTGTTCTTATACAGAGGAGCAGACACCTCGATTTCAGCTGTGCCCATTCCTCTCTTTCATCTGCTTTCAGTCCATCAACAGCTCTCTGCGCAAATTAATAACTGGCTTCGCAAACAATTGACGCAAATACTGCACTTTTCAGGAAAACAGCTATTCATCAAGAAAATTCCAGAGTGGCAGGTCGCTGCCGGCCAGAAGAAACATCGTAGCTGCTATAAATGTCATTTAACAATGTGGCAGGACGGTCTCTAATGTGTTGCTGATTACAGTGAAACACGTCTGGGAAGAAAAAGAAAACTCCGAAAGGACGGACTGTCCTTCATTGAGTAGCTACTGAGAGGATAACTATAATGGCCGTGACTGCAAAGGCAAGACTTTTTCCGACAACTTTTGCTCATTCCAAATCATTGGGAGAATGATGTCACAAAACCTGCTTACAGAGAGGAAACGCAAGGTAAATACAACTGAGTTCACCGAAGCCTGTGAAATGGAGCTCCTCTATGGCTGTTACAGAGGCAAATGCATCAATCACAAAGCGAGTTCGACTGTGATTTTTTTCTTTCGATAATTTATGACTTGCTCTCACCGGTTAAACAGATCTAGATTGACGGCCATTCAGGAATATATTTTAGTTCACTGAAGTTGCAACTGCCAGAAGCAGAGCCCCACATTTAAAATTCAACAGGCTCCGGGTAATTCCGCGCTGGAACACCGGCCATGAGTTTGGAATACTGAGTGCCTGGCCTGTAAATGGTGAAAATGTTCCTCAAACTTCAACACATTAAAGCTGGGAAGGAGTGACATTTTAAAATATTTTGACTGAAAGGTCTGAACAAATCTTGCTTTTTAAGCAGAAAAATACTTTCCAATGGAATTGGGGTGAATATATCATACAGGTGATGGAAATGTACCCAAACGACATGACAGTAAATGTTTTTACATGGGATTGCATCAGATTTCCGATCATGAGGAAATTTGCAGTTTGAGATTTGCTTTGTGCAGAATATATTCATCATTGCGACAAAGAAAAACGCAGCTGTTGCTGAGCAGGTTTATGAAGTTGGAAACATTGAGAACGCTCTGGAGAAAAACAATCCTTACAGCATGCTGAAAAGCTGAAGCTTTGAATTTGCAAATCCAGGAGGTCTGAAATTACCAAAACTGTGCGATCCGTCAGCAATAAAGTAGAATTATCCACTTCGTGCTGCACTGAATATGAAAATCTGCTGCTCGTCTTAAGAACTGCAGTCGTCGGTGGCCAGTTACCTCAGGTGATTAGAGTGTGGTCATAAGAAGAGTAGAGATCTCCCTGTGCACTGTCCCTACCAAACATCCCCAATACTGGTACAGCACGGGGTTAGATAGAGGGAAAAGCTCGCTCTGCAATGTCCCATTAATCACTCCCAGGACAGGTACAGAACGGCGGTGGATACGGAGTAAATCTCCATCGACACCGTCCTCATCAATCATTCCCAGGGCAGGTACAGCACGGGGTTATACAGAATAAAGCTCTGGATCTTAGATGTGTAAGTCCTTTCTGGATATGGGATAAGAGATGCTATGATGAGAAAATCAGCCTACACAGCATTCCATATGAGTTACATTTGCTTATCAGACGCGGTTGGACTTTCATCTTCAGTGTACCTGAAGACACCTGGAAATAATCCACCAGAGATCACAGACCGAACCCTAAAAGTATAAATGATGAAATCATTATTGGCCTTGCTTCCAATCTAAATTTACTCATGGTGACACTAATCGATACTTACTACTTCAATCTAACCGGCAATTGTTCCATACAACATGACTGGTCATTTCTCCATGTTGACAATACAGGTGGTAAAGTGTTGCTACCTTCTTCCCAGGGAAATCACAACGGTAATGATCTCGATGATGCACATGCGTTTGGCCTCCTAGACTATGAACTCCCCGATTGAGGTAATATATTGAGGACTGTCACGGCTACTGAGATGCTGTGCAAATTTATACCAAACCAGCAATCTATCTGTCACCTGTTAAAAAGGAGTCAAGCTTGGGAATGATCACCCCGTCAGGACCTGGCTTTTAAAAAAATAAAGCAACAGGTGTCATCGTCGAGTGTCATGCAACACTCCAATCCTAGAAAAGAGTTTGGGCTAACCTGTGAAGCATCCCTGTATGGCTTTGGGGTGGTAATAGCACATAGATAGATCAGTGGAAAGGAACATCCAATTAAAAATGCCTCCAGGACCTTCGCCAGAGCAGAACGAACGCACGCCCATATTGATAAAGAAGGGTTGGTGTTAATATTTGGAGCAAAATAAAATCCATCAATACATCTTTTGGTGGACATTTGTGATTGTCACCGATCACGAGCCGATATTGCGACTATTCTGAGAGGACAAAGCGGTGCTACCGGTAGCATGAGCCCGTGTACAGCGAGGGATATATTATTGTCCAACGACAACTATCCGTTGGAACACCGGCTGGGAGGCTACGTAGCAAACGCAGTGGTCATGTATCGCCTGCTTTAGCAGACACACCACTGATGGTGCCACAAATAGAAGATACAGGAATGACCATGAATTTTCTGGATATCCGTCCTGTGGCTGCACATGACATAGAACTTTGGATGCAAAAGCCTGGGTCCTCTCAAAAGTGAAACAGTTAGTGCTAATGGGAGAAATGGAAAGACCAGTGCAACGCCAATTCCACCCTGATCGGAGGAGAAGAGAGCAGCTCACTGTAGAAGATGGAATACTGCTCTGTGTGGCACAATTGGTTTCTCCGTGTCAGGACCGCTGTTCCATACTGGCTGAACTAAATCACAGGAGTGTTCAGAATGAAGATGCTGGCCAGGAGCTTTGCTGAGTGGTTGGGAGTGGACACGGACATTGTGGCGCTTGTATGTTGTTGCCAACAATGCCAGCTAGGGCAAGTGTTGCCACCAGCAGCTCGCCTACACCCGTGCAAATGATTTGGCCATGGACTCCGCTGTGCATGGATCATGCAGCCCATTCATCGGTTCAATGTCTCTAGTCATGTTGGCGACCGATCCCAAGTTCGTGGACATCCATAGGGTGCACCCGGCGACCACAACGGTAACTGGAGAGAACCTTCACACCTCCTTTTCCAAGCATAGGATCCCGGAGGTGCTGATCTCTGACAACGGGAAATCACTTTTCCAGCCAGGGCTTCACCAGGTTCATGAAGTTGAATGAGATTCAACATATCAGAATGGCACCACACCATCCATTGTCGAACAGCCGAGTGGAGAGAGCGGTCCAGACTTTAAAAGTTGCTGTAAAGAAAGCATCCCGCAGCCTTAATAGACAACAAGCTCTCCCAAATGTTACTTGATATCGGAGAAAACCCTCATACCATGATGGGAATAGTGCCTGTGGATTTGCTCATGGGCAGACGACTCCAACTTTGATCTTCCTGAAACTGGTGGTAGAAGAATGGAAACGCAGCAAGAAGCTCAAAGCGGAGGCCATGGCACCAGCAGCCATGGGAGACAATTGGAGGCAGGTGAAAAAGTACTGGCTGAAAAATTACGCCAAGGTTCCCGCAGGGTACAGTTGTGTCTAAGGGGGTCCGGCATCCAATAAAATATGCGTGGGTGAGGCCATCCAGTAAAAATCGTCTGGACCAGGTGTAGGCCTCCAAAGCCCAGTTCATGCCGAAGCCAGCTATGGCCAGCCGGCCACCATCCCGGACCGGGCTCTCCATCATTTGTATTTAGCATTTTGCAGCCGGAAATGAACAGGGCACATGAAGCCACGGATACTCCTTTGCCTCCTGAGGAATGGAGTGAACCAGCACTCTGGCACTCGCTTCATCAGAGAGGAGTGACTGTTCGATGTGCGCCACCCATGTCAGACACTGTCGGCGGAACCAGACCGGTGCCGAAACACGACAAGGGAGCCATGCGGGGCGTGAAGCACTGAGGTTCTTTGGACTTAAGGTGGGAGGGGTGTACCGACCTCAACAAGGCACATGAGGTTTGTCTCTTGATGTCTCAGCTCCCTGATTGAGTTGATGATTGTCCGCTCAATCAGGGAACCTTGCCTGTATATATGTTGAGGAGTGTCAGGGCTACTGACCATCTGGATTCTGACTTTGTACCTGAAGCACTTTTAAGAGTGCAACTAAGATTGTAAATAAAGGGAATGTGGTGAAGGGACAGCGGCCTCTGAGTAATTATTTCAACAATCAGACCTGACCCGTGATCCTGAGCAATGTGAGGTTGCAATTTTGCAAAGTGATACTCGGTGATTCATATGCGCAGGTAAAACATAAATCTGTTCCAGCAGAGAATCCGCCGAGGGCCTATCCCCTTTAGACTCACGTATTTACCCCGATATCTCTGTAATACACACACCTTGGAACAGACACTAAGGGACAATATAGAATGGCCAATTCACCTAACCTGCTCATATTTGGACTCTGGGGGAAAGCTGCAGGAAACCCACACTTACAAATTCCCCACAGTCACCCAACCCCATATTCGAAACTGGGACCCTGATGCGGTAAGACCGACAATATTAGGGATGAGGTCTCACCAATCACTGTATAATTAAGGCATAACACCCTTATTCGATGTTAAGTTCCTCTGATAATTAAACATATCTCTCTATCAGCCTTTTTACCCACTTTCTGAGCCTGTGTGCTAAGGTCTTGCAACTTATGCACTGGAAGACCCAAATCCCTCTACAACTTGCGATTCAGCAGCTGTTCTTCCTCTAAGTAATATTCCCTTTTTGATTTTTCCTTCCAGAGAGAAGAACTTCACACTTTCCTCCCTCACTCTCCACCTCCAGATTGTGCACACACACAACTCTTCTAGATCTATATTCGATCTCCTCATGCCCCCCTCACGATATATTATCTTCCATACCTTTGTGTTAAGTGCGAATCTCGACCTCCTATCTTCACTGTCCTCAATTCAATCATCCATATAAGTTGGAAAAATGTAACGTGCCAGCACAGACCTCGGACAGAATGGTGGAATCAATCATGCGATTGAAAAACTGAATATTTCCATTATAATATAAGGACGAACAAGATACTTACGAAAAAAGGTAACAGAGGCAGCATCACTTTGTGATGCGGAAAATAGGATTAAGAAATGTCTTGATGCTCACAGAGGCTGTAAGAATCAACGTGGACTAAAGGAGAATCACTCAACTATTGTACATAGTTCATAAACCCATGCCAATAAAAAACATGCCAGCTGTTTGCTCACAAGACTGGTGGTAATACATTAGCAGCGAGAGAGGATCAAACATAAAAATCCGGATAACTGCTCTCCAATTAGGACGATAAAACTATTGTTTTGCCGCTGTGATCAAATAAAGTTTCCCTAAGTCTTCAGAAGTTCGATATATGACGTATGTTTTAGATGATGAGGCCGTGTGCATTGCACATAGTTGTGCTCACACTCACAAAGTGACTAAGGGAAATGTGAGGAGGGCAGATGGGATATTAAAAGTGTCAGGGAATGTGCAGGAAATGTCATATTGAGGACAAACTGGGACAATTGTAAGTCATACACTTTGTCAGAAGAACAGAAACACGGGCTGTTGTTTAAATGCAGAGGGACTACAGAAAATTGCAGTGGAGAAGAGCTTGTTTTTTTCATTCATGGATCAGGAAAAGTCATCTTACATATACAGCAAAAAATTGAATGCTGACCTTCACTCAAATAGGACTGCAGCTCACATCGAGGGAACTCCTGCAACAACAGGCCAGTGCATTGGTGAGGCCGCATCCAGAGTTGTTGCGGACAATTTATCATATTTATCTAGTAATAAACTTGCATTGCAGGCAGTTCATAGAATTTACTCGGCTGTTTCCAGGAATGACGGAGTTGTCGTCTGAGAATAAACTGAATAATTTGCGCCCATACCAATGGGAGTTGAGAGAAAAGAGAACGAATCTTACAGACACATGTCATATTTTGACCCTTTCAATGTAATCGGATATTGTCATTCATGGGACAACCAAGAATGACGGGAAACCGTTCCAAAATAACATGAGAAAACTTCAGATTCTGTGTGGATAAAAGTATAGAGTCTGAATGTCAATTTACCAATTATGACGAATAACAAATGTTAATCGAGGAAAGAACAGTAAGGGGGATAAACACACTCTGATGTGGTGCAGTCTGACCAGTGTGTGCTGAATTGGATACGGTGGCTGCGAGAATTCACCCCAAATAACGACAGATGTGCGTCATGTTGCTCATTGGAAAATGACCAACTTTGAGTGAATGCAGCTTCAAATTAGCACTCATGAGAAATGACGTGGGACTTTATTTCCAACTTAAAAACAGAGCAAAAATAGGACAGAACAACAGGGACTTAACACAGGTGGCGTCATCTGTTTGTTCAAAATTTCAAAAAAACACTGAATAATGATGTAATTTCTATACCCAGTGGACATTCCGCAGAGTATAAGTTAAAGGCTTCCTGAAAACAACTCAAAGTTTATCTGAGGCAGATTTCCACCAGTATACAGAGAGATAGACCTCGACACGGAATGCAATGCATCGTCCAATAGATTGGGTCAAGAAAATATTCTATACCGTCATTGCTGTCTTTGGTGTTCCTGGTAAATCACACATCCATTGAAATTGTGTGAATCTATGTGTGAGTCTGTGCCTGTTTTTAATCTGTTCAATGTGCCATATGCTGTTTAATGTGTTATACGCTGATCTGATGCTGACCATTGTGCAGATATCTGTGATATTTTCCCAATCGCTTGCATGATTTAATTCTGGTTCCTGCCCGGAAAATCAATCTGTGGCCACAATTCCGATGAATTATAAAGCGATTATTTCTTGAGTCCCACAGTGGGACTGTTGAACTCGATATCAGACCACGGAAAGTTTCTGAGGGAAAGTTATAATACAGGTATCTGTGATTGTGTGTTAGATTGGCACTAACTGGAGGGGACACTGACCATGCAAAATTTGGGCTCTGAGTCACCGGGAAATTGTGCTGATTGTGACTATCAGAGCATGTGAGAATGGAACAGGAGTAGTGCATTCATACCTTCCCCACTATTCAATAAGATCACGAGTGACATGACTTTTTCTCAATTCGAATTTCCTCCCGTCTGGCACTAACACTTTAGTCGTTCATTTATCAAATAAATCTACTGAAATCAGCATTCAATATATTGAATGTCACAACAGCTGCGGCTTTCTGAGGACAAGAGTTGACAGACAACTCACTTTCTGTGATTGATAGAAATAATCTCTAAACATCCCAAAACTAAGAGAGAACTCTTCTTTTGACTTGGGACCTCCATTTGTAGTCTCCATTACAAGAGGAGACTCCCACTTGGTATCCATCCTTTCAAGAGCCCTCAAGATCACAAAAACATTAAAGTAAAATACCGCTGATGCTGAAAAACAGGGATTGAAACAGCAAATGTGGAAACATCTCAACCAGTCTGGCAGCGATGGCACATTATCACATTGTTTGTGGGAGTGTAAGGAGATGAGTTTGCTGAGCACAACAGGAGACCTACCGGAGAGAAGAGAAAAGCAGATTCAAGAATGTGGTTTTCCACGACTTGTGGAGAGTGAGGAATGGAAGCGGGAATAAGAGCCATGCGAGGATCTATCAGGGACAATATTGATCCAGACCCTGGTTCAGGGCCACTCGCTTACCTGGAAAGAGCAGGAAGAGGAATCCAGGGAAGTTTTGGGGAGTTTGAAATTGAAACAATTCCTGTCATCGCAGGAAAGTTCGAAGTTAAATGGTTGGTGATGGAGTTTACTTATAGATGGGGCCAGAACAGATGGCGAGACTTCCGTGTCATTTAAAGTTTTATTAATCCTACTGAAACTAATTACAATAGGTAAGTCAATTCTTCATCTTTCTAACATTATCAATGCAAGAAGTCAGGCTATTTATTTGGCAATATGTTTCAATGTTGATAAGGTTTATTAATATTTTCAGAGTGTATCAATATTTGTAAGAGTTGTGGTTTATTAATGATGGTATGGTTTGTTGAATCAGTTGCTTTTATTAAAGTAGAAAGGAATAATGGCATTGAAAATTGTATATTGCGCAATTATGTTTACTATCAGCAGTGTCCAAGTGATCAGCTGCAATGAACAGTGAACAGCAGAAGCAGCATCTCTGGAATGGGCCATCATCATCTCAGAGATAATTCGGCCACAGTCAATGTTTATTCCCAGCAAAGGGAGAGGCAGAGAGAACAATTACAGTGCTCACTGTATACTGAAAAAGACAGGGATTAAGTTCAGTAAGGAAACGTAAAAACAGATCGAGGATGTTAACATGACGAAGGACCAGATTAACTGTAGAAAGGGAAGAGAACTTACAAACAACTCAAATAAGAGAAGCAAAGAGAGAGCAGGATAAAATAATGGCTTCCTGCTGTAAGAGAATATCACAGTTTTAGTTTGAATAACAGATAGTAAGAGGACGATTGGGACGAATGGTGGGGGGGGGGGGGGGGTTGGATGATTTATGATTGGCGATATACGTCATAGTTACCATCAAATGAAGAGTTAACATTCACTTTTAAGAGGGGAGACTGCAAGTCTCAAGTACCCAATACCAACCAAGCAATCCACCTATGGGACTCATGCATCCTCAGTTTGAATTCTTATCTGTAACTCTACCCCTCCTCCATCACCCACCTCACTGTCAGTTCAAGAAGGCCGATCACCTTCTCAAAGACAACTGGGCTTTCACAAGAAGTGTTGGTCTGATCAGAGGCGGGCCTCCGCCATGAAATAATATGTTAATAATAGTTGCTGTGTCATTTCCATGTTCTGTTCCCTTCTCTGTCTACAGTTAATTTAGTGGCGATTCTGGTCCTGCTCCGGGGGAAGTGTGGCCTCTCCAGCTGCACCACTCGCTACCTGCTGGCCATGGCAGTCGGGGATCTGATGGTTATTATCATTGACATCATACTGCAGCGGTTCTCTTTGTATTATTACCCACGGTGTTTCCTGGACATGACACCCGTGTGCAGTGTTGTCAATGTCCTTCTCCGTGCAGCCATAGACTGTTCTGTCTGGTTCACCGTCATGTTCACCTTTGATCGATTTATCGCCATTGGTTCCCAGAAGCTGAAAGCTAAATATTGCACCGAAAAAACTGCGGCTGTGGTTCTTGCAACAACAACCATTCTACTCTGTCTAAAAAATGTGCCTCATTACTTAAGATTTGAACCCAGTAAAGTAATCAACAATGTATCGTGGTACTGTAAAAATAAGAGAATCTATTTCACTGATCCTAGGTGGCAGGGGTTCGCTAACTTTTCAACAGCATTAACTCCAATGATCCCATTCGCAGTAATTCTGATCCTTAACGCTCTGATTTTCCGACGCATTTTAATGGCCAGCCGAGCTCGCAAGTCACTGAAGGGTCAGAGCAAGGGAGACAAACACAGTGACCCAGGGATGGAGAGTAGAAAGAAGTCTATTATTTTACTCTTTGCCATATCCAGCAACTTCATTATTCTGTGGTTATTCTATGTTTTATATATGCTTGATGTGCCAGAACTCTTTTTAGATTACAGTGGTTATGATATCTTTGAGGCAGTCACCTATATGCTGCAGATTTTAAGCTGCTGCACAAACACCTTTATTTATGTGGCCGCTCAGCCCAAATTCAGAACAGAGTTAAAGAAAATGCTGAAATATCCGTTTGTATCGATTGCTCAGTACATTGATTGAAACAACAGTTAAAATAAAATCCATGGGACAGGGACATGGTGGCCCTGTGAGCAGAGATATGACAGATATCCAGCTCAAGAAGAGCAAGATGTGACATGGGGGCAAGAGGTGACGGGAATTGTCTGCAGGAATGAACTGCATTAGAGGGATGTGCGCGGCGCAGGGAGAGAGAGAGAGCAGAACAACCAGAGCTCTACTTCTACAAGGAGGTCAGACAGGGCGAAGCGAAGGCTGCGAAGGACAAGAGGTGAACTTGACCTAACCCAGCATAAAGAGATCAGATACAAAGTATCCCCTGAATGTACTGATTTAAACAGTTCCTAAACTTGAAAACAGCGGAAAGGGAGGTTGTTATTTTTACATTTCGGGGTATCTATTGGACCGAGGAGGGTTGTTTGCTGTCAGCATGTTGCCGTTTCTGGGATGTTGCTGTGTGAAGGGGACAAGTGTGTGGCTTTCTACATGACAGCAATATTGCAGAAACAGATGGAGGGAGAGCGGGAAAGACAGAGAAAAAGAATCAGGGAGAGAGATAAAAGCGGCTGGATGTTGTGTGTTAGAGGCAGAGGGAGAGATACAAGCTGCTATTGAGGTGCGGGGGGCCTAAATGGGGGACAGGGTCTCCATTTAATTCTGAGGCTACCTGGATGTGGATTTCACTGCCCCAGCCTCACTCTGCCTCACTCTGTACCTCTGTATACAAATTGCCCACATTTCAAACGCACTCCACACTTTTGACTGCATCTTGTGCGATCTTGCTCAGCAAGATCAGGGGCTTCGTTTTTTAAAAAACCACCATGCTTTTCATGAGGGACGCTGACCCTTTCAGGGACAGAAGGGATATATTCACACTTCAGAAAATGCCCACTGACACAGGGGTGTGTGTGTGTGCGCGCGCGCGCGCGTGCGCGCGCATGTGTGTATGTTTGTGCGTGTGTGTGTATGTTTGTGTGTGTGTGTGTCTATGTGTGTATGTTTATGCGTCTGTGTTTGACTGGCTGCGTGTCTTGGTGTGTTTTTATGTCTGTGTGTGTGTCTGCGTGTGAGAGTGTTTGTGTGTCTGTGTGTGTGCACATGTCTATGTTTGTGCGTGCTGCACGTTGCTGTGCGTTTGCCCCAGTGTCAGTGTATGCATCTGTGTGCGTTTGTGCTTGTGTGTGTGCGTGTGTGCCCGCCTGCGTGTTTGTCCCAGTATCTGTGTGTGTTCCTCAGTGTTGTGTGTCCATGTGTGTTTGTGTGCCTCAGTGCGTGTGTCTGAGTGTTTGTGTTTGTCTGTGTGCGTGTGTCTGTGTGTGTCTGTCTCTATGAGTGTATCTCTGTGCGTGTGCCTGGGTGTGTGTGTTTTTCTCGGTGTGTGTCTGTGTTCATGTGATTGTGTGTGTGCATGCGTGTGTGTCTCTGTCTCAGTTTGTGTTTCTGTGTGTGCAGCTCTGTGTGTCCCGTGTGTGTTTGTGTCTATGTGTCTTCTTGTGTGTGCCAATATATGTGTGTGTATGTGTGCGAGCGTGAGTGTATGTGTGTTTGTTTGTCTCAGTGCGTTTGTGTGTGCATGTATGTGTGCATGTGGGTGTGACGGGAGACAGAGTGAGGGAAGACAGTGAGGGGCGACTTTGAGGCATCGCACAGTGCGGGAATAATGCGAAGGGAAAAAGAGTGAGGGGGGAGAGAGTGAGATGGAGAGAGCAAGGCGGAATAGCGCAAGAGGAGGATAGAGCGACGGGTAAAGAGTGTAACGGGAAAAGAGTTGGGGAGAATGTGAGGGAAAAGCGAGTGAGGGGGAGAGTGAGTGAGTGGGAGAAGGATTTTAGGGTGCGAAGGAATAGTGTGATAGGACAGAGTAAGAGGGGGAAGGAATAAAGGAGTTGAGGGAGTGAGATACTGGGTAAGGGACGAGCAGATGGGAGAGGGATTGATGAGGTGAGAGGGGAGTTAACAGAAAGCAGAATATACTGGCCAGTTTGAATTTAATCTCAATTCATGAATTCTAACTTTCTATCTGAAGGAATTCATAGAACATAGAACATTACAGCGCAGAACAGGCCCTTCGGCCCACGATGTTGCACCGACCAGTTACAAAAAAAAACTGTGACCCTCCAACCTAAACCAATTTCTTTTCGTCCATGACTCTATCTACGGCTCTCTTAAACGCCCCCAAACTAGGCGCATTTACAACTGATGCTGGCAGGGCATTCCAATCCCTCACCACTCTCTGGGTAAAGAACCTACCCCTGACATCGGTCCTATAACTACCCCCCCTCAATTTAAAGCCATGCCCCCTCGTGCTGGATTTCTCCATCAGAGGAAAAAGGCTATCACTATCCACCCTATCTAAACCTCTAATCATCTTATATGTTTCAATAAGATCCCCTCTTAGCCGCCGCCTTTCCAGCGAAAACAATCCCAAATCCCTCAGCCTCTCCTCATAGGATCTCCCCTCCATACCAGGCAACATCCTGGAATCCTCACATCTGAGGATTCCAGTTAAAAATCCCAGTGACTATCTCACTGTGATGCTGCTGAAGATGCTGTATTTAGTAAGTGGAAATATTATATCACACAATGAGAAAATTAAATTTAATGCTGATTTCTAGAGCAAGCAAATCCTAATTGAGTTAAGAAGAATAAAACTGTACACAATGCTCCCGGTCTGGTCTGGCCAAGGTTCTGTGCAATTGCAGCAAGACATCTTTACTGCTTTACACAAATCCCCTTGCGATGAAGGCCAACGGACCATTAACCTTGCTAAATGATTGCAGTCCCTGTATGCTGGCTTTTAGAGGCCCATGAACAAGGACACCCAGAACTTTCTGGACATCATCTATTTCCAATTTTGCACCATTGCATAATTACCTTGTTTCTCTGTATTTTCTACCAAAATTGGAGAACTAGACACTTATTCCCGTTATATTCCATCTGCCCTGTCCTTGCCCATTTATGCAGCCTGTCCAAATCCCGCTGAAGAACCATCACAAGTGTGTGTGTGGGTGGGTGGGTGGGAGGGTGGGTGGGTGGGTGTGTGTTTGTGTGGCTTCAAGGTGGTTTAAACAAGTTGATTAAGTGGGCAAATACATAGGAAATGCAATGTAACGTAGATAAAAATGGTATAATGTAATTAAATGTGAATTTATCCATTTTGGATGGAGAAACGGAATGGTATAGTATTCTTTAAATGGTGACATAATAAATTTTAGAAAATTCAGAAATCAAATTCACAACAAAGTGTTGGATTGGACATGTTCAATTATAAACCCAGGATTAAAGTTCAAACATACAATCTGTTCACACTCTTCATTAGTGTCCTCACAGTTACTTCCCTGCCTACCTTAATATCATTAGCAAATTTATAATTGATAGATATCGTTCCTTCATCCAACTTACAGATATAGGAACAGCAGCACAGATCATCGTTACGTATACCATTAAAAAGTGGATAGAGAAAATCACAAGGAGCACCAATCAGAGCGAGAACAGGATAATAAAAGTACTGAATAACAGAAAGTGCGTATTCGATCCGTGTATTCATCCATCTGGCTGTAGTGGCAAGGTGAAGCCACACTGATAAACCCCTTTCCAATGTTGTAACATTTGCATCTATTGTTCTGAGATCCTGATCCTGATCCATTGCTGTTTCATCCCAAACTATTATTCTCAGATTCTCATCCATTGCTGAACCGTTCCAAATTATTGCTGTCAGAATTGGATCAATTGTTGTCATCTTTCAAACTACAGTTCCAATCCCTCCCATAACTCTCACTTGAGCCACCATTTCCTGTTGCTGCTGTGACCAGTTCATAACTTATCGAGGTGACTCCCTTATTAATGAAACAATGACTCCCTCCCGTGAGGCATAATTGTCACGAATCCATGGAGAATGAAATTAATTTCTGTTGATTTTTGGATTCCGGGGCTTCAAAAACAACAATGGTCAGTTCACTGTCCGTGACTAGTTTAACATTATTTAATATAGTTATTGATAACAAACAGTTTGGCTGTAGCAAATTATCTGCATTGCCGAGACAAATCGACAGTTGACAGCTGATCACTGATCCGAGAGGAGCACCGAGAGAGTGGCAAGGAATGCACTTTGTTTTCCTGCATTCTCCAGGCACATCATGTGTCACCACTTTGATACTTGACATCAAAACGGTATATTCCCTGAGACAGATTGGACAGCCAACCACATTCGGGATCAGCATATTTGAATCATCGACTCTACCCACCATCATGTGCGCCCCACCCCCCCAACGTCCCCTCCCACTACCCCCCCCCCCCCACCCCGCCATCCACCCCCCTCCCCCCCCTAAGAAAAATTACCATTCACTTTCCCCTTGCCCTATCGTAGTCGCCACTCAGGCTGATTCTCTAAGCCTGGTTTGTCGCAAACCTCAATCCAGACATCCATTCTCAAAGGTCACCTAAAAATGGGGGTGTGGGGTTTCTTTTGGAGGGGGGTCCGAGTGTAAGTGAGTTTATAGAGTGGAGGTAAGATGACAGAGACTGAAAGTGCATGGGCATTAACACAAACTAGCGGAAATGTTCGACGTAGAGGAATATGAGAGGGGCGAATAATTCTGGGGCCGAATGGCAAAACGTTGGAATGTCAATTTGAGGTGAATTGAGACCAATTGAGACCAGGATCCTGAAGCAAGATAACTGATGAGAGTTCAAACAATTAACAAAAAAAGCAGAGTCAATTGCTTCGAGATACATTGAAGTGAAATTCAATGATATTCAATCCCTGTAACCCCATATGTTTACCCTGCTAGTCGCTCTGATATTAAGTGGCAATTGAGCATGGCCAATCATCCTAACTCGCACATCTTTGGCACGTGGGAGGAAACTGGAGCACCCGGAGGTAACCCACGCAGACATGGGGAGAATGTACAGACTCCATACAGACAGTCACCCGAAGCCGATATTGAACACGGGCCCCCGGCGGTGTGAGGCAGCAATGTTATCCACTGTGCCACCGTGCCGCCCCTGTGAGACTGCAAATCCCAAACTTAACCGGGTGAATGGCTTCCCAAAAGGAAAACCAAATGTGAAACTTCGATTCTGCAAGGACAGAAATAATTTTTTGCAATGTATGATCTGGTACATGTAAGGAACTTAGGGGATGGTTCCGATGAGTCCATGGCATTGTTATGAAAGAAAAAAAACATGACCAGATTCTTACAAGGCAAATTTCAGGCAAAAGCGCTAAACAGAGAAATATCGAAACCAAAAGTAGGAGTACGCCATTCGGCCCCTTGAGCCTGCTCCGCCATTCATTTCGATCATGGCTGATCATCAAATTCAATATCATGATCCCCTGCCCCGCCCTCCCTCCTCCCCCCCTCCCCACCTCCCCTCCCCCCATCAATATACCTTGTCCCCTTCCAGCGCAAGAGCTGCATCTCATTTCTTCTTGAAATCAGACAAAGTTTTGGTCTCAATTACAATCGGTTGTACTGAACTCCACATGCCCACCACCTTCTGGGTGAAGAAAACTCTCCTCACCTTAGCTCTGAAAGTTTTAACCCGTATCCACAGACTATGACACTAGTTCTGGACTCACCCCGCCATTACAGAGATTCTTTCGGACTCAACCCTGTCTAACGCTATTTGAATTTTATAAATTTCTCTGAGATCCCCTCTCACTCTTTTAAATTCAAGGGAATCGTCATATGGCACACCTGTCATAGAGCCATAGAGGTTTACAGAATCGAGACAGGCCCTTGGGCCCAAATTGTCCATGCCGCCATTTCTTAAACCCCTAAGCGAGTCCCAATTGCCCACATTTGGCCCATATCCATCTGTACCCATCTTAGCCATGTAACTTCCTAAACGCTTTTTAAAAGACAAAGTTGTACCTGCCTCTACTACTAACTCAGGCAGCTTATTCCAGACACTCACTACACTCTGTGTCAAAAAAATGTCCATCCGGGCCCTTTTGCATCTCTCCCCTCTCACCTTGAACCTAGTTTTAGACTCCCCTACCTTTGGGAAAAGATATTGACTATCTCGCTGATCTATGCCCCTCATTATGTTATAGACTTCTATTAGATCTCCTCCAAGCCTCCTACACTCCAGAGAGAGAAGTCCCAGTCTATCCAGCCTTTTCTTATAACTGGAAACATCAAGTCTCGTCGCATCCTCGTGAGGCTTTTCTGCACTCTTTCCAGTTTAATAACATACTTTCTAGATTTGGGTGACCAGAAACTGTACACAGTGTTCCAAGTGTGGCCTCACCAATGTCTTGTCCAACTTCAACAATTCGCCCCAACTCCTGTATTCAATGTTCTGACTAATGCATACTCTGTGACTCCGCTGCCACACACACACTCACTCCCTCATTCCCACACACTGTAACACTCACACACCCACTACAGTATAAACTTACACTCTCCAACCGCCCCCCCCCCCCCCGGCCACCAAGTACAAGCTTACCCGTTCACGCACTCTCTCCCTCACTCCCACACACAGCAACACTCACACCCTCACTACAGTATAAATTTACACTCTCCAACTCCCCCTCAAAATGCATACTCATCCGCTCACACATTCGCTCCCTCACTCCCACACACAGCAGCACTCACACCCTCACTACAGTATAAATTTACACTCTCCAACTCTCCCATCAAATTCACACTCACCCGCTCACAAACTCAGTCGCTCTCTTACCCCACACGTAATCACTCACTGTCTGACTCAGACAGATGCACACGAACAATCTAGAGACTCACTCTCTCTTCCAGTTACAGTCACAGTCAAGCTTTCTCTGCAATACATTCACTTCCTCAATGCAACACAACCACAAACCGAATCTCTCATTCCCACACACAGATACAGACTAACCACCTCACTCACTTACATAGATACACTCAAACAAGCACAGACAAAACACCAAGTCTATATCCCTCTCACACTCATGCATGCACTCCCAATTTCACATGCAAGCCAACATTCACAAACACACACAAACACTATCTTTGTCTTTTCCCACGCTCACAGACACACAGACACATTTCTCTCTTGCACACCTTTCTCTCACACGTACAATCACACTCAATTTCACATTCCCACAATCTCTCACCCACACTCGCACATGTCCTGTCTCTGGCCTTTCTGACACAACACAGACACATACACACACACATGCACGCACACAGGCAGAGTTTATTTTCTTTTGTTCAGGTGCAATATTCCCAGGCAACAGTGAATGGAGCAGTAACGCTGAACATTAAAATAACTTTTTAAATAAAGTGTTTACTTTGTTCTATGTCCAGTGTCTATGTGACTGTGTATTTCACTTGCTTGCAACTAACCTATTTACTGGTTTGATACTAACACGTGGAACATGTGGTGTCTCCAAATGTGTCACCTGCTAGTTAGTGGCCATGGCAACAGCAGAACTATTTGTCATTATTTTCGACGTGATAATGAAGCAGATTCTGCATGTTTACCTTTCTTTTACATTTTTTATTATTTGCTGCATTCTCTCAAAGTGTGCAATATCCACAGTACAATTCTTCACACAGCCACGGACTGTTCTGTCTGGTTCACCGTGACTTTCACCTTTGATAGATTTGTGGCCAGATGTTGCGGAAAGCTGAGAAGTAAATACTGCACCGTGAAATCGGCAGCGGTGGCTCTGGGAACAGTAACTGGGTTGGGCTGTTTAAAAAACATGTTCTGGTGTTTTACGTTCACAGGTTCATATGCGTTTATAAAAAGACTATGGCTTTGTCGACTTACAGGCGGCTTTATAAGCTCCCCAATGTGGGCATCAATCGAATTGCTGCAATATATTTTAACGGCTTGTATTCCATTTATCCTGATTATAATGCTCAATACCTTCACCGTCAGAAACATTTTAGTGACCAGCAGAGCCCGCATGAGACTCCATGCTCAGAGCATTGAGAAGACTCACCTCGACCCAAAAATGGAGAATAGGAGGAAATCCAACATTTTACTGTTTGCGATATCAGCGAATTGTATTCTGTTATGGGCATTGTTGGTGTTGGTGTTTTCTTCGATACAGACACGCATGACATTTCTCCCGATTACGGATATTGCTGTGGGCTATTTTATCATAAAATTGGGCATCATGCTTCAACTTCTTACTTGCTGCACAAACACTTGCATCTATGCAATAACACAGACAAAGTTCAGGCAGCAGGTGAAAACTATGCTAATATATCCCTTCAGTAGAATTGTGAAATCTATCCAATGATTCAAATAGATGAATAATTGAAATTTCCCATGAAGTCAAGATCTACTTTTACTTGTAAATGGACCAATTCTTTTAAGTTGGAGACAGCGGGTGGTTGGTTCATGTCACTGTCCATGTGCAGCAACTGTCCCTGAACTAATAGAACATGTGGTGCATCTTAATCTAGGATAGGAAATGTTGGCTGGGGGGCGGGGGGGGCGGGGGGGGCGGGGGGAGATGGTAAGGGAATGAGAGCGGGGGGTGGGGGGGGGGGGAGTGGGGTGCAGAGCCTGTCATTATGGCAACAGAACTGGCTGAAGAATATCTCTGTTGCAGTAGAGATGGAATGCAGGCAAAATGATGGTCGCAGAGCAGGGCGGAGGATTGCTGCTAATCAAACAAAGCATGGAAGGTGCCAGCACTGTGCTGGCAGAGCATGGGTCAGAGCGCTATGTGTTTTCACAGAGCAGGGATGGGACCTATAACTAGGGTAACACATTGATGAGCATCTGTTTTGGGGCACAATTGTAATGATGTTAATCTCTTCGTAACACAATACAAATTGTGCTGCCATTGTGGTGAAACGTGCAGCTGTGGGATTTCTCTTTAGTTGCAGCGATGTGGTGTGGCAGTTTTCAGCGAGAATTGGAGGATCTGTTTATGTTGGTATGCGTTAACAATATTTCAGTGTCTATGTTAGATTTTCTGCCTCTTAGATTCAGGACCCCCATTAGTTTCTGGGTCTTTGTCAGTATAAAGGTATCTTTCAGTTGCAGCAACATGAATTGCAGTCTCACTGAAAAGCCCCCATTCCAGACCCCTCCCCCTTCAATCACTGCAAATCACAAACACTTTTAGAACAGTACAATTGCATCTAATGGGAACTCTCTGCTTGGACATTGTCATGTGATTGTACATTAAAGCAATGTAAATGCCATGCAGCTTACAGCTTCAGCTATGTCATTGGGAAGCTGCAGCTAAGCTGTGGCAGTCGGGTGATAGGGTTCTTTTCCTTTGGGCTTTCAGTTACGTTTTTGGAAGCAGTTTATCTGCAAGCTAAGAAGCAGACTGATTTTCTCCCTGTTTTTTTTTCTCTTTGTTTGGTTCTGCCTTAAAGGATCTGTGTTTTGGGAAAATCGATCCGACTACAACCTCTTCTGACTTTCTTCACAAGGAAAACGTGGCAAATAGGAACAGGAGGAGACCATTCAGCCGATCACAGGCCTGCACCGACAACAGTCCCACCTTATCCCGTAACACCTCACACTTACCCTGCTGATCCCCCCGAAACTAGGGTCAATTTGTCATGGCCAATTCACCTAACCCTCACATCTTTTGACTGTGGGAGGGAACCGGAGCACCCGGAGGAAACCACGACCAGCCATGATCACAATGGATGGCACAATGGATCACAATGGATCACAGGCTTTGAATTGAGGCCTAGTCACATCAGCCTTGAATTGAGGACTTGTGACATACAACTGGAATTGAGGCCTAGTCACACAGGCCTTGAATTGAGGCTTAGTAACGCAGGCCTTGAATTGAGGCCAAGTAACACACAACTTCAATTGAAGCCTGGTCATACAGGCCTTAAACTGAGGTCTAATACGCAGGTCTTGTACTGAGGTCTAGTCACACAGAACTTGTATTGAGGCCTAGTCACACAGAAATTGAATTAAGAACAAGTCACAAAGGCCTTGAATTGAGGCCTAGTCACACTGGCCTTGGATTGAGGCCTTGTATGAGGCCTTGTAACATAGGCCTTGAATTGATGCCTGGCCACACAGGCTTTGAATTGAGGCCCAGTCAGAAAGGCTGCATTATACCTCAGGTACAAAGAACAAGTCCCTTTCCCACTGCCCTCCCCCCCACAGCTCACCCACCCCCAGTGAAACTGAACAATCCTTTCCATCCACAAATCCCACCACCCTGTCTAAAAACACAAGCAGTCCTCTGCCTTTCCCCAGGCTCAGGAATGTGAATTTCAGCTCCCTCTCCCTCCCGAGTACTTCGCAGTGAGAGAGGCAGACTGAGAATGTTATAAAGAGAAACTCAGTAAAAGTAGATTGAAGCGCTGCCCTGAGCTCTCACACAGCACCGTGACATTACTGAGAGTAAAACACAGGCACTGTCCAATTGGCCAATTAAACCGGGTCCCAATCGCAGCCTTTTTCATTCCAGGCCCTTGTAAGAACTCGATCAAAATGTCCTCTCTACAGCTCTGTATCACCCTGTTCCTATCTATATCCCACCCTCATTTCCCTGAGTCTTTTATGTTTAAAATATAGACACTGTTGTAGTGTGAGGAATATGGGGCGGGGTTAAGGGGGCACAGAGTATGAGTGCACAGCAAGATCCCACACAGTCTGAACATGTCCAGATACAAAGTGATATTTAAGTGAGGATTGAGGTGAAGTCAGTGGGCAATGAGGGACCACACCTCTCCCTCTCTCTCCCTCCCTGCCTCTTCCTTCCAGCCCTCCCCAGTTAAAATAAGGGGACATCACTCCAGGTTTGGTGCTGTTTGTACATTTGACATGAACAGGGAACCTTCCACTTCTAGCACAGTCACTCCTCTCTGTTTCTCTCTCTGATTCCCTCTCTCTTTTACCTCCACCATCTCTGTCCCTATCCATCCCCCTCCTCTCTCTCTCTCTCTCTCCTGCACTTGATGATCTATCTCTGTTCTCTCTCGCTCTGCCTGTTTATCTCCCGCTATCTCTGTACGTACCCATCGCCCTCCTCTCTCTCTCTCTCGCCTGCTCTGGCTCTGGATAATCTCTCTCTCTCTCTCTGACGATGAATCTGGATTGAAATGCTCTCTGAAAGGTTTCTGTCTGACCATTTTAAATCATGTCACCCTGTGACCACTGTTTGTGTTGATCACTGATTCACATTGAGAAATGAGGCTGGGGGCAGTGGTGGGAGATGGAAGCAATCACAATCAGTTGTCAGTACACTGAACTTGGGGAGCAGAACCACAGTCTCCCAGCAGGATAGGCTGCAGGGAAAATACACACAGCAAGATCCCACAAGCAAACTGCTCTGTTACCCTCCCGTCCCCCCGCCCCTCACTGTTACCCTCCATTTCCCATTTCTCTCTCTGATAACTCACAATCAAAGGAGAACGATGGGAGACAGAGAGAGAGAGAGAGCAGGAAAACCCACAGTCACATCCTGAATTAAATGAATTATTTTGTTTTTAACCATCGAGTTCTCCCACTTCAGCACTGACACTGTTCGGGAATGAAGCAAATACAAAAGGACATTCTGAGGGCCCTCTGAGATTAGGCCTTGAATTGAGGCCTAGTCACAGAGGCTGCATTAAACCTCAGGGACAAAGAACAGTTTTCTCCCCCCTCCCCCAGTGAACCAGAACAATCCTCTCCAGCCCCGAAACTGCCCCAGACACGACTGGAAGGAGTGAGAAGGAAAAGGGAGCCAGTGATCCCCAGACCCTGCCCCTTCCACCCTCCCCCCACCCTGCCCCTTCCACCCTCCTCCCACCATTAAAACAACAAATCACATTGGGATTTTCTCTGACATTTATACAAGATGCAACACAGAAACAAATGGGTGGAGCAGCGGGGAAGGACAATAGGAAAGTGAGTGGAAAAGGGACCCACATCTTTCTCCCTCGCCCTGTCTCCTTCCTGTTCACTCCCCTTCCATCTCTCCCATTCTTTCTCCCTCTCCCTCTCCTAACCTCTCCCTCTCCTAACCTCTCCCTCCTCCTCCAACTCATTCTCTCCCCTCTCTCTCAAAACCCTTCAATCTCTCTCCCTTCACTCGCTCCACTTCACACTCTCTCCCCCCTCACAATGGCTCTCCCTCACCTTCACTCTCTCTCCCCTTCAATCTCTCCCCCTCACACACTCTCCCCCTCTCCCACCCTCACTCTCTCTATCACCCCTCAATCTGTGCCCTTCACAATCTCTCAATGCCCTCACTCTCTCACTCCCTTCACTGTGCCCTTCACTCCCCTCACTCTCTCACTCCCCCTCACTCACTGTCCACCTACTCTCCCCACTCTCCCTCACCCGCTCCCACTCTCCCTCCCCCTCTCTCACTCTCCCTCCCCCTCTCTCACTCTCCCTCCCCCTCTCTCACTCTCCCTCCCCCTCTCTCACTATCCCTCCCCCTCCCTCACTCTTCTTCCCCCTCCCTCACTCTCCCTCACTCTCCCTCGCCCCTCCTCACTCTCCCTCCCCCTCCCTCACTCTCCCTCCACCCCCCCTCACTCTCCCTCCCTCACTCTCCCTCCCCCTCCCTCACTCTCCCTCCCCTCCCTCACTCTCCCTCCCCTCCCTCACTCTCCCTCCCCCCTCCCTCACTCTCCCTCCCCCTCCCTCCTCCCTCACTCTCCCTCCACCGTCCCTCACACTCCCTCCCTCACTCTCCCTCCCCCTCCCTCACTCTCCCTCCCCCTCCCTCACTCTCCCTCCCCCTCCCTCACTCTCCCTCCCCCTCCCTCACTCTCCCTCCCCCTCCCTCCCCCCTCCCTCACTCTCCCTCCCCCTCCCTCCCCCCTCCCTCACTCTCCCTCCCCTCCCTCACTCTCCCTCCCCCCTCCCTCACTCTCCCTCCCCCTCCCTCACTCTCCCTCCCCCCTACCTCACTCTCCCTCCCCCCTCCCTCACTCTCCCTCCCCCCTCCCTCACTCTCCCTCCCCCCTCCCTCACTCTCCCTCCCCCCTCCCTCACTCTCCCTCCCCCCTCCCTCACTCTCCCTCCCCCTCCCTCACTCTCCCTCACTCTCCCTCCCCCTCCCTCACTCTCCCTCCCTCCTCCCTCACTCTCCCTCCCTCCCCCCTCCCTCACTCTCCCTCCCTCCCCCTCCCTCACTCTCCCTCCCCCTCCCTCACTCTCCCTCCCCCCTCCCTCACTCTCCCTCCCCCCTCCCTCACTCTTCCTCCCCCCTCCCTCACTCTCCCTCCCCCTCCCTCACTCTCCCTCCCCCTCCCTCACTCTCCCTCCCCCTCCCTCACTCTCCCTCCCCTCCCTCACTCTCCCTCACTCTCCCTCCCCCTCCCTCACTCTTCCTCCCCCTCCCTCACTCCCCCTCCCTCACTCTCCCTCCCTCACTCTCCCTCCCCCCCCACTCTCCCTCCCCCCTCCCTCACTCTCCCTCCCCCCTCCCTCACTCTCCCTCCCCCCTCCCTCACTCTCCCTCCCCCTCCCTCACTCTCCCTCCCTCACTCTCTCTTCATCTACTTCCGCTCCCCTCACTCTCTGTCCATCACTCTTTCCCCGACACTCTCTCTCCCCCTCGCTCTCTCCTCGACTATCTTTCACCGTCACTATCTCCCCTCATTCTCACTCCCCATTCACCCTCACTCGTGTGGTGATATAAACAGGGCCTAGTTTTAAGGCTGATAAAATTGGATATCCTAAATTAAAGAATTGGGCACATTGAAATCAAACACAGTCAAACCACAGGCAGGCCAATTGTACAATGCACAAATGTGTCTGGGCCTGACCCATCAACCACCCATCAAAGGTCGTTACACTCTACTTGAGACTTAGCAGGAGATCATGGCACCTCATTGAAATGCATCGGTCTATTGTTAGAAGCCCAGATTGGGCCAGACTTTCTGTCACCAAGAGTTCCTGTAGAAACCTTATCTGATAACACGTTAGACGTCAGCAACAGCATGGAGATGGACACCTGCGGGGCGGACCCTGGTGTCCTGTCAGGCAGACATCAAGAAACCCACTGGGTATTGGAACCCCCTCCTGGAACCTCATTGGCCGGAAGCCAGAGAAGTTTCTGGAAAGGCAAGCAGGCTGGGGGATCAAGGGACACACTTGGAGACACACAGGAGTGAAGACTCGATGAGGGAGACGGCCGTGACCATTCCGGAAGACTGACCAGAGAAGGAAGGAAGGAAGAAGCGGCCATCGAGACTCACCTTCGTGACGACGAACCAGAGGGACTCAGAGAATCGGACCTGCAGTTCAACCAAACCATCTTTACGGGTAGTATACTTGAATCTGCTGGGGTATCCTCTTGTTTTATGTGGGTAACTTAAGGGTTAATAGTGTTATTCTTAATAAACTTGTTGAACCTTTACTTGTGTTTGTCCTTTGTCCATCTTGCAAATAAGGACACCTGGGTAAAACCATAGAGGAAGCAAACTGGTCAAAAGTATCTAAGAATTAACAGGTACAACAATGGCACCCCAGATGGGACTTCGATAAGAAGTGATGCGTTGCTCCGAGGTCGAACCTTCAACCCGGTATTCTCCAACACTCCGTCTGAGCCTGAATTAAGAGGGCAGATGCCCCACGTGACGGCCAGTCTTAAGTGAGTGAAGGACTAATACAGATTCAACCAGTAAATTGGGCCATAAACCCGGTGTCTGTAACACAAGGTGGACAAACTGTGTAGTTAGAACTGGAACAGTCTAGGGAATTTGGGTAAATTCTATGGGAGGGAATTTAGTGAAAACCGGACCCCTACCCCGATCCCTTACCTATACTCAAGTGACGAATCCCAAAAGGAAATAATCATGGCCAGTCATGCTGCATGGGAGGACCTCTGGGATTGGGGTTCAAATGTCCAAATCCACCCATGGGTCCGCATTCTGTCACAACTGGCCGTAATAGGGATCCTACTTATGATAGTGTACCAAACCATCCTCACATTTAAGTGCGCCCGATGGAAGACCGCGCGCATACAACAATTGGAAGCGGAGGTAAACACACAAGAGGAAAGGAACCAAATCAATATGATACACATGTGCCAATTGCAGGCTCAATGTGATAAAGCCTACCTAAAGGCACGGCGCGCTGTCCGTGAGAGAGAGGCTGCGCTGCAACAGGTAGAGGAAGTTAAACGTAAATGCAGCGACCTACAGGCTGCAGTAAAAGTTTTGCACCAAGCAGGAAACGTAAATACAGCCCGCACAACAGACCACTCCAAATGCCTGCATGAGATGGAAGATTTCAAAGCACAACTAGCCATAAAAAGGGGTGTAATGTGTGCATACACGACTGAAACAGGGGATAGTGACCCAGGGGTAGAGTGGGGGGATTTTGAAGAGGATGCCTGCCATCATGCAACAGCTAGCGTCACTGGAGACCCCCACCTCCCTTCCCGGTAGTGGAACCAATGGCACCACCTAATCCAGCCCCCATCTGGGGAATCTCAGTCTCAGCTCCGAGTCCTTTTACCACCCCAACAAGCCACAATAACCCACACTCTGTACCCGAGTGCACCGCTGTAACTACATAGTCAGCTGGAACCCTCTCACTATACTTACAGAACACACCCCCATACAACTACTGCTGAACGGCCAAATTAAAGATGGGACGGTTAGTCAAAACCGTATTGCACGGTGGACACTCATGTTACAGGGTCGAGACATTGCGGTCAAACACACCCGGGTCCCCACATTCCTGGCAGACAACCTAACCTACGGTGGGGAGCCCCATGAATGCCAGGTTCCGGCAATAAAAGACCGCAAGGGGCCATTTTTGCCAAAACAAAAGGAGGGAGGATCCAGGGGAATCAGCCAAACCCAGGATCAGGACAGTTTAAAAAAATTTGTAGATGGGTCATCCATGGTGGAAGAGGGAAACAGGAGGACACGATGTGGGATATACGTGGAAGACCAAGAAGGCAAGCCCCTGAGGGAGAGAGCCTTAAAACTTCCAGCACACATGAGTGCACAAGCTGCAGAACTGGCAGCGATAGCATACGTAGTCAGCCATCCTGAGCTGTTCCCCACACCCGCGGACAGACACTCCGATAGTATGTATGTCTGCAACAGTTTAACAGACTCCATGCCCCTATTGGAAACAAGGGGATTCATATCAGCAGATGGGAAACCTCTACCATCAGCCCCACTGTTAAGATTTATTTTCCAAGCTGCCCAAGACCGGGAGTATGGCATAATTAAAGTAAAGGCCCACCACCGCACCTCCCCACTTGGGAACATAAGGGCGGATGAATTAGCCAAACAGGGTGCTAGAGAGGGGGAACTTTGGCAACCAACAGTTACAGAGCGAATTGAAGCTGTGACTGTTGCCGGACCAAGGTTGAAGACCTAAAACAAGCCCAGAGCAGTGACCAGGACCTGAAACAAATTCAGGAAGGGGCAAACCCCGCCTCCTTTGAAAAATGGCGAGACGCAATATTGGTACAGGATGGGCTTGTCCTTAAGGACGGCCTATATGTGGTCCCAACCAGGGACCGTAACCAAATCATTTTCCAAAACCACCATGTCCAGGGCCATCAAGGGGCAGGAACCACAACTGAGCGAATCAAAGGATTGTGTTGGTGGCCAAACCTAGAACAGGATGTGAGGCATTACGTTGATAATTGTATCATCTGTGCACAGAACAATCCTGATAAATATGCCCACAAAGGGGAACTGAGGCATACTCGCCCTGTGGAAGGTCGCTGCACAAATCTCCAGACTGACTATATTGGTCCCCTACTGCCCGGAGTGGGAGGTTACAAATACATCCTGGTCATCGCAGACACTTTTAGTAAATGGGTGGAAGCTTTTCCAAGCCGCACTAACACAGCCAAGGTCATGGCTGACATCCTAGTGCAGCACATATTCACTAGGTGGGGCCTTCCCCGCAGCATCGACTTGGACCAGGGCACTCACTTCACTGCCCAGGTAATGCAACGCGTAATGGGATTGCTGGGGATAAAGCAACAATTCCACATTGCTTCCCACCCCCAATCTAGCGGTGTAGTAGAGAGGATGAACCGTACCCTCAAAGATATGATCCATAAGACCGTTCAGCAGAACAATCACTCCTGGAACAAAGTCCTTCCCTTCATATTAATGATAGTGCGGAATTCCGTATCTAGTTCCACCGGATTAACCCCCATGTCCTCATGACCGAGCGACCTATGTCCATCTTGCAAATAAGGACACCGGGGTAAAACCTTAGAGTAAGCAAACTGGTCAAAAGTATCTGAGATTTAACAGGTACAATCCTTTTCTTCACCGATTCCCGCCGCACTCTCTCTCATCTCATGCTCTTTCGCCGGCACACTCTCCCATCTCTTGCTCTCTCCCCTCACTCTTTCTCCATTCACTCTCATCCCCCTCAGTCTCCCTTCACTCTCTGTCTCCCTCATTCTCTCTTCATCCACTCTCACCCTCCCATCCTCTCCCCTCACTCACCCTTCACCCTCCCTAACCTCACTCTCTCCCCTCACACTATCACCCGTTCAATCTCACCCCCTCATTCTATCCCCCCTCACTCTCTCCCCTTCACTATTCCACTCACTCTATCCCCCCCCCACTATTTCCCCTTCACTCTCCCCCTCACTCTCTCTCCCCTCAACCTCTCTTCCTCTCACTCTCCCTCCCAAAGCTCTCCCCCTCACTCTTCCACTCACCCTCTCTCTTCCTCAGTACCTCCCCCTCATGCCCTCGCACACTCCCCCCTCACTGTCTCCTTCCCACTTAATTCCCCCTCGCCCTCTTTACCCCTTACTCCCTCCCCTTCATTCTCACCCCTCAATTCCTTCCCCTTCACTCTCTCCCCCTCAATTCCTTCCCCTTCGCTCTCTCCCCCTCAGTCTCTGCCCTCACACTCTCCCCTTTACTTTCCCTCCCTTAGCCTCTCTCCCCCACACTCTCTCCCCTCACACATTCCCCTCATTCTGTCCCCTCACTTTCTCCTCCTCAATCCCTTCCCTTCACTCTCTCCCCCTCAGTCTCTGCCCTCACACTCTTCAGCCTCATACTCTTTACTTTCCATCCCTTAGTTTCTCTCCCCCTCACTTTCCCCCTCATTCTCTTCCCCCTCACTATCTTCCCCCAGTCTCTCCCCTCACACTATCCCGCCTCAGACACTCCCCTTTACTCTCTGTCCCCTCAGCCTCTCTCCCCTTATTCTATCTCCCCGTCTCTCGCTTCCCCTCACTTTCTCCTTCTCAATCTCTCTCTCCTCCTCTCTCATTTCTCCTCACCTTCTCTCACTTCCCATCACCCACACCTCCTCAATCTATCTCCCCTCACTCTGTCTCCACTCACTAGCCCTCCACTCTCCCCACTTGCTCTGTCCATCACTCTCTCCCCTCCCTATCTCTCCCTCACTCTCTCTCCACTCGCACTTCACCTACTCTCCCCCACTACCTCTCTCCTCACTCTATCTACCCTCACATCCTCCCCCTCACAATCACTCCCCTCACCCTCTCTACCCCCTCACAATCACTCCCCTCACCCTCTCTACCCCTCACAATATCTCCATCTCACTATTCCCCTAAATATCTTTCCCCCCTCTCTCTCCCCTACACCCTCCCACTCACCATCTTCCCCTCACCCTCTCACCCCTCAATCTACCTCTCATTTTCTTCTCCCTCGTCCCCTCACTCCCTCCCCCACTTTCTTCCCCCTCAATTATCCCTCACTCCCGCCCCTTGACTCTCCCCTCACTATCTCCACTCAACCTCTCTCCACCTTACTTTCTTCCCCTCACTCACCCCCCCTCACTCTCTCCCCTTGAGTCTCCTCTCACTCTCACTTCACCCTTTCTCCACCTCACTCCTTCCCCCTCACTCTCTCATCCCTCACTTTAGAACCATAGAAAATTACAGCTCAGAAACAGGCCTTTTGGCCCTTCTTGTCTGTGCCGAACCATTTTATGCCTCGTCCCACTGACCTGCACTTGGACCATATCCCTCCACACCCCTCTCATCCATGAACCCGTCCAAGTTTTTCTTAAATGTTAAAAGTGACCCCGCATTTACCACTTTATCCGGCAGCTCATTCCACACTCCCACCACTCTCTGCGTGAAGAAGCCCCCCCTAATATTTCCTTTAAACTTTTCTCCTTTCACCCTTAGCCCATGCCCTCTGGTTTTTTTCTCCCCAACCTCAGCGGAAAAAGCCTGCTTGCATTCACTCTATCTATACCCATCAGAATCTTATACACCTCGATCAAATCTCCCCTCAATCTTGTACGCTCCAGGGAACATCTCCAGGAAGTGCAGTGTGTAAAAAGCTGAAGATGTTTCCATTTCACATCTTCCTGCTTTGGGGAAATGGGAGTTATCTTTGCATTTACAAGGATATGGGGAGGGAGATGTTTGAATGGACATTCAGCTTTTTGGGTGATTAAAGTGGTAACTTTGTTTCCAGAAGCTGTTTACAGTGATTGTCCCGAGAGATTGTATTGTTTCAGTGATGTCGACGTCTCCAATACTTCAGACAGACGAAGGAAACAATATACAAAAGGAAAGATTGGGGGAATCACTACATTGAAGGTGTGAGGCCTCATCACTCTCTGTCTGGTTTTGTTCTGAAATCTTTACATTTTTAAACACTGAAACCTCTTGCCCTTGTTGGGAATATCACTGCGGTTTGAGAAAAGCAAACACTGATCCCACACTAAACACCGCCCCCCCCCCCAACACAGGATTGAGCAGAGAGTGTGAAATGTGACTGGTGTCAGAGTGGATTGTCAAACAGAAGGGATTTGAAAAATCTCTAAATGATTCATTGATTAAAAAGTCTAACATTAATGTCCCACATCATAAACATCTGCTTCATTATTGTATCTTTCTTTTACAGATCAAGTGATGGGTTGAATTTTGGACGTTGTAGATTTCCCTCAGCTGATTATTAAGATTCCTGATTGACACAAATACAATATCTGCTGTCGGTAATGCAGTGAAATGTCATTGAAGTGTGAGTTGTGAGGAGGATGTAGACTCTTCAAGGGGATGTGGGAGAGGCTGAATTAGTGGTGAAACCACAGACGGAGTGTTGTGGACAGTTTTATCCTCTTACCTAAGGAAAGACATTCTTGTCCGAGAGGGACTTCAATGACATTTCACTGCATCAATTCCTGGGATGGAGGGATTGTCCTCTGAGGAAAGAAAATTGACTTTTACTTTATGCACTTGAGACGCATGAGAGGTGACCTCATTCAAACTTGGACAATTCTTACAGGGCTCAGCAGGGTCGAGTCATAGAGGTTTACAGCATGGAAACGCGCTTTGGCCCAACTTGTCCATGCCGCCCAGTTTTTACCATTAACATAGAACATAGAAAGCCACAGCACAAACAGGCCCTTCGGCCCACAAGTTGCGCTGATCATATCCCTACCTCTCGGCCTATCTATAGCCCTCAATCCCATTAAATCCCATGTACTCATCCAGAAGTCTCTTAAAAGACCCCAACGAGTTTGCCTCCACCACCACCGACGTCAGCCGATTCCACTCACCCACCACCCTCTGAGTGAAAAACTTACCCCTGACATCTCCTCTGTACCTACCCCCCAGCACCTTAAACCTGTGTCCTCTCGTAGCAACCATTTCAGCCCTTGGAAATAGCCTCTGAGAGTCTACCCTATTCAGACCTCTCAACATCTTGTAAACCTCTATCAGGTCACCTCTCATCCTTCATCTCTCCAGTGAGAAGAGACCAAGCTCCCTCAACCTATCCTCAGAAGGCATGCCCCCCAATCCAGGCAACATCCTTGTAAATCTCCTCTGCACCCTTTCAATGGCTTCAACATCTTTCCTGTAATGAGGTGACCAGAACTGCGCGCAGTACTCCAAGTGGGGTCTAACCAGGGTCCTATAAAGCTGCAACGTTATCTCCCGACTCCTAAACTCAATCCCTCGATTAATGAAGGCTAGTACGCCGTACGCCTTCTTAAGCTAATCACAATTGCCTGTGTTTCGCCCATATCCCTCTATACCAATCTTACCCATGTAACTGTCTCAATGCTTTTTAAAACTTAAAATTGTACCCGCCCCTACTACTGCCCCTGGCAGCTCATTCCAGACACTCACCACCCTCTGTGTGAAAAGAATTGCCCTCTGGATCCTTTTGTATCTCTCCCCTCTCACCTTAAACCTATGCCCTCTAGTTTTAGACTCCCCTACCTTTGGGAGAAGATATTGACTATCTAGCTGATCTATGCCCCTCATTATTTTATAGACCTCTATAAAATCAGCCCTCAGTCTTATACGCTACAGGGAAAAAAGTCCCAGTCTGTGCAACCTCTCCTTAAAACCCAAACCATCATGTCCCGGTAGCATCCAAGTAAATCTTTTTTGCACTCTTTCTAGTTTAATAATATCCATTCTAAAATAGGGTGACCAGAACTGTACACAGTATCCCAAGCGTGGCCTTAACAATATCTTGTACAACTTCAACAAGACGTCCCAACTCCTGTATTCAATGTTCTGACCAATGAAACCAAGCATGCTGAATGCCTTCTTCACCACTCTGTCCAGCTGTGACTCCACTGTCAAGAAGCTATGAACCTGTACCCCGAGATCTCTTTGTTCTATAACTCTCCCCAACCCCCAAACATTAGCTGAGTAGATACAGGAAGGATGTTTCCCCCGGCTGGGGGGCGGGAGGGGTGGGGGTGTCTAGAACCATGGCATAATCGCAGATGCAGCAAGACATCTCTGCTTTTATATTCTATCCCCCTTGCGATATAGGCCAACATCCCGTTTGCCTTCTTGATCACCTGTTGCACCTGCAGACTGGGCTTTTGCGTCTCATGCACAAGGACCCCCAGGTCCCTTTGCACAGCAGCAAAGGGACCCCCAGGTCCCTTTGCACAGCAGCATGTTGTAATTTCTTTCCATTTAGATAATAATCCAATTTGCTATTATTTCCTCCAAAGTGAATAACCTCGTATTTGTCAACGTTATACTCCATCTGCCAGATCCTCGCCCACTCACTCAGCCTGTCCAAATCTCTCTGCAGACCTTCTACGCCCTCCACACGATTCACTTTTCCACTTATCTTTGTGTCGTCTGCAAACTTTGTTACCCGACACTCAGCCCCCTCCTCCAGATCGTCCATATAAATGGTAAAAAGTTGAGGCCCCAGTACCGATCCCTGCGGCACGCCACTAGTTACCATCCGCCAACCAGAAAAGCACCCATTTATTCCGACTCTCTGCTTTCTGTGAGGAGGAATTTCTTCCCTCAGAGTCATAGAGTGGTACAGTGAAGAAAAGGCCCTTCGACCCATTGAGTCTGCACCAACAGTAACTACCACTAAAGTTGTGCTAATCCAATTTTCCATCTCTTGTACCATATCTTTGAATGTTGTGATGTTTCATAAGAACATAAGAAATAGGAGCAGGAGTAGGCCATCTAGCCCCTCGAGCCTGCCCGGCCATTCAATAAGATCATGGCTGATCTGAGTGAATGTGTAATGTTTCAAGTGCTCATCCAAATGCTTTTGAAAGGTTGTAAGGTTTCCGACCTCCACTGCCTTCCCAGGCAGTACATTCCTGATTCCCATCACCCTCTGAGTGAATGTTTTTCTCAACTCTCCTCTGAATCTCCTGCCCTTTGCCCTAAAACTATGTCCCCTCATGATTGACCCCTCAACCAGGATTTTACTGTAATCAGTGGAGCAGCAATGTTTATAGATTGAAATGTTCACACTGTCACTGTCAGTCCCCGTCTGGATCCCTGCAGCGACTCCAGCTGTCTCTTTCCATTTGGACTGAATCGATTCCTCTCCAGCCTGAAACAGATTAAAGATGAAACAGGAAATAAACAGATTGAACAACAGAGTAAATAACAGGAGACTGGAGTTAATGGGACAAATCTTCTGGTCTCTGGATCACCAGAGATACACAACTTAAGATGAGCATCAGGACCCTGTGGATGTCCTGACGCACTGATCTACCTGGGAATTGTCCCAGAGGTATTAACTACTATTGGGGAACTCCCCTGCTGCAGTTAGAGTCAGATACTTGGGACAGATCCACAAAGTTTACCTGGATAGTTACTCAGGTAATGTTAGACAGCTCACCACCTGGGCTAATACCTGAATAGCACACCCGAGTCCCCCAATCACTTCCCACTGATCCCCAAACAACACCTCCCACAATCTAATTAGACCCACTCATACAGTCATAGAGGGTTTACAGCATGGAAACAGGCCCTTCGGCCCAACTTGTCCATGCTACCCGTTTTTTTAAAAACCCCGAAACTAATCCCAATTACCCGCATTTGGCCTATATCCATCTATACCCATCGTACCCATGTAACTAGCTAAATGCTTTTTGAAAGATAAAATTGTACCCGCCTCTACTACTGCCTCTGGCAGCTTGTTCCAGACACTCACTACCCTCTGTGTGAAAGAATTGTCCCTCTGGACACTTTTGTATCTCTCCCCTCTCACCTTAAACCTTTGCCCTCTAGTTTTAGACTCCCCTACCTTTGGGAAAAGATATCAAACAACTAGCTGATCTCAGCCCCTCATTATTTTATCGACCTCAAAAGGTCACCCCTCAGCCTCCTACGCTCCAAGGAAAAAAGTCCCAGTCTATCCAGCCTCTACTTATAACTCAATCCATGAAGTCCCAATAGCATCTCAGTAAATCTTTTCTGCACTCTTTCTAGTTGAATAATATCCTTTCTATAATAGGGTGACCAGAATTGCACACACAGTATTCCAAGTGCACCATTTTGTATCTCTCCCCTCTCATTTCATACATTAACAGTCACAGTCAGAGCATCTAATCAGTGTCCATGGACACTTCAACTGCACTGCCCTCATCTCCCTTCTTGGTTACCCCTTCAAAAAACTCAATCAAATTTGTGAACATGATTTTCCACTCGCAAAGCCATGCTGACCTTCCCGAATCAGTTCTTGCATCTCTAAATGCCTGCAGATCCTGTCTCTCAAAATGCCTTCCAAAAATTTACCCACCACAGATGTGAGGCTCACTGGCCTGTAGTTCCCAGGCTTTTCCCTGCAGCCCTTTTTAAACAAAGGCACATTTGCCACTCTCCAATCTTCAGGCAGCTCACCCGTGACTATCGATGATTTAAATATCTCGGCTAGGGGACCCGCAATTTCCCCCCTAGCCTCCCACAACGTTCTGGGATATATCTCATCAGGTCCCACAGATTTATCGACTTTGATGCGCTTTGAAACTTCCAGCACCTCCTTCTCTGTAATATGTACACTCAAGACATCAATATGTATTTCCCTAAGTTCCCTAACATCCATGCTTTTCTCAACAGTAAATACTGATGAGAAATATTCATTTAGGATCTCACCCATCTCTTGTGGATCCGCACATAGATTAACTTGTTGATCCGTAAGAGGCCCTACCCTCTCCCTTGTTACTCTTTTGCCCTTTATGTATTTGTAGAAGCTGTTTGGATTCTCCTTTGCCTTATCTGGCAAAACAATTCTGTGTCCCCTCTTTGCCCTCCTGATTTCTCTCTGAACTCTACTCTTCAAGAGATTCACTTGATCCCAGCTGCCTATGCACGTCATGTGCCTCTTTATTCCTCTTGACCAGGGCCTCAGTATCCCGAGTCATCCAGGGTTCCCGACTTCTGCCAGCCTTTCCCTTCACTCTAAGAGGAATGTGTTTACCCTGAACCCTGGTTAACACACTTTTGAAAGCATGCCACTTACCAGACGTCCCTCTTCCTTCCCACAGACTCCCCCAATTAACTTTTGTAAGTTCCTGCCTGATACCATCAAAATTGGCCCTGTCCCAGTTTAGAATATTAACTTTTGGGACAGACCTATCATTCTCCATAGATATCTTAAAACTAATAGAATTATGGTCACTGGTCCCAAAGTAATCCCTCACTCACACTTCTGTCACCTGCCCTTCCTTATTTCCCAAGAGGAGGTCAAGTTTTGCCCCCTCTCTAGTCGGGCCATCCACATACTGAATGAGAAATTCCTCCAGAATACACTCAACAAATTTCTCTCCATCCAACGCTCTAATACTATGGCTGTCCCAGTCAATGTTGGCAAAATTAAAATCTCCGACTATTACCACCCTATTTTTCTTGGAGCTATCTGTCATCTCCTTACATATTTGCTCCTCAATTTCCCGCTGACTATTTGGGGGTCTACAGTACAACCCTATCAAAGTGATTTCCCCCTTCTCATTTCTCAGTTCTACCCATAGAGACTCAGTGGCCGAACCCTCAGATATATCCCCTCTCAGTAAGGCCGAACCCTCGGATATATCCCCTCTCAGTAAGGCCGAACCCTCGGATATATCCCCTCTCAGTAAGGCCGAACCCTCGGATATATCCCCTCTCAGTAAGGCCGAACCCTCGGATATATCCCCTCTCAGTAAGGCCGAACCCTCGGATATATCCCCTCTCAGTAAGGCCGAACCCTCGGATATATCCCCTCTCAGTAAGGCCGAACCCTCGGATATATCCCCTCTCAGTAAGGCCGAACCCTCGGATATATCCCCTCTCAGCACGGCCGAACCCTCGGATATATCCCCTCTCAGTAAGGCCGAACCCTCGGATATATCCCCTCTCAGTAAGGCCGAACCCTCGGATATATCCCCTCTCAGTAAGGCCGAACCCTCGGATATATCCCCTCTCAGTAAGGCCGAACCCTCGGATATATCCCCTCTCAGTAAGGCCGAACCCTCGGATATATCCCCTCTCAGTAAGGCCGAACCCTCGGATATATCCCCTCTCAGTAAGGCCGAACCCTCGGATATATCCCCTCTCAGTAAGGCCGAACCCTCGGATATATCCCCTCTCAGTACGGCCGTGATGCTTTCCCTGATCAAAAGTGCAACTCCCCCTCCTCTCTTACATCCTGTTCTATCTTTCCTATAGCATCTGTACCCTGGAACATTAAGCTGCCAGTCCTGTCCCTCCCCTAGCCATGTTTCAGTAATTGCTATAATATCCCAGTCCCATGTACCCATCAATGCCCTGAGTTCATCTGCCTTGCCCGTCAGGCCTCTTGCATTGAAATAAATGCAGTTTAATCTGGACTTCCCTTGCTCTGTCTTGCTTCTGTCTGATGTGTCTGGTACTAGGATTACTGACACTGCCTTTACTAATTAATGTGCTCTCTTTAACTTCCGTGCTGTCCTCAAACTTCTCTTCTGTCTCCCAACTGCTTTGGATCCCACCCCCCTGCCAAACTAGTTTAATCTCTCCCGAGCTGCTCGAGCAAATCTCCCCGCCAGGATGTTAGTCCCCCTCCAGTTCAAATGTAACCCATCCCTCTTGAACGGATCAGCCCTTCCCCAGAAAAGATCCCAATGATCCAAAAATCTAAATCCCTGCCCCCTGCACCAGCTCTCAAGCCAGTCATTCATTTGCCTAATCCTCAGAGAAGCAATAGCGCCATCTCGTGACAGGCAACTATAATGACACCTTAGTTGAAAATAGCACCCAGATATGCCAGAAATTAACGTGACAAAGGGGACATGAATGCCAGATCCAGAATTTTTATTACAGGTACAAGACTGATGTCCAGTGCAATTGCTAATGGGTTCTGAAGCCTTATTAGGAAAATAAAGCCAACCAGGATCAGCTGATAGTGAAGTGATGAATTTGGATAATATTTACACAAAAGAAATGCTGGAGCTGTGTAGAGTAGAGGGATAATCTAAAATTGACCATTTATAAAGGGAAAAAGATAGGGGGAAACTTAGACAAAAGGTTCATAATTAAAGAACGAGCTCTGATCAAAAATCAAAAAAATAATTAAAAGGTATATTGCAAAATGTGAGCAATAAACCAAGGGAATTAATTTTACATGAAATTCTAGACTCTAACATTTAAAAAGTCTGATTATAAACTAGATAAGAATCAGATACAATACATGCAGTCGAGAGAGAAAATTTGCCACCTCTGCACAATTTTTCCAAAGGTGGCTTCTCAGGGATGAAAGCCACCCACCTAGTAGTGGTGGTCAGTCAATAAGGGTGATTAAGCCGGTACAGAGAAATTACATTCCCATGACTTCCCATTCAGTCCAATCCAGTTCAGTTTGTTGGAATGCAGTGTGGGAGCCTCTGAGGGAGTTTGGCTCTGGGGGGGGGGGGTTCACTTTTCTCTCATTCAATCTCTCCTGTCTTCCACCCTCTCACAGACCTTCCTTTCGTCCTTGTCCCACAAGCCCCTTTCTCCAAACCTGTTACATTCCTAACTTTCCCCAGTTCACAGGAAAGGTCACAGACCTGACTTTGCCAAACTCTCTTTCTGTATTTCTCTGTTAGTGTGTTTATGTGTGTGTCTCTCTGTCTCTATCTCTCTGTGTATCTGTGTGTCTCTCTGTCTCTGTACTTCTCTGGATCTGTGTCTCTCTCTCTGCCTCTGTGTGTATATCTCTCTATGTATCTGTGTGTGTCTCTCTGTCTCTGTCTCTGTGTTTCTCTGTCTCTGTGTGTCTCGATGCTAAGGGCCTAGTATTTCAGGCTCTGACCTGAACCCACAATCTCTCTGACTCTGAGCGAAGATGACTCCATTGAAGGTGTGAGGCCTCATCACTTTCTGTCTGGTTTAGTTTTGTAATGTTTACATGTTTAAACACTGAAACCTCTTGCCCTTGATAAGTTGGGAATATCACTGCGGTTTGAGAAAAGCAAACACTGATCCCGCACTGAACACCCCCCAACACAGGACTGAGCAGAGTGTGTGAAATGTGACTGGTGCGAATGTGGATTGTCTTTTAATAGTCGGTGAGAAACACTTCATTTTCAAATCTTTACCCTGCTTCTGTAGCGTCTCAGATTCCACCTAATCTGCACATCTTTGGACTGTGGAAGGAAACCGGGGCACCCGGAGGAAACCCATGCAGACACAGGGAGAATGTGCAAACTCAACTCCCAACCGAGAATTGAATCCTGGTGCTGTGAGGCAGCAGTGCTAAACACTGTCCACCATGTCGCCCTATCCCATGTATTGGGACACGGTGAAAAGTATTGTTTCTTGCACGCTACACAGACAAAACATACTGTTCATAGAGTTCATTCGGGAGAAGGAGAGGAGAGCGTGCAGAATGCAGTTTGCAGTTACCGATAGGGTATAGAGAAAGATCAACTTAATGTATGGTAGGTCCACTCAAAAATTAACATTCTGACCAAACACTAAAGCTTTCCACAAAACAAGGCTCACAAATTCAACACCACTTTCCTTTGTCCCCTCTCCCATCATGCTGTGTTCGGAGTCTCTGATCGATGCTCAGGGCCTAGTATTTGAGGCTCTGAGCTGAAGCCACAATCTGTCTGATTCTGAGGGAAGATTACTGCCACTCAGATACAGCTGGCTGCAGTATCCCCTTGAAATATATCTGTTGTGTAAAGAGTCACATGTTTTTTTCCCTGTGTCTGCTGTCCTTAAAGAACTATTGAATAATCTAAACATCTGCATTAATTATCACAGAACAAGGCCAACATGGGGGAATCGAGTATCAGGTTTAAAAGTTTGTTTATTAGTGTCACAAGTAGGGTTACATTAACACTGCAATGAAGTTACTGTGGAAAATCCGTAGTCGCCATGCTCTGGCGCCTGTTTGGGCAACTTAGGGAGAATTTAGCATGGCTGATACACCTAACCAGCGCGTCTTTCGAACTGTGGGAGGAAACCGCAGCACCCGGTGGAAACCCACGCAGACATGGGGAGAATGTACAAACTCCACACTGACAGTGACCCAAGCCAGGAATCAAACCCGGGTCCCTGGCGCTGTGAGGCAGCAGCGCTAACCACTGTGCCGCCCCTCATCGAAACATTGTGCAGTTGTGGAATGCACAGGATAGGAGGGATGTGATAGCACTGGAAAAGGTGCAGAGGAGATTCACCAGGATGTTGCCTGGCCTGGAGAGTTTTAGTTCATAGAATCATAGAACCCCGACAGTCCAGAATGAGGCCATTCGACCCATCAAATCTGCACGGACTCTTACCCAGGCTTACCCCGTAAGTTCCCGCTAATCCCCCTAACCTATACATCGTGGGACCCTCAGGGCAATTTTGCATGGACAATGCACCCGGAGGAAACCCACGCAGACATGGGGAGAATGTGCAAACTCCACACAGACAGTAACCCGAGGCCGGAATTGAACCCGGGTCCCTGGCGCTGTGAGGCAGCAGTGCTAACCACTGTGCTACCGTGCCGCCACTCGAACTGAAGAGAGATTTTATAGACTGAGGGTGTGATCTTACCACCTGTTGACGCCACACTCCCGCTCAGCGAGGTCGGAGAATCTGGTGACCAGCCAAATCTCCTTTCACTGCAGTGGGATGGGAAACTCCTGCCGGCCTGAACGGTGATAAGAATCCACCCTGGGGTTGTTTTCCGTGGAGCAGAGGAGGCTGAGGGGGAACATGATGGACGTGGATAAGATTATGAGGGACATCGATAGAGTAGACGGGAAGAAAGCTTTCCCCTTGGTGGTGGGATCAATGACCAGGGGGTATAGATTTAGGGTAAGGGGCAGGAGGTTTACAGGGGATGTGAGGAAAACCTTTTTCACCCAGAGGGTGGTGGGAGTCTGGAACTCTCTGCCTGAAAGGGTGGTGGAGGCAGAGACCCTCAGAACGTTTAAGAAGTGCTTAGCTATGCATTTGCAATGCCAAGGCTTACCAGGCCGTGAGCCAAGTTGGGTGATTTGTCTTTGACCGGCACAGATGCAATGGGCCGAAGGGCCTTTTCTGTTCTCTCGACCTCCATTGCTAAAACACAACCTCACTGACCCAGCTTCTGCTCATCCATCCAAACCTCTCCCTCCACAGCTCGGGGACAAATCCTGCGGCGCAATCTTCCTTTGAAGTGGCTTTGGACATTTCATTCTCCATGAGGACTTGTCCGGACAGTGGCTGCTGTTGTGTTTGTCTCAGTGTCAGCTCAGAAACATGGACAACATGTTAGAAATGGCCGTCTCCCAGTGAGTGTGAGGACAGGGCAGGCTTTGAGCGAGGCCTGGGCCTCTCCCTGAAGGACACAGGGCCACCATTGTGCTTTTTGCTGACAAACAGAAAGCTTTCACCGCTCTCTCTCTCTCTCTCTCTCGTGTCTCATCTCACTCACATTCTGCCCCTTCCATTCACTCTGTGCTGCTTTCTGGAGGAAGCTGCCAGCTTTATCCGCCACAGAGCATCTGCCAACAAGAACATCAGATGAAACCTTCCATTCCCCAAGTCCCTCTTTCCTCTCTGCTCCTCGCTGTCTTTCCGGAGGAAATGGGATGGGAAGCTGATGGGAAAAGATTTGCAGGGCCCCAGGGACAAGGTGGAGCAGTGGGACTGGCTCGATTGCTCTAGCAGAGAGTCGACACCAGCTGAATGGGCTGAATGGCCTCCTTCATTCTGTGGCTATTCTATGGTTGACACACAATAGATAGTCAATATCTTTTCCCAAAGGGGAGTCTAAAACTAGAGGGCATGGGTTTAAGGTGAGAGGGGAGAGATACAAAAGTGTCCAGAGGGGCAATCTTTTCACACAGAGAGTGATGAGTGTCTGGAACAAGCTGCCAGAGGTAGTAGTAGAGACAGACACAATTTTATCTTTAAAAAACGTTTAGACAGTTACATGGGTAAGATAGATGTAGAGGGATATGGGCCAAATGTGGGGAATTGGGACTAGCTTAGGGGTTAAAAGAAAAAGGGCAGCATGACAAGTTGGGCCAAAGGGCCTGTTTCCATGCTGTAAACATCTATGACACTATGACAACTTGTCATTTGGGTCTCAACTTCAAGTTTCTAGGTGTCCAGATCACCAACAACCTGTCCTGGTCCCCCCATGCCGACACTATAATTGAGAAAGCCCACCAACACGTCTACTTTCTCAGGAGGCTGAGGAAATTTGGCATGTCAGCTACGACTCTCACCAACTTCTACAGATGCACCATAGAAAGCATCCTTTCTGTGTCACGGCTTGGTATGGTTTCTGCTCTGTCCAAGACTGCAAGAAATTACAAAAGTTCGTGAATGTAGCCCCGTCCATCACGCAGACGAGCCTCCCATTCATTGACTCTGTCTACACTTCCCGCGGCCTTAGAAAAGCAGCCAGCATAATTAAGGACCTCATGCACACATTCTCTCTTCCACCTTCTTCCGTCAGGAAAAAGATACAAAGTCTGAGATCACGTACCAACCGACTCAAGAACTTCCCTGCTGCCCTCAGACTTTTGAATGGACCTGCTACATATTAGATTTATCTTTCTCTACACCCTACCTATGATTGCAACACTACATTCTGCACCCTCTCTTTTACTTCTCCCCGATGTACTCTATGAACGGTATGTTTTGTCTGTACAGCATACAAGAAACAATACTTTTCACTGTATCCCAATACACGCGACAATAATAAATCAAATCAAATCAAAATCCTCCCAACTCTTTCCTCCATGATTGGTCGCAGCATTTAAAGAACACGACCAGGGCCCAGTGCTGAGTCTGAGGGTATCTGACTACAGTAAGGTGAGTGATACAGGAGGGTCTCACTGTCTGAGGGAGGTGAGTCTTAGCCGGGGGGGCGTGAGTGACCCAGGTTAATCTGACACTCCAGGGACAGTTGGAATGGAGCTTTCCCCCGGGCTGTCCCCTCCCCGTGTCTGCGTGGGTTTCCTCCGGGTGCTCTGGTTTCCTCCCACAGTCTGAAAGATGTGCTGGTTAGGGTGCATTGGCCGTGCTAAATTCTCCCTCAGTGTAACCCGAACAGGTGCCGGAGTGTGGGCGACTAGGGGATTCTCACAGTAACTTCATTGTAGTGTTAATGTAAGCCTACTTCTGAGACTAATAAATAAAGTGAAACTGAAGGTGAAGGTGCTGCTGTGACAATGCACTCTTGTTTAAACACTCTGCAATGCTGAGACTGGGAGAAGTGACCAACAGGGGGCAGCATTGCAGCTTCTGTCCCCCTATTGAAACTGGGATTGTTGCTCCATCTGCTGCACAATCCCAACCCCATCCACTGGGGGCAACCTGGACAATGGCTGCAGACAGACCTCACTGCGCACGCGCCGCAACCACGCACCCCCCCCGCCGGCGGCCATTTTGCGTTGCCAAGGGAGACCGTCAGCGGCCATATTCCCTTTCCAAGGGAGGCGGCGGCGGCGACCATCTTGCGGTTGCCAGGGGAGACGGCATCAAGGCGGCGGCGTCCCGCGCGCTGACCTCTGGGAGCATTCCCGCCCCGCACATGCGCACAGGCAGCCCCCGGGAGCGTTACAGCGACGCCTGGTGGCCGGGAAGGGCAATAGCAGCAGCACAGTCTCTGCCCAAAGGCTTCCCCAGTTCAGCTGCTCAGAGACACTGGGAATGTCTTCAAGTGGAAACTTCAGCTTCTCACATTCACCCCCTGTGTTCAGTCATTGTTTCCTAGGCAACCTCTGTAGTGACATCACTAACAACCTGTTCACATTGAAGGCCATGGCGATCTGGACCATTCGGCTTCAAAGACATTGAGCTTTGAAATTTCAATTGAAATGTTGGAGATGAGAGTTTATCGCTGCAAGTCATGTTGCATGTGGAACGCTCCTGATGCCACAATTAGAGCGGTGCAGACATCTCACAGGGTTGTGTGACTGGAGGAGATGTCAGAGACGGGCTGGTTAAATATATATATGGTTAAATATAGCTCCGGGGAAGTACTGGACAACGAAGGGTACTCTGTCCACTGTGTCCCGTGTTTGTCTTCTGAGGAGGTCGGTGGATGAATGAACACCGCTCGACAATCACCAGGCAAGACTGTTCTCTTCCTGTTGGGGAGCACTTCAGCGGTCACGGGCATTCGGCCTCTGATATTCGGGTAAGCGTTCTCCAAGGCGGCCTTCGCGACACACGACAGCGCAGAGTCGCTGAGCAGAAACTGATAGCCAAGTTCCGCACACACGAGGACGGCCTCAACCGGGATATTGGGTTCATGTCACACTATTTGTAACTCCCACAGTTGCCTGGACCTGCAGAGTTTCACTGGCTGTCTTGTCTGGAGACAATACACATCTTTTTAGCCTGTCTTGATGCTCTCTCCACTCCCATTGTTTTGTTTCTTAAAGACTTGATTAGTTGTAAGTATTCGCATTCCAACCATTATTCATGTAAATTGAGTCTGTGTCTTTATAAGTTCTGTTTGTGAACAGAATTCCCACTCACCTGAAGAAGGGGCTTAGAGCCTCGAAAGCTTGTGTGGCTTTTGCTACCAAATAAACCTGTTGGACTTTAACCTGGTGTTGTTAAACTTCTTACTGTATTCTAAATATAGAGGGACAGGGTCTGAAGCTAAGTTTTGGGTAAAAGATGGCAGTAATGTTGTGACATTAATTTAGCTTCAGGTAGTTGCTGGGGAGGGGGATAGAGAGGTTGGGGAGTGAGGTTTGTATTGGATCAAATAGTTTGCTTTTGACACGAGACGGCGATTTCATGGTCATTATTCCGGAACCTACGTTGTGTAAGGTGACCATGAACTTGTCGTCTGGTGTCGTGTACCTCGGCTAACACTCGACAAAATACAGACTATTCCGCATTCCCCACCATATCGATGGACATGTCTGTCAAGCTGCAGCGGGAGGGAGTGAACTCCCAGGCGGAGTTGCATGTCTCACATCACAGGTTGAGTGAATCTAACAACTCAAATGAAAGGGAGTGAATTGTGAAATTCCATTGAGAATTTAGGTCGGCAATTGTTGAAATATAGACTGATTTAATAAAACTTCATGAGAAAACACACATGAATCAGATTATTAACTGGCTTTAACAGCACTTAATTGTGAATAAATACAGTTATCCAGGTTGTAAAATGAGGAATATTCGCACCAATTACTGAGCAGCAGGATTAACCTTTAATTTACAAGACTCAATAGCATATAAAACACGTCACATGTGGAACAGATTTAACTTAAAACTAGCGCAGACCAGACAACAGAATCAAGCTAATTGTAAATGAAAATCACAGATAATACGAATGTAACTCCCCTCCCTCCTGTATTTTGTAGTTTGTGTCCAGCTCCTCTCCCCTCCACCCCCTCCACCACCCCCCGGGGGTCACTGTCCCCCGAGTCTTCAATCTCCAACAGTGCTCTTGCTCTCTTGCCGCCAGTTGTGGACATTTGCCTTCACTTGTCCTTTTCCTGGGGCACAAACACCTTGGTGGAGCGGGACAGCAGCTTCTGGCCACTGCTGCCATCTGGCCGCTGATCTTTCCCATGACTCCTTCAGCAATTGGAGCAAACTCCTCAAGACCAGAGAGATTGCGTCTGCGTTGACAGTGGAGACAAAGAACCAGGAGCTCCTCTTCCAGCGGATCACTTGTTTCTGCAACAACTTCCTTCTCATAAACTCTGTCAGCAAAGAGCCAGCCAAGATCTAGCAGCTCCTCTGGTGGATGGTCAGCGTATGTTTCTGTGTCTTCATTATCTCTGTTCCAGCCCGTCTGAGAAAGGAAGGTGAGAGACCTGCAATCTCCTCCTCTGGTCCAGTGGTTACCGGCTGCTCCAACCTTCTTGTGTGGAGCCAGGTTCAGTTATTTTCTCACTCAACGGGCCGATGAACAGATATTGGAAAGAAAAAGATTGGCACAACATTAAACATGAGTTCAAAAATAAAGCTCAAATATAAACAGAAACATCTTGCTGGGCAATGAACAAACAATTTTGAAGCAATAAATTGACAATGTTAAAACATGAGTAATAAATAATGATGACCATTCGGGGGAGAGTGTGTGTCTGTCCGTCTCACTCCCAATATCAGCGGGTGTGAGTGTGTGTTGGTGTGTGGCAATGAGGGTGGATGTGAACCCTCAGAGTGAGAGTTATCCAAAACACTATCACTCACTCACAAACACCTCCAACTTCCTCACATGGAAACACACACAAACACACTCTTACTTTTCCACATACAAAGAGATACACACACAAACATACTTCTCTCTCTAACATACACACACACTCCTCTTTCTTGCACACACACAGTCTCCCTCACACACACGCTCTCACACACACACACACACAGACACACACACACTCTTTCATACACATTCTCTCTGACACTCCCTCACACTCTCTCTCACGCACACATCTCTCCTACACACACACTCTCTCGCACACGCTCTCTCTCGCACACACACACACTCTCTCGTACACACACACACTCACACTCACATACTCTCACACTCACATACTCTCTCACACACACGCTCTCTGGCACACACTCTCGCACAGTCTTGCACACACCCTCTGTCGCAAACTCTCTCTCTCTCTCACACTCTCACACACACTCTCACTCACACACACTCTCTCTCGCACACACTCTCTCGCACACACACACACACTCACACATGGACACACTGTCAGACATGCACACACTCTGTCACATGCACACACATCACTCACACACACATGCTCACCCTCACATACGCTCATCGTCACACACGCTCGCCCTCACACGCACTCCCTCTCACACGCACTCCCTCTCACACGCACTCCCTCTCACACTCACAAATGCACACTCACACACACACAATCAAGCACACTCTCAGGCACACACTCTCTTACGCCCACACTGTCACACACACACTCTCTCCCACACACTCTTTCAGACAAACTCACACTCACTCGCACACACACTCTCTCAGACACACTCTCGCACACACTCTCTCTCGCGCACACGCACACATTCTCTCTCTCACACGCACACTCTTTCTCAGACACACTCTCTTTCACACTGACTCCAGTCCCTCAAATTTCTCTCTCTCAGACGGAAACATACCAGCTCTCTCTCACACACACACCCTCCTCTTTCTCTCTCACACAAATATGCACGCATGCGCAGACACAGACACACACACTTCCCTCCCTATCTTACATTTACACACACATGCCAAAAATTGACACACTACTCTCTCTCACATACACGCACTCCACACTATCTCTCTCTCTCTCACACACACACACTCCTCTTTCATTCTTTCACACACACAGACACATCTTGTTTCGCTCACACATACAGGCTCACACACAGACTCCTCTCTCTCACACACAAACACACCGCTCCACACTGTCTCTCACACTCCACACTCTCCTCTTACACACACACACACGTACATACACAAACTGTGAATGTGTGTGTGAGAGAGACAAGAGTTGCAATGTATGTGAGGGAGAGTGTGAAAGGAGAGTGTGTATGTGTGTGAGAGACAGAGTAGAGCTGATATGTCAGTGTGTTTGTGTGTGAGAGAGGAGAGAGATTGGAATCAGTGTGTGAGCGTACATGTGTGAGAGAAACAAAGTGTGTGTGTGTGTGAGATAGAGAGTTGAGTGCTTCCATGTGTGAGTCAGAATGATGGGTGTGAGTGAGAGAGGGGGAGAGATTCTGTGTATAGGGGTGTGTGTGTGATATAAAGAAAGACTCTCCTCCTTGCTCACACACAAACAGACACACACTAACAAGCTGATCCCCAGTGTCCCTACCCAACCCGGCGCGCAGCACGGACTGGCCCCCCCACACTCACTCTGTCATCTCTCTCTCACACAGACACACCTCTTTCTTTATTCCACACACACAGCCATACACACTGAATCCCTCTCACTCACATCCCTCATTCTGACACATACATGCGCTCACCTCTCTATCACACACACACAGTGTTTCTCTCACACATGTATGCTCACAAACTGATCCCAATCTCACTCCTCTCTCCCACACACACACACACACACACAAAGATACCAGCTCTCCTCTATCTCACACACATTCACACTCTCACTCACACACACATTACAACTCTTGTCTCTCTCTCTCACACACAGACATTCACACTGACTCCACTCTATCTCACAGACACACACACTCTCTGACAATTCACACACACTGACTCCAGTCCCTCACCTCTCTCTCACACACACACACATAAAGATACCAGCTCTCCTCTATCTCACACACATTCACACTCTCACTCACACACATATTGCAACTCTTGTCTCTCTCTCTCACACAGACATTCACACTGACTCCACTCTATCTCACAGACACACACACTCTGACAATTTCTCTCTTTCACACACACTGACTCCAGTCCCTCACCTCTCTCTCACACACGCAAACATACCAGCTCTCTCACACACACACAGCCTCCTCTTTCTCTCTCACACACACACAGCCTCCTCTTTCTCTCTCACACACACACAGCCTCCTCTTTCCCTCTCTCACACACACACAGCCTCCTCTTTCTCTCTCTCACACACACACAGATTCAGCTGGCCGAGCGCTAAAGGACACAGAGTGGCTGTGGCAAGTGAAGGAAACAACAAGAGGGAAAACATACAAGACCCCTTCCTCACCAAACTGCCTGCCACAAATACATCTCTCCATGACAGCAGTGGTCGGAGTGACCATTGCACACTCCTTGTGTAGATAAAGTCCCATCTTCACAGTGAGTGTTGTGTGGCACTATCACCGTGCTGTATTGGATAGATTTGGGGTTTAGGATTGAAGTAAAAGTTCAGAATCTTGTAAACTAATTTGTGATGAGAGTGACTGAATGATGGGGAAAGATCACAGACAGTGCTTCTTAAAGGGACTCTGTACGGGTTGGAGTCAAACCTGACACATGGGAAGATGGTTGTGGTTGTGGGGCTCAGTCATCTCAGCTCCAAGACATCACTGCAGGAGTTCCTCAGGGTAGTGTCCCAGGCCCAACTATTATGTTTGCATCTAATAATAAACAATAAAAAGACAACCATTGAGGTCAGTATAATTAAAACAAGGAACAGTTTACTTAACATCTTAATAGTTGCATAGTCATTCTAATACTGCTTCCCCAGCTTGTTCCCTGGGTCACCTATCCCGGTCTCTTAAAGGGGCATAACACCCCAAACTACATATATAACACTCCTCCCCTTTAATTTCAAAAACTCTCAGTAACAACATATGTACATAATTTTAAACATTATGCAGGCATTGGAACAAACATATAAACATGGTAAGAACTGCTTACAGGAAAACACGGTAACACATGGAAAACAACCACCCCCTGCCTCAAGCATCATATCCAATCATTGGAGGACTTTGACAGAACTGAAACAAGGTCTCTCAACATCATAGGGCAGGGTGGGTGTGTGTTACTTGTTCCTTCGATTGTAAAGACCAATTCAAAGTATCTGTTCAATTCGCATGTCATATCCTTATTTCCCATTATTAATTCTACAGGCTCACTTTCTGTGGACAAACACTCACTTTCAGTCATTTCTGTTTAAAATATCTGTGGAAACTCTCAACATCTGTCTTCAGATTTGTGGCGAGCTTTCTACTGAACTCTAAACTTCCCCTCCTTGTTCATCTTTCAGTCATTCTTTACTATTTTTGATAATCTGCCAAATCTTCTGATCTGTCACTCAAATATGTTTTATCTTTAACTTTGATACTGTCTTTATCTGTTCTAACTAACCAGAGGGTGGGGTGGGTTCTAACTAACCAGAGGGTGGGGTGGGCCCTCCCCGGGAATTTATCATTCTTGTTTGAATATATCTAGTCTGTGGATTGTGAAATATTAAACTTATTTCAGTTTAGAATATTAGACTCAGATCCTCCCTCAAAATGAATGCTAAATTCCATCACATTATGATGGCTGTTATCTCAGGGTGCCTCCACTATCAGGTCATTAATTAATCCTTATTTGTGTACTTTCCCAGGTCTAGTATAGGCTGCTCTCTCGTAGGTGGCAAAACATGTTGTTCTAATAGACTATCCTGAAAATAGTTATCAATTCCTCACCTAGGCTACCTTTGTCCGTCTGATTTTTGTCTTTATCTCGATTAAAATCCGGAATGATAATCGCCATGTCTTTCTGACAAACTCCTTTATACCTTGTTCCTGCTGTGTGGTTACTGTTTAGGGGCCTGTCAATCCCACAAGAGACTTCTTCACTTTATCGTTTCTCATAAATTTCTTCCTGAACCGTTTCTCCATCCAGGTTTCCTGAGCTTAGTCCATCCCTCTCTATTGTGTTAACATCATTAATTAATAGAGCTAGTCCTCCTCCACCTTTTCCTCACTTCCTGTCCTTCCCAAACATCTTGTACCCTTCCCCAATCTATGTCAACCAGCACAAAACAGCTCAGATTATATTCATTTATTTCCATTTTTGTATCAAAAACAACTTTAAAAAAACAAAAAGCTTAATAACCAAGAAACTGATGCTACTTCACAGTCTCACATTCACTCACTAACTCACTCTGCAAAGGTTGCAGGAGTAAAAAAGGAAATGTTCATACACCACTTCTCTGATGTAATCTGATGATCGAAGTTGCAGTCCCGATGAGAGATCTCCTTTAGTGAAGGATCAGTGAAGGGGTTTTGACAGCCGGGGTAGAAGATGTTTGTTGGGATCCCCTTGAAAGGATGAAGTTGGTTTCTGGTCATTTCTTCAATCGATGAACACTCAGTTCCTGTGTGGGTTGAGGTTCAGGGAGAGATTCGTCTGCTCCTTGGTTTGTCACCAGAATGGACGGATTCTTCTTGTGGTGTCCTGAGGCTTCAGAGACTGTGGTCAGAAAAGCAGTTTAATGTTTTTCCTGATGTGTCGTGTCTGGATCTCTTCCCTGGCTGTAGTCAGGATGAGTTTAATTGTTTTTACTCAAACCAATAACTAACCTCAAACCAGCAGTGGTTGTGCTCAGATTTCTCCAGAATCTGCTGCTTCGCTCGGGCTGCTGTCACCGACAGTCACAATCCCTTCTCTGTGCAATGTCCATACTGAATAAGATCCATATTCTAACTGATGTGTGCCATGCCTGACATGGCAGCATCCTCTGTAGCTGGCATCAGACCAGCTCTGAAACCCAACCTCCCAGAGTGACCCCAAACTGATTGGCCGTAACCAGGGGTGATAACCTGTCTCCAGGTGACATCACAAAGCAGCCAGCAGCCAATCACACGGCGGCCTGCAATGATGTCCGAGGGTAATGCACTGGGCAGCCAGCTTCCAATCACACCACAGCAAATAGTGAAATCTCAATTCAATAAAAATCTGTCATTAAAGGCCTGGTGATGGCCATGAAACCATTGCCGTTAAAACCCATTTGGTTCACCGATGCCCTTTAGAGAAGGAATTTGTCCAACTCCAGAATAAGACCAGAGGATGCTGGAAAATCTCAGCAGGTCTGGTAGTCCCTGTAAGTCTTTCATGTGAATCCAGGTCCACACGATGTGGTTGACTCTGGAATGGCCCAGCAAGCAAGCCGCTCAGTTCAAGGGCAGTTAGGGATAGACCACAAGCAAGGAACTGGGAACAATCTGCACAAAATATTGGCCAGTTATTTTCAGTCTGGAAATGTAAAGCTGCCGTTTTGCTCTCAGTCAGGAACAGATCACAGTTTTACACCAATCTCTGATTTAACAGCACATTGGAGAGCTGGTGCAGACACGATGGGCCAAATGGCCTCCTCCTGCACCAACACTATTCTGTGAAATCTTAGAAAACAGGGAAATGCTGGAATTAAACTCAGCAGGTTCGGCAGCATCTGTGCAGAGAGAGAGAGAAACAGAGTTAACATTTCAGCTCTGTGACCTTTCCTGTGAACTGGGGAAAGTTAGAAATGTAACAGGTTTGGAGAAAGGGGCGGGTGGGACAGGGACGAAAGGAAGGTCTGTGGGAGGGTGGAAGACAGGAGAGATTGAATGAGAGAAAAGTGAACCCCCCCCCCCAGAGCCAAACTCCCTCAGAGGCTCCCACACTGCATCCCAACAAACTGAACTGGATTGGACTGAATGGGAAGTCATGGGAATGTAACCCTCACTGACTTCATGGATCAAGTACATTTCTGGATGGAAATTAGCTGCATCGACTCCAGCCTGGTTGTTGGTGTGAAACAGGAGCTGATGTCTATCTGTGTGTGTGTGTGTGTGAGTCCCTGCCTGCAGCTCCCAGAGAGTTTAAAATCCTGCATCTGTCTCTCTGCAGAGCTGCTGGTTAAAGACACATTTACAGCATTTATCAGACAGAAACTTCACTCTCATTCTCTCCCTCCCCTCCCCCAGCCAGTGCTTCTGTTAAAAAAAGGCTAAACGCTTTATTTTGCAGCTCTGATCAGTGGTGAATCATTAACCATGAAGCACAGGGCACACACACACATTCACACACCCGGACACACAGCATTGTAAATCAGAAGTGGGATTTGTAAACGCAGCAACAAAGAACTTTGCAAGATCTTGTTTCAGTTCAGGCAACTTAAGGAAAAGTGAACTTTGCAAGAATCAGCAAAGGGTGCAAACCTGTAGCGGATGGAGTCCTGGATGAACAAGTTGTACAATCCACATTCAGACCTGGCCTCTCTCTCTCTCCCTGGCAGTGCAGGGCTGCGAGTTAATTGAAATCCATCTTCTCTCAGCCCCCAGTGCTGGTGATGTGAAGCTGGGAGTGGGGGGAAGGAGAGCCTTGGGATAAACCATTTGCCTGGTGCTCACTAACACACACACACACCCCCCACACATTCAGAGACAGGTTGGTGTTGGACTGGGCCAGGTAGGAGGAGGTGTGTTCAGGTGAGGTGTAGGAGCTGTGGTTGGATGGGGGGGGGGGGGTGATGGGGAGGTGTGGGACTCAGTGAGGTTATAAAAAGGCTGGCGATGCATTGTCCTGTCTCTCCACGTGGGTTGGTAAGTATCAGGTAAGCTGTGTCTTTGTGAGTGAGTCAGTCAGTGTGTGCTTGCATGGAGTTCCAGCTCTGATATTGTAACCCCCCCCTTTCCCAGCACAAAGCCCCTGTTCCTGGATCTCTCTCCCCACCATGGGAGAGGGGATGGAAGGAGTTGGAGAGATCACCGAGGGAAAACATGTGCGATGGTGAGTATGAACCTCTTCACTTTCTGTCTGCACCTTTCCCGCCTCAGCTCTGCTTTTCTCTCTGTTTGCAGCCTCCTCTCAATCTCCCTCTCCATCTTTCTATCTCTCAACCTTTCTCTCAATCTCTCTCTCTCTCAATCTCTCTCCCTCTCAATCTCTCTCCCTCTCAATCTCTCTCCCTCTCAATCTCTCTCCCTCTCAATCTCTCTCTCTCTCTCAATCTCTCTCCCTCTCAATCTCTCTCCCTCTCAATCTCTCTCCCTCTCAATCTCTCTCCCTCTCAATCTCTCTCTCCCTCTCAATCTCTCTCCCTCTCAATCTCTCTCTCCCTCTCAATCTCTCTCTCCCTCAATCTCTCTCCCTCTCAATCTCTCTCCCTCTCAATCTCTCTCAATCTCCCCCCCAGCTGTTTCCCCCCCCCCGGCTGTTTCCCCCCCCCCGGCTGTTTGCCCCCCCCCCCGGCTGTTTCCCCCCCCCCGGCTGTTTCCCCCCCCCGGCTGTTTCCCCCCCTGCTGTTTCCCCCCCCCCGGCTGTTTCAACCCCCCGGCTGTTTCCCCCCCCCCCCCCCCGGCTGTTTCCCCCCCGGCTGTTTCCCCCCCCCGGCTGTTTCCCCCCCCCGGCTGTTTCCCCCCCCCGGCTGTTTGCCCCCCCCCCGGCTGTTTGCCCCCCCCCCGGCTGTTTGCCCCCCCCGGCTGTTTGCCCCCCCCCGGCTGTTTGCCCCCCCCCCCGGCTGTTTGCCCCCCCTGGCTGTTTGCCCCCCCCCCCCCCCGCTGTTTGCCCCCCCCCGGCTGTTTGCCCCCCCCCCCCGGCTGTTTGCCCCCCCCCCGGCTGTTTGCCCCCCCCCGGCTGTTTGCCCCCCCCCGGCTGATTGCCCCCCCCCCGGCTGTTTGCCCCCCCCCCCCGGCTGTTTGCCCCCCCCCACCCCGGCTGTTTGCCCCCCCCCCGGCTGTTTTCCCCCCCCCCGGCTGTTTGCCCCCCCCCGGCTGTTTGCCCCCCCCCGGCTGTTTGCCCCCCCCCCGGCTGTTTGCCCCCCCCCCCGCTGTTTGCCCCCCCCGGCTGTTTGCCCCCCCCCGGCTGTTTGCCCCCCCCCCGGCTGTTTGCCCCCCCCCCCGCTGTTTGCCCCCCCCCCGGCTGTTTGCCCCCCCCCGGCTGTTTGCCCCCCCCCCCGGCTGTTTGCCCCCCCCCCGGCTGTTGGCTGTTTGCCCCCCCCCCCGGCTGTTTGCCCCCCCCCCGGCTGTTTCCCCCCCCCCGGCTGTTTGCCCCCCCCCGGCTGTTTGCCCCCCCCCCGGCTGTTTGCCCCCCCCCCCCGGCTGTTTGCCCCCCCCCCCGGCTGTTTGCCCCCCCCCCCCCGGCTGTTTGCCTCCCCCCCCACCCCGGCTGTTTGCCCCCCCCCCCCCCGGCTGTTTGCCCCCCCCCCCCCGGCTGTTTGCCCCCCCCCGGCTGTTTGCCCCCCCCCCCCGGCTGTTTGCCCCCCCCCGGCTGTTTGCCCCCCCCCCCCGGCTGTTTGCCCCCCCCCCGGCTGTTTGCCCCCCCCCGGGCTGTTTGCCCCCCCCCCCCGGCTGTTTGCCCCCCCCCCCCGGCTGTTTGCCCCCCCCCGGCTGTTTGCCCCCCCCGGCTGTTTGACCCCCCCCGGCTGTGCCTGTTCCCCCCCCGGCTGTTTGCCCCCCCCCGGCTGTTTGCCCCCCCCGGCTGTTTGCCCCCCCCCGGCTGTTTGCCCCCCCCCCCGGCTGTTTGCCCCCCCCCCGGCTGTTTGCCCCCCCCCGGCTGTTTGCCCCCCCCCCGGCTGTTTGCCCCCCCCGGCTGTTTGCCCCCCCCCCCCCGGCTGTTTGCCCCCCCCCGGCTGTTTGCCCCCCCCCCCGGCTGTTTCCCCCCCCCCCGGCTGTTTGCCCCCCCCCCCCCGGCTGTTTGCCCCCCCCCCCCGGCTGTTTGCCCCCCCCCCCCGGCTGTTTGCCCCCCCCCGGCTGTTTGCCCCCCCCCCGGCTGTTTGCCCCCCCTCCCCCCGGCTGTTTGCCCCCCCCCCGGCTGTTTGCCCCTCTCAGACCCGCCCTGACCAATTCCTCTGAGACCCTCCAGTCCCACCAGGATTTCCCCCCCCCAAATCCCAGCCCTATCCATAGGAGCCCCTCCCCAGATCCTGAACTCCTGTCCCCACCCCCACCGACAGACCCAAACCCCACCCCCACCGACAGACCCAAAACCCCACCCCCACCGACTGACCCAAACCCCACCAACAGACCCAAACCTCTCTGCCCCTCCCCCCGATCCTCTGTCCAATCTTCTCCAATCCCACTCTAATCACCCCCCCACTCACTCTCTCAGGAACTCACCGCAAAGCCCTCTGAGCCACTCCCAATCCTTCTCAACCCCCCGCCCTCAATCTCCACTAATTCCCCCCCAAAACTCCTCTTTCCCCCACCTGATTCCCTGTCCCTCTGCCCGATCTCCTTTCATCCGACTCTGTAAGCACCCCCTCCCCCCGCTCAATCTCTCTGACACCCACTGCCAATCTGACTCTCAGCCCCCTGAATCCTCCAAGTTCCTGCCCCAATTCATCAGCACCCCCCCCCCAAAGGCTCCGTCTGCCCCCTGCCAAACCCAAGCCCCCCTGACGCCTGCACCCAATCCTTCCTCAGTCCTCCCCACCCCAGAATCCCTCTGAGTCACCCCCCCCGCTCCGAATCGCTCGACACCCCCCCAATTCTAACCCTGATGCAAGGCCCCACCCTAAATCCCTCTCTGAATTTCCCCCCTCCAAATCCCTATGAATCCACCCCGCCCTCAATCCCTTTCCCTCCACCCCGACTCCCCCCCTCCCGCTAACTCCCTCTCTGACTCCCTACCCCATCCAGACCCTCCCCAGATTCTAAGCCCCTGAGATTCCTCTAGAATCCCCCCTGAATGTCTCCTGAGATCGCCCCCACCCTCGCCACATTCCTCTGCCCCCGAATCCTGCTCCTCTCCAATCCCACCCCTTCAATCTGTCTGAGCACCAAACCATGTCTTTTAATCCCGTAAACCCCCCAATCCCTCCTGTATCCCTCAGAACCCCAGAAATCCCCCTCTGAGCCCCCTCTTCCCAAATCCCCCTCAATTCCCCCCGATTCCCTCCCTCTCAGCCCCGCTAAATCCCAAAGTCCCCATGAGACCCTTAAATCCCCGAATCCCTCTAATTCCCGACCACAATCCCTGAGTCTCCCTCTCCACTCTCCCCCTTTAATCCCTCTCAATTCCCCCCCCCCCCACTCCAGCCAATTCTGTCGTCCCTCCTCACATCCCTCTAAATCTCCAGATCCTTCCCTCTGAGCCCCGTACCCCGCTCCCCCCACTGCCCAAACCATCTTCAAAGCCCCCCAGCTGAATATCCCTCTAAGTTCCCCTCTTTCCCCCCCGCCCCACCCTCTCAACCTGGCAAATTCCCACTCCCTCCCTGTGAACAGACTCTGGACTGACAGATCCCCCTTTCTAATTAGTACCCCCCCCCCCCACCGCGCGTCCATCCCCGTCCACCACCCCCCTGTAAACAGCTCCTGGTGGAGTTGGATGTGGAAACTCTGCCCATTTTAAACATTGACGTTCAAATGACTAATTCCCCTGACACTGAGCAGCCTGTGTAATAACATCCCCCACCCCCATCCTGTACAACAGACCCCCTGTCTGATTCCCCCTCCCCCCATCTCCATTGCCCCCTTTCTCTGATAACCCCTGACTCTGGTCAGCCTGTGTTATAATATTCCCCCCTCTTGTACAACAGCCTCCCCCACTGGCCCCTTCCCTCTCTGTCTAATAGCCCCGGCTCTGAACAAACCCCTGTATTACACACTCCCCCCTTTCAGCAGTGCTGAATCCCTCTGAATTGCCCCTGATTCCCTCCCTCTGCGTTCCTGGGCCTTTGCTGCTTGTGAACAGCAAACCCGTGATCTGGCCCGTCCCCCACGAGAGAGAGAGAGATAGAGAGAGACAGAGAAGTAGAGATGGAGATAGAGAGAATGCTGCTGTAATTCAGACGGAATGATTCACAGAGAGGGGGAAGCAGAGATCAGAGAGATGGAGATGGGGAGGATGCGACTGTAATTCAGACTGATTCACAGAGAAGGAAGCAGAGATCAGAGAGAGGGGGAAGCAGATAGAGAGAGTGAAGGAGATAGAGAGAGATAAGAGACAAATAAAAGCAGAGTTAAAGTTAAAATTGTATTTGTTAATCACAAGTAGGCTTACATTAACACTGCAATGAAGTTATTGTGAAAAGATAGAGAGATGGGGAGTGAGAGAGAATGCTGCTGTACTTCAGACAGAATGAGGGTGCAGAGGAGGTTTACCAGGATGTTGCCTGGTATGGAGGGGAGATCCTATGAGGAGAGGCTGAGGGATTTGGGATTGTTTTCGCTGGAAAGGCGGCGGCTAAGAGGGGATCTTATTGAAACATATAAGATGATTAGAGGTTTAGATAGGGTGGATAGTGATAGCCTTTTTCCTCTGATGGAGAAATCCAGCACGAGGGGGCATGGCTTTAAATTGAGGGGGGGTAGTTATAGGACCGATGTCAGGGGTAGGTTCTTTACCCAGAGAGTGGTGAGGGATTGGAATGCCCTGCCAGCATCAGTTGTAAATGCGCCTAGTTTGGGGGCGTTTAAGAGAGCCGTAGATAGATTCATGGACGAAAAGAAATTGGTTTAGGTTGGAGGTCACAGTGTTTTATTTTTTTATTTTTTTTAACTGGTCGGTGCAACATCGTGGGCCGAAGGGCCTGTTCTGCGCTGTAATGTTCTATGTTCTAGATGGGGAGTGAGAGAGAATGCTGCTGTACTTCATACAGAATGAGTCACAGAGAGGGAGCAGAGATAGAGGGGGGAGCAGAGAGAGAGAGAGAGAGAGACGGAGAGGAGGCTGCTGTGATTGAGATAAAATGATCCACAGAGAGAGAGAGAGAGATGTCCAGAGAGGCTGAGATACAAAGTGAGATGTCGAGACAAATAGAAAGTGGGGCTTTGGCAAGACAGAGTGACAAAGTTTCAGAGAGAGAGTGAAAGATAGAGAGAAGGAGAGAAAAGGGGGAAAGATTGAGAGGCTGAGGTATAAAGGATGGGGAGAGACAGGGATTGGAAAGATGTGGAGAAACAGTTCTGAGGTTGGGGAAGTTGCACAGACAGAGCTTCAGGGAGAGGGATTGAAATCTGTGGGATTACATTGGAGCAGGGATCACTGGGAATCCCCCCTCCCCCTGACACATAGACCACTAACCCTCCGTGTAAAAGCCCCACCAGTCTATCTGTGAATAAAAATGAACGACAAAGACACGGGGACTTTTATTAATATTTTTCTCTCTGGTTATAGCTCTTGTCCGAGGATTCCTCACGGCAAAACTATTCGCTCTCTGCATCGCCAAAGTTTCCAAAGGAATTCTCCTTGGAAGAGAGAAAGAGAAAATAAAGTGAAATTTGATTAAACACAAAACAAAAGCTGCTTATAAACAATAAAAGGCACAGCAAGATCCCAGGACTTGCTGAAATTCACAATCTCACTGGGGGGAGGTGGGGGAAACATTCATTTTCACCTCCTCATTATTAAACAATGACAAAATGGGAACACGTTTCAAATGCAATGAACTTCCAACTGCCTCCTGACTGTCCCGATATTGAATTTATTAAACACGTCAAAGCATTCTGGGGGCTTTACTCCAGAGACAGGCCAGTGAATAAACACAGGAGGCTCCAATGATGTTCCCACTTCTATCAGTCACCTCTCCCCGCCTCCCCCCCTCTGTTTCTCCCTCTCCGTCTCTTACACACTTCCCCCAGATCTATATCTGTCCAATACCCCGTCTCTGCTCCTGTCTCTGGATAACCTGTCCTGATCTCTGCTCTGTTTCTCTACCTCAAAGTGAATCTGGATTGAAATGCTCTCTCTAAGTTTCTGTCTGACCGTTTAAAATAAAACTCACAATCAAAAGGGAAATGAGAGGGGGGGCGGGAGCAGGAAAACCCACAATCCCAACCTGAAGCGGCTGCTTCACATTTTATTGAACCATTGAATTCAGCCACTTAAACCCTGTTGGGGAATTAAGCAAACGCAAAAGTGCTGCTGAGATTTAGGCCGTTAAGTGCGGCCTCGTCACAGAGGCTGCATTATTCCTCAGGTAGAAAGAACAAACCCCCCTCTCTCCCAACCCCCAGTTAAACAGAACAATCTTCTCCATCTACACCCACAAATCCCAGCGCCCTGTCTGAAAACACAAGCAGGACTCTGGGATTGAGAACAAGCCTTTCCCCCAGGCTCAGGAATTTGAATTTCAGCTCCCTCTCCCTCCCGAGTGCTTCACAGTGAGAGGGAGAGAGACTGGGAATGCTGCAATCAGGATCCCACAGGGAGTCCCACACTGCAGGAGGACACCCCCCACCCCCAGAGCCTCTGTCTCTTTCCCCCACCCCTCCCTCCACTGACCCCCAACACTCCCCACCCCTTCTCTGTTCACCCTGTTTCTCTCTCTACCCCACCCTCCTTCCCCTCCATCTTTTTATGTTTAAAGCATGGGGCTCTGTCATAGTGTGAGGAATATGGGGCAGGGGGACAGAGCATGAGTGCACAGCAAGATCCCACACACACACAGCTTGAACAGGGCCAGATACAAAGTGATTTTGAAGTGAGGATTGGGGTAAAGTGAGTGGGAAATGAGGGAACCACACATCTCCCTCTCTCTCCCCTCCATCTCTCCCCCCCCACAAATGAAAATAATAAGTCACTCCAGCATGGGTGCTGTTTGTACATTCAATCTGAACAGGGAACCTTCCACTTCGAGCACAGTCACACCCTTCTCCCATTCCCTCTGTCTCTCGCTGTTTCTCTCTTTCTCTGCCTCTATCTCTGAACCTGTCCAGCCCCCTCTGTGTCTCTTTTGCTTTTCCCCCCAGATCTATATATATATATCCAATACCCCATCTCTGCCCCGGTCTCTCCTACTCTGGATAATCTGTCCTGATCTCTGCTCTGTTTCCCCGTCTGGGGATGAATGGGGATTAAAATGCTCTCTCTGATAAGTTTCTGTCTGACCGTTTCAAATAATGACGTGTTGTGAGCCACGTTTGCTATTTCTCAGTGATTTCCATGGGGAAATGGAGAGGGAAGCTCCTGCAAAGCCACATCTCTCTCTCACTGCAATGTGGCAGCAGCCACATTCCAATATCTTTATATTGGGAAAAAATCTATTCAAACACAACAGCACAGATTCAGCCTCAGTCACACAGCCGCTGGTTACAAATCCCACCTTCTGGGAGGGTGTGAGTGAGGGTCTTTTCCCCAGAGACTGGGGAGCTGGGCTGTGAGTGCAGAGCAGAGGACCCACCCCTAACCCACCCCCCCCTCCAGTGTGTCTCCTCTCCCTGCCCCTCTGCCTTTGATCTCCCTCTGTTACCCTCCCTTTCTCTCTCTCTCCTTCCCTGATAACTCACAATCAAAGGAGAAAGATGGGAGAGAGAGAGAGATAGCAGGAAAACCCACAATCACATCCCCAATCCGATGGAATAAAGCGGCTGCTGCAGGTTTTATTCGGCTGCTTTTCTCTCTCTCTCTCTCTGTCTGTCTCTCCTTCCCCCACTCCCTGTCTTTCTCTGTCTCTGTCTGTCTTTCCCTCCCTCCCTGTCTCTCTCTTTCTCTCTCTCTGTCTTTCCCTCCCTGAAATTAAATCCAAAACATTCACATTGGTGTTTTCCATCACATTTTATTGAAAGATGAAATATAGACAGGAATGTCTGGGGAGAGAGAGAGGGGAGGGGTGCTGGGATTGGTAAGAACGCTGGAGAGACAGAGACAGGGAAATTATGAACCCCCCCCCCCCGCCCCCCGCCCCCCCATCCAAATAGAAATTCCTGGGAAAAGAGGGAGGAGAATCTGGAGTCACACAGCACAGAAACAGGCCCTTCGGCCCACCAGGTCTATGCTGGCCATCAAATTCCAATCTATACTCCCCCCATTCCCCAGCACTCGCTGCACAGCCTACGATGCCTCGGCGATTGAAGTGCTTTAATTTACCCGACCCCGTTTACACTTCTTCCTTTGAACCCACTTTGCGGTCCGTGAGCGAGATTTTGTTTAATAAAGTGTGGTTACTGTTGCAGTGCGAGCAAAGGCCACAGGCCCAGTGTGTGCACAGCAAGATCCCACAACAACAGCAGCAGCAGCAACAATGTGAACCTGAATCAAATGGGACACAGTCCTCCCCAACACACCCCCAACACTCTCGCCTGCTGTGAGCCCCCTTCCCCACTCACTACCCTGTGTGTCTCATCCCAAATTCCCAGAAAGGGTTGAACTCCCTCTTAAAACGAAGCCAAACCCTTTTTAAAACACAATCTCTGTGGTGCTCTGGAAGATCCCAGAAGGTGCAGTTCGCTGTGTTGAGTGTGTTTTAATTTGGGAAGTGTTTATACAGAGGGAGAGTGAGGCAGAGAGGGGCTGAGGCTGTGAAATCCACCCCCCCCCCCCTTCGCCCCGGGACCCTCAGAATTGAATCATAACATGTAGGGCCACACGGGGGCACAGTGGTTGGCGCTGCTGCCTCACAGCTCCAGGGACCCGGGTTCAATTCCCAGCTCGGGTCACTGTGATCCTGTGTCTCTTCCCCCACCCCCTCACTGCACCCCCACAAACCTCACCTCTTGCTGTCTTTTCCTGTTTTCCTCCTCACTCTCCCCCTCTCTCTCTCCCACTCCCTCCATCTTTCTCTCTCACTCCCTGTCTGCCTTTCTCTCTCTCTCCGTCCATCTTTCTCTCTCTCTCTCCCTCCATCTTTCTCTGTCTTTCTCTCTCTCTCCCTCACACTGTTTCTCTCTCTCTTTCTCCCTGCCTGTCTCTCTCTCTCTCTCTCTGTCTTTCCCCCTCTTTCTCTTTCTGTCTCTCTCTTTCTCTCAGAGACTGGGAATGCTGCAATCAGGATCCCACAGGGAGTCCCACACTGCAGGAGGACACCACCCACCCCCAGAGCCTCTGTCTCTATCCCCCTACCCCCCTCCACTCAGCCCCCGACACTCCCCACCCCTTCTCTGTTCCTCTCTCTACCCCACCCTCCTTCCCCTCCATCTTTTTATGTTTAAAATGTGGGGCACTGTCACGGTGCGGGGAATATGGGGAGGGGAGGAGGGGAGACAGAGAGCATGAGGGCACAGCAAGATCCCACACACAGTCTGAGCAGGGCCAGATACAAAGTGATTTTTAAATGAGGATTGGGGTAAAGTGAGTGGGAAATGAGGGAACCACACGTCTCCCTCTCTCTCCCTCCACACGAGAGACCCCCAGATCCTGTGTCTCTTCCCCCACCCCCTCACTGCACTCCCCCACAACCCTGACCTCTTGCTGCCCTTTCCTGCTTTCCCTCACTCTCCCGTCTCTGTCTCTCTCTCTCCCTTTCTCTCTCTCTCTCTTTCTCTCCCTCTCTGTCTTTCTCTCTCCCTTTCTTTCTCTCTGTCTCTCTCTAATATGGTTATGAAGTTGCATATAGGGTAAAACATCTGGTGTTTGACAAATGTAAATATTGAAAAGAAATGCTGAGAAAACCAAAACGAACCATCCAGCGTTGTGTCTTTAGAAAGCCTGTGTCTTTGTGCTGGGGATTTTAAACTGCAGAAAGCAGGGCTGCAGAAGACAACTTTACAACATTTGTGTCCAAAGCAGCAGCCAGAGTCCCAGCAGAGCAAAACAGGCTTTGAATTGGGTCAATGATTTTAAAACAAGCTCTCAAACACACACAACCAATTGCATTCAAATTGGAGCGTTGGTGACAGCCTCAAGCCACTCAAATTGCAGGAATACTGTGAGGAAATTCTGGGTATTTAAACCCGGGACAGGGGGAAATAACGGGGAGGGAGCGACCTTGCTGCCTCTTTAGATTGAAGGAGGGAGAGTCTGATACTGAATCCTGCAGTAATATATACAGCTTCATCACATCACCATCTAAATAGAAGCAGAAACCAACTCAGAAAGTATTCCAGACCCAAGCAGCAGAAGAAAGTTCACACTTCCAACAGACGCCTGGTGTTATATTATTTGAGAGTGACTCTATTCTGTAATGATTTATTTCATTATTCCTGAGTGAGTCTTGTCATTGGAACAGCATTCTACTGGGGAGTTTATTCAGTTTGTTCATTGTTTTAATAAGGTTGTCACCCAGTCTAAATTAAAGACCTGTTAGTTGTTCCTGATACAGAGAGTGTCAGATCCTGCTTTAATTTACCAATTCCTCCGACAGCACAAAGCTGTGCGGGTTCGGTGGATTGGCCGTGTTAAATTGACCCTAGTGTCAGGGGGATTAGCAGGTTAAAAGTGTGGGGTCATGGGAATAGGGCCTGGTTGGGATTGTGGTCGGTACAGACTAGATGGGCCGAATGACCTCCTTCTGCACATCTGTCTAAAACCAGTAGCTTCCTCCTGTCTCACACACACTTAAGATTACGAGGCAAGGTGTATCTCTTTGGGGGGGTTACAAAATAGCGCAGAGGGAAACATCACCTCAGCGTGGTAACAATATTTATAATCCCACAATCACACCCCCACCCTCCCTTAGTCAATGAATGAATGATTCAAATGACAATGAAGGTAATTCTGCACAGCAAGATCCCACTGCCAGTCCCACGATGGAGGAGGGCAGCCCCAGACTCTGTGTCTCTTTCCCCCTGCCCCTCCTGAGACCCTCTCACACCCCTCCCCCCCACACCCTCTCTGTTTAGCTCTCCCTCCATTTCTCTGTCTCTCTCTCTGCCTCCTCCGCCTCCCCAACATCTTTCCTGTTTAAAGTTCTGCTCACGGTCACAGTGCGAGGAATAGGGAGCCAGACCCACCTGTGTGCACAGCAAGATCCCACACACACAACCTGGTGAGGGCCAGATTAAATAAATGTTGTGGGTGAGGACTGCGGGAGAGTGTGTGGGAAATGGGATCCACTCCTCTCTCTCTCTCTCTCTCTTCCCAAATTAAATTGACAACAATTCACATTGGTGTTTTCTTAAACGTTTTATTGAAAGATGAAATATAGACAGGAATGTCTGGGGAGAGAGAGAGAGGGGAGGGGTGCTGGGATTGGTAAGAACGCTGGAGAGACAGAGACAGGGAAATTCTATACCCACCCCCCATCCAAATATAAATTCCTGGGAAAAGAGAGAGAGAAAAGAATCTGGAGTCACACAGCACAGAAACAGGCCCTTCGGCCCACCAGCTCCATGCTGGCCATCAAATCCCAATCTATCCTCCTCCCATTCCCCAGCACTTGCTCCAGAGCCTACGATGCCTCGGCGATTAAAGTGCTTGAATTTACCCGACCCCTTTTCAAGCTTTTTCCTTGAACCCACTTTGCGGTCCCTGAGCCAGATTTTGTTTGAAAATAAAAAGTGCGGTCGCTGCTGCAGTGCAGCCAAAGGCCACAGGCCCAGTGTGTGCACAGCAAGATCCCACAGCAGCAGCAGCAATGTGAACCTGAATCAGATGGGACACAGTCCTCCCCCCACCCCCCACTCTCTCGCCTGCTGTGAGCCCCCTTCCCCACTCACTACCCTGTGTGTGTGTGTGTGTGTGTGTGTCTGCATCATCCCAAATCTCCAGAAAGGCCGGAACTCCCTCTTAAAAGTAACCCTTTTTAAAACTAAAATCACTGTGGTGCACAGCAAGATCCCACAAAGTGCAGTCAGCTGTGTTGAGCGTTTTTTTAATATGGGAATTGTTTATACAGAGTGAGGGAGCCAGAGAGGGGCTGAGACAGTGAAATCCCTCTCTCAGGACCCTCAGAATTAAACTGGAGACCCTGTCCCTCACTGAAACCCCCCCTCCCTCTAACAGCCTGTGTCTCTCCCCCTGCATCTAACCCACAACTCCAGCTGTTTCCATCCCTCCCTCTTCCTCTCTCTCCCTGCCTCTCTGTCTCCACCTGTTTCTGCTCGAGAAGAGACAGGGAGAGAGAGAACAGGGAGAGAGAGAGACGGGGAGAGACAGAGATAAAGCGAGAGAGACAGATATTTGATAATTAATTGTGTATGGTCGCATTATTGAGTGTGGTTTAATTTGGTGATTTTTTTATACAGAGAGGCAGAGAGAGAGGTGAAGACAGTGACATTCTCTCCCTGGCACCCTCGCAAGTTCAAAGACACAAAAGCTGCAGACACTCTCACACACAAACTGGGTTTGGTAAGTTTCCCAATCTCTGCAGCTTCCCATGTGGCCCAGGGTTTGAATTGAAATTTAAAAGCAGCTTGGAGACACTGCAGGATTTTTGAGTTGAGTTTCTCCCCCCCCTCACCCTGTAAATATAAAATAGAAATTCCTGGATTACAATATTCCCTTGGACAGAGCAGAGGGAATGTGTGAGTGGTGTGTGTGTGTGTCTGAGACCTAGGCTGGATTTGGGAATATCTGCCTGCTGAAGAGGGTCAGTGAAACCATCCTGGCTGAATATCTCATCGCTAAAGGGTCACAGAGAGAGATATCTGATCAATAAATGTGTTACTGAACCCACTCTGGATGCTCCCTCTATCTCTGTCTTTCTCACTAACTTCATTGCAGTGTTAATGTAAGCCTTGTGACACTAATAAATAAACTTTAAATCTTTCAACTTTAAAAACTCTCTCTTTCTGTCTCTCTCAGTAACTGCAGCGTTAATGTGAGCCTTACTTGTGACAGGAATAAACAAACTTTAAACATCCTCTCTGTCTCTTTATCTCTCTGTCTCTTTCTGTCTCTTTATCTATGTCTCTGTCTCTGTGTGTCTCTGCCTCTCTCTGTCTCTCTCAGTAACTTCATTGCAGTGTTAATGTAAGCCTTACTTGTGACACTAATATATAAACTTTAAAACTTTCAACTTTAAAAACTCTGTCTGTGTGTCTCTGTCTCAATTCAGACACTAGTTCAGTGCCAGGTTGAGAGGGGGTCAGTATTGAGCAGAATGGGAGGCAGTTTGATACAAAGTTTGCAGAAACTGCAGCGAGTGTTTGTAAACATGTTGGGTTTGTGGAAAGGTCAGTGTGTAACAAGCTGAGGGAAGGTGTTTCCACTTCACATGTGGCTACGTTTTGGCAATGGGAGTTACCTTTGCATCTACAGGGAGCTCTGAAGCCTCATGGCTTTCTGCCTGCCTCTGTTTGAACAGTTTAATATGTTTCAGCACTGAGACCTCTGGCCCTTGTTGGGAATATCAGTCTCCCAGAATACCAGTATACCTGACTGCCCACCTCCCCCCCGCCCGCCACCCCCAGCCCCCAACCCTGTGTGTGTGTTGTCCCAAGTCTGGAGACTTCCCCACAGTCCCCTGAAAGGTTTAAACTGCCTCTGAGAAAACACCCTTTTTAAAACAAAATCCCCAGCAAGATCCCACAAGGTGCAGTCAGCTGTGTTGAGTGTTTTGTAATTTGGGAAAAGTTTATACAGAGAGAGAGTGAGGCAGAGAGGGGCTGAGACAGTGAAATCAAACCCCCCGGGACACCCAGAATGAAAATCACACAGCACAAAATCCCAGGATTGCCCCTTTCCAGGTTTTACTGAGAGATTGTCCAACTAAATATTAATTCCTGGGAAAAAGAGGGAGAGAGAGAGAATAAAGAGAGGCAGATAGAGGAAGGAAATGGAGAGAAAAGCAGAGAGAAATAGACAGAATGGGGGAAAAGCTGTGGAGAGGATGAAATGAAAATCTGAACATCTGTAAACTGAATTGTAAAGGCCTCTGTGAATTTTATTCAACAATTAGGTTCATTGCTCTGTCTCCGACCCCTGTTATTTTAGATTTAAAACAAACTTATAGACAGTTTCATACATAATTTACTCTGCCACCCACCAAAGGGTTAACGTGTTTGTGACTAATTGCAAAGCCGGGATATTTTAACCCCAGCATTTTAAACTCCAGCCCCCCCACATCCCACAATCGAACCAGAACTGGTTCATCCGAGGAAGCGAGATTAAAATTAAACCTGGATCAGGGTAATAAAGAGACGACAACTCACTTGCAGCCTATAGAACAGGCCTCAGTCCATCCATCCTCCTCTGGAGAAAAGCCCCTTGTCCAAGGATCCCGAGTCATGTTGCAGTCTTCAAAATTCAAATTCCTGGGGAGAAGAGAAAATAATTAATTAAAGTACAAGAAAATGTTTAAATTAAATAGCACAAGAGCCCAGGATTCCCCCTTCTAAGATTTCACTGAGAGATTGTCTAACTAAATATGAATTCCTTGGGAAGAGATAGAATATAATTAATTTAAATACAAGAAAATGTTTAAATTGAATCCACAAGAGCCCAGGATTCCCCTTTCTCAGTTACACAATCTCTCAGTAAAATCTAAATATTAATTCTTGGGTAAAAGAGAGAGAAATATATTAAAATACCAGAAAATGTTAAAATTAAATCGCACAAGAGCCCAGGATTCCCCTTTCTCAGATTTTACTGAGAGATTGTCCAACAAAATATTATTTCCTGGGAAAAAGAGGGAGAGAGAGGGAATAAAAAAGAGAGACAGATAGAGGAAGGAAAGGAATGGAGAGAGAGAAAGCAGAGAGGAAATAGACAGAATGGGGGAAAAGCTGCAGAGAGGACGAAATGAAATTCTGAACTTCTGAAAACTGAATTGTAAAGGCCTCTGTGAATTTTATTCAACAATTAGGAGCAGCGGTCTGTCACCCATCCCTGTTACCTTGGATTTAAAACAAATTGAGACAGTTTCATATCACAGACATTTAATTTACTCTTTGCCACCCACCTAAGGGTTAATGTGTTTGTAACTAATTGCAAAGCCGGGATATTTTAACCCCAGGGTTTCAAACTCCAGCCCCCCCACACCCCACAATCGAACCAGAACTGGTTCATCCGAGGAAGCGAGATTAAAATTAAACCTGGATCAGGGTAATAAAGAGACGACAACTCACATGCGGCCTATAGAACAGGCCTCAGTCCATCCATCCTCCTCTGGAGAAAAGCCCCTTGTCCAAGGATCCCGAGTCATGTTGCAGTCTTCAAAATTCAAATTCCTGGGGAGAAGAGAAAATAATTAATTAAAGTACAAGAAAATGTTTAAATTAAATAGCACAAGAGCCCAGGATTCCCCCTTCTAAGATTTCACTGAGAGATTGTCTAACTAAATATGAATTCCTTGGGAAGAGATAGAATATAATTAATTTAAATACAAGAAAATGTTTAAATTTAATCCACAAGAGCCCAGGATTCCCCTTTCTCAGTTACACAATCTCTCAGTAAAATCTAAACATTAATTCTTGGGTAAAAGAGAGAGAAATATATTAAAATACCAGAAAATGTTTAAATTAAATCGCACAAGAGCCCAGGATTCCCCTTTCTCAGATTTTACTGAGAGATTGTCCAACAAAATATGACTTCCTGCGAAAAAGAGGGAGGGAGAGGGAGGGAATAAAAAAGAGAGACAGATAGAGGAAGGACAGGGAGAGAAAGAGAGAGAGAAATAGACAGAATGGGGGAAAAGCTGCAGAGAGGACACAATGAAAGTCTGAACATCTGAAAACTGAATTATAAAGGCCTCTATGAATTTTATTCAACAATTAGGAACAGCGCTCTGTCTCCCATCCCTGTTATCTTGGATTTAAAACTAACTTTTAGACAGTTTCATGTTACAGATATTTAATTCACTCTTTGCCACCCAGCAAAGGGTTAACCTGTTTGTGACTAATTGCAAAGCCGGGATATTTTAACCCCAGGGTTTTAAACTCCAGCCCACCCCACAATCGAACCAGAACTGGTTCGTCCGAGGAAGCGAGATTAAAATTAAACCTGGATCAGGATAATAAAGAGACAACAACTCACATGCGGCCTATAGAACAGGCCTCAGTCCATCCATCCTCCTCTGGAGAAAAGCCCCTTGTCCAAGGATTCCGAGTCATGTTGCAGTCTTCAAAATTCAAATCCCTGGGGAACAGAGAAAATAATTAATTAAAATACAAGAATTATTTAAATTAAATAGCACAAGAGGCCAGGATTCCCCCTTCTCAGTTACACAATCTCTCAGTAAAATCTAAATATTAATTCTTGGGGAAAGAGAGAGAAAATAATTAAAATACAAGAAAATATTTAAATTAAATAGCACAGCAAAAACCCAGGATCTCCTCTCAGTTACACAATCTCTCAGTAACACCCAAACACAACAAGTCAGTTGTAAAGCAGAGACTAAAGAGTTAGGGTGGCACGGTAGCACAGTGGTTAGCACTGCTGCTTCACAGCTCCAGGGACCTGGGTTCGATTCCCGGCTTGGGTCACTGTCTGTGTGGAGTTTGCACATTCTCCTCGTGTCTGCATGGGTTTCCTCCGGGTGCTCCGGTTTCCTCCCACAGTCCAAAGATGTGCGGGTTAGGTTGATTGGCCATGCTAAACATTGCCCTTAGTGTCCTGAGATGCCTAGGTTAGAGGGACTAGTGGGTAAATATGTAGAGATATGGGGGTAGGGCCTGGGTGAGATTGTGGTCGGTGCAGACTCGATGGGCCGAATGGCCTCTTTCTGTACTGTAGGGTTTCTATGATTCTATGAGACAGTTCCCTCCCTGTGTGTTTCTCTCTCTCTCTCTCTATTCCACTCTCATTCAGATCTCGCTCCCTCTGATATGAAACATTAAATCTGGATCAGGTTAATAAACAGACACAACTCACTCAGGGTGAAGCCTGAGCAACAGGCCTCAGTCAGCCCTCCCTCTGGAAGAAGCTCCTCTCCTTCATCCTGGTCACAAACATTCCCGTCCTTTGGATCCTCGACACATCCCCAGTTTTCAAAATTCCTCAGGAGAAAAAGAGATAAAAATTGGTTAAAAAGAGAGAGAAAAAGAGACACGGCCATTTTAACAATAAGACACACAACATATCACAGCGAGGAGTCCAGCATTTCCATTCAAGTCCATTCAGCATCATGTCCACACAAGCAAAGCACAGGTCAAAAAGCAGATTGACACACACACTGACACACACACACACTGAATCAGAGTGGGAATGTTTTCAGTGCAGGGGGATTATTGGTGTGGGGACTGAAGGCTCTCAGATTCACATTTATCCTGAGTGTGCTGGATGCAAACCCCACCCTGAGTCTCTGACATGTTTACAATGTCTGTCTCTCTATTGAGATGCTAATTCACCCCCCCTCCCCCTCTCACCCCAGAGGAGTTTGTGGCAATGTCAGACTGACTCTTGATATGTTAATGCAGGCCGGCAATGGATTCTGCAAGTTCCTGTCTTTAGTTTCTTTAGTTTAATTTCAAACTTTATTTCTTTTCCCCTGTAGGTCGTGTTCGTCCATTTCA